>NC_141697.1:664899562-665499562 GCF_964263255.1 Lissotriton vulgaris
CGCCAAATGAATACGTATAGAACTGTATGCCAGATTGCATCTGTATAAATGGAACAGGTAACAAATATTGTCCTGTGTAGATGCATCTAGCGGGTTTATGACACGGCTGGAACAGTAAATGACAAAACGTTTCCATTTGGCAGCATAGCAGGCCCTAGTGGTAGGCCGTCGTGCCTCCTTAATGATGTCCATACAATCAGGAGGCAGATTCAGATAACCAAATTCTATGACTTCAGGATCCATAATCGCAAGGTTTAACGGTTGTCGATCTGGGTGCTGAACTTCTCCATGGCTCTGAGTGAGAAGACTGGGTGTAAGGCGCAGTCTTTGATGAGGCACCACGGAAAGTTCTAGGAACGTGGTGTACCATGCTTGCCTCGCCCACGTTGGAGCAACCAGGATGAAAGTCATCGAGTGCTGTCGGAGTTTCCGTGCCACCAGAGGTATGAATGGGGCCGGCGGAAAAGCGTCCGCAAATCTGCCTGACCAGTTCATCCATATCGCATTGCCCTGAGACCGCGGATGTGGGAACCTGGCGGCGAAGTTTGGGCATTTTGCGTTCTCGTTTGTGGTGAACAGGTCGATGTCTGGATGACCCCACTGCTGGAAGTATCGTTGCAGCATTGATGGATGAATCTCCCACTCGTGCACCTGATGACTGTGCCGGCTGGGCAGATCCGCCATCTGGTTGTCCTGGCCCGGGAGGTGCTCCGCCATGAGGAAAATGTTCCTCTGAATGGAACATTTCCACATACTCGTTGCCAAGTGGGACAACTGTGGAGAGTGAGTACCTCCCTGCTTCTGGATGTAATACATGGCCGTCATGTTGTTCGTCCGGATCAACACGACCTTGTTGCACAGATGTTTCTTGAAATCCTTCATTGCCATGAAGATCGCCATCAATTCCAGCAGATTGATGTGCATCTTCTTCTGTTGATCCGACCATAGTCCCTGCACTGTGTAATGAAGGAGATGCGCCCCCCACCCCAGGAGGGATGCGTCCGTCGTGAGCACTATTTGTGGGACAGGCTCTTGGAACGGTCGTCCCTTGCAAAGGTTGCGTGGATTCCACCAATGCAGAGAGTTGTACGCACGACCGGTCACCAACACTAGGTCTTTTAATTATCCCTGAGCCGGATTCCACTGTCGTGCCAAACACTCTTGGAGCGGACACATGTGCAGTCTCGCGTGCGGGACTATGAATATGCAGGAGGCCATCATGCCTTTCAACTGCAGAAACACTTGCGCCTGTAGTGAGTGTTGTGGTCTGAATCTGCAAATCAGCAGCTGCATGCTGTCGATTCGCACAGAGTTTGGCTGGGCTGTGGCTGTCACAGTGTCCAACGTCACTCCCAGGTACTGCTGTACCTGAGCGGGTTCAAGATGCGACTTGGGATAGTTTAGACAGAATCCCAAACTGTGCAGGAGATTAATTGTGCGGGAAACATGGCTGGCACTTTGCTTGCACAAGCCAGTCGTCCAGGTAGGGGTAGACATGAATGTTTTGTCTCCGAAGGTGTGCTGCCACTGTAGCCAAGCATCTGGTGAACACTCTGGGAGCGGTGGTCACCCCAAAAGGTAGCACCTTCAACTAGTAGTGCTTGTTTTGTATGGTGAACCTGAGGTATTTCCTGTGTGCCTGATGTATGGGTATATGGAAATAGGCATCCTTCAGATCCAGAGTTGCCAGAAAATCCCCCTGACTGAGCAATGGCAGGACCTGCTGCAGATTCAGCATGTGGAAATGTTCTGAAAGGATGTATAGGTTCAAGGGTCTCAGATCCAGAATGGGTCTGAGTCCCCTCTTTCTTTGGGACTAAGAAGTAGAGAGAGTACACCCCTGTTCCGTGCTCCTCTAGATGCACCAGTTCTATGGCCCCTTTTTGCAGCATGCTGGCCACTTCCTGCTGTAATAAGTTTATGTGCTCTGCGGACATAGGATCGTGTCTTGGGGGTATGTCAGGTGGAATGGATGTTAGTTCTAAACAATACCCGTACTGGATAAGTTGCCTCACACACCGGTCTGTGGTAATGCCTTTCCAGACCGGCAGGAACTGCTGGAGTCGTCCCCCGACCGGTGTTACATGGTCCGGGGGCAGTGACAAGACGTCACTGTTTGGTATTTGCTGAGGGCCTGGTGTTATTATTTCCATGTCCTCTGCCTTTGGTGCTGTTACTACGGTATCCACCTCTATTGTTTTTGTTAAAGGTGGTCTGCGCACCACCTTTATTGTATTGCGTTTGCTGGGATGCTTGCCCTCTTGACGGCCCTCTGCTACTTGAGCGACGAAAAGAACCCCCTCTGAACTGTTGAGATTGCAAGGCCCCCATGGACTTAGCCATCTCAGTGTCTTTCTTGATCTTTTCAAGAATCGTGTCAACGTCCGGCCCAAACAAAAAAAATCAGGGTTAATGGGGTGATTGAGCAAACTTGTTTGTATTTCAGGCTTAAAACCTGAAATTCGTAACCATGCCTGCCTCCTTAGCATTACACTAGTGTCAATGGCCCTGGCTGCAGTGTCCGCTGAATCTAGTGCACACTTATAGAAGCGTTTGATATCAGTTTCCCCTCCTGAATCAACATGTCCGCCCCCTCTCTATATTCAGTAGGCAGATGTTGCAACAATTGCTCTAGGGTATCGTAGTGAGCCCTATCGTATCTAGCCAGTAGAGCCTGTGTATTGGCTATTCTCCAAATATTCGCTGCCTGTGCAGCAACCCACTTCCCAGAGGCTTCTAATACTTTAGATTCTTTGTCTGGGGGAGGAGCATCACCACTGGTTTGTGAGTTCGCCCTCTTCCGGGCATTGGAGACCACCAAAGAGTCCAATGGCAATTGACCCCTTATGTTATGTTAAAAGAATTTTTGAGCGCACAGCTGCCCCAGCAAAGGGGCGTCCCGGCGCTATAGTAGGAAAAAGTAACATAACTAACATCATAGTCAAAGTGAAGGATGATTAATAAGGCAAAGGAAAAAAGTGAGTTTTAACAGCCTTTCTGAAGGCAAAGAGATCCTCTAAAGAGCGAATGTAGACAGGAAGTGCATTCCACAATTTGGAGGCCAGCACCGAGAACGATCGGCCACCCAGTCTGCATTTGTGAAAGCAAGGAACAACAGCCAGATTTTGGCCGGCATAACGAAGGCTGCGTGAAGGGATGTACAGAGTCAGAAGGTGCTGGAGGATAATGGGAGTGTCAGTTTAAAAAATTTTAAACACAAAACAGAGGGTCTTAAACTCTATGCGTCTAATTACAGGTAGCCAGTGTAATTTAAAGATTGTGCTGCGGGCTGAGCAGAAACGCGGCAAACCCACCAGGGCCCTGGCCGCCGCATTCTGCACCCGTTGGAGTCGCAAGATTTCCGCCTGGTTGGCGCCCAACAACAATGAGCTCGCGTAGTCGAGCCCAGATAGTATGCTGGCTTGGATCACCATCTGGCGGGTGGGGGCATCAAAAAATTTGAGGACAGGCCTCAAACTACGCAAAATGCCGAAGCACATGGATGCCACCTTCTTAGTATGGGAAACCAGGTTTCTTTATAATGGGCGTGACACAGGCCGCCTTCCAACTAGGTGGAACTGAACCGGTGGCGAGGGATTGCTCCACCAGATGGTGAATAGGAGGAAGGCAAAAGGACGCCGAGTCCAAAAACTGGGCCGGTCTCAGAGGGTCGTCCGGTGAGCCAGACTTGACCTTGGCCGCTAGGAGATTGAACTCCTGTTCCGATGGTAAGGGAAAAGAGGCCAAGCACTGAGAAGTACGCAATGTTAAGGTCGTACTGTCAGGGTCAGCTTTGGGAAAAGAGCGATAGATGGTGTTTACTTTTTCCACAAAGAAGCTGGCTAACGACTCACAGTGAGCATGGGAACAGATCTTCGTAGTAGGAAGTCTGTTTGCTGTAAGCTCCTTCAGGACTTTAAAAACCAGTTTGGACGGGTTAGAGCTCGCTTGGAACTCCTGTGCATAGTAATCAGCTCGGGCCCGGCAGACAGCTCTATGGTATAACTTTACCTTGGCCAGGTAGCATACTTTTTGGTCTTTATCATAGTTTTTCCTCCATGCTCTTTCAGCTTGTCGGCAGGAAGCTTTCATACACCTGAGTGCCTCCGAGTACCAGGGATTAGGTTGAGAAGATCGGTTCCTACTCCAGCTAGCCGGGATTAGTACGTCCAGCGCCTGAACAATCCAGGCGCAAAAGGTGTTATACCCAGTTGCAACGTCATCCGTGTGGACCAGAGGAGTGGTGGTCAAAAGACGATGGAAATCCTCCAATTTGAGCTTTTTCCAGGGTTGCCTAAAAGATGTTTTATCAGGCTTCCCGGTAGGATGTGTCACCATTGTGATAAGGAGCTCAATGAGGTAGTGATCACTCCAACCCATGGGTCTAGGGGGCGAGACCTCGGTCAGTTGAAGATTTGTAAAGACCGGGTCAAGAATGTGACCACCCTCATGGGTCGGATGACGGACTAGTTGGGGTAGCTGTACTGCTTCAAGATCGTCCAGCAGACCTCTAACCGCTGGTATCTCCATGGCATCAAAGTGTATATTAAGATCGCCGATGATGGTAAAGTTGGAGGGGCACAGAGAGAGGGAGCTTACCAGCTCAGGAAGAGCTTTCCTGAAAGCGCTGTCACTTCCTGGAGGGCGATAGATCAGAAGACCTGACAAAATTTGATGCGGACTAATACTGATGGAAAAATGGGCGCATTCTGCGCCAGTCAGGACCATAGGCTTCCAGGTACAGGTGAAACAAGTCTTGAATGCCACGGCTATGCCTCCACCTCTCCCCTTGCGATTTAAAGTATGGATTGCATAACCCGGGGGGAGGGCCAGATTAATAATGGCCGTATCCTCATCACCTAGCCAGGTCTCCGTCATAAAGAAGACATCAGGGCCTTCTAAAGAGATAAGTTCATAAATATATACGTAGGGTCCACAGGAGCAGGCCTGTATTTTTTCTCAATACGCGGGTTCACCACCCGTGCGCTGGTTGTGTCCTTGAAAATGTCATTGGCGTGTTTTAGAACACCCTTCAGCATCGGCAGCGTCTTCACAGATCTGTCCGACGTAGAGAAGGTATCAAACAGAAAGTCCTCCTCAACTGGTTCTGCATGCATGACCACATCGTGGTTCAACGCCGCCCTTTCAATCAGAGTGTTGAAGGCCGCAGTATCCTCTGCGGGGGCTGTTTTTACTTGGTAAGACTGGGTGTCCGCCGTGCCCTGATCGTCTAGCACCGCCTGCGAATCGTCCTGATTAGATGCATCAGGATAATTGAATTGTTCGTCATTTTGGTCATTCCCCCCACCATCCTCAGTGCGTGTGGAGGAATGTGTAAATGCTTGTCCATAAGGCCTGACTGGTTCGAAAAGAACCGGCGAGGAAGCAGAGTCTCTTTTCCTTTTAAGTGGAATTTGATAGGATTCCATTGGATTCTCCGGCAAGATCTTCCGTTTGAAAAGGGCGAGTCTTCCGGTTGCAGTGTCAATGTACAACGTCTTCGATTTTTCAGAAGAAGGTGGAGTGGAACCGACGCCTTCAGGAGTGGCGGTCGTTCCCTTAATTTTTTACATCAGTTTACCAGGGTCGGTGCCCTGTGCCGGCTTAGAGGTTTTAGGTCGTGCAGTCGGAGGCAGTCCAAAAACTATAGGTGGAGGTCCCGATGGCGGTTTGGGTTTTTTTCACGGCCATCGCCAACTTCGAGCCAGGTGTTGCACTGGGATTCCCAAAATGGCCGCGGCTTGATGCGTCACGTTCCAAAGCGGCCATTTTGTGCTTGTCTTCGAGAAACTTCACCAGCATCAACTTGTATGAATTCGGGCTGAGGGGCGGCTGCAACTCAAGTCCGTCTTCAGTGTCCACGCCCCCGAGGGCAGCCTTAGATGACGCCGCTCCATCTCCTTCGGCCTTTGGCACCTTTTTGGATGTGTAGATCTTCGGGTTGGCACCCTTTTGTGACCCCGGAGGGACAATGACACTCCGAGCCTTCTTATGATCCGATGGAACGAGGCTTTGCGAAACGAACACTGGTTTGACCAGTTTCTGTTTCGATTTGTCTTTAGTCAGTTTCGTTTTCGAAGGCGTACCCACCGAAGGCTCTGAAATATTCTTAGCCGGGTCAGTTTGCGGGGCTGTAGAATGAGCATAAAGATCTTGGCTAAGGCCTTCCGGCGATGCTTCGACCTGAGCCTTTGACAAGACAGTGTCACTTTCGACCCCCGAGGGTTCGGCCGGGTCGTGCTCATCGCTGGAGCCGCCCTCTGCGGCTCCAATGGCCATACCGTCATCTCTTACCTCGACGGCCCCATCGTCTTCGATGTTGTCATCGTCTACCTCTTCTCCGTAGTAAGATTCTTGACAGGAGGCCGGGTCGGAGAAGTGCTCCGGTTCCTCCTCTAGAAGGCCCTCGTCGTCCCCAGCATCGAAGATATCCTCCACATCCGACATTCTCCGCGCAGGTAGCCTCGCCTCACGTCGAAGAGTGAGCGCCTCTTCCGACCTGAATTTCGAACAGGCCAAGCAACTCCCCTCGTCGCGGTCTGGAGGCAGACATCTGTTGCACACCGGCTGCACGTCTGAGAGAGGATACTTCGCGTTACAGACTGGGCAACGTTTAAACGGGGCATGGAATTCCATCGTCGATGTCAATCTTCGAACGGGCCTAAAAAGCTGGGAGCACACGTGCTCAAGTATCCGGGAACCGGATAAGTCAACTCAGAACCGAACGAAGTACAATACCGACCCTAAAAAAGGCCTTTTGGCCTGAAGAAAACACGTTTTTCCTATTGGTTCCGAACTAGAGTCACAGAACACATCCGAACCCAATGGCGGAAAAAAACAATCTGAGGATGGAGATGATGCCCATTTGCACTGTAGTCCAGGGGAGGAGCCACCTATCTCATGATACTTCGAAGATTCTTCCAGGACAACAAGGTGCAATCATCCGGACCCAACACTAGGCGGCGATCTATGCACAAGATATGAATTTAGCGGCCCACATGCCTCGAACATATAATGTAAAATCAGCCGAACTAGGAATTCCAATTTACTCACCTGTTATCACAAGAAACGTTAGTTCTGCATCTTTGAGCGCACTACTGATCCTAAAAAGTAATTCTAACCATACTTACAGTAACTTGATTTTTCTTCCATAGGCTAACATTGACTGGTTTCACTTGGAAATTCTTCTAAGTGTGGAGTTTTGGAACTTGAAAAAATTCCTCTAAAATCAGCCGTTCTACGAATTCCAATGTACTCATCTGTTATCAGGACAGACCTCAGTGCTGCCTCTTTCAGCCCATATTTTAAAAAAAAAAATGTATAAATACATTTTTGAAATTAGTTATTTTACATTAAGAATATGAAATATAACTTTAAATAAATGTAGTAAATCAGTATCAAACCAAATAAATATAACAATTAATACATTTAAAAATTGTCATTTACAAAACCGTCGCAATTCACTAAAGAAAACATAGGTTTCAGGCTTGATATAGTTAGGAATTAGCATTTAAAAAACTTCACTGAAAAAATTCAGAAATTCACTGAAAAAACTGTAGGTTTTAGGGGCATTATAGTTAGCTGGACATTTCACTCATACAAAACCATTGAAATTCCTCCGATATAGTTAGTTGTACTAACTATATCTCGCGCACCCGCAATCCACTGCTGATGTCACATATTACATCATATTACATCATTCATGACATGGTCAGTGACATCACTGATGACATATCAAATGATATCACTGATGACATCACTGATGACATCATCCACTTGATGATACACCTCATCATTCACTAGTATAACCTTTCATCACTCACTGTAAAATACAGAGTACCATATTTTAATCCATTGACACACCAATACAAGTTCCTAAAAACCCGCAGAGTGATTCCTAGATATATACACACATCTAATCACTTACCCACAGATTCACTCATACGTGCAGTCAATGATCAATAGAACACTATCAAATATACTTATACACCTATATCGACATTACACACCAGCACACATCCTATTCACTTATAAAGTCATCCTATTCACTTATGCAAACAATGGATCATACTTGCATTTACTTAGCTATACATTTATACAAACACCACTTTATCTGTTCATATAGAATCTATATATAGATAGTGATTTTATAACACACTAAATATAATTTACTATCTTTATTATAGATAGTAAATTATATGAAGTGTGTTATAAAATCACTATTGCAAGTATACCGTTATCCATACAGTCACGCATACAATCACTGAGTCTTATGTATACTTATTTATAAATAACTGACAAAATACATTGCCTTTTATTTTTCTACTTTGTTGGACATGTACCATTAAGAGAGATATTTGTTCATCACCACACCCATAAAGATATTCACTCACCCAAACAACTGTTATAACATGTAGTCTTAACATCAGATACCTACTACATCAACTATTCACACATCTTTGGGCAGTCACACACCTCCCACCGAACCACATTCACATTCACTCTCCCATACAAATACTCAGTTAACTAATCAATAACTAATATAGACTTTCAAATAGCTAGTAACCAACTGGAAAAGTAGTTTTTACACCAACTGACAAAGTGATACAGATGTTCAAACAGTTTAGTCACTATCCAATATATTTAGAGAGACACTTTAAAGTAGTCAAGTAAACAGTCAATCACACTGCTACTAAATCCTCTATCCATATATATATATATATATATATATATATATACACATATACATATATATATATATATATATATATATATATATATAATACATATATAAATAACGAAGCAAACCACATTCACTGGATGATGTCATCAGTGATGTCATTTGAGATGTCATCAGTGATGTCACTGACCAGGTCATGAATGATGTAATAGGTGACATCATCAGTGGATCAGGCCTGAAACCTATGGTTTTTCAGTGAAGTATATATATATATAGATTAAAAAAAAAAAATATATATATATATATATATATATATATATATATATATATATATATATATATATATATATATTCTTTGTTCTTTTTTTATTTATTTTTTTTTCACTGAAAAAACCATAGGTTTCAGCCACGTTATAGTTAGGAATTAGCATTTAAAAAACCTTGGAAATTCACTGAAAAAAAACATAGGTTTCATCCAAGGTATAGTTAGCTGGACATTTCTCTCATACAAACCATTGAAATTCCTCCGTTATAGTTAGTTCAGCTAACTATAACTCGCGCGCCCGCAATGTACTGCTGAGGACATCACATATTACATCACTCATGACATGGTCAGTGACATCACTCATGACATCATCCAGTGAATGTCTTTCTGAAAAATAAATATTTTTTATATATGTATATCTAAAGGTCGATGGAAAAATAAATGGGTAAATAAGTGTCTAAATGATTGTTTTTTTTGCAAAATTGATTCAATGGATGAGTGTGTGTGTATGGGTGTGTTAGTGAGTGAACGACTGTCTCAATAGTATCTTTAGGAGTCACTACACATGTGTTAAACTAGTATATGTGAGTATTGATGTATAAAAGTGATGTATGTAAGTAAGTATATGTGAGAGCGAGAAATTAAGAGCTCCTGTATAAATAAGTATGTGTTTCTATAAGGGATTGTTTAAGAGAGTAAGTATGTGTACGATTCTGTAGAAGTAAGTGTAGTGGTGGGTGTATAGCTGTATATGCAAGTAAATGGATGTTTGATAGTTTATTTGCATGTGTCAGTTTGTGTGTAAGTAACTCTATAGATGAGAGTCGGTGTGTAATAAGATGTATAGCTGTATGAGTACATAGGATGAGTGAGTACATGTATGAGTGCCTATATAGAACTGTTAGTGAATGACTGGATGTGTATGTAGATTTTGGAATTACTGAATAGGTTGTTCTAACTGGTATTGGTATCTCTATTTTTTGGAAAAAAAATGTAATGTGTGTATCAAGGGTTATATTACGCTGAGAGAAGGTCTGCCACTCTTTCACAAGGAAGATGTCCTCAGTGATGTCATTTGAGATGTCATGAGTGATGTCATGAGTGATGTCATGAGTGATGTCACTGACCAGGTCATGAGTGATGTTATATGTGACGTCATCTGCGGGCGCACAAGTTATTGTTAGCTGAACTAACTATAACGGAGGAATTTCAATGGTTTTGTATGAGAGAAATGTCCAGCTAACTAACATGGATGAAACCTATGGTTTTCTCAGTGAATTTCTAAGGTTTTTTTAAATACTAATTCCTAACTATAATGTGCCTGAAACCTATGGTTTTTCAGAGAATATATATATATATATATATCTCGACAGTCACTCCAGGAAACCACCTCCGAACCAGCAGGGTCGGCGAAGCAGGAGACAGACCACAGCATTCAGGTGAATAAATTTATTTTTCCAGATTTTTTTCCGCTAGCAACCAAACAGGACGCGTTTCGGGCTATACAGCCCTTGTTCACATGCCTATATATTCTTTATCGCTTGATTACAAATTCATTGCAATCACAGCATCATTTTGAGTCGATTTGTGGTGGACTGTGAAAGTCCAAGTAATAGCTAAAGATAAACTCAGTGTTTACCTTCTCACATTTGCAGCACTTAAATGTCAGACTATGCCTCCTGACAAATTGCTGCTGGTTTCTTTTTAAATTTTAACAAGGGGGGGTTGTTGTTTACAAACTCCTTTCACTTTGCAGTCAGAGAAAGAAGTAAAGTGAATCATGTGACAATCGTTCTTGGATACAGAGAGTTTGAAAGGAAAGGATGCAGGATGTCTTTTTGTAGCACAACAACATGCAATTATTTATAAATGAACAGTACACATTCAGCAGTTCATTAAGAAAAAAACATTTTTTTTTAAATTCAGAAGAGTGATAGAAAAAGATTTTAATAAGCTCAAAACAAATCAATACACCTTATTTGTTGAAACCCAAATGATAAATCACTGAAACCCGATTTCCACACAATCATTTGTGAGCTAGTTTTTTCTGTAAAACTGCAAGTCTGTACAGGATACTTTTGTTACATACCCCGCCTCATGTCCATTAAAGCAAGGTGGATCGCAAACGTTTGTCATACTAAAAAGTAGGTTGAAGCTCTGATATAGAGCTATTCCTCCCACAACACTGGTTTTAACATTTTTAACATTTCAGCCATGGTGCAGGTGTTGTACCTCGTCAGCTACAAAAGTCACAGAGGTCACTTACCCTGCAGGTTTGAAATCCAATGGTGCTTTGATCAGCCAAAGTTCAGTATTAGAGCTATTAACTTTGTCTTTTGTGAAAGATGGGGCCGATGTGAAGGGGCAGAGGATAAAGTCCGACGGGCAAGCAAACTTTCTTGCATTTCCTTAAAGAAAAAAAGAAAAAAAAAGTATGAATGGCACTGGAACAAACTTCCATTCCATCCAACAGGTCCAACTCACCCCAGAATGGCAACTTCTTCCTAGGTCAAAGTGACTTAAACGTGATGAGTCATGCAGCAATAAGGTTGTTGATCAATTATTTCGCTTTACAAATCACAGTATGAAAAATGGATTTATGGCACATTAAGCCTAGGTGAGAAGTCATCCTCTGAGGAAGTACTAACTAAGAGGAGTATAGGTGGCCAACTGAATAGATTACATTTAAAGGGCACATCGTGTTAAGCATTTCTAAGAACTAAATCCGTGTGGTTTATTTTAAAGTGAATTATCGAGAAAACTTGTGAGTTTCAACTTTCTGAAAATCTCTGGCATGCCTCCGCTCTGCACTACAAGGGAGAAGTCTCCACAGTAGGATGATAGTAGCAGACCTAAATGACAGATCTGGCCTCAATAGAGGCTTCCACATTTGAAAAGAGAAAGTAAATTCACAGAGTATCCCCTAGTCACAACAAGCATTTGCAATGCAATAGGTCTCGCATTAGGAAAGTTTGAGCTATTGGTATTGTAAATGACAAATTTTTTATTTATGTTTTGTTTTTTAAAATAGGGGGGTGAGGGGAGGAGAGGGGAAGAGAGAGGAAGTGGGGGGTGAGAGGGGAAGTGGGGGGTGAGAGGGGAAGTGGGGGGTGAGGGGAAGTGGGGGTGAGGGGAAGTGGGGGTGAGGGGAAGTGGGGGTGAGGGGAAGTGGGGGTGAGGGGAAGTGGGGGTGAGGGGAAGTGGGGGTGAGGGGAAGTGGGGGTGAGGGGAAGTGGGGGGTGAGGGGAAGTGGGGGGTGAGGGGAAGTGGGGGGTGAGGGGAAGGGGGGGTGAGGGGAAGCGGGGGTGAGGGGAAGGGGGGGTGAGGGGAAGCGGGGGTGAGGGGAAGCGAGGGTGAGGGGATGCGAGGGTGAGGGGATGCGAGGGTGAGGGGATGCGAGGGTGAGGGGATGCGAGGGTGAGGGGATGCGAGGGTGAGGGGATGCGAGGGTGAGGGGATGCGAGGGTGAGGGGATGCGAGGGTGAGGGGATGCGAGGGTGAGGGGATGCGAGGGTGAGGGGATGCGAGGGTGAGGGGATGCGAGGGTGAGGGGATGCGAGGGTGAGGGGATGCGAGGGTGAGGGGATGCGAGGGTGAGGGGATGCGAGGGTGAGGGGATGCGAGGGTGAGGGGATGCGAGGGTGAGGGGATGCGAGGGTGAGGGGATGCGAGGGTGAGGGGATGCGAGGGTGAGGGGATGCGAGGGTGAGGGGATGCGAGGGTGAGGGGATGCGAGGGTGAGGGGATGCGAGGGTGAGGGGATGCGAGGGTGAGGGGATGCGAGGGTGAGGGGATGCGAGGGTGAGGGGATGCGAGGGTGAGGGGATGCGAGGGTGAGGGGATGCGAGGGTGAGGGGATGCGAGGGTGAGGGGATGCGAGGGTGAGGGGATGCGAGGGTGAGGGGATGCGAGGGTGAGGGGATGCGAGGGTGAGGGGATGCGAGGGTGAGGGGTCAGGGGATGTGAGGGTGAGGGGTCAGGGGATGTGAGGGGTCAGGGGATGTGAGGGTGAGGGGTCAGGGGATGGGAGGGTGTGTGAGTGGGGGTGTGTGAGAGTGAGGGTGTGTGAGAGTGAGGGTGTGTGAGAGTGAGGGTGTGTGAGAGTGAGGGTGTGTGAGAGTGAGGGGGGGTGAGAGAGTGAGGAGGGGTGAGAGAGTGAGGAGGGGTGAGAGAGTGAGGAGGGGTGAGAGAGTGAGGAGGGGTGAGAGAGTGAGGAGGGGTGAGAGAGTGAGGAGGGGTGAGAGAGTGAGGAGGGGTGAGAGAGTGAGGAGGGGTGAGAGAGTGAGGAGGGGTGAGAGTGAGGAGCGAGGGTGAGAGAGTGAGGAGCGGTGAGAGAGTGCGAGGGTGAGATGCAGGTGAGGAAGGGGATGAGAGGTGAGGGGGGTGCAGAGGTGAGGAGGGGTGAGAGAGTGAGGAGGGGTGAGAGAGTGAGGAGGGGGTGAGGAGGTGAGGGGAGGGGTGAGAGAGTGAGGGAGGGGTGAGAGAGTGAGGAGGGGAAGGTGAGGGGGTGATGAGAGTGAGGAGGGGTGAGAGAGTGAGGAGGGGAGAGAGTGAGGAGGGGTGAGAAGTGAGGGAGGGGTGAGAGAGTGAGGAGGGGTGAGAGAGTGAGGAGGGGTGGAGAGAGTGAGGAGGGGTGGAGAGAGTGAGGAGGGGTGAGAGAGTGAGGAGGGGTGAGAGAGTGAGGAGGGGTGAGAGGTGAGGAGGGGTGAGAGAGTGAGGAGGGGTGAGAGAGTGAGGAGGGGTGAGAGAGTGAGGAGGGGTGAGAGAGTGAGGAGGGGTGAGAGAGTGAGGAGGGGTGAGAGAGTGAGGAGGGGTGAGAGAGTGAGGAGGGGTGAGAGTGAGGAGGGGTGAGAGGTGAGGAGGGGTGAGAGAGTGAGGAGGGTGAGAGTGAGGAGGGGGTGAGAGTGAGGAAGGGTGAGAGAGAGAAGGGGGAGAGGGAGAGGGGTGAGAGTGAGGAGGGGTGAGAGTGAGGAGGGGTGAAGAGTGAGGAAGGGTGAGAGTGAGGAAGGGTGAGAGTGAGGAAGGGTGAGAGTGAGGAAGGGAGAGAGTGAGGAGGGGTGAGAGTGAGGAGGGGTGAGAGTGAGGAGGGGTGAGAGTGAGGAGGGTGAGAATGAGGAGGGGTGAGAGGGAGAGGGAGAGGGTGAGGGGTGAGAGTGAGGAGGGTGAGGTGGGTGGGGAGTGAGGTGGGGGGTGAGGGTGAGGTGGGGGGTGAGGGTGAGAGGGGTGTGTGAGGGTGAGGGGGTGTGTGTGGGTGTGGGGGTGTGGGGAGGGTGAGGGGGGGTGTGTGGGTTGGGGGTGTGGGTGAGGGGTGTGTGAGGGTGAGGGGGGTGTGTGAGGGTGAGGGGGGTGTGTGAGGGTGAGAGGGGTGTGTGAGGGTGAGAGGGGTGTGTGAGGGTGAGAGGGGTGTGTGAGGGAGGGTCCGAAGTAAATGGTGGCAGGGCATACATCATAAGCGTTGGTCAGTTTCAGAATCAGGAGGGGCAGAGTCAGCACAGTCTGCTAGGGATCAACGTGTCTAGAGGCAAAGCATAGCGGATGTAGCATTGCAGCTAGCAAGTCGAGTGTTCAAGCGGAGTGTCCCTAAAGAGATGGCAGCACAGCAACAGCATTTGAGGAGCAAGACTGCTGTAAACAAGCACGGTAGGCTTTCACTTTCGTCCCGAAAAAAAAAAAAAACAAGAAAGGCGTAGAGAACACCAAACAAAACACGGCTTCCGCGCGAAATGGATGCAAAAAAAACAATCTCTCGGCATTGCGTGGCGGGCGGGGGATCGCATTCCTTCGAAGTCTGATGCCAAGGCTCAGACAAATGGCGGTGTGCGAGGTGCACGGGGGGGGGGCGGGGGAGCGGCAGACTTTGAAGTCTGATGCCGAAGCACAGACAAACGGTGGTGTGTGATGTGGCAGGCTCTGTGCACGCGCATAGCTCACATGAACTGTACGCGATCTGCAGGCTAGGTAGACTTTTTTTCCGCTTACTATAATCTTGCCAATTTATCCCTGCGGATAGAATAGGCGAGACCTAAATAAGGAGAGGGCCATTGTAAACAGGGTATCACACCATCCAAGCACCAAGCCTGGGCTAGGCGTAGGTGGCTTGAAGGAGTCCCCTGTCATAACCCTTCCTCACAGGGATAGGCAGACAAATTGTACAGGCCCTACTGAGGTGAGTCAGTCGCTCAGTGACTATTTTACGCCTAACCCCAGGTTTGTCACAAACCATGTTAAGGGCCACAGCTCTTGTACCCTCACTAGCCACCAACCCTCAAGTACTCGTAGCTGATAGTCTATTCGCCAGGGTTCTAATGGGGGGGAAGGATGCCAAGTGCCCAACCAAGTAAAACCAGGCCCCTTAATTTTAATCCTAGGTTACCCATGTCTGCTAACCACATAGACCCAACTAAGCTACACGTTTTATCTTGGAACATTGCTGGCCTTAGAAATAAATTGAATAATTTGGACTGGGGGTGGTCTTTGTGGACCAACACAACATGTGAATGTTCCAGGAAACCTGGGATAGGGAGGTGGTACAGCGGGTGGGCTTTGTATCTTTTAGTATAGCCGCAACCACCAGGGGCAGGCCCTCGGGCGGGCTATGTATATGGGTCGGACCCATTTAGGCTGTTTAGTTGAACAGCTGGAGTTTTTTTCTAATGACATCCACTACCTTCTCCTAACCTTTACATCGAAGGTCAGAATTGCTCTGGTCAATGTCTACTCCAGGCCTGTTAGTAACAGCCTTGAGTCACCAACCATCGACCACCTAGCTGCTTCTTTATTATCCCCAGTAACCATTGGACAGTTATTAGTAGAGATTTTAATTGCCAGTCTGAGCCTCTAAATGATCTTAAAGGAGGAACTCTCGGTGAAGACTATCTACACTGGGCTATTCCAGAGGTAAACATCTCGCCAAGTAGGTCTGAACACCTTTGATGCTCCAGATCAAATCCTTCACTGTGAATCATTCCCTAAGAGCATGTAACGGCCGAACCAAATCGGATACGCTAGAGAAACATACCTACAATCGCCCCGGTCACTCCTCCATCATAGACTACATCCTCTTTGACATAAGGTTGTGGCAGTGTGTGGTGGACTTTGCTGTCTCCACCCGCCATGACAGTGATCATAACGCTCTAATTATGGAAGTAGAAGAACTACCGATGAGTGAAGAAGTTTTAGGATTAAACACCGCAAGATGATAGGCTAGTTCTGACAAATGACAGAAGAAAGGTCCGGTGGTCAGCCTTTCAGCAATCATATGCCAAGATGGGGCCCCTGTATGAATCAGTCATCCATGTTTGGTGGCAGCGGAACATTCCATTTCTAGTGATGGTTTTATTGTTTCCCACACTCAAGTTGCAAAGACCTACAAGATGATAACATTTACTTTAGCTGGTATCTTTTGTTCCTCCTGTCTCATCCGAATGGCTCCAAAAAAGCCAAACATCTGTTGTTTAAGGATAATTGCCGGAGAGCTAAGTTAGCCTTGATTGAGGCAATTACATCAAAGATAGATCCCTAATCAGAGAAAAAAGGGCACTCTAAAAAGCTAGTATCACCGAACCCAAAAACACATGGGAGCTGGACAAAATGGGAGTCCCTAAAGAAGCCCCTATCTGCCCATGATATAAAGGCCTTTTGGCGTATAGTTAATACAGGCAGTAGGGAAGGGAAGCAGGCTACTGAACCACACATTACAGCCGGAAATGGAAAGAACACTGTGAGGCCCTGTACCCAAGGCTCGAAGTAGAGGGCAGCAATACAGCGAAGGATATCTCTCCACTGAAGAATACATGTTTTGAGGCCCCGGAGATAACTCACAGAGATAAACAGTCCCATAAGCAAAATGGCCCCTTCTAAAGCACCACACTTAAGACCCCAGGGGACCTCTTTCGCACCGAGCCAACCATATGGGGCCCAGATCGTTGGATTCTGTTTAATGCCCCCAGGATATAGCGGTACAAAAGGGGGTGGTGATGGTCGGAGCATCTGAATCAAACACTCACACCCAGTCAAAAGATCTGGGTTTAATCCATCACCGTTCTTTAGCCCACTCTGCCACCCCAGTTCAGACATGGCTATATGCAAATCAGTCCGACCCTGTGCCTCATGGGAACAGTCCAGCCCGAACTGCCAAGCCATGTCTTCCCTGGACCGGAAACAAGCATCCGAGGACCGGTTTCTGGCATTCCAGCCGTCTTCAGCCTGGCTTGCTTGAATCCAGTGGCAAAGTGAGCAAGGGACTCACGTCTGAGCATATCCTGCCACACTTATGGCGGCCAAAAGCAGTACAAAAGGGGGTGGTGATGGTCGGAGCAACTGAATCAAACACTCACACCCAGTCAAAAGATCTGGGTTTAATCCATCACCGTTCTTTAACCCACTCTGCCACCCCAGCTCAGAACCTGGCTATATGCAAATCAGTCTGTCCCTGGCCCAGTGCATCATGGGAACAGGGCAGACTAAACCACCATTAGCGTGGAAGGGTATACTCAGATGTGAGTCCCTAGCTCATTGCACCATCAGGATTCAAGCAAGCCGGGCCGAAGACGGTTGTAATGCCAGAAACCGGTCCCCGGAAGCTTGTTTCCTTTCCAGTTAAAGAATTGGCTTGGTAGTTTGGTCTGCCATGTTCCCATGATGCACTGGGCCAGGGACAGACTAATTTGCATGTAGCCAGGTTCTGAGCTGGGATGGTGCAGTGAGCTAAAAAACGGTGATGGATCAAGCCCTGATCTGTTGACTGGGTAGGAGTGTTCTGCTTAATTCAGATACTCTGTCCATCACCACCCCCTTCTGAATCAATTTACAATTGGCATTTTTGTGACCATTGTATTCTCTGCGCACTTTCCAAAGATGTCAAGGATTTAAAGTTCATTTATACTGAACACCTTAATGATCCACTGGTGGGCGCTGTGAGAAACTGCCTTCACCCTCAAGATTCTTAATCGTGCCCATCATAAACACCCACCCACAATCTGAACTCGCCCAGACATAAGGCCAGGTCAGTTCACAATTTGTGCTATATTAGTTATATGGTGCATGAAAACTACAGAAACATCATCTGGGAAAAGAAAAAGCTCTTAGGAAACGCAGAATGAAGTAAAACATGTGAAATGTAAATAGGGAATTATTCAATCACTTGGATTACCTTGGGGATTTTAAAGTCACTGTTAAGAACTAAAGTTAAGAGCATTAAGATGCATACTTAAAGCCCTACACGGGTGATAGGAGTAAAGGAGCTGAGTAGCCTCATGAGATTGCTCAGGTCAGCAGTGGTGTGATAGCGGGTCTGCATTATTTAAGAGAGGAATGGCGTAGGATCGGACGAGAAGAGTGATGTCAGGATCAGTGAAATTGAGTGTTAGTGTTCAAATTTTTAACAGGATGTCACCAAAAGTACAGCGAAATTGAGTCTTTTTCCTTTCTGTTCCAACATTTAATTTGGATCCCAAAGAAACCCTTCTGCCGCCTGCAAAGACCGAGCTTTAGTCAAGTCTTCACTGCAACAAGAGGACAACGACCAAGGTTCTTTATAACTTTTAGCACCAGTGGTCATGGTGATGGGCTTTGAAGAAGAGTCTGGGAATAGGTCAAAGTAAGTGACTCTCTCTCTTCTGGCCTTTTCAGTACATTTTAACGGAAAAGGTGTGGGTCTCATGTGTTACTCATACAACCCTCGCAGCTTTCAAACAGAACACTTCTAGTCTTCTAAGTTTTCACACTGTCACTTCACATTAACGTACACTTTTTTGCACAAAAATTGATTTTCAAATTGCTTCACTGTTTATTTGTACTACTGTCGGATATGATCATTGTAAAAAAAAAAAAAAAAATTATATCCTTAAGCAAATAAAATGCAAACCTTGCCTAACAAGTTGTGCTGGAATTACTTCAAAGCAATTGCTATTACTAAATATGCTTATCATTGTGTGGTGTTAACTCTGTAACATCCATTTAATATTTATTTGGGAGCCACATTGCTGAAATAACATTGAGGTTCCTGTTCTTAGACTTCATTTAGGTTTATTTTAATTTGATCTTGTGGAGTTAATTCATGAATGCCAGGTTCAGATTTGGATCTTTGGTAACAGAAGTGCAAGTTAAGTCAGAGTGGGAACTGTTCTTTGAAAAGAGTAGTGTATAAAATTTAGGGACCATTGCAGAAGCGCACAGGCGTCCAAATAATCTCCTCCTACTCTGTATTAAAAAAAAACTTTAGAATTAGCTTTAAAATCATTTTGTAGGCGAAGTTTGCATAATATGAGAGTTGCAATTTTGGGCTCGTTTTTTAGGTTTTGACTAGCGATGCATGCGTACGAAGTACGCATGCGCTAGGAAAAATCTTATGCTCTGTGTGTGGAGTCAGGTAACAGCCCCCTCCTCCCATTGGCTAGCTCCATAAATGGAGGCTAACCATTGGGAGTTGGCTCTGTCCATCAATCCCGGACCAGATTCGGGGGCGTTCCCGAGATTTTTTGGCTTTTGGCTACGTCAGCCGAAAGCCGGTTCTCGGGAACGCCCCCGAATCTGGTCCGGCATTGAAGGCACCCGGAAGAAGTCCAGGTGAGTGCTTGCTTTTTTTTTGTGCTTTTTACCGCTGCCTCGGCTCCCGTTCCCGCCCCCCTACCGCTGCCTCGCTCTCCGTGTCTCCCCGGCCCCGTTCCCGCCCTCCTACCGCTGCCTCGGCTCCCGTTCCCGCCCCTCTACCGCTGCCTCGCTCTCCGTGTCTCCCCGGCTCCGTTCCCGCCCCCCTACCGCTGCCTCGGCTCCCGTTCCCGCCCCCCTACCGCTGCCTCGCTCTGTGTCTCTGACCCCGTTCCCGCCCCCTACCGAGCGTGTGTTCACGTCCGAGTGCCTCCCACAGAAGCGACCACTTGGCAGGAAAAGGTGAACTCTCGCAGCGCTCACATAAATATCCTTGTTTTTAACTGCTTCTCCTCTCTGTGTGAATCTGAGTCGTTGCTGACACACAGCCTCCCTGAGCTGGGGACCAAGGGAGGAAAACAGGAGAAAGCGCACCCAGCTGCGCCCTGTGGAAGGGAGCTGAGATCAGCCATGCTGTCCCTTTAAACCCGGGCTCTAACTACAATTTTATGGATGTATTTTTCTTTTATTTGCGTTATTTGGATGTTTTAAACGTGATGCTGGCTCCCGGATCAAACTGAGCCCACGGCGCTTGCTTTTTTAAGTTTATTTTGTGTTTTTAATATATTTTTGGTGGGGAGTATTGCGGCACCTCCCCAGGGAGGCGGACTGACAGAGGACGCGAAACCCCCTCGCCGCACCCAGCCTTTCTGTGGGATCCCGGCCCAGCATGGAGAGCCAGGGAGGAGGATGCGCGGGGGAACTGGGGGGACAGCCCCAGCAGGTGGCAGGAGGTAAGAGGGCTTAGTCGTGGCGGGCGGGGTGCAGCAGTGCTTTGCTTGTGAGACTTGGGTGAATGGGAAAAGTGCTGGTGAGGCACTATACTTTGTATCACACTCAGGCTGTTGCGGGGCAGGCAGGAAGCTTTTGTTGTTGCAGAAGAAAAAGGAAAGGGTGGGTTGGGGGGGGGGGGAGGGGTGGAACCCGCATTCCCTCCCTCGCACGCTCGTCTTTCTCGTAACAAACGTTTCACCACATTGCATATAGGTAATCAGGTGAAATGTCAATACGATTGTTTTCGAAAACAGGCCTGGTGACTAGCATTGTAACTGTTTACTGCAGGCGTGGGTCAGGGACTTGGAGGGGAGGGGGCAGTTAGCGGGAAATTGAAGACATGGGGGCAGTGCCTGTCACAAAACCGTATTTTAGATGCAAAACGTGTTGATGTTGTACTTGTAACAGTGTTTGCACTCTTTAGTCAGTTAATGTCGAATAACTGTGTGTCGAGAACTCTCTTCTTTTAAATCTCGGTTTCTCCCTACTCTTGAAGTGGTTGGCGATACTGGGTCCAATAAAGAACAGGGTATAAACCTGTGCAAATTGTTAACCTCGTATTTTTAAGGGGTCTTGAAAAATGGTGCCCTGCTATGATAAATCTGAGGAAAGAGGCAAAAAGTGACGTGGTTTATTTTACATATGCTAAGCTGCTGGTGTCTTTCACCCTCTTGTCTGTACCGCATAGTGTATCTTAGCCAGGATATCCTCTCCCCTGCCCAGAAGGCGGGACACTACTGCCGCCTTGCCATCGCTCTAGTCTCGCCCCGTGGGTTCCTCTCATCCGACGAACATGTCACCCCGCGGCTGCCTCCCTTCCCCGTGAATTGTCTTCCTCGCCCCTTCGTCACTCCCGGTGGCTGCCTCGGACCTGCTTCTGCATAACACTCCCCTCCAACAATCTCCCGGTCTTTCTCCTCCGCGCTCGAGCCTTTCCCGGCACCCGCCCCACAGACTTCAGAAATCTGAAAACATCTCCCATGCAGCTGGTGGGAGCCGCGCATTCCTGCAGGTCTGAGGCAGCGGAAAGGCCTCGCCCCCCTTCACCGCCGGGGAGCCCACGTGCTCGCTGGACGAGGAGGTCACAGCCAACGGAGGCCCTGGCAGAGAAGGCCTGACCCTCACTCCAGCTCATGAACCTCCCCTCTCAGTTCCCACCTGCTGGCCGAAAGAACACCATGCCAGGGTGGAGGAGGGGGTCTCCAGGGTGAAGGAGGGGGTCTCACCCCCCCCTCCCCTCCTGCTGAATAAGGCGGTCTGGGCTCATGCAGGTTTTGGCAATGAAGCATCTGCCCTCCCTCGCTAGGACGGCATATATCTCAGAGTGCAGACAAGGATAAGTTTAACTGCACCATTAACACCCCCCTCCTCCAATCGGAGGAGACTGCCCGCACCACTTCAACTACCCCCCCCCCCCCCACACACACACACTTACTGAAGTATAACCCCAGTACCCTTGCTTTTCTGTTAGAGGAAGATGCATGCACCCACCCTCGTCCTGCACCCCCTTTATTTCTTCATGCACAGGAGCGAGACCTGCATTGTCCCCCACTCCCCGAGTCACCCTAGCCCTTGCTGCAAGACTTGAATCCACTCATTTTTAGAGCTTACTTTATAGCGCAAGTGTCTGCATCGCCTGTTACGAAATATTTTACCATTTATACAGAGCAAGCTTTAGCACTCCCCAGAGTAACAGCCTCCCATCTCATGCCATTGGTGGTTTGATGGACCATTCCGTCTTCTAGAAATTGCTTCACAAGACTGTCTGAGGGACTCTTTTACATCTGTAAAGTCTACCCAGTTATCGCAGGTTGTCTAATTCCTGTATGGTTTCTGTTGCAGAAAGCAATAGCTGTCCTACTTTTTTCCTTCCGGTATTGCAATAGGTCTAACAGCATTTCTAAGCACCCAACACCCTAATAAACAGACGTGTGCATGCATGCCCTTAGCTGCACGTGGGAGCAAAATAAAGCCAGAACTATTAGCTTTGTCAATTTTTTTTATGTGGGAATCCCGACCAACTCTTACTGGGGGTGGGGTTCGTGCTTGCTGCTGGAACACCCCATTTCCCTGTTGAATCATAGTCACAGATTCAAATCCCAGCAGGTCCACTCAGCCTTTCATCCATCGGAGGTCGATAAAATGAGTTCCATTGAGTTGGGTAACAGTAAACACCTGTTATTCAGCGCCAAGATGCCCACTGGCTAACGTGCGCTTTACAAATACACACCTTATGTTTTGTTGGTGCAGGCGCGCCCCTCCCATTGATGGAGGGTCACCCCTGTCTGTCTTACACTACTCTTGCTGCACTGGCTCCCGCAGGGCCTCAAGCAGGCATTCATCCCTTGATTTCTGCTTGCATTGCATGCCAGTTCCTTTTTTGGAAGTCCTAGTTCACAGGTTTGGCTTCCCGGATACACCATCGAACTGGAGTGTTGTTTCCTCTGCCTGACCTTCGCCGGACCCCAGGACAATTGCTTGAGAGGAGTGATGTGTTTTTGAAAGGGGGGGGGGGGGCGGAATTAAATGGGAGGCGTCGGCGAGAGCGCACAGGCCCTGTAATTGTTTTCTGCACGTCCTTTTTGATCCTGCTGAATTTTATTTTGTGCACAAGGTTATTTTATGCCTTCAAGGGTTTATTGTTCAATGTATGGGAGCGACACCTGCGTTTATTGCGTTAATAATTGGCAGAAGTAAAGGATGAACGCCGTGTAGAACAAGGCTTTATTATTTTGTTTCCACTTGAGATTTTTTTTGTTTGTTACCTTCATTTTGATTGCATTTGTAAATTAGTTTCAGTGCATGCTACAACTTCAGCCAGCCCCAACTTTTTAGCCTAACACGCTCTCAGTTTTAAACTATTTTAAAAACATGATGGCGAAACGAAACTGAGTCCTGGTTGACAAACATGACACTTTGCCATCACTGCTACTGCACGTAATGTGTGTTAATACGCGGCGTCATGTAGAACAGCACTGCATCATTGCAAGAGCAAGTATGCTTCGGCTTCGCCATACTCTCCGACCATGTTCTTGTGGTGATATTCACCCTGCTTGTATTTGCGAGTAGCACAGTAACCGCTATTAATTTAGTCCTTTTGAAGTTTTTATAGAGCCCTTTATACGTAGTTGTGGGGCGCTGAGGAGTATTTTCGGACAGTACCCGGTTGAGGAGGTAGTTGTTAGCAGAGTGTTGCATTTGTTGTGAAAGTGTGCGGCGAGTGTTGCATTTATAGTGATAGTATGTGGGAAGCCGTCTGTGTGTGTGTGGGGCTCTGTGTGTGTGGGGGGGGGCTCTGTGTGTGTCATTTGCGAGAGATAAAGCTAGTGGCATTGCAAATGACAATGCCATTTATTTATGTTAAAAAAAACATAAATAAAAATAATGTCAAGAGCAATGCCAATAGCTCTAACTTTAAGAAAGGCAAACCCATTGCATTGTAAATGCTTGTTGTTTGGGCTGATACTGGTCTTTGTTGGGTAGAATTTGGGCTTACACTTGGACAGCTTTGGGCTTCGAATGACTCTCAGAATCTGACAATACTGGTCCCAAGTACAAGCTCAGCTCACCTTTGCTAAGTAACCGCGACAGTCTAGCTCCACTAAACAGCCACCTCTGCAAGACCACAAAATGCATCCGTGCCAAAAGACCCGAGTTTTAGCTGTTTCCCGTCAGAAATTGCCTCTGGTTCAATAAAGTGAATGGGGAAAAAAGGCACTCCTCCGATTATTTTTCCCAAAATCTTCCACTTTTAAGCTCTTACATGTTAGCATGTAGTCCTTGCCGAGGAGCAGAAGCGCCTACAATTCCGAGCGCCTACAATTCCAAGCGACTCACCCCCTAGGCGCCTCAATGAAGATCTCAAACTGGCAGTATGAGATGAAGCTCAAACGGCATGTGACGACGTCCATCGAGCTTTGAAACGAGTTCCCACCGAACAGTAACTGCAAGTATTCCTCCCTCTTGAACTACTAACCGCAGTACTTATGCCGGGATTTATATAACTTGAGGTTACACTCGTCACTCACCTTGCTCCGAATCGACTGACCCTTTAAGAGGGAGCACGGCCCCTATCTCACCCTGCAGCATAGTTCACCCAAGTCGTTTCCGTTTCACCAACACCGTTCAGAACTACAACAACAACAGAAAAAATACTATCACGCTTTACAAGTTATCGTCTTTAGCTAAACCAATCACCGCACCAGAATGATCCGGCAGCTCTGTATCGTCCAGTAAACGCTAAGCACACAAATCAGAACACGAAAGGCTGACTAATTGGTTATGGGAGCATAACGTTGTACGAATGAACTAGAGTGCTATATAATAACATTAGAAAGTGACTTCGCTGGCGCCATGCTGCTAGGATAAAAGCATTGGTTGTTGCTGCTTTTATTTTTCTGAGGCTGCATGAAATAAGGCAAAGTGTGCAGGGCTCGAGTCGGGGTACCACGTGGGTAGACGGCGTCCCCCCACTTTTTTTTTACCGGGAGCTCGATAACTGGAGCAAATAGAGCCACACATTCACTCTTTGGCCTCTCTGGGGCGAGATCGGAGCCCATTCAGAACGCTACTCACACACTAGCTTCTCTGATGCAATCGCATGATCGCATCTAAGGGGTGAGCGAGGGGAGGCAATGAGTCTGATGGTGCAAGACACCTTTCGTGACGTCACTTCCTGTAATGAAGTCAGCGTCCCCCCACTTCTTTTTTTAGGACTTGCACCCTGAAAGTGTGTATTGTGAGTGCTATATTCATGGATATTCGAAACAATGCTTGTGAAAAACAAGCAATGACAAAACCAGCAGGTCTCGACTTTTCCACTATTGGTTTTGTCAATTCCTTTAGCTGATGATGTGCAGCAACGGCAAAAAGAACGTTTTTTTTCTGATGCAGTGCAGCATAAAACAAGCATTTGCGATGCAATAGGTCTCGCATTAGAAAAGTTTGAGCTATTGGTATTGTAAATGACACATTTTTTATTTATGTTTTGTTTTTGAAAATAGCGAAATTAATAGCTCTTTCATTTACAATGCCAATAGTTATAACTTTCGCAAATGTGACACCTATAGCATTTGTAATGCAATATGTGTTGTATTTATGTGACTTACATGTATTGATATTACAAATAACAATGGCTTTTATTTTTTTTAAATAATTAATGCTTAAATAAAAGTTATTGTAATTTATAATGGCAATAGCTTAAACTTTTGTAAATAACGTTTGTGAAGATTATGTTCAGTGTATTTTATTATGACGAAAATCCAAGAACAGAAGTGAAATATTAACATCTTTTTGTTACATTTGTAATAAAGCTTGAAACATTGAGAGAACATATTTGAACCAGGTGTTGTTGAATGGTTGCACAGATTGATGCTGTGGTGGCGCTGAGTGATGTGATGGCGAACGAGTGATGCTGTGGCGTTCAGTGATGCTGTGGTAGCGCATAGTGATGTTGTGGTGCCGCTGAGGGTGGTGCTGAATGATGCTGTATGCTATGCTATATTTTGCTTTGCTATCCTATTTTTTCTTTTGTTATGCTATGCTATGTTTTATCCTGTGCTTTGATTTGTTATGCAATGCTGTGTTTTGTTACGCTATGCTATGTTTTGTTATGCTATGCTATGTTTTAATATGCTATGCTTTTCTATGCTATGCTATGTTTTGTTGTTGTGTTTTTTTGCTATGCTATGTTTTGTTATGCTATGCTATGCTATGCTTTGTTGTGTTTGGTATGCTATGTTTTGCTATGCTATTATATGTTTGTTTTGCTATGCTCTGTTTTATTGTGTTTTGTTAAGGCATGGTATGTTTTGTTGTGTTTTGCTATGTTTTGTTATGCTATGTGTTGTGTTTTGTTATGCTATGTTTTGTTATGTTATGCTATGTTTTGTTATGCAATTCTATGTTTTGTTTTGCTATCCTATGCTTTGTTTTGTTATGCTATGCTATGTTTTGTTGTTTTTTGTTGTGCTATGCTATGTTTTGTTGTGTTTTGCTATGCTATGCTTTGTTATGCTATGCTATGTTTTGTTATGCTATGCTATGTTTTGTTGTGTTTTAGTATGCTATGTTTGTTTTGCTATGCTATGTTTTGTTATGCTATGTTTTGTTATGCTATGCTATGCTAAGCTTTGTTTTATTATGCTATGCTATTCTAAGCTTTGTTTTGTTATGCTATGCTTTGTTTTGTTTTGTTATGCTATGTTTTGTTGTGTTTTGTTATGCTATACTATGTTTTGCTTTGCTATGTTATGTTTTGTTATGTATGCTATGCTTTGTTGTGTTTTGTTATGCTATGCTATGTTTTGTTGTGTTTTGCTATGTTTTGTTATGCTATGCTTTGTTTTGTTATGTTATGCTTTGTTCTGCTATGTTTTGTTATGCTATGCTATATTTGGTTATACTATGCTATGTTTTGTTTTGCTATGCCTTGTTATGTTATGCTATGCCTTGTTCTGTTATACTATGTTTTGTTTTGCCATCCTATGCCTTGTTTTGTTATGCTATGCTTTGTTTTGCTATCCTATGCTTTTTTTTGTTATGCTATGCTATGTTTTGTTATGCTATGCTGGTGAGGGTGTGCGAGGGTGAGGGAAGGAGGGTGAGGGGGTTGATGGGGTGATGGTGAGGGGGTGTGAGGGTGAGGGGGTGTGAGGGTGAGGGGGTGTGAAGGTGACTGAGGGGGTGTGAGGGTGAGGGGGTATGAGGGTGAGGGTGTGTGAGAGTGAGGGAGGGTGAGGGGGGTGAGGGGGTGTGAGGGTGGCTGTGTGTGAGGGTGAGAGGGTGTAAGGGCTTGTAAGTGTGAGAGGGTGTGTGAGGGTGAGTGAGGGGGTGTGAAGGTGAGGGTGTGTGAGGATGAGGGTGTGTGAGGGTGTGTGAGGGTGAGGGGTGTGAGGGTGAGAGTGGGTGTGAGGGTGACAGGTTGTGTGAGGGTGAGAGGGTGGGTGAGGGTGAGAGGGTGAGTGAGGCTGAGGGTGTGTGAGGGTGAGGGGGTGTGAGGGTGATGGGGTGTGAGGGTGAGGGGGTGTGAGGGTGAGGGGGTGTGAGGGTGAGGGGGTGTGAGGGTGAGTGAGGGGATGTGAGGGTGAGGTGGTGTGAGGGTGAGGGGGTTTGAGGGGGTGATGGTGAGGGGGTGTGAGGGTGAGGGTGTGTGAGGGTGAGGGTGTTTGAGGGTGTGTGAGGGTAAGAGGATGTGAGGGTGTGTGAGGGTGAGGGGGTGTGAGGGTCTGTGAGGGTGAGAGGGTTGTGAGGGTGTGTAAGGGTGAGGGTGTATGAGGGTGAGGGGGTATGAGGGTGAGGGGGTGTAAGGGTGGGGGTGTGAGGGTGAGGGTGAGTGGATGTGAGGATGAGGGGGTGTGAGGGTGAGGGTGTGAGGGTGAGGGGGGTGCGGGTGTGTGAGGGGAAGAGTGTGGGGTTGTAAGGGTGAGGGGTTGTTAGGGTGAGGGGGTGTGTGGGTGTGAAGGTGTGAGGGTGAGAGTGTGAGGGGATGTGAGGGTGAGGGTGACAGGGGTGAGGGTGACGGGGTGAGGGTGAGGGTGTGAGGGTGAGAGTGTGAGGGTGAGGGGGTGTGAGGGTGAGGGTGTGTGAGAGTGAGGGGGTGTGAGGGTGGCTGTGTGTGAGGGTGAGAGGGTGTAAGGGCTTGTAAGTGTGAGAGGGGGTGTGAGGGTGAGTGAGGGGGTGTGAAGGTGAGGGGGTGTGAGGGGTGTGAGGGTGAGAGTGGGTGTGAGGGTGACAGGTTGTGTGAGGGTGAGAGGGTGGGTGAGGGTGAGAGGGTGAGTGAGGCTGAGGGGGTGTGAGGGTGAGGGGGTGTGAGGGTGAGGGTGATGGGGTGTGAGGGTGAGGGGGTGTGAGGGTGAGGGTGAGAGGGCGTGTGGGGGTGAGGGTGGGGGGTGAGGGTGTGAGGGTGAGAGGGTGTGTGAGGGTGAGGGGTTGAGGGTGAGGGGGTGTGAGGATGAGGGTGAGGAGTGTGAGGGGGTGAGGGTGTGTGAGGGTGAGAGGGTCTGTGAGGGTGAGAGGGTGTGTGAGAGTGAGTGTGAGGGTGATCAGGTGTGAAGGTGAGAGGGTGTGTGAGGGTGTGTGAGGATGAGGGGGTGTGTGAGGGTGTGAGGGGGTGTGATGGTGAGGTCGGGTGTGAGGGTGAGAGGGTGTGTGAGGGTGAAAGGATGTGAGAGGGTGTGTGAGGGTGAAAGGGTGGGTGAGAGGGTGGGTGAGGGGGTGTGTGAGGGTGAGGTAGGGTGAGGGGGTGTGAGGGTGAAGGGGTGTGAGGGTGAGGTGGGTGAGGGTGAGGGTGTGCGGGAGGGTGATTGGATGTGAGGGTGAGGGGATGTGAGGGTGAGGGGATGTGAGGGTGACCGGTGTGAGGGTAAGGGTGTGTGAGGGTGAGAGAGTATGAGAAGGTGTGTGAGGGTGAGAGGGAGTGTGAAAGGGTGAGGGGGTGTGAGGGTCAGGGGGTGATGGGGTGTGAGAGTGTGTGAGGGGATGTGAGGGTGTGTGAGGGTGAGAGGATTGTGAGGGTGAGTGAGGAGGTGTGAGGGGGTGTGAGGGTGAGGGGGTGTGAGGTTGAGTGAGGGTGCGGGGTGAGGGTGTGGGATGGGGAGGGTGAGGGGTTGTGAGGGTGTGGTGCTGTGAGGGTGAGGGTGTGAGGATGTGAGGGGGAGGGGGTGTTAGGGTGAGGGAGGGTGAGGGTGACGGAGGGTGAGGGTGACAGGGGTGAGGGTGATGGGGGTGAGGGTGTGTGAGGGTGGGAGGGTGAGGGGGTGTAAGGGTGAGGCGGTGTGAAGGTGTGAGCATGAGGGGTGTGAGAGTGAGCGGGTGTGAGGTTGACGGTGTGAGAGGGTGAGAGGGTGTGTGAGGGTGTGTGAGGGTGAGGGTGTGTGAGGGTGAGGGTGTTAGGGTGAGGGGGTGTAAACTCTGTTTAACATCTACATGGCACCGCTCGCCCACGTCGTCCATCGGCATGACCTCAACATCCTCTCCTATGCTGATGACACCCAGCTGATACTCTCCCTCACCAAGGAACCCCACACCGCCAAAACCAACCTTCACGAAGGAATGAAGGCCGTTGCTGAATGGATGAGGAACAGCCGGCTGAAGCTGAACTCAGACAAGACAGAGGTCCTCATCCTCGGATCCAACCCTTCGACCTGGGACAACTCCTTGTGGCCGACCGCATTGGGAACCGCTCCAACACCCAACGACCACGCACGCAACCTAGGGGTCATCCTCGACTCCACCCTCTCCATGACTAAACAGGTCAACGCCGTCTCCTTCTCCTGCTTCAACACCCTCCGCATGCTCCGTAGGATCTACAAGTGGATCCCCACTGAAACGAGAAGAACAGTCACCCAGGCCCTTGTCAGCAGTAGGTTGGACTATGGAAACGCCCTCTATGCAGGAGCCTCGACCAAACTCATGAGACTGCTCCAAACCATCCAGAACTCCTCTGCACGCCTGATCCTCGACATCCCTCAGTGCAGCCACATCACACCCCACCTGAGAGACCTGCACTGGCTCCTGGTCAACAAGAGGATAACCTTCAAGCTCCTCACCCACGCACACAAGGCACTCCACAACACCGGACCAACATACCTCAACAGACGACTCAGCTTCTACACCCCCACCCGCCAGCTCCGCTCCGCCGACCTCGCCCTCGCTACATTCCCCCACTACCGAAGAGCGACTCAGGCGGCAGATCGTTCTCCCACCTCACCGCAAAGACCTGGAACACCCTCCCCATCCACCTACGGCAGACCCAAGACCTGCTGACCTTCAGAAAACTCCTCAAGACCTGGCTTTTCGAGCAGTAGCAGCATTCCCCACCCCAGCACCTTGAGGCCCTCACGAGTGAGTAGTGCGCTTTACAAATGATATGATTGATTGACTGATTGATTGATTGATTGAGGGATTGTGAGGGTGAGAGGGTGTGTGAGGGGGAGGGGGGAGTGAGGGTGAGGGTGTGCGAGGGGGAGGGGGGAGTGAGGGGGAAGGTGTGTGAGGGTGAGGGGGTGTGAGGGTGAGGGGGTGTGAGGGTGGTTCGGACGAGGGGGTGAGGGTGTGTGAGGGTGAGGGTGAGGGTGTGTGAGTGTGAGTAAGGGTGGGGGGGTGTGAGGGTGAGGGTGTGTGAGGGTGGGTGAGAGGGTGTGTGAGGGTGAGATTGAGAGAGTGTGTGAGGGTGAAAGGGTGTGGGAGGGTGAGAGGGTGGGTGAGAGGTTGAGTGAGGGTGAGGGTGTGTGTGAGGGTGACAGGGTGTAAGGGTGAGGGTGAGGGGGTGTGAGGGTGAGGTAGTGTGAGGGTGTGAGAGGATGTGAGGGTGAGGGGAGGTTAGGGTGAGGGGTGTGAGGAGAAGGGGGTGTGAGGGTGAGAGGGTGTGTGAGGGTGAGAGGGTGTGTGAGGGTGAGATGGTTAGTGAGGGTGAGGGTGTGTGAGGGTGAGTAAGGTCGGGGGTGTGCGGGTGAGGGTGGGTGAGAGGGTGTGTGAGGGTGAGGGTGAGAGAGTGTGTGAGGGTGAAAGGGTGTGGGAGGGTGAGAGGGTGGGTGAGAGGTTGAGTGAGGGTGAGGGTGTGTGTGAGGGTGACAGGGTGTAAGGATGAGGGTGAGGGGGTGTGAGGGTGAGGTAGTGTGACGGTGTGAGAGGATGTGAGGGTGAGGGGAGGTTAGGGTGAGGGGTGTGAGGAGAAGGGGGTGTGAGGGTGAGAGGGTGAGAGGGTGTGTGAGGGTGAGATGGTTAGTGAGGGTGAGGGTGTGTGAGGGTGAGGGTGTGTGAGGGTGAAGGTGTGTGAGGGCGAGGGGGTGTGAGGGCTGGGGGTGTGAGGGTGAGGGGGTGTGAGTGAGGGTGTATAAGGGTGAGGGGGTGTGGGGGGTTGAGGGGTGAGGGGGTGTGAGAGTGAGGGGGTATGAGGGTGAGGGTGGTTCGGTGGAGGGAGTGTGAAGGTGTGTGAGGGTGAGGGGGTGAGAGGGTGTGTGAGGGTGATAGGGTGTGTGAGGGTGAGAGGGTGTGTGAGGGTGAGTAAGAGTGAGGGGGGTGAGGGTGAGGGGGTGTGAGGGTGAGGGTGGGTGAGAGGGTGTGTGAGGGTGAGAGAGTGTGTGAGGGTGAAAGGGTGTGTGAGGGTGAGAGGGTGGGTGAGAGGGTGAGTGAGGGTGAGGGTGTGTCCGAGGGTGAGGTGTGTGAGGGTGAGGGGGTGTGAGGGTGAGGTAGTGTGAGGGTGTGAGAGGATGTGATGGTGAGGGGATGTGAGGGTGAGGGGATGTGAGGGTGAGGGGTGTGAGGAGAAGGGGGTGTGTACCGACCAGATTCTCGGACCAGATGGAATCAGCTCCTAGGAGCCCCTCTAACCCGGCCGGAACGTACTCACCTCCCTCCTTAGAATGTATTTACAATGGGTATGGATATATGTATGTACACCTTGTACCTAAGGATGGGAAGAATAGCAATAAACATGCATTGGTTTTCTACAATATCCTATTCACACCTATTGGTCTCGCGGCCACATAGGCCCAGACTGGTCTACCCTAGGGCAGGTCTGATAATGTACCACTACACACTGATCATCAGTGCTCACCCGACGCACAATCCGGCGCGCCTACACACATGGGCCTGCAGACCCAGTGCTCTCATTAATATCCGGTCTGCAATCCGGCAGACCTACACACCTCTCTATCTTAGGTGCTCTCACTTACACACGGCCCACAATCCGGCGAGCCTCCACACCGTCTCCCTCCGGTGCTCTCACTTACACACGGTCTGCAATCCGGCAGACCTACACACCACCTTAGGTGCTCTCACTAACGCCGTGTACCAACGACGATCACTTTCCTATGAACATTTAAGGATGAAGTCTTTTGTTATCTACTCGGGATAAAACTACGATAATAGAAATTGATATGGCTTTCCAAATTATAATATGTACCTTCTGCTCCTGGCATCAAAGGTCCCCTCGCTTCCTATTTGCTTGGTCACTCCTTACCTGATCGGGATTTCACATCCGTTCATGCAAACAATGCTCAACAAGAAGAGTAAGTTACCATGATTGAACAAGAATACAAGGCACATGTCGGTTCACTAGGAACTGGGGTGTTTTTTTATTACAACAAAAATAAACACAATACTACACAATATATATGATGTAAAGAAAAGTAAAGGTTAGAATGCGCGCTTAACAAGGAAAGGGCAGAGATCACCTTATTAATATGAAGTCGGGGCTTGGCAGTCATCTAGGTTCCCTTCTCGTCTCTGTGTCTTGGCTCGTCTCGGAATCACACCTCAGCAGTCACGGGTACACGTCTGCATCGCTATGCTCAATCTCCTCTGCTTCCCTCCAAGTCACTGGAACCTTGCTTGCTATTAGCTACCGTCTCTCTCTCTATCTGTCTCTGTGCGCTCCGCGCTATTTCTCCTTCAGTCTTTCTCAGAGAGTCTTGGTTTCAGAATCTTTCTCGGACTTCAACATGGCGATTGTCTGCTCTGGAAATAATTAATGGCATAGATGCTAACGGCTAGCTGCCGCCTACAGACTGACTGACTCATTGCCTAACACTTTCGCTAATATCAAAACCTGCCCCTTCATGGAAAGTTACGGCCAGTAACCTGCCGCCCACCAAATTCTTGTACCTCCCCGTACCAAGGGCACGTTCCCAGCCGGCCGGCCTGGAGTTGTGTCTTCGGAGTGGAGAAAAATACAGTCTTTCGATAAGGGCCAGCCTGAACCGGTTCTCTCCAAGCGAACAACACCTCGAAACTAAAACATTACACTTGACCTAGAAAGCCTCTCGAGCTACCAGGCAGAGAGCAAGATGGAGTCTGTCCCGTTTAAGGCCTACAAGGCCCAAAATACGCATAACTCCACAGAAGATGTACTAAACTCTTACAAAAGGATGGATCATCACTAATACTTATATATCTATCCCCTAGCTTAAGTTTATAAGCCCTGATCTAAAGAAAAGGGTACAAAAATGCACTACTGTGCCTCATGGATAGGTCCTACTTATAGTCCTAATCCCTATACTGCAAGGGTAATAGGCTGGAGTAATTTTCCATCATCTTCCCTCTCAAAGAGGGTCGAAAAAGTCGGTTATCACAGGGTGTGAGGGTGTGTGAGGGTGAGAGAGCGTGTGAGGGTGAGAGGGTGTGTGAGGGTGAGATGGTTAGTGAGGGTGAGGGTGTGTGAGGGTGAAGGTGTGTGAGGGCGAGGGGGTGTGAGGGGGTGTGAGTGAGGGTGTATAAGGGTGAGGGGGGTGGGGGTGAGGGTGCATGGGGGTGTGGGGATGTGGGGGGTGAGGGGTGAGGGGTGTGAGAGTGAGGGGGGTATGCGGGTGAGGGGGTATGTAAGGGTGTGTGAGGGTCAGGGGGTGTGAGGGTCAGGGGGGGTGAGGGTGTGTGAGATGGTGTGTGAGGGTGAGGGTGAGAAGGAGAAAGAGGAGGGAGGGAGAGAGAGAAAGGATGTGAGAACAAATTAGAGAGCATGAAGAGAGGAAGAAGTGACTAAGATGTTACATTACCTCACTAAGGCGGCCCAGTGAGGGTGAAATCAGCCTTCCATGGGTGTTTTCTAGCTCAGGGTGGGCATGGCCTGACAATTCATGTTATGCTGTTCATACTGAAGCAGGACCAATACAGATTTGCATATGGCTGCGGAGAACGTTTAATTAGATAAATAAAATTGTGTGTTTAACATGGATGGGACGCAAATGGAGTAAATGTATTGTATTTTCTTAATGACGTTTTAAACTTGCCAGAACAAGGCCTCAAGTGAGAGCAATAAAGCAACAAGCTCTCGGCATTGCTGTGGCAGGGGAGTGCATTCCTTTGAAGTCTGAAGCGGGGGCGGGGAGCGCATTCCTTTGAAGTCAGAAGCAGGCGGGGGGGGGCACATTCCTGGAGGTCTGATGCAGAGGACGATGGTGTTTGATATGCACGTGCCTGGCTCACATGAACTGTGTCTAATCCACAGTTTGGGGAGACTTTTCGGAAGCCTTACTAGAATCTCGCCGAACAATGCTTCCGCATTGCTTCAGTGAGACCTAAAAACAAACCTTAATTAAACAAGCATTTGCAATGCAATAGGTCTCACGTTTACGTGAGTTTGAGCTATTGGCATTGTAAATGACAATGCCTTTTATTTATGTTTTGGTTTTATAAGCATAATTTAAAGGCATTGTCACAATAGCTTAAACTCGCGTAAATGCGAGACCTATTGCATTGCAAATGCTTGTTTTACTGCTGCGTCCAGAAAGAGGTTTTACTCCTGGTCGTGAGTAGCAAGCGCTACATAAATGTAATTACAGTATACTACAATGAGCTAGAAGCTTTACAACTTGGAAATATGATGTACAACTTTCACACGAGGCACCAAAAAAGGGCCAAGAAGAAAGAAGTTGCATGTCCTTCAAACAACAGGCTGAATTAATTTGCGGTCAATAGTAAAGGATAAAGAAGGCATCCACTCAATATTCCGACTTTTCAAGTAAAAGACAAACTTAAATCAGTTTGTACCACGTCTATATGACAGAGCATAACACGCCTGTTATTATTTACCCGCCTTGAGTGATTTCTCAAACATAGATTTTAGGGTTAGAGAATATTTTGGCAATCTGTGCTAGGAAATCTGAGTGTGCTCAACAGTGTCATAATCTGAAGACCCCAACTGTAGTCATTGCCATGATCCTGTGGTCTGTGTGGATTTCAATAGGAAATGTATCATTTTCCACTGCATTTAGCTTGTAGTACTTTCTTTGGCGCTCTACGTTCGGAGTGTGTGGTATTTACAGCTCATGCCAGGATAAACAGGAGATAAGCTGGCGCTTCACGGTGGCGTTGCCACGGGCCCCGTCTTCCACTTCTGGCTCCTCTGACTGATAGTGTAATCAAGTATGGGCTTATTTTTGTTGTCGGTGCAACATGACAGCATCAAGGCAGGAACCAGACCATCTAAATATGCAGTTGATCTATAAAATCTCTGCAATAGATAATATTTGATAGTCATTCAACAGCGCCCACTTAGGCACTATTAGTGGTGAAGTCCGTATCATTTTATAGCGCCTCGAGACCATTGATTTTGTAGTTTGCAGTGTATTTATTAATGGTTGATATTATTACAAGTGATTTCAACAAATCCATTTATATGTAGACACTTCCGTTTCATCTACATCGACAATTGGTCTATTTAAGAACTTAATGGTCTGCTTGAAATATTTACTAGCATTGGGCTCGAATGTATGTGAGTAAACACATTTTCCAGTGCTATTTTAAGCGTGTTTATTTAACAAGGAGCTTTTCAGAAGTCTCTATCATATCAACATAATAATGAATTATGTGGGGGCGTGGGCAAGCAAAATGCCCGACAGGACGTGAGCTCCTTCGGCTTCCGGCAGGCCGTTTCAGAAATCCTGTGTAAATATACATAGGAGCACATCCTGAGAAGATTTGGGGCTGATCGTTGGGAGAGGAACCGAGCCGACGGCCCGAGCTGTGAGGGAGCGGACCTGAGTCTACGCGAGGCTGAGGTCTGAGACCTGCTGGAGGGTGGCGGCGGCGCCCGCTGATCAGAGGACCTGCGGACAGCGAGAGCCCTGGATCCGGGAAAGTGCCGCAACGAGAGTGGGGCCCGCTGTCAGCCGGGGCCACTGACTTGCGGAAGATCGTGGAAGGGGCCCGCCTAGTGTTGCGGAGGCCCGTGCTGAAGGTCGCGCTGCTCGGCGCCGGTGAGGAGGACAGAGCGGCCGCGCCTCTGGCCCTGCCGCCATACCCCTGTGAGAGTTGATCCGGGTGCATAGTCCCAGCGGGGGCTCTCGCTGGGTGCGCGGGGCCCCGGTACTGGAGTGGGGCCTGGTGTGTTCTGAGGGGCGGAGCAGCCGCCGGGAGAGGCACGGATCGGAGGCCTGTGCTCCCGGACAAGGGGAGCCCGGAACCCAGCGGCCATCAAAACCTGGGATGGGAGACAACCGCCTCGAGCGGGGGGCCTGCTGCCATCTGGGGGCCCCCGGAACACCGGAAATTACCTGCGGTTGGCCGTCAGCAGCAAAGGGGCCTGCGCTGTTGCTCGCGCCGGCCGGCGCTGAGCTGGGGGGGGGGCGGCCCACGCGACTCAGAGCTCCAGTCTGACCAGCCTGAGAGACGCCCTGATTGAGGAGGTGCCTGCCGCCATCGGGGCCTACCGTGACGCATCGGACCTCGACGGTGCTGATAAGGTCCTATCGGGGAAGAGAGGGAAGGCCCGTGTAGGAGGAGAAGGTCCTTAGACCAGTGACCCCACGCTGGATAGGTAAACTGATTAGACTGTATTACATGAAGCAAGCACGGATAAGAATCATAACTCACGGTACAGTTGCTGTTAGTGGGGAGCTGGCCCCACGTTTACCAATATGCACAAGCATCCTGATGGCTATCATCATAACAGGCACTAGCCGAGGTCATTGGCTTATTTACAAGGACGGTGGAGGCACATAAGCTGGGAGTTCCTGTGTCGATCCCCAAGCCATGCAGGGTGTTGGCAGGTGGTGTGGCCCACTGGCATCTGGGGACCCCCAAAAAGGGGGTTGTAGGAGGACCCGCTGGACACAGCAGAGGGCGCTGAGGTGGGGGCTGCACAACAGATCCTGGATTGGAAGACGCACATCGTGCTCCTGAAGTCTGACGGAACTGTCCCCTGGAAGGAGGGTTCAGCTTTTGGGGGCCCAGTACGTCGGGGCTCCCCCGAATGACCTGGGCCCTGCAGTGCTACTGAGACTCGGTGGCTGTCGCGCTTCGGCGACTGGAGAGGCCAGTGGATAGACTTGCGGCTGAACCAGGGTAGAGTGAGTGCGGACGGTGTGGGACCCGGCTGGGGGAGACCGGGTTGCGGATCGCCCGCATGCACAGCGCATTGTGTGTGACTTGTGGAGGTTTCCAAAATAGAGACCCACGGAGAGACCTGTTGAAGGCCTGCCATGAGTAAGGACAAAATGGCGTGTGCGTCGCAGGCCAACACTATAACGCAATACACCACTCAGCGTCACCCTTCCCAGCGGATCACGCATCAATCGGGGCAGGATGATGGAGGTGAGACCTCGGACGAGCCCTCCAGAGCGGAACTGTTGAAGGCGATCCAGCGCTCCCATTCGGCCTTGGAGAGGCAAATTGAGACGGTGTCCATAGATGTGAACTTATTAGACACGGACCTACGTAAGGTGGGGGACAAGGTATCTAATGCAGAAGGGGATATTGTCCAGCTGCAGGGAGAGGTGGCTTCTCTGAAAAAAACAGTCTCACAACTTACCGCTACGACGGGGGCACTGGAGCGGAGAGCGGAAGACACGGAAGGGAGGGCGCGCCAAAATAATATCAGGGTCCTTGGCATTCCGGAACGAGCGGAGGCGGGTAATGCGGAGCGCTTCCTGGAGCACTGGATTCGTACAAAGCTGTGCCCAAAGGGATTATCAGAGGTCTTCGTGATCGAACGGGCCCATAGAGCGTTGATTCCGCCGCCACGACCTGGAGCTCCTCCACGTGCCCTCATCGCCAATATCCTCAATTATCGGGATAGAGTCTGCATCCTGAAGGCGGCGAGGGAGTCTGCCGTTCTCACCTTTGAAAATGCTACGGTCTCCATCTATCCGGACTACACCCAACACGTACAGGAGCAGCGGAAGTCCTTCTTGGCAGTTAAGCAGAAGCTCAGGGAGTTGCACATACAGTATATGCTGCTTTACCCAGCTAAGCTCAAGGTCCTGTTGCAGGGTAAAGCCCATTTCTTTGAAACCCCGGATGAAGTCTGGGAGTGGTTGGAGATTAGAGGAGATGCCTTCCCTCCTGGCGAGGGGAGGGGATCTCGAGGTACGTGGGGGACACGACCACCGAGAAGCCTCTATACTAGACGGCGATGACGCTCGGACACGACTGGGAGCGAGGAGAGGCGGCGAGTCACGGTGGTGAGGTTCCGTGATTCTGAACCCGTTCTATAAAGGTCGTCGTATCATGACGATTTTGGTATCAGCGGACCGCAAATGACGAGTGCGGTATGTACGAGTATTTTCGTCATGTTCGATTGATGGATACACTGTGTATTCAGGGATTTCGTTCCGAACCTTCGAGTTCCATTTTGTGTACGGCAGCCATTTTGTGGTTGCCCTAACATAGGCCTATGACTACGGCCGAGCGAGTCTTTGGGACACATACAGCTTTAGCTGACTTCTGTGTGACCTGAGCGAACTGACTCCATTGCCCGAAGCTAACCTTGTTGAGCCAGTTCCTTGTTCAGTAGCTGGTCAAGATAGAGATCAAAGAGCAGGACATTGCTGAGTTTATGGTGCACGCACACATCCTTCTATTTTGCTTCTCATCTGTTTCTGTTCCTTCTTTTATGGCCTATTTATGGTTTGGGTTGAGGTCCTTTTATTATGGGTTCGTCCGGCCTGTCCGAGCAAGAATGTTGTGTTTTCCCTTGTAATTGATGATGGGCTGGACAACTGAAAAGTGGGCTTGTCGTTATGCGATACCTTTTGCAATGTCACTTTGTGATTGGACAGTTCGTAAATAATTGTTGCTAGTCAGGAATGTGATTTTTGGCATAAAAGACGATGTCTCGCAATACTAAAGTTGTACAGTCTCTAGCGAACCACCCGTGTCGTGCTTCGTAGACTTCTGTTCCTGGTTGCAGCCAATAAATTTGATCTTTAATGGCACCGAGAAGTATCCCGTGTCTTTGTATTCTAAGACAGGTGAACTCGAAGACATTGGGCGTGACCCTGGCGTCGCTGGGTTCTAAAACCCAGTTCATCAGTTGGCGCCCAATGTGGGGCGACTTCAGCGGTACCGGTCCAAGCCTGAAGATCGTGAGGAGCTTCGTGTGAAAATTCTGGAGGAAGGCCTGCCACGTCATCGACCCCTGTATGTCGTCGTGGTCCGAAATTCTTTGCTGCGAGGTTCCCCGCTTTCCGACGGCTACGAAGGACTGCTGCCCTGACTGTCACCCTGTCTTGGACCCTTTTGATAATTTGTAAAGCGAGACGATAGACGGGTCTTCTGGCGACGTCATCGATACTTCAGTTAAGTATGAGTGGAGCGTCTCCCAGTCCTTAGTTTTGGGTATCCCTTGGGATCTTTGATTTGGGACCTGCAAGCTCCAAAGCTGAGGGACTCGTGTATTCGCGAGACTATCGTGTTCGATATTCCCTTGAAGTTTGAAGCTAGACTAGTGAGCGAAGATGCCTGGTCTTAGCAGACTTGGAAAGATATTTTGTTGTGGTTGCAATAGGGATTCCCGATTGGAGGATTCGTGTCCGGTACCTCCGATTGGAATTCCGACTTATGAGCTCTATTTGAAACATGGCGTGGGCCCCATCATGTATAATAAAGTGTGGATTCGCTACACTAGAAAGGATGGTGTCCTAAAGTGGCCCCAATATGGTAGTTATGACACAGAGATTTTAGATAATCTAGAAGTTAAACTCTTTAACACCTTAGATGCGGCGCAAATATCCCTCCCCAGTGCTGCGCTGTCCATTGGAACTAGTGCTGAATGGACGTCCAATGGTCGTGCGCAGCACTGGGGAGGTAGCGCTGCCGTCGGCCAACGCCCCGACGCAGCACTTAAGAGGTTAAGAAGAAAGCCCGGCCGGCGATGTTTGACTCTTTCCGCCTCTGGCGAAAGGAAGCCAAACAGAAAGAAATTAAACTAGCGAAGAGAAATAAAAGAGAGAAGGGTATCTCGATAATGCAGGCTGCTATACAGTTTAAAGATAACGAAGAAGAACAAGCGAGTGAGCAGTTGCACAGGCAACGTAAAATGGCGATTGATAAAAGTTATCCAGCTTTGCCACGTCATCAGCAATGTGCAATGAAGGACCTTGAGAAAGATCCTTTGATGTCACATTTGTTGAGTTCGCCACCCCCTTATGTGCAGAGTGCTACAGCACCTCCGATACCTTTAGTTGTGCAACCTCCGGTTGCTTTGCCTCCTGTTATTCTACAGCCGCCAGCTCCTCTTCAGTTGGCTCCTATTCCTCTGGTGCAGCCTTCTCAAAAGCCGCCGACTTTGCTACCTGCTCGTCTCTAATTCCTACGACTTTGTCCCCTGTACTTGCTACTTCTTCTGCTACTGTTCCTACGTTGGTTTCCTCTCAGTCTGCTTTGTCTCCTGTTCTTATGTCAACTTCTCCTTCTGTTCGACAAAGAATGACTGATACTGTTACTGGTCTTTTGTCTCCTCTCTTTGGGTCATTGAGTATGACCCCCGTTTCAGCGCGTAAACAGTTGCGTATCCAAATGCCTGGTCCCGAAGAGCGGGAAGTATTGGATAATTTAGCGCGTAAATGGGTTACTAATTCTTTAAGATATAGTTTGGAGTCTGTTATGGATGTCTTCCGTCAATGGGAAGCACCGAAGCAGAGGTATGTTTTTGATAACATGTGTACTTTCCTTCGTGAAGAATGGGAAGATGGTGATTTGGGACAGACTCCGTCTGAGTTGTTCCGTGTACAGTCTGAGTTTGCGAAGGGAACTATAGTGGGTCTCAACGTTGAAAGAGCGGTTGTGACATTGTTGTCGTTTAGGAGCGAGTCTCCTTCTCAGTCGTTGTTTGAGCCTGATCCTTCTGTTAGGAGAAAAGTGTGACAATATCCAATGAGAGAGGTTCCTCCGGTATGGAAAGAGGCAGTTCAGGCCGATGTTAACCAGGGTATTCTAGCTGCACCGGCTCATTTTCAGCGTGTTTGGGTACATGTTCCATGGAAGCGAGCTGAAGTTTTGGCCCTTAAGCAGACTTTGCCTGATCCTCGTAAAAATCCTGCAGGGTACTATAAGGAATTATCACAGACTGCAGACTCATTTGTTATGAATCTAGCTGATATAGACATGTTGTTTGGAAATGTGGTTCCTCAGCCTTTATGGGGATTGATTCATCATACGGATCATGCGCAAGAGTTAGGTGATACATGGAATAATATTGGTGCCGCGGATGGACGACAAGTTGGTGGTGCTAAACCTGAGCCTTTAGTTATAGAACTCCCTGGTAGGATCATTACTTATATGAAGACTTTGATGCCTGCTATGCGAGTAAACTGGGACAAATTGTCTGCATGTAAGCAGAAGAAAGACGAAAGTGTGTCTGATTTCTTCACTAGGTTTGAAGAGACGTTTATCGACCATTGTGGTCAGGACATGAGTACGGAAGGTGGTCAACGGTTGTTTGTCGATAAGTTTGTGCATAATTTGCTACCAGAGTTGTGTACTAAGTTGAAGGATTCCGAGAGTTCTTGGGCTGTTTCTTCGTCGGCGCAGATATTGGCTACTGCACAGTACTATGAGAATAGGGATAAGGATGAGAAAGATAGAGCCGACAAGAAGACTAAAGAGTTGAAGATGAAGGTTCTTTTGCAGCAAGCGTATCCGCCTCGTACTAATCAGCGCGATTATCAGCAGCCTCAGCAGTATCAGAGAAACTCGCAAAGGTTCGAGTCTTCTCAACAGCGTTTTCCTGTAGGCCCTAATCAGTGTGCGTATTGTAAAGAAGAGGGTCATTTCAAGAATAGTTGTCCGGTTCTGTTGCAGCGGACGAATGGTGCTTCTGGTGTGAGAGGTCGAGGTGTTCAGCAAGCTCCTAGAGGTAAAGGACGTGGTGTGTTCCCCCAGAATGCGCGTTCCTTGCCTCCGCAGAATTCAATGAATAGTTTTAATCAGCAGAATGGTGCATCTAGTAGGACGACTCAGTACTATGCTGACGACTACTATGTTGAAGGTGAGAATGTTGACGGTAATGATTGCTAGGACAGCCATAGACAAAGAGAGGGAGTTGTTTCAGTTCCAGTAGATCAGAGTGGACCTTATGTTGAAGTGATTACATCAGGTGTGTCAGAGCCTTTTCTGTTGGATACTGGTGCTGCGAAGAGTTCTAATATGCACTCTAAACTCCCTGACGCACCTTTGTCTGGCTTGACAAATGTTTTAGTAGGTTTTTCTGGCACCCCAGTTAGTAATCTGATTTCTAGTCCTTTGTCTCTTTCTGTTGGACCTTGTGAATTTGAAGCACCCCTTATTCTGACGACAGGTTGTGGTGAGAACTTGTTGGGATTGGATTTGTTGAAAAGATTGTATGCGACGCTACATTGTTCTCCTTCAGGAGTACAGCTTATATTAGGTAAGAGAGTGATCTCTCCGATGTATTTATCTAAAGATCGACTTCCAGCAGAATTGTCTTCTCTTCCTGATTCTCTTTGGGCTACTGGTCCTAATGATGTGGGCCTTTTGGAGATGCCGCCATATGTTGTGGTGCTAAAAGCGAATGCTAGATTGCCACGTATTCCCCAATATCGGATTTCCAGTGATGGTGAAGGAGCGCTTTTAGCGATCATCTATGATCTGATTGAGAAAGGTGTGATTGAATAAACGAGAGGTAATGTGTGCAATAGTCCGGTTTTGCCTGTTCTGAAACGTACTGATTCTTCACAACCGCCTGTATATAGGTTTGTGATCGATCTTCGCGAGGTGAACAAGATTGTAGTTCTGCAATTTCCAGTTGTGCCAGATATCACTGCTTTACTGACTCTGATTCCAGCTTCTGCTACCTGGTTTTCGGTGATTGATTTGAAGAATGCTTTCTTCAGCATCCCGATTGCCAAGGAGAGTAGAGATATTTTTGGCTTCTCTTTAGGAGGCCAAAGTTTCCGGTTCAAGAGCGCTCCTCAAGGCTACTGTGAGAGTCCATCCATCTATAGTCAGGCTTTGAAAACACAGCTTGATACGATTGTCTTACCTGATGGTGCTGCCCTTATTCAGTATGTCGACGATTTGTTAGTTGCTGCTGATAATGAAGATATTTGTAAAGAGGCTACTTTGGCGTTGCTGCGTCATTTGTCTGATTTCCATCATAAGGTGTCTCTTTCGAAGTTGCAGTATTGTCGACAAGAAGTGACCTACTTTGGTCATCTCTTATCGAAGGAGGGAAGAACATTGACCCCAGAACGAATTCAAGTGATTGCGAAAATGAGTGTGCCAAATACACAGAGAGAAGTGCGTGCTTTCCTGGGTATTACGTCGTATTGTAGACAGTGGATTCCAAATTTTTTGCTTCTTGTGAAACCTTTGATAGCTCTTACTGGTAAAGATACTCCGAATCCTATTCCTTGGACTGACCAATGTTAGAAGAGTTTTTCAGAATTGCGTGATGCGTTGTGTTCTGCTCCTGTGTTAGGTACTCCCGACTACAGTAAGCCTTTTACACTCTATGTCCAGGAGAGAGAGGGATGTGCATTGTCAGTTTTGACACAGCAGTTTGGCGATAAGCAACGTCCATGTGCGTATTTCTTGTCTACTTTGGATCCGTTAGCTAGAGCGTTGCCGAGTTGTTTGAGAGCTACAGCGGCAGCGGCTGTCTCTTTTCGACAGTCTGCTGGTGTGGTAATGGATAATACGTTGATTGTGATGGTTCCACATGCAGTGGATACCTTGTTGAACAGGACCAAGACACAGCACTTAACTAGTGCTCGATTGTCAGGTTACGAGTTGACACTCATAGCTAGTCATGTGCACATAAAGAGATGCAATACGTTGAATCCAGCTACGTTGTTGCCGATTTCAGTAGAGACAGATGTTTCTGAACAGCATGATTGCTTTCTTAGGACAGAGGAGGAAACGAAAGGGAGAATAGACCTTAGGGACACTCCTCTTGCAAAGTGTGATGGTACCTTATGGGTAGATGGATCGTGCTTCAAGCTTCCGAATGGTGATACGACTGCGGCATATGCTGTTACGGCTTTGCATACGATTGTTGAAGCGGCACGTATCCCACATAATTCAGCGCAAGCAGCAGAGTTGATTGCATTGACAAGAGCGTGTGTGTTGTCGAAAGGGAAACGAGTGACTGTATATACTGACGGCCAGTATGCGTTTGGTGTGGCTCATAGTTTTGGTCGTTTGTGGAAGGAACGTGGGTTCCTCACGTCTCATGGAACGAAGATTCAGCATGGTCAGTTGGTGAATGAACTTATTGAGTCACTTACTTTGCTGTTACAAGTTGCAATCGTGAAATGCAGTGCACATAAGAAAGTTACTGATGACGTTGGTCGTGGTAATGCGTTTGCGGATGAAGTTGCGAAAGAAATGGCGAGAGATGTGATGAGTCGAATGTATGTTGCGAGTCCGGCGAGATGGGTTTCGGATAGAAGTATGTGTGAAGATACGATAGAGAGTGTGAAGTCAATTCAGGCTGAAGCTACAGAGAAAGAGTTGAGCGTATGGAGAGAGAGTACGGGTACATTGGATTCAAATGGTTGTTGGGTTGAGTTGTCAGAGGATCAGCGATGGTTGTTACCCGATGCGTTCGTGCTTGCAGTGGTTACGATGGCGCATGGAATGGCTCATATCAGTGCGAAAGGGATTTGTAAGTTGTTGGCTCCAGTATGGCAAAATGCTGGAATTCCTAAGTGTGCAGAGAATCTGGTTAAGAATTGTATGGTTTGTCTGATGTACAATCCTGGTAAGGGAACTCGAACTCCAGCTGGTCATTTTGCACCTCCGACGTATCCGTTTGAGGCTTTGCAATTAGATTTCATCCATATGGAGAGGTGCAACAACTTGAAATACGTACTCGTGGTTGTTTGTGCCTTTTCAAGAGGGGTAGAAGCATATCCCCTGAAAGATAATACTGTTTTGTCCACAGCTAAACCCCTTGTTAAGGAATTCTTCCCTAGGTTTGGTTTGCCGAGAATGGTCTTGAGTGACAATGGGAGTGAATTTGTGGGTCAAGTGATGAAGAGAGTGTGTGATGGTTTGGGAATCTGACAGAAGTTCCATGCTGCAAATCACCCCCAATCTGCAGGTCTGGTAGAATGCTATAATGGCACCCTTAAGTTGAAGTTGTCCAAGATTCAGGCGAGCTCTGGTCTACAATGGCCCGATGCTTTGCCATTAGCACTTTTGTCAAATAGGATGACTGTACATTCTTGAGTGGGACTTAGTTCATATGAGATTGTCTTTGGTCGCCCGGCAAACATATGGGGAGTTCCGAGGCCGACCAAATTCAGTGAAATTGAACACCCTGTATTGCTTGACTATCTGTACGAATTGACTGCTAAATTGCGTGTCTTACACCAACAGGTTCATGATACATTGCCTCAGGCTTCTGAAGATTCAGGACACGCCATCGATCCTGGGTCCTGGTCAAGAATTTTCAGCGGACAAAGAACGATCAGCCCCGCTGGACCGGACCCTACTTGGTGCTATTATCGACGCGATCTGCAGTGCGAGTGCGCGGTAAAAAGAACTGGATCCACGGCGTACATTGTAAGAGAGCTCCTTTGCCTCTGCCGTACGACCAGTGGGTCCAGAAAGGTATTCCAGACTCAGAAAGTGGAACCGTGCCTAGTTTTCTGCCTTTTAGCGATGCACGTTTAATTGGGACAAACTCTGAGCGTGAAAGCGACGATCTTCTGCAAGAAGCTGTGCCACCGTTAGTTCGACTGGATACAACTGACCCTGAACTTTCGTTTCGCGATCAGACATTGCCTGGTAAAGGCCGTTATAATTTGCGACCAAGAGTCCTGGGACTAATAAAATAATAATCTTTTCTTTGCTATTTTTGAATTTAAGATCTCTCCTCCGAGAAACTGTTTTGATCGATTTTTGTTTTTCGAACCGCCATCCGGGTTCAGCTGTAGGGTCGCGGTATAAAGACTTAGAGCGTACTGCTGTGTAGACACAAGGTCGACGGTTCTGGTTTGTTCTAATGCGTTCCCTAGGACATTCAGAGGTACACTGAGCGAATCGAGCCAACTGCCGCGAACAGCACGGTTACAGGATGGAGTTTTTCGAGATGGAGAGACCTGTTGAAAGAATGAGCTTAAAGAGCAAAATGTGCAAAATTATGAGTAGAAAATGTTTTTTAATATTGTGTCTTTTTATGCTACTTAGCCTAATGATGTTTTTGATAGGATATGTGACATTCTCTTTCAAAGTGACGTTTGCACCCACTACACAACCTATGCCTTCTCCTACTGTTTCTTCGCATTCTTTTCACCCTCTGCCTGAACATGAGTCCATTAGGAGATTGGAATTCGTTAATAACTCTTTTGTTCAGCTTCTGCACCAACACCAGCTAGTAGTGAACATGACTAATTGTTGGGTGTGTGGTCTTATGCCTCATACTACTGATAAAGGTATTCCTTACTTGGTCCTGCCATTCAGCTACAATGGTTCTGTGTGGGCATACAGAACGATGTTCATCTATGCTCGTGAAGTCTACCCCCTACGTTCTGTGAAAGACAATCCAAAGAATAGTGCTCTAGTTAAGGGTATAGTAGACATGATTAGAGGAGTGTGCTCCTATGAGACTATCCCGAGAGATGAGACACTAGCGTATATTGGATGGAACGTGACTGGATATGGAGTTTGTCTGAGTGGAAACCAGCGAGCGAAAAGATCTTCTCCGATTTGGATTGTACCCCATCAGGGTCATTACTGTCTGCAAGTTAATGGCAAGAATCCGAGAGCTCAGTTAGGGAAGAGTGTTTGCACTGAGACGTATGTTTTTGCGTCCCAGACTTCCCCATCGTTTTTAGCAGCTAAGGGTACCTATTTTGTCTGTTACGATAGAGCGTACACATGGTTGCCCCCTGATTTCTCGGGCACATGTTTTGTCTCGTTCCCGTTCCCTCCTACGTATACAGCTGCGGCAGATTACCACAAGACGAGAGTTGCTAGAGGTGTCTTCAGTAAGGAAGATACTGCATGACAAGAATTAGGAGATTTCTTGAAGGCTTTTCTGCCGTTTTGGGGACCTATGGCTAACAGCAGGAACATCCGACAACTGACGAGAGTGGTTGAGTCCACCATAGTTGAGACTGCCGGTGCCCTTAGTAACTTCACTGCTGAGCTCCAGTCGGATCGCCTTATGACTCTTCAGAACAGAGTTGCGTTAGATGTCATACTTGCAGATAGAGGAGGGGTATGTAAATTGATTCAATAGAGCTGCTGCGTTTTCATTCCAGACAACGCTCCGACAGGGTACCAAGCCATTTCCAAGCTACATAAGATCTCCGAGTCTGTACATGTGGACGAAGGAGATTGGTCGTTAAAGGGATGGTTTTGGGGATTGTTATCCACCTGGGGATGGAAGATTCTGATGATCATTGGGATGATCTTAGCTATCCTTTTCCTGTTCTGTCTTTGTGTACAGTGTGCTCCTGCTATATGTGGCCTTTGTGCTACTTCATGTGCGAGGAGGCCTGTCCAGAGAGAGCTACTAAGTACTAGGATGATTCTACAGCAACATCTTGATGATCTGATTAATATAGACCTGGATTCAGACTGACATGAGTTTGGGTTTATTGACTATGTAAGGGCAAAAGGAGGGTCTGTGATTCTGAACCCGTTCTATAAAGGTCGTCGTATCGTGACGGTTTTGGTATCAGCGGACCGCAAATGACGAGTGCGGTATGTACGAGTGTTTTCGTCATGTTCGATTGAGGGATACACTGTGTATTCAGGGATTTCGTTCCGAACCTTCGGGTTCCATTTTGTGTACGGCAGCCTTTTTGTGGTTGCCCTCACATAGGCCGATGACTACGGCCGAGCGAGTCTTTGGGACACGTACACCTTTAGCTGACTTCTGTGTGACCTGAGCGAACTGACTCCATTTCCCGAAGCTAACCTTGTTGAGCCAGTTCCTTGTTCGGCAGCTGGTCAAGATAGAGATCAAAGAGCAGGACATTGCTGAGTTTATGGTACACGCACACACCCTTCTATCTTGCTTCTCATCTGTTTCTGTTCCTTCTTTTATGGCCTATTTATGGTTTGGGTTGAGGTCCTTTTATTATGGGTTCGTCCGGCCTGTCCGAGCAAGAATGTTGGGTTTTCCCATGTAATTGATGATGGGCTGGACAACTGAAAAGTGGGCTTGTCGTTATGCGATACCTTTTGCAATGTCACTTTGTGATTGGACAGTTCGTAAATAATTGTTGCTAGTCAGGAATGTGATTTTTGGCATGAAAGACGATGTCTCGCAATACTAAAGTTGTACAGTCTCTAGCGAACCACCCGTGTCATGCTTCGTAGGCTTCTGTTCCTGGTTGCAGCCAATAAATTTGATCTTTGACATCACCGAGAAGTATCCTGTGTCTCTGTATTCTAAGACAGGTGACCCCGAAGACATTGGGCGTGCCCCTGGCGCCGCTGGGTTCTAAAACCGGGTTCTTCAGTGGGGGAAGACGGGGCCATCCGCCTAGCGCCTTTGGAGTCTGAGGCCTTACCGGAGCCACCAGTTACCCCCCCACCCCGCCCCCCCCCCCGCCCCCCTCTGCCGGGAGAGGTATTGGTCCCGGACACTTTGCAGCCCACAACAGACGTTGTATTGCCTAACAGTGTTACGATCCCTGAGACGGCGGGGGACAACTTGCCTGTCCCGGGGGCCTCAACTTGAAGGCCTGGACTGGTTGATCATTGTCGTGTGACGCTGGAGTTGAGGGCCAACCTTGTTGGGGCCTCTCCTGAGACGGAGTACAAGTGCAGGTGTCTGTGTAAGGGGGACATGACTCCTCACTGGAGAATACTGAGTGCGGGTGGAGGGAGGTGTTAGAATTGTGAGTTTTCCCTTTTATAGGAGGGCTCGAGCCTTGTAATCAGGGTGTGACAGCGGGTTTAGCCGGGGGCCGGGGTGGGGGGTGGGGAGTTGTTCAGTCTTTTTTTCAAGTTTGGGTGATTTGCCCAGTTGGGTGAATGGGGTGGCTGTGTACGTCCTGGCACCAGCATGGGAAGTGCATATTAGCAAGTTATGTTGTTGCTCGAATATTGCTCGTGGGTGGGGGGTGGGTGTTGGCAGGGGTTATTGGAGGGGAATGTTTTAGGCATCATATGTATTACATTTCAGGCACAAGATGGGAGTGACACCGGGGGTGGGGACCTTTGGGAGGGCGGACTGTATAGACAGACATGGGGTATAAGCTTATGAGCTGGAACTTGAGAGGACTGGGCACATGCACTTAAAGATACAGAGTTCTTTCTTTTCTTCGCCGACATGGGGTCTCGATTGCATGCCTCCAAGAGACCCATCTCACAGATGAGGGAGCACAGAAATTGGGAAAAAAGTGGTGAGGTCAGGTATTCCACTCCTCCTTTTTTACATACGCTAGAAGGGTATTGGTTTGGGTGGCGCCTGGTGTCCCGTTCGCTATCCAATATGTAGAAGCGGACATCCAAGGCAGATACCTGCTTCTCAGGGCAAAACTGGATGGTAGGGACGTAGCCACCATATTGAACAGCTACGCACCCAACGTGGATGACCCGGCCTTCTACCGGGCCCTCCAGGACGTCCTGATTTATGACTTGGGGGCGCCAGTCCTTTGGTTTGGGGATTTTAACTGTGTCCTTGACCCGGTCCTAGACAGGTCCCCTCCCCGAGAGGGTACAAAACTGTTGGACTTGGCCCTTCTGGCAGGTTCACCCCTAAACTTTTTGCTTTTTGAATGTGAATTGGTGGTAGTGATTTTTAGTTTCTGCGCACTTTCAATGTGTCCCAGTGGAAAGTCTGAGTGCATGGAGTAAGGTTGGCCTGCCCTCCCATAGGAATGCATGGGGAATGTATGCGTCCCTGGTAGCTCCTGATGTGTGAAGTGTGCAGGCTCGAGTTCGGTATGTGCGGACTCGTGTGATTGAATGCTGCGCAATGATGTATGCGGCGTATATGTGTCTAGTGTGGAAGTGCCACTTCTAGACATGGGTGTGCGTGTGCAGTGAGTGTGCTGGCACGTGATTGGCTGCAGCTGGCTGGTGAGCCTGGCTCCAGGAGTCTGGATGGGTCTGCCCGGTGGTGAGTGTGGAGATTAGCATGCTGATGGCTGGGGAGGAGTGCACCTGGGTCCTGAATAGGGCTGGGCTTTCCCCACACAATGCTGATTCCGCCCCCTGTGGTGCGACTGATGACCCTAGCCCTGCCAGTGAATAGAGTGAGGGGCTAAGCACATCAAGGGTGCTCCCAGACCAGCTGCGACTGGTTCTTCCCCCACCCTGCACAAAGACAAAGGGAAAAGGTGTATAAAAGAGGGGCTGTGACCCCATGAAAATGTTCTCTTCCAGGCTCTCTTTTGCTGAGGGGGGCTGTTGCTGTTGGGCGCCAGGAGGACCGCCACTTGGATTGCCTCCCTGCCTGGAGGCCCATTGAGCTGGCTCTGGGCCCAGCCTTGCCCCCCTGCCTGCCCCCAGAACTTTGCTGGAGCTTTGTTCTTGCCCGTAGCGCTTGGGAGCGCTTTGCCTTGCCGCCGCCTGGCCCACAACAGGAAGTTAGGCAGGCCGAGGGCGGGACCGAGGGACAACAGGAAGTCAACGTACTTCCACCGGGGCTCCCAGGAGGAGGGAGAGCCCTGGAGTGCAGGAGCACCGGCCGCCGGAGTAGCGAGGCTCCCAGTCCAGAAGGGAGAACCCCGCAGCCCTGGGAGCAGAGACGCTGCCGACGGAGCCCCGGAGCAGAACCGAGTGGAATAAGGAGCAGCACGGAGACAGAGAGAAGTCCCCAAGAAGCCCAGTGAGTGCGGGCATCTCGAGGCGGGGGCCCAAGTGTTCTTTAGAGGCCCCGTGGGGACCCGGGCATACTCCTGGAGCGGCCCCGGAAGGCAGCGGGCCGCTCCCCCTTTAATTCCAGCAGCTCTGCGGGCATTTTTATTTTGAGTCCCCAGAAGGGGGACTCCAACGTTTGGGGCATATTTGTTCAAAGCCCCCAGGGGCTCCTGGCGCCATTATCATTTTGAGCCCCCCCGAGCGGGACTCCAGCATCACGGGGGCAGTTGTGTTTCCTTAATTAGACAAGTTTCAAGTTTAAGTTTATTATGTTTTTGGCTCTCAAATGAGGGCCACATAAAATAAACACACAATTATACAACATTAGTTACAATGAAAATCACAAGAAACAGAACAAAAAGGAAACACTTCATATTCACTGGTCGAATAGTCGTCTAACATTTCTCTATGTATCATTAATAAATATCTAAAAACCCTTTAAAAAAGTTAAAAATTCTGAAGCAGAACATTTCATTTGGCGGACAATAAAGTGCATGGAAAAAAGTTTTTACATTTAAAATTCCTAATTGTAGACAAATAGGTTTTAACCATTTATAGCGCAATGGGCGTAGTGCGGGACAAAAAAACAAGACATGATTACGATCCTGTACAGCATTATAACAAAGATTACATATTGGAGATACACCATACCATTTTGCAAAAAGGAGATTTAGTGGGAGCAAATCTTGTCTTAAAAGGTACCATAACCTACGGACTCTATGGGGGATATTCCAAGTGAGGTATTGTTGGGCCAGCTTTGGTATATATGTGTTTAACAGTGATTGCCTTTCTTTTTTTCCTTGTTGGGCAATCATATCCAATTTATAACTGAGTTCCCAAGATGCACATTTTAATTTAGACTTTAGTTCAGAGGGAGTAAGTAAAGACAAAGTGCTTACATCCAACTCTAACAGAGTTACTGCTTTTCTAAAGTTTTTTACTAACAGGGAAAACTCGTTAAAATTGCCCAGGAGTTCATTTTTGATGGCTTCCCGTAAGGAACCCGATTTACCTCTAGCTAAGCAGGCTACCCACCTTACGAGGGCAATCAACCCCTGTACCCAACAACTTCGGAGTCCGAATTCCAGCCTGCATGAAGATACAGAGCAAGCTGTATTAAGGGAAGAAATTCTTCTTAGTACCTTTCCTTCCATTTTTTGCAAGAATCCCCAGTGTTTTAACTCCACTAATTCTAATCCGTACAGTAGAGTTGCAGGGATCTTTGCTCTAAATACATCCAAAAATAGTGTGAAGTGTCTCTTCCCTGTAGCATTGTACAAGGAACATAACCCCATACCATGAGCCGATGCTTTACTCGAATTGTGCTCAATGTGGGGTTTCTCACTTAGGTTTGCTGAAATTATTTTACCTAAGAAGGTGTAGGTTTTAACCACCTCTAGTTTCTGTCCTCCTATGGCCCAGCTATAGTTTTCAGACCTACTTTTTTTCTTTCCAAAAATGCACATAATTTTACTTTTCGAAGCATTGATCTTCATGTAGTGTGCTTCTGCGAATTGATTTAATGCATGTAGGCGGTTAGACAAGCCCTTCGGGGTTAAATCTAAGATGAGGATATCATCTGCATACATTAGAACCGATATAGATGATCCTCCAATTATCGGGGCTAGCCCACCACAAGCTGAAATGGAAGTAGGTAGGTCTGCCGTATATAGTGAAAACAATATAGAGGCCAGTATACACCCTTGTTTCAACCCATTCGGAGAAGGGATAGATTGAGAAAGACCCCTTTCTCCGCCTTGTAGTACCTTACACCACGTGTTCGAGTGAAGAGACTTTACAAGTTCGAGTAACTGTATTGGCATGCCTAATGCAGCAAGCTTTCTCCACAGCGTTGGACGATCTACCTTGTCGAACGCTGTGGAGAAGTCTATAAATGCCGCGTATATTCCACCACCTCGAACACGTACATATTTGTCGACAATCACCTGTAATGCTGTTAAATTATCAAGTGTGCCATGCTCTTTGCGAAATCCAGTTTGTTCCAAGGGTAAAATACCATTTAATTCTACCCATTCAGTAATTAATATTAAAAGATATTTAGCAAAAATTTTCCCTATTGAGTCCAATAGAGCTATTAAACGATAATTCGTAGGATTATCCCGTTCTCCCTTTTTAAATATGGGAATTAATATACTTCCCCTCCAAGAGTTAGGGACTGATCTCGATAGGAAGCATGCATGAAACACTGGGAGAAGAATCCTAATCCAGGAGGTGATATGTTGCTTCATTATTGACATGGGCAACTCGTCCGGACCCATAGCTCCGGAAGAGCGCATACTCTTTATCACCGAAGCTATGAATTTCTCGGTCGGGAGCTCTATATTATGCTCACTATTCGGGGCTAGGTCCCAGTTATCACCCTCTACACCGTTAGATGCGTACAAACTAGATATAAATAATATCCAGACATCTTCAGCAATAGAGATGGGGATGGGGGTGGTTCTTGCACCACATCCCTTCCCTATTATGGACCAGTATTCTCTAGATTTATTAAAGGCCGATGCCTCTCTTAACCTAATCCAGAGGGAATCTTCTTTTTCTCTTTTTAATTTTGTTCTCAGTCTGGCCCTCCTTCTTCTTAGTAAGGCTAACTTATGCTCATTTTCCCTAGATCTACTAAGGTACTGTTGCCTCACAAGTTTATTTATTTCCTTATTTAAAGGTAGTAATATACTAGGAGGGAAGTGCAACTTCTTAGGATTTCTTGTTTTCTTAGCTGTCATGGTAAGCTTCTTCATAAAGATTTCGAAGTGTAAGAATTCCCTACCCTGCCATTCATCTAATTCTAGTAAAGTTTGGGCAAGAATATTTTGTACATCCTTCATAGTGGTAGGGTCCCAGAAGCACCTTCCAGACTTACAATTAATAGAAACTCCTTTATTGATTAAAGACCAAGAGTCAGTATCTGGAGGTTGTAATGAGACAGTTATATTGATCACATTATGATCGCTCAAGGAGGATTGAGAGATCATTATGTCTCGAATAAAAGAGAACGTATCATAGTCCGTAATTACATAATCCAGGATGGATTCACCCCTAAATGACCTATGTGTAAAATTAGCGGGAATGTCAGAAGGCATCCTACCATTTACGATTAGCCCCTCTAAATAGCTAAGTTCTTCAAGTAATATCTTTCCTCTTTTATTAGTTTTTATTTTACTAGGAAATATTGCTTGGGGTATATTATATGCTTCTTCCTTGAATTTGTTTCTAAACATATCTGTACTTGAATTAGACACTTTGCAATTTAAGTCACCCATAAGTAAGATATAAGGGGGCTGATCAAGCTCTAATAATTGTTTTACATAGGAAAACATTTGCTTCAAAACAATGTTAAAAGTATCTTCAGGTGGAATGTATGCATTTAAAATTACAAGAGAAGACCGTCTACCTACAGACGCTAGATTATTGATAGTTATTGATTGAAAAAGATTACTAGTGTCCGTGTAATGGGAAAATTGCCATTGTAATGAATTCGATAAGAAACAGGCAATTCCACCTTTCGCGTGACCTTTTTTAGAAGGTGTAGCGGCGGCCTCAAGGACAAAATAATCTTTCCCCCCGTATAGGATATTTTTGCACCATGTTTCCTGAATACATATCACATCTGCGTTCAAGGAGAATAGAAAATCAAGCTTCTCTGGGCAATTGTGTAGTCCTGCTGCATTCCAGGATATGACTTTTAATTGTCTGTTAAAGATGTTGAAACAGTCTTGGATTGTTCGATGTGTTATTAGATAAGACTCCTGGTAGCCAATTCCACAGCTGATTATCTTCTGTTAGAGGAATATCCAAATTCTCAGGGATGGGGAGTACCTGAGAAACCATGCGTTTACCTCTAGAGACCCAGATTTTTAGATCTTTATTGTGGATAGACGGGTCTTCCTGCCTAAAACCCAACTTTGAAGCTCCTTCTCTGGAGAAAATACGCTTTCCATTATTAAAAAAGGGTAACACGTCAATCCCTCTACATTGGAATGCTTCCGCTTGTTGGAGGACAAGATTAGCAATTATTTTTTAACAGAATTTTACCCGTGCTCGTTGCCCATTTTCAAACCTTATTACTGAAACCAAGTCAATATCACTTGACAAAATAAGTTTTAAGCTTTCAATATCCTTAAAGCAATTAAGCAACCATGACCTGTTCAAATTTAGGTCAGAATCAAATAAGGGAAGAAAATCCAATGTAAAGGTATCCACACATGGGTTAGGAACTTTTAAAGGTGCAATGGTTATATTCGTGGTCACATCAGCTGGAGGCCAAAAAATAGGTGCCGTTGGATTAAGTACTCTTGTTACAGTAGGCATATTTCTTGTGACTTCATCCACTGGTGCCGGGGGCTTTATCTCATTAACCTCAGAACATAGAACTCCCCCATTCATAGTGCTGTCATCAAGGGGACCTTCTACTACAGGGTTAGTGAAACAAACAGCAGCCTCATTAGAGGAAGTATCCAATAATGAACTATCTGCAATTTCTATAACATCAAGTGCTTCTGTATTTATGTGCTTTTGAAAAATAATTTGCCTCTGTCTTTTCTTCTTGTACTTGCAAACGGGTTTCCTATTTTTCCCTTTGTTCTTTCCACTTTTTTCTTTTACTATCCCCTTAGTCACTACAGTTCCTTCAGGTTCTTTTTTATCTTGATTAAAAATGGGAAAAAGTTTGTTTCCAGCGGTTTGGTTAACCTCTACCAAACTTTCTTCCTTCAAAGTTGGTTCCAATTCTTTCCTCCGGTTTAAAGAAAATGGGGTAGGGGTCTTAGAGGGCTCGTGAATATCTACCTTTAGCGGCATCCCCACTGGTGCATTTTTTCTCAATGAATTATTGCTGTCTAGGACATTCTGGACAACAGATTCAGTAGGGGAAATAGACCCATTCTCAGTATTTTTAGCAAGTAATACTTTCAGTATCTCAGTAACTGAGTCCAAAATGCAATCAAAACTCCCAACAAATTTACCTAATAAAAATAGTATGGAAGCCACTAAATGTTCAAGTGCTATCAGAGAATCTGAAATTGGTTTATCATTTTTTGGGTATCCAGATGCAGTAAGAGAGCAGATACCTGATAGATTAAGTTGCGGAGATTTCAAATCACTCTGCATTGAGGGGATATAATTAGATGTTATAGAAGGAGTGCTACTATATAGCAGTAATCCCGATGGCGTTGTTCCATTTGGAGTTTTACTAGGTTCAGGCTGTTTCAAAATTCTCTCGTCCATATAGCGACCACACAATTCAAGATCGTTATATATCCACCTCCTAATTTTCTGTGTCCTTAAGAGTGTTAGGCTGAAGAACTTTCGAATTTGCTTTCATAGGATCAGAGTGGCCTCCTTTGGATAAACATACTGGGAGGATTGCATCAGTAGTCGGAAACCGGGTAGGCGAGTTTTTTTTCCGCAGTTAGCTCAAGATTAATATCTTTCACTACTTCAAACTGCGGTTCCGTCATTGTTATCATCTCATCGTCAGTGATTATTGGAACTTCCATAGATTTGTTCACTGGTTTTTCCCATAGTTTCAACAACTGCATCTGTCCCTTAAGTTGTACGCTATTTTCATATTTATTCCATAAGGGGTTGGATCTGGTTTTTATACATGACCTCCCCCCTAGGACTCTTCCAGAGCGTAATTTCTTTGCTGTCATATTGTGTGGAAAAATGACTAACCAGGCAGCAGGCTTTTAAAACAGAGTATGTGAGTGTTTTTGAATTTAAATAAATAAATGAACAGTCAATAAGATATGAGTCCACAGAGAAGATGAAGTAAATATTCGGCCAGTCAACAGATATATCTCCTTCACAGTTTACACACCTTCAATCACTATCAGGTCTTACTTACAATAAAATGAAAATAACAGGGCCCTGCCCAGCCTACCTCGGCCACTGAGGGCCACAGAGGGCCCGCCCTTTGCCCGGGCTTCGCCCGGCGTCCCGCTCGCGTCCCGCGAGACGGTGGTGATGCTGCTTTTGAGCGCCTCCTGGCGCTAGCAGATGACGCGGCAGAGCGCTGGGGCTTCTGGGGATTGTAGTGCAGTCCTCGCTCGTCTCCGCTCGGCGGCCCCGCTCAGTTGTCAGGAGAGCGAAGGGCGGCGGGAGATAAGCGGTAGGAGGTCCACGGGCAGAGAAATTATCCCCAGGCAGTAAGTGCACGAAGAATGGCAACACACGCTTCTACTGTTCTGCAGTCAGAAAAGTTTCCACCCACTCGATCGTGGTGATGCTGCTTTTGAGCGCCTCCTGGCGCTAGCAGATGACGCGGCAGAGCGCTGGGGCTTCTGGGGATTGTAGTGCAGTCCTCGCTCGTCTCCGCTCGGCGGCACCGCTCAGTTGTCAGGAGAGCAAAGGGCGGCGGGAGATAAGCGGTAGGAGGTCCACGGGCAGAGAAATTATCCCCAGGCAGTAAGTGCACGAAGAATGGCAACACACGCTTCTACTGTTCTGCAGTCAGAAAAGTTTCCACCCACTCGATCGTGGTGATGCTGCTTTTGAGCGCCTCCTGGCGCTAGCAGATGACGCGGCAGAGCGCTGGGGCTTCTGGGGATTGTAGTGCAGTCCTCGCTCGTCTCCGCTCGGCGGCACCGCTCAGTTGTCAGGAGAGCGAAGGGCGGCGGGAGATAAGCGGTAGGAGGTCCATGGGCAGAGAAATTATCCCCAGGCAGTAAGTGCATGAAGAATGGCAACACACGCTTCTACTGTTCTGCAGTCAGAAAAGTTTCCTTAATTAGACCACAAGGGCTCTGGGGGCCATCATTGTACAAGGGGGTGCGTCGGGGCACATTGCCGGTGCCTGCCCCCATTCCTGCTAAAGTGGTAGCGGCATTTGTTTATTTTAGAGCCAAGAGAGGCTCGCAGCCCATATTTCTTCAGAGCCCGAGAGGCTCAAGGGCACAGTTTGGTTATTTAGAGCCCGAGAGGCTCGGGCCCATTTGTTTATTCTGAGTCCCACACGAGGGACTCCAACGATCTGGAGTGCCATTCTGTTTGTTTAGAGCCACGAGGCTCTTGGGGGACACAAGTGATTTGCTTTAGAGCCCAGCGAGGCTCCCAGGGGACAGCCGTTGGCCAGAGCCTGCGAGGCTCCAACGTTGGCCCTCATTATCTACACAGCTGCCCAGCACTTAGTGGGCAGCTGCTCCGTTTAGGACCCTGACTTTGGGACACAGGGCGTCCTAGCCCTAGAGAGGCCAGGTGGCCTAGGGACTGCCACAGGTGGTGGCTCATGTGAGTTTTGCGCAATTGTTTTCCTTCCCTACACCTCTGAATGTGTTGTGATGCATCATGTGTAATGTGCTTATACCCCTACAGATATTGTGATACTTAGGTGGTTGTTTTTCTCCTCGTACAGGTGTTGCTAGTTAGGTCCTGGTTCCCTGCATGACATTTTCCTGAGGTGGTTAGGGTCGCGTAGGTGGTACTTACCTGTTACCAGTAGTTATTGGTTGTGTGCTCTATTTTCTATTTTGTGCTACAGTGATCTATATTCTATGTTCTAAGTGCTAGTTATATTCCTGATAGTGGTCCAGGTGGCCTTGTCTTGTACATATCCCCTGTAAATTCTGCCAGTGCCTGTTGGCACATTGTAATGTGTGTGTTTTCATCTAATGTGTTTTGGTATAATACAAAGGCTATTTTGATATATAACCTTGTGTGGAGTTTCCTCTGTGGTGGGCCTTGGGTGGTGTTGCTGGGTGCGCGGGCAAACACTTAACCTACATAGCCTCCAAGTTTAGTCTTGCTGCTCGCGTCACGTTACCTAGAGGGTGAGCAGAGGTTATCTTGGCGTGTAACTCCCTTGCCCTGACTTGGGAATGGTGGTCTCTGACTGACTTTGGCGCAAGCCCTGGCCAGCCAGGGATCCCATTTCTAACAAAACCCCTGAATGACGGCGCAGCTTAGAGAGGTTATGGAAAATATAGGGGCAGTGGATGTCTGGTGCCAGAAAAACCCGACGCAGAAAGTATATACCTGCTTTTCCCCCACACACAACACATATAGTCACCTTGATAGGATACTGGTAGCGAACACTGAACTTAACATGTCTATTGAAGTTACCCACCAGGCTCGCATTCTCTCTGATCACTCCATGGTAGCATGCGTGGTACAATGGGTAGCCTCAAGTCCTCATCCTCGGATTTGGAGACTTCCAGTAGATATCCTTCAGGACCAGGTAGGGTTGGCCCATCTAGAAAAGGCTCTTGGGGACTACTTGGACCTTAATTGGGAGGAGGGGGACCTCTCTCTAGCCACAAGGTGGGAGGCCCTGAAGGCGGTGATGAGGGGAGCCTGCATGGGACTCGCTTACGGTGTCCGGAGACAGCTACACCAGGATCTCCGGAAAGCGGAGGATCTCCTCTTGAATATCCAGGGAGCGGAACCCTCTGACACACTGCGGGGTGAGGAGGAGCGGCTGGCCTGAGTCTAGGTACATGATATTCTTGACCGGCTCAATAGGTATACCTTAGGCCAGTATAGGCAGCACTTTCATAGAGAGGGTGACAAGTCAGGCGGCTTTTGGCTTGGATTCTCCGGAAAGAGCAGACCCCGGAACGTGTAGTAGCCCTGCGAGACTCAAACGGGGACATGGTTCATTCAGAACGTGCCATCCTCGGGGTTCTCCAATCCTACTTACAACAAGTATATACCGCAGACCCGGACATATCCGAGGCCTTTTATCTCCCTTATTTACAGGGATTGACCCTACCGTCCCTCTCTGATGAGAACCGGGAGAACTAGATTTGGCCCTAACGTTAGGTGAGGTGCGTACAGCTCTGGCTTGCCTGCCACGCGCAAAATCGCCCGGGAGCGATGGGTTTCCACCAGAGTTTTATCAGGAGTTTAGCGGAACACTGCCTCGTCTCCGCTTACAGGTATTTCTCGAGGCCTTTGACTGCGGGTCTCTACCACAGAGCATGACGAGGGGGGAAATCTGCATGATCCTTAAACCAGGGGGGGACAAGCACGATCCCTCCTCATATCGTCCATTCACTATGATTAACACGGAGGCGAAGATATTGACCAAGATATTTGCCACCTGCCTGGCACCACATATGGCGCACCTGGTACACCCGGACCAATGCGGGTTTATTCCTGGGCGCAATACCGCAATGAATCTACGGCACTTGAATCACATCAAACACGAAGTCCACGGTAATGAGGAAGAGACAGTGCTGGTATCCATCGACCTCGCCAAGGCGTTTGATACAGTTGACTGGGGCTATTTACAGGAGGTTCTTCGGGCGATGGGATTGGGCCCCAAATTCTGCTGTTGGATCTGTATATTATATGACTCCCCCCGAGCTAGGGTACGGCTTGGAGCTGCGCGGTCAAAGGAGTGGCAGCTAGAACGGGGTACACGACAGGGGTGTCCCTTCTCGCCACTGCTATTTGCTCTAGCTATAGAGCCCTTTGCCATTCGGATCCGTACTGAGATGTCCCAATGGGGCATTCTGGTCGGAGACACGTGTAATGTCATCTCTTTGTACGCAGACAATGCCTTGTTTTATTTGAAAGCCCAGAGGGAGGCGCTTCCGGTACTGTTAAATCATCTGGATCAGTTCGGTGAGGCGTTGGGACTGAGGCTTAATCGAAATAAGTTCCTGATCTTCCCGTTGTCTGGCTTTGAGTCAGTGCCCCAGAAAGAACTGCCGGACCTAGAACTACGCTGGGAAAGGGAGTGTTTTCATTATTTAGGTATTCAGGTGGCCCCAACGGACGCACAATTATTGGCCCGTAATATAGATCGGGTGATTCAGTCCCTGCAACAATCTGTGTCCTTCTGGAATACCCTGCCACTATCCCTTATGGGTCGGCTGGCCGTCTCTAAGATGGTGATGCTGCCGAGGACGCTTTACATCCTCCAAAATACGTTGTGTCCTCTCCCCCCCAGGATCTTTCGCACCCTGAACATGCTACTTACGTCTCTGCTTTGGGCGGGACGGCGCAGTCGAGTGGCTCTTCAGACGGTTGTGCGTTTCTATGAGGAGGGTGGCCTAGAAGCCCAGCACTTTGATTTGTATTACTACGCAGCCCAGCTGCAACCGGCGGCCAGATGGTTTGCTGATGCGGATGTTTGGGAAACGCAACTCTTAGCTGGTAGAGCAACGGTGCAGGAGTTGCAGGTAGCTTTGATGCGCGGCAGAGGGGCAAATGATACGTTGCCCTACGTTGTAAGACACACGGCGAGCGTTTGGCAGGGCTTTATTGAGGGAGTCCTGCAGAGGGCACCTTTCCATAGGGATCTGCCGATTTGGATCCTGGCCCCCATGGCAACAATGGAACAACATATGTCCTTTCATGCCTGGCGAGAGGGGGGCTGTGAACTCATGGCAGATCTATACCCTACTGAGACCTTCCTCACCTATGAACAGCGGAGGAGTCCTTTGGCCTCGGCAGAGGGCAATATTTACACTTTCAGGGCCTGCGAGATGTCGTGCGGTTACTCTGGCCTCAATGCCCGGAGGCGCCCCCAACTACTCATACTTTACATGTGCTCCTGTCTTGTAGCAGGGGACACAGACTCATTTCCTTGCTATATGCGGCTATGCGGCGTGACTCTGCCCCGCCGGTGCCTCCAGCCTGGGCGGCCTGGGAAGCAGCTTTAGATGTGCCGCTGGACCAAGGGCAGCTGAAGCGAATAGGGATGCTGACTCGGAAGGTCTCATGTAACGCACGCTTTAAGTTAATACACTTTAATTTCCTACACCGCACCTACCTCACTCCGCTCCGATTGGCACAATATTCAGTGGACAGAGGGGATGGTTGCCCCAGATGAGCGGGCTTCCTACACTTAAGTTGGGACTGGCCGCTAGTTAGGTGCTTTTGGGTGAGCATTGTGGAACATATCATGGCAGCTACAGGCCTCCGCATCACTCTCACGCCCTAGCACTGCCTGCTGGCCCCAAAGCCGAGAAAACAGAAGCTTTCCTATAGGTTATTGCAATTCATGTTAGTGCTGGCTAGGCGCAGGGTAGCCATAACCTGGATGGGACAGAGGGCCCCAGAGATACCCCAGTGGCTTAGAGACGTGGGAGAATGGGCCCAGCCGAAGAAACACATATGCAGCGCAGTAGAAGAGATGAGAAATTGCAAGAGGACCTACTTGCCTGGAGAGCCACGTGTATTTTGGGGTTGGCTCTGAGTGGGCAATCTTCCCTAGTTTCTGAAGGGACGAGTGGAGAGCTATTTTCGCCGCAGGGGTCGGGCTCTAATGAGGAAGGCGGGGGAGTTATCCGAGCAGTGGTTGAAACAATGTATGGTGCAGGGTCTGGTCTTTTTCTCACAACTTTATTTATTTGGCTATTTATATGCTTTCTTGCCATGTCATAGAGGTCCATGCAACTCCGGGTGAAGCTTATGGTCAGGATGAATAAGTGCCATAATGAGTCTGTCAATATGTATACATGTACTGTTCTGATGCCATTCGGGGGGGGGGGGGTTCCTCAATGTTATTCAAAACTGAAAAATAAAGGTTTTAAAAATATATATATTGAATTATGGGAGCGCCTGAATTCCTCGAGAACTTTGACCAGTGACTCTGAAGCCCGGCAGTGAAAAATTCGACTTGATATCTATTTTCACTTCGCTGTAAATGTTTGAAATGTCCACACATCATGACCAGGTTACGGTTAATCAGGCTGCAAACGGATGGCGCACTGTACAGATGCTGTGTTAGTTTCTTACAGCAGGCAATACCTCTCTTTTAGCCTGCTTTTAAGTGCTTCTATTTTGGTAACAGAACAATAGGGTGATTGTCCACAGGGGCGAAGCCAAAGGGCTGCTGGACTGGCCTGAGACCAAGAGTCTGAAAGGCCAGTTCAGTCATGCTGCCTGCACTGCAAAGAGAGGCTCCCGGGGAAGAGACTTCACCGCATCACTCTGAGGTAGAGGGTACCAGTGACCCACGAGCAGAGCTCTCATTCTGTCTAATGTCTGCTGTGAAGCAGGGCGCCGTGCTGCAACATTAAGCGCAGCACCCGCAGGCGGAGATAAGGGATGAGGGGCTGTGAGCCAAGCGTTTTAAGAACAAGGCATTCGTTGCTATGCAACACTTTAAATGCTGTCCTTAGAGCAACAAACACAGCTTCCAACATCCTAGGTCAATTAAATGCTGAAATATATAGATACTTTCTCAACTATATAAACATCAATCAGAACAATTGAGAGAGGTATTGTCATTTATTTTACAATACCAGGTATCAACCTTTTGTCAGTACATTCTCAATACTTTTTGAAAAGCCCCAGATGGGGGGGAGGGAGAGGAAGGTGAGGGAAGGGGGCGTGCTCAGGGCAGTGTAAAGTCAAAGAAAAGTAGACATAGTCAAAATGAAAACAATCATAAACGATATTGACATATGGATCAGAACAGATCTAACACAAAAAGCCTAAATAATTGAGGCATCCATTGCAAGATTATTACACTGAAGACCTTCAACGGTCACAAATGAAACTTTGGAAATGATTAGAGGACATGTGCCGGAGGTCCGCATCAAGAAACAAGAGCCGTCGACGTTTCGACCCCTGGCCGTAGGCTACGTTAAGTCCTTTAACGGGGTCTTCATCAGGACAAGTGCAGGAGAAGGAAGGGGCAAGGTTGAAAGGGGCGATAATATCTGTGAAATTAAAACAATTGGTCAGATCACTATTTATAGAGCGTCATACTATTTGACAGAATTCAGTTACACTAACAAGAAATTACCATGGGCTCAGGGCCTGCTGGGCCTCCAAGCGTAGGAAATCGAGTGAGACCAACCAATAGTCTCGGTCAAACTCGGCGATATAGATTCGCATATACACAGAGGAAGAATAACATGGTTTTTTGAACAAGTGGAACCTCAAGAGACTGAAATTATTAAAAAGACTCCACTCACATGAGTTATCAACCAATCAGCCGATTGGTGAAGGTTTCTTGGGATGCATTCCCAGTAATCAAACAACACGGGGGGTAGGGTGCAAAGGAGTATGCACCAACTGTGAATAGAATGTTTCAAATAATTAGGTCGGGTGCTGCTTGTAACAGTGACCTAAGTGGATCGAGCCATGCAGTTACTTACATTGATGGAGCAAACTTTAAGGCCACTGTGGGTCTTTTCACTCGAAACTTTTCTCTTCAACAAACTTCCAAAGTAAGTGGTCGCTGAGGATGAGAAATAGGGGCAAGTTGCAACCGGCTACATCAAATTGCTGGATTAATCTAAGGGCATTCTTAGAGGACATTCTTAACCACGTACATACCTCCAATTTGGAAATTAGTCTGGAAGCCGATCTTCCTTAACTTAGGTATCGGTCTATCTACGAGTCACATCAGATTACAGCGTTCCGTTCCGTCAGTCTCCGTGAAGTGGAAACCTCTACGGGAAAATTAAAAAAGGGGCTTACACCTCAGATACCCGAACAGTATCTATCTCAGATTTTTAGAAGAGAGATTTTAAGAAGAGAGAGGGTTGAGGGTTATTCTACAACAAACTTACACGTTTTTATGGAAGGGCTGCTGCCATCAGTTGAGCATCACTGCCGAATCCGCATAATTGCTTCGCGGAGTTAAGGCGGGAACCGTGGTTGTCAGTTTCCGTGGGGAGTAAATCCTACGGAGTGGGAAAAACCATCGGATGTCAAATTGGGAATACTCATGTCATAGTGTGACAGAGTTTAGGTCGCTCGTTATAGGGGAGGCGCATGGTACTTACAGGCACTACAGGATGCCACTGCAGTCAATGCTTGTCCAAGGCAACTCCGCAAGCCAGCTATGCGGAGTTGGGGGCGGAGTCTGCTTTTGACTGACTTGTGGGAAATGGAAGAGTTACTTAATGAATCGCGTTTATCGCGAGGATGTAGTTTTCTGAGAGAACCCGGTAAGCATTCAAATAAATAAATCAATCATACATTCCTCAGCATATGGTATAGATTTACACATTGCAATATTTAGGACTAGAATACAAGAACTCGTGCACTTCTCAGACATGAGGGTGTAGACGAGCAGCATCAGACATCGTATTGCAATAACATGATACCAACTCAAGCACTTCTCTAACATGAGAGTGTAGATGAGTTTGTTCGCACATATTTAGATGTTATATCTACAACAATCAATTGTTCAACCAAGTGCTGCCAACTGTGCCAGACTACTATCCTGTTCATTCAGACCATTTTTTATCGAATCTAAAAGGGACATCCATTTTGATTCTCGTGTGTTGAGGGCTACCTGCAGGTTACCTCCTCTTGTACCTAGGGATACTTTCTCAACAACCCACCATCTTAACTCTGACACCATATGTCCTGCCTTCTGCCAGTGGTCTACTAAGGGGGCACCCAATACCTTGCATCGCAGTCTACTACAATGGGAAGAGATGCGGGATTTGATCTTCTGTTGAGTTTGCCCAACGTATACATGATTACAAGGGCATTTTACAATGTAGATCACACTGCTAGAGTTGCAGTTTGTATAATGTTTCAGGATGTAGGTACGTCTGCCATGGGTAAATGACTTAGTCTGGATGGTGGTTTCACAAGCAGTGCAGGTGCCGCATCTAAAATGCCCCACCAGAGGAGGTAAGTTCCATAATGTTGTTAATGTTGGATGACTCTCTGGTTCCAGGTAGGAATGAACCACCATGTCACGTATGTTTTTTGCCCTTTTGAATGAGTGGAGTGGGAGATGTAGTTGTTTTATCTCGTCTGCCACCAGATGCCAGTTCATATTAATGATCTGTTTAACCTCATTACTCCGTGTAGAAAAGGTTGTGACACAAATAATGCGTTCTAGCTCCGTTGGAGTAGAGGGTTCAGGATTCAGTAAGCTTTCGCGTGGATTGTACCATGCCCTTTTCCTGGCACGTCTGACCATTCGTGCTGGGTACCCTCGTGTGATGAGACGGTCGTTTAAGATCTCAGATTCCTTTATATAATTCGCTCGAGTGGAGCAGTTCCTCCTGATTCTCAGGAATTGCCCCACAGGCAAATTGTCCTTCAATCCTCTGGGATGGTGACTCCCATATTGTAGCAAGGAATTGCGCTCTGTGGCTTTTCTAAATAGTGTCGTCTGTAGGTGATCCTTGTCCACATAGATGGAAATATCAAGAAACGGAATGGACTCATTACTGGATTCCATGGTGAATTGGATGTTGGGGTTTCTGGAATTAAGCCAATCATGGAATTCAGCCAGTTGTTGTTCCCGATAACTCTTCCATTTCCCACAAGTCAGTCAAAAGCAGACTCCGCCCCCAACTCCGCATAGCTGTCTTGCGGAGTTGCCTTGGACAAGCATTGACTGCAGTGGCATCCTGTAGTGCCTGTAAGTACCATGCGCCTCCCCTATAACGAGCGACCTAAACTCTGTCACACTATGACATGAGTATTCCCAATTTGACATCCGATGGTTTTTCCCACTCCGTAGGATTTACTCCCCACGGAAACTGACAACCACGGTTCCCGCCTTAACTCCGCGAAGCAATTATGCGGATTCGGCAGTGATGCTCAACTGATGGCAGCAGCCCTTCCATAAAAACGTGTAAGTTTGTTGTAGAATAACCCTCAACCCTCTCTCTTCTTAAAATCTCTCTTCTAAAAATCTGAGATAGATACTGTTCGGGTATCTGAGGTGTAAGCCCCTTTTTTAATTTTCCCGTAGAGGTTTCCACTTCACGGAGACTGACGGAACGGTTGAGCAATTCCGGCCCACTCTGTAATCTGATGTGACTCGTAGATAGACCGATACATAAGTTAAGGAAGATCGGCTTCAAGACTAATTTCCAAATTGGAGGTATGTACGTGGTTAAGAATGTCCTCTAAGAATGCCCTTAGATTAATCCAACAATTTGATGTAGCCGGTTGCAATTTGCCCCTATTTCTCATCCTCAGCGACCACTTACTTTGGAAGTTTGTTGAAGAGAAAAGTTTCGAGTGAAAAGACCCACAGTGGCCTTAAAGTTTGCTCCATCAATGTAAGTAACTGCATGGCTCGATCCACTTAGGTCACTGTTACAAGCAGCACCCGACCTAATTATTTTAAACATTCTATTCACAGTTGGTGCATACTCCTTTGCACGCTACCCCCCGTGTTGTTTGATTACTGGGAATGCATCCCAAGAAACCTTCACCAATCGGCTGATTGGTTGATAACTCATGTGAGTGGAGTCTTTTTAATAATTTCAGTCTCTTGAGGTTCCACTTGTTCAAAAAACCATGTTATTCTTCCTCTGTGTATATGCGAATCTATATCGCCGAGTTTGACCGAGACTATTGGTTGGTCTCACTCGATTTCCTACGCTTGGAGGCCCAGCAGGCCCTGAGCCCATGGTAATTTCTTGTTAGTGTAACTGAATTCTGTCAAATAGTATGACGCTCTATAAATAGTGATCTGACCAATTGTTTTAATTTCACAGATATTATCGCCCCTTTCAACCTTGCCCCTTCCTTCTCCTGCACTTGTCCTGATGAAGACCCCGTTAAAGGACTTAACGTAGCCTACGGCCAGGGGTCGAAACGTCGACGGCTCTTGTTTCTTGATGCGGACCTCCGGCACATGTCCTCTAATCATTTCCACTGTTTCATGTGTGACCGTTGAAGGTCTTCAGTGAAATAATCTTGCAATGGATGCCTCAATTATTTAGGCTTTTTGTGTTAGATCTGTTCTGATCCATATGTCAATATCGTTCATGATTGTTTTCATTTTGACTATGCCTACTTTTCTTTGACTTTACACTGCCCTGAGCACACCCCCTTCCCTCACCTTCCTCTCCCTCCCCCCCATCTGGGGCTTTTCAAAAAGTATTGAGAATGTACTGACAAAAGGTTGATACCTGGTATTGTAAAATAAATGACAATACCTCTCTCAATTGTTCTGATTGATGTTTATATAGTTGAGAAAGTATAAACAAGTGTTGTTGTTCGTGTGTGTTGCACATAACACGTTTCCCTTGCGGGGACCCCCCTCTCACATATACCATATAGCGCCCAGGTCCCCGCGACTGCATGGGTTCAACCCCCCTTGTGTAACGAAATATATAGATGGCTTGATCCCAGCAGTCTGAGGATTACATTTATTTCCACGGTTCATGTCAATAACAATGTAAAGAAATAGCAGGTGGTGAATATTTCAAAGTGCTCTCTTTTGCCCATTGCATCAAGCTGATTCTGCAGGACTCCCTTAAAAAGAAAACAAGCCCGCGAGTGGTGCGCACGCGCGTCCCACAGCGAGCGATCTGTTTTCAAAGATCGTGCCCGTGTCTGGGCACGATAATTGAAAACAGATGTCTGCGTGCAGGTAACGGGCACCAATAGGCAATGGGCGGAGCAACGCTACCGCCTTTGGCCTGTTGCATGCTGTCTGTCTAAAAAAGACGACCGCAAACGCCAATACTGTGGTCCAAAAGGAATCGCACATGCACGCGCGTGTGCGATGCCAGGGTCCGTTTTGGAAGCCTCCACAAAAGGGCACTCGCCGGCGCGAGCAGTGCTGCGCACTGCATTGCTAGGAGCGAGCCCTAAAAATAAGCTTGATTGTGCTTTATATTATTAAACATTTGACCACGAATGAGAAATCTTTTAGTTTTAAGAGGGCTGCGTCACTCACATAGCGAAATATAGTCTTGTTTTGGTCTCTTTGTGTGCTTGGTAGGAGGCACTGACACCTCTTTCACATTTCTGATTCAGTGAGTCTCTGGCATTGAGTGGTAATGGAGTCGCTTTACCGAATTCCATTTGCTGTGCTAGAATGCCCCAACATCAAGCTCAAGAAGCCATCTTGGTTATACATGCCCTCCGCCATGACCATATATGCGCTGGTTGTTGTGTCCTACATACTTCCTTATCACCAGGGGTAAGTGCAGTACGTACCACTCCATTGTGAAAACAATACTCACTGTGTACATAGAGACGAGCTGTAAACCACAGCACAGCGGGCACGCCATCTCAAGCCCTCTGGGGTTTATTTTTTATTTTTTATTTTTTATTTTTTATTTAGCGTGAACTTGCACAGGTAGATTATGTATGCTCCTCCAACTCTGGACACTGCTCACACTCCTCAAGCCCAAAGGCCCCGCATGCGCTGCTGATAACAAACTACAGCTATTGGCAAGCTGTAGTGGTAAGCGTGCATCGCGCGAGTACCCGCAATGCTTTATTATTCTTTTATTGTTCACGCGCTTGTTGCACCCAATGTCTCATGCTTGTGTTGTGTTTTAAATATGTGGATCACACATGGTGGGGCCGGTTGTGAAGATTCCAACGATGTCTTTCAGTCACCGTTTGGCTTTCCACCAAAGGGATGCTCTGTGCGCTGGGTGGAGTTACTTTTCAATAAACTCCTTCTTGTAAACTTCATCAGATCTCCTGGCAATGATCAGGTAGTAACTCCATCCATACCCACGCTGAAGATTTTCTTCGACTTTCAACGCCTTCGTCAACCCTATCGAGTTACCACCTCTGTAAGTCCGGATGTTCTCGGCGTTTCTCTTCACGAATTATCCGGCTGGATTTTGGTATTCCTGTTCCTCATGGGTTTGACTGGAAAAGGTATGTGAATTTTAACTGTACAGAGCTCCGATTGACTCGCACTCTGTTTATTTTACTTGGATGTTAAGAGTGCTTTAACTTGAAGCCTTTTCAACCATAACAAGAGACTCCTATTGGTCAATGAATTTGGAGTCTTTTTATTTCTGACTGTGACTGAATTGCACGCAAGTTGAAACAGCCAATTGCTTAATTAGGCTTGTTTATTTCTGAAGTACGCTGCATGCGCTGACGTTATTCGTCCAACAGAGCAATCATTGAATCGCACCTGATACATTGTTTCTTGTTGAAAGCTTATGAATCCTGACAGCGTGTTTGGATTTAGTTTCAGCGACGCGCACGCTTAAATATCTTTGATTTAGGAAGCAATTTTCTGCGCTTTGATAGTTGTATAAGCGACACGCACACTTCAACTTATAAGTATTGGAATTTAAACAGCGCATTTGTGTCCGTCAGCAGCGATGCGCACGTTTGGTTAACAAATCCTTTGAACATTCTTCTTCTGAACTATACTTATATTTTAAGTTAATACATTTTAACCATTGTATGTGAGAATTTTCAACAGTTTCATTTATTTGTTCTTAATTTATAGAGTCTATTTGTAATTTAAATTGTTACTGTTGTTTTATTACGGTAATGGCTAATGTCCAAATGCAACAGATTACTCAACCACCTCCTTTTCTTAGCCAACCTGGTAGCCCTGAAATCATTTGGTCAGAGTGCTTTAGGCTCTTTGAAAACCATTTAGTTGCTATTGACACCGTTGGTTATTCACCTGACCGTAAATTTGCACTACTTTTTGGATGCCTTGGTCAAGCTGCACAAAGAATTTTCCACAGTATTGTACCTATACCTCCACCGGCATCTCATGCAGGTGATGGACAGTGGAATGTTTATCTAGAAGTAGTCGCACGTCTAAAAAAACAATTCTCAGAAGAACCAAACATCATGCTAGAGCGTCATAATTTTTATTCGAGAAAACAAAAGAAGGAGGAAAAAGTTGAAGAATACATATCTGCACTCAGAGTTTTGTCAACCACATGCGATTTTGGACCGTTGTCTGATAATTATATTAGGGATCAGATTGTTTTTAATTGTGCTTCATGTAAAATTAAAGAGAGGATTTTAGGATGCAAAAATCCTTCTCTGACTGAGGTGATTGATCTAGCTTAAGGCATTGAGCGTTCCACCCTCTCCAGTAAAGCGATGCAGGATACCTCTAAATGCAGAATTAATCTTGTTTCATCATCAGAGACTGACCAAGACAACTCCATATGTGCAGTAAATGTCAAGAACAAAAATGTGAAATTTGTTCAAAAGAAACAATTGTTGTTTTGCTATAGATGTGGGTCCAAAACCACATTGGAAATTCTCCAAATTGTCCTGCCAGCAACAAGCGATCTGTCATCTGTAAAAAGATAGGACATTTCCAAGGGGTATGTAGGAATGTTAAAAAGTAATTTAATGTGAAATATATTGAGTCAGATGTTGAATCCTGTAGCAATTCTCTCAACAACATAATCATTACATTAGATTGTGATGGCGAAAAGGATTCCATAAAAGGTCCTTTGTGTTCTACTATAATTGACAATGTTCCTTTACAGGTAATGGCTGGTTGGGTTCACCGATTACGATCCTGAGAGATACGACTTTTTATGATTTATGGAACAGGAAAGTTGATCTCCTACACTCAGATGTAAATCCAAAGGCTTTTGGGGAAAAAGACTTTAACATGATTGGGTATTTCACCGGTTTGGTACAATGCCTTGGAAGGGAAACTATGACAAAAATGTATGTTCCTGAAAAAGGGAAGAATATCATCGGCTTGAAAGACCTTGCTCGCATGTCTAATATTTGGTCCCGGTGGACGAGAATCCAATTAAGGTTGGGGAACTACCCGTGTGCAACATCGAATGTAGCATGGCTGATTCAGATTCTAAAGTTTTAAAACAGTTTATTTCTGAATTCAAGCCTGTGTTCAGTGACACAGTGGGCAGCGTTAAGGGTTTTGAGCACCATATCAGATTAGTTCCTGGGGCTCAACATAGGGACACATAAGGTTCGCTCTGTTCCTTTGAGTGTGAGGAATGTATTGAGAGAAACTTTAAAGAATTTGTGTGATCAAGGTATTATAGAACCTACCGATTCCTCACAGTGGGTTGCACCCATCATAGTCGCGCGCAAAAAGTCTGGCAAAATTAGGCTTTGCGCAGACATGCGTGCCTTGAACAAAAATATTATCATAGACTGCCACCCCTACCTAAAATCCATGAATTATTAGCAAATCTCGGTGGTGCTAAGTGGTTTTTGCTGATCGACTTAAGGTGAGCGTATCATCAAGTTTCTTTATCAAAAGATTCCCAGGAATTAACAACCTTCATTACCCCTTTCGGGGCATACACATTTTTACGACTTCCGTTTGGCCTAGCATCGGCCGGGAGTGTTTTTCAGAAACTCATGGATTCACTGTTTTGTGAAATCACTGGCGTACAGGTTTATGTAGATGATATTTTGATTTATGCGAAGTCTATTGAAGAACATAATACAATTTTAAAACGTGTTCTTTCAATTTTTATGTAAAAAAATTGACTGTACGTGCTGATAAATGTAAGTTTGCAGTCCAAGAACTAGAGTATTTAGGTCACACGGTTTCCATGCAAGGGATCAAACCTAAGTTTTCTGTTATTAGGGCCATTGAGGATGCAAAACACCCCACTGATAAAGACTCCTTACGATCTTTCTTAGGATTGGCTGAGTATTATGCAAGATTTGCTCCGTCCTACGCTCAGGTAGTTGAGCCTTTACGCATGCTATTGAGGAAAGGTAATAGTTTCAGCTGGTCTACCGACCTAGACAAAGTTTTCAGTGATGTCAAGAAAATTATTGTGTCTGCTCAAGCTCTACATGTTTTTAGGGACGATTATAAGAAAGATGACTATTGTGAGAAAGATGCAGTTCTTCAGAAAGTCATTGATTATTCTACCCGTTGCTGACCTGAGTCTAGGTGCTTAGAAGGGGATTTGCGTGGATTCGCTCAGGTTTCTGAAGAACTTTCAGTAGAGAACGGAGTTGTTCGGAGGGGCGACAAATTCGTTCCCAGATCTGATTTACAGTCTTTAAGACCTTGACTGCTGCAGTAATTCCCCCTCTGTGCTGCAGTTCCTTGAATCCTATTATTCATGATGAGCTCAGCTCGTCATCAGCACAGCTCAACTGTGCCTCATAACGAGCTGAGCTCGTCATGAGCATGGAAGGGGTTAATTGGGAATGAGGCACATCTAGGTCATTTAGGGGTCACTAAAACCATTATGAAAATAAAGCAACATTATTGGTGGTCTTCGTTAGATACTCAAGTGAGAAAGGTAATTAATGATTGTCCTGAGTGCCTTTTATCTGACAAGCACTGGCAAACTGTAAGAATTCCTTTACACCCCACTGAATTCCCATGCACTTCTTGGGAAATAGTTGGTCTCGACTTTTCTGACCCTATTTTGTTTTAAATCATGAAAAGAAATATTTTATTTTATTGGTTGATTATTATTCAAAGTGGATGTACCATGATTTTGTAAAAGCTCACGATACTGACTCAACAATTTCAGTTTTAGGCAAGATTTTCCATTTGGAAAGTTCCCCCAAAGTAATCATTACTGATAATGGTACCCATTTTGTGTCCGAAAAGATGTGCAAGTTTTTGAGAGAATTAGATATATAAACAACTTAAGGCCGCTTTATATTCACCTTCATTGAACGGTTTGGTGGAGAGAGGAAATAAAGTGATCAAAGAGGGGGTACAAACAGCGTTGGCCTCCAATCTTAATGTTGAAGATTTCATTAAGCAGAACGTTTGGAGTTACAACACCGCACCTCACTGTACTGGGTTTTGATTAAAAAGCCAAACAAAATTAGAAAAGGAGAATCGAAATTCCTTGATCCAGTCCAGGTTCTTAAAGTAAGCAAAGGGGCTGTTTTTATTGATAAAAAAAATGGTGGAACAAGAGACAACTTTTAAAGGTATCGCCTCGACAAGTGGAGATTATGCAGAGTAGACTTGGGAGAGTGACAGAGGATTTAAATTGGAGTCACTGGTTAGATGTGTCTAGAAAAGATGAAATCCCATCTCAATCATCTCTAACCCCTTTTTCTTCCTCTGCTTGTTAAAATGCTCAAAATATTTATGCATGTTCTTCTCGTGGTCGTACTATTGAAGTTCCAAAAAGATTTGATGGTTTTGTCAGATATTGAGAAATATGTACTTCACTTTCCTTCATTATTTTTTTGTTGTAAGGGGGAAGGTGGTGTAGTGGTAAGCGTGCATTGTGCGAGTACCGCACAATACTTTATTGTTCTTTTATTGTTCACGCACTTGTTGCATGCAATGTCTCATGCTTGTGTTGTGTTTTAAATATGTGGTTCACGCATGGTGGGTCCGTTTAGTGAAGGTTCCAACGAAGTCTTTCAGTCACCGTTTGGCTTTCCACCAAAGGGATGCTCCGTACAGCGAGCGATCTGTTTTCAATTATCGCGCCAGTGTCTGAGCACGATACTTGAAAACAGATGTCGTCGTGCAGGTAACAGACACCAAAAGGCAATGGGTGGAGCAACGCTACCGCCTTTGGCCTATTGCATGCTGTCTGTCTAAAAAAGACGACCTCAAATGCCAATACCATTGACCAAAAGGAATCGCACACGCATGAGTGTGCACGATTCCAGGGTCCGTTTTGGAACCCTCCACAAAAGGGCTCTCGAATGCACAAGCAGTGCTGCGCACTGCATCGCTATTGGCGAGCCCTAAAAATAAGCTGCATTGTGCTTTATATTATTAAACATGTGACCACAAATGAGAAATCTTTTAGTTTTAAGAGGGCCGCGTTACTCACATAGCGAAATATAGTTTTGTTTTGGTCTCCTTGTGTGCTTGCTAGGAAGCACCGACACCTCTTTCACATTTCTGATTCAGTGAGTCTCTGGCATTTAGTGGTAATGGAGTTGCTTTACCGAATTCCGTTTGCTGTGCTAGAATGCCCCAACATCAAGCTCAAAAAGCTGTCTTGGTTATACATGCCCTTTGCCATGACCATATATGCGCTGGTTGTTGTGTCCTACCTACTTCCTTATTACAGGGGGTAAGTGCAGTACGTACCACTCCATTGTACAAACAATACTCAAAAGCACAGAGCACACTTGTCAGGAGGTTGCTAAACAGGCGTATAACAGACTTTGACATTAATCTCATGTACTGTGTACATAGTGACGAGCTGTAAACCACAGCACAGCGGGCACGCCATCTCAATCCCTCTGTTCTTTTGCATTTTTTATTTAGCGTGAACTTGCACAGGTAGATTATGCATGCTCCTCCAACTCTGGACTCTGCTCACACTCCTCAAGCCCAAAGGCCCGCATGCGCTGCTGATAACGAGCTACAGCTGTTGGCAAGCTGTAGTGGTAAGCATACTCGCGCAATGCTTTATTGTTCATTTATTGTTCACACGCTTGATGCGCGCAATGTCTCATGCTTTTGTTGTGTTTTAAATATGTGGCTCACGCATGGTGGGTCCATTTGTTGAAGGTCCAACGATGTCTTTCAGTTACCGTTTGGCTTTCCACCGAAGGGATGCTCCATGCGCTGGGTGGAGTTACATTTCAATAAACTTCTTCTTTTAAACCCCATCGGATCTCCTGGATTACTTACCTGTACACAAGCGCTGGCCAGCTGTGATTATTTTGCTTAATGAGTGGCTCATTCTGGGAACAGAAGCAGTCATACACACATATCTGTTGTGATTGCATACCATAGTTTGTCCCCTCTCACTTCCCGTACCCCCCTCCTCTCCCTCCGTCATCAGCTGAGCGTTCTGGAATGTTGACAGACGCCAGCTGCTGACCTGCCACTCCAAAGAAGGGTCCCTGTAGAACAGTTTACCTTTGCTTGACTTTATTTAAAGAAAATGTAAAAACATTCAAAACACTGTAAATTAATCGCAATGAGTAAACCAATGTACTTGGTAAATAACAGTGCCCCAAAGAAAGGGATTGAGATAGCGTGATGCTGTGAAGGAAAAGGACAGTGAAAGGAAGGATTTGTGACAACTTATAAATATCGGATTTCTTTCGAAATACAATTAAATTCAAGAGGCTTCAGATCCCTAAGCCAAAATGGGGGATCATTACATATCCCATTATACTTAGAACAGTCTCAGTTGACACAGGTATATCCAAATTATTACGGGCGTGTCAACTGAAAAGAGTGAAAAGTAGCCGTCGACGTTTCGACCCCACGCTACACTTGTAGGCGTAATTGTTGCCTTACATCGGGGTCTTCATCAGGACAGGGTAAAAACAGGGTGCACTACAGTTTCTGAAAAAATGTAAACAGTGTAACATAAGTATAAAGATTGACATTCAATGTCCAGTTACCATAGTGAGTGGTAAACAACCTAATTTAACTGTTACCATGGTTCCATAAAGACAATTACTTGTAAAATGTAAATATTAGATTCATGTGAACATTAATGACGAATAAATCATCCCTTAGGTACATGGTTTGGTACTTCAACAATTTGATTACGACCAATAATTGATACCTAACTCTTCCATATTTGAAAAACGACAAACAAAAACACAAGAAATCCTGACTCAACCAGAACCAACCGAATCAATGTCGTGGGCCAAGTTCATCTACACGATAGTCATAACATTAGATTAGTATGAGTAACCTTTGAGTGAATACAAGGCTAAAATATACATAATCAAGAGGAAAGTCTGCTCATGATAATGGGGGCAGAGTCGATGTCTTAACATGGTTTAGCAGAATCTAGAGTAGTCAAAGCTCTGAAGTAGTGAGCTTGAAAAAATATATAAATAGAGCCTACCTGTCACAGGGAGCACCAAAAAGTATGTTAAATCTTAACACTCCGGTCTGGCAATTTCTTATGGCAATCTATAATAGCCAAACATATACATTCAGAAGTCTAATTTACAATTAAGAGAGGCCACTGGTTATATGCTAAAAGAATATTGAGCCCACGTACCTGCTCTGTCATTTGTGTCACCACTTTTTCTACTCGCAGCAATGACATCAAAAAATCATTAACAACCATTGGCGGTTAGTAGCAGATGACATTGGACAGCAAGCCCTACCATTACACTCCTTTAAGAGAGCACGTAACATCAGAGACCAAGTGGTGCAATCACTTCTTCCAATACCTCAGAATCCTTCCATCCAATCATTGTGGCATCTTCCCCCCATTGTTGGTCACACGAGATGTGGATAATGCATTGCATGCGCGACCACGATTCAGACCAAAAACCTTACCTACAGAGGAAAAACCTACACACTCAAATCCCATACAAATTGCAACTCTTCCAATGTAATTTACTGGATCAAATGTCCATGTGATCTAGCATATGTAGGTCAGACCCAACAAAATGTCAAAGCCCGTATTCTACAACATGGGAGTAGAATTAGATGTAGAGTACAGGGTGCCCCCTTAGTAGATCACTACACATTGAAAGGCCACACTCCGGACACTCTACAGTGGCTAGTACTGGAGAAAATAAATTTGGGCCCCAGGGGGGGTGATATTGCACGAATCTTAACCCTGAGAGAATCCAAATGGATGACAATTTTGGACACTATTCGTAATGGACTGAATGAGTCAGAGAGTAGTCACGCTCAATTGGCTAGTTTTGGTCGTTGAGATGCACAATATATAGATCTTCACCCTCATGCTTGAGAGGTGCATCTGCTGAACATTCCTGATTCATGACCAATAATGTGTGTAGCATGTCTCTCATAAAATGTATAGAACCATGGCTGAATGTTATAACGTGTTTACACTTGCTTTTGACCCTCCTGTGAGAGAGGTCCTGGGCATATGATATGGTTTTACACTCAGGTTACATTTGATTCCTCAGTCCTCTGCTAATCAATAACAACTTGTCACAGAATCTTTTCACAGATATCAGGGATATCTTATACCCCTCTAACAAATTGTAAATACAGACTGGCACCAAGCGTCAGATGTCTACTCCTTAGATGCTGGATATAGAGATTCTCAGCCTCATATTTGAGAGGTGCATCTACCGAACCATTTTTGTTCAAACAATGTATATCACATGTCCTTCTTGAAATGTATTGGTTTTTGGCTGTGAACACTGTGATACCTTTCTATTAACGTCCAATCCCCCTTTGCTAGCGGCCCGGGGCATAAGATACCGGAATATATTCAGGCAACACCCATTTGCCTTATTCCATATCAGGTCGTACTGTGTCAAAGAACGCCTCAATAAATATTGGCGGTAGTACATAGCCGCCACACACTGTAAATACAAATCAACGCTGTCATAGCGCATTGCTTGTTTACTTTTTCATATAACCCGGAACTAGTAGTAAAGCGTCAGTGGAGTTGCCCGTTGCAACGACCCGGATTCACAGTCCTCCGTTTATTTTTATAATTCTGATTGGGCTACACGCCCACTTCCCTGCAGACGGCAGACGAGGAGAAGCTGCATCCAGCACGTTAGGACCCTAGCTCCGTACAGCGGGTAAGACACTCTACCTTCCCAGGTCTACCTGATGTTCCGTCACGCTAGCTGCGGTAGACTAATTAGGCTCTTTATTGCCCACAGAAGCGGCGGATCGGTGCGATCATACTCGACGCACGGCTTTGGTTACCATTGACGAGACATCCAGGGACCTTGGCAATAGCATAAATGGGTTCAAGATTAAGTAGAATCTTACAGGCTGTTTAGGTAAGCCGGGCCTCATAGATACAGTCTCTAATCCCCTTTGAAACCCGCTCTGTAATTCTCAAAATCACACTTATTGCCCACGACATTGATTCGGTTGGTTCTGGTTGAGTCAGGATTTCTTGTGTTTTTGTTTGTCGTTTTTCAAATATGGAAGAGTTAGGTATCAATTATTGGTCGTAATCAAATTGTTGAAGTACCAAACCATGTACCTAAGGGATGATTTATTCATCATTAATGTTCACATGAATCTAATATTTACATTTTATAAGTAATTGTCTTTATGGAACCATGGTAACAGTTAAATTAGGTTGTTTACCACTCACTATGGTAACTTGACATTGAATGTCAATCTTTATACTTATTTTACACTGTTTAAATTTTTTCAGAAACTGTAGTGCACCCTGTTTTTACCCTGTCCTGATGAAGACCCCGATGTAAGGCAACAATTACACTGTCAAGAATTCCCGTCATGCGGGGGAACGCCGTAACCGGCGAAAACGGACTACGACTCCCAGGATGCTTAGCGGTTGAGATGTTATGCAAACGGGAGAGCCGTTGCATGACTCAAGGAAACACGCCCATAAAAGGAGGAACCTGGGGAAAGAACGCTGTCGGATATTGAGTTTACACCGACATCCCCGCTTCGTGAAGAGCAGCGTTCCGGAGTGTTAGAACCAGTCCGGCAAGAACGGAGGTAGGTCGAGTCGTTACTCCCTGGGCCGTGTCTTGCCAAGTTCACCCTGTTTCAATCCCGGAAGCTCTACTGGACATCCATTGAGCTCCGCATTGACTCGGCTGAGTCAAAGCGCCTTAGCACTTACGCTGGTAGGAGCCGTAGCTCCCAGCCCGAACCGAGATTCAGGGACTACCAGCTGTGACGCACACCGGGAGGTGTTTGCCGCGTTACAGTCTAGGAGGTCCCCAGGGTCGATCGAGAGGCTGCTCTCGATCCCATCACTACATTTGATTTGGGCATCGGTGACGCAGCACCAGGAGGTGACTCAGCGTCCCGGTGCAGTCAGAGGAAGAGGTAGAGCGGCTGCTCCCTTCAGGTAGAGACCCCGGCAGGGTGTCTCCCTTACTCCTCTGTTCTCCCACTCACTCTTCGTGCCCCTCACAGCATATCGATTGGCATTTTCGGCCATTGCGTTATCTGCCCTCTGTTGGCATATGCCGGGACCGGCGTATTTGCAGAGGACGGTTAGGACCATCCGTGCTGTGGGTTGGTAACGTATCAAGACTGGAGGATTCCAGTGACACTTTTTCGTTGACTTATTGTATTTCTTTTGCCATCATTAAAGTACCTAAACGCACACAAGTGGTTGTGTCCTCATTATAATTGTCTGTTAACGATCCTGAGACCTTCAGGACGTTACAAAATATCCGACCTTATAACATTAACTGTCTCCTGGTCGATAACAGACATGGCAACACTTGATGACGTACTGGCCGCTTTAGCTGCCATGCAAGTAGAGTTGGCGGCCTCAAGGCAAGAAACTGCCGATGTACGGGCCAGGCTGGATGCCCTACAGAGCGACCCGCTCACGCCCAGCACCTCCCACACGAACCAAAACCCTGCTGTAGTGGTGGAAATGCCGGTTGCCATACCCTTGGCGACACCGGAGAGATACAGTGGGGATCCCAACACCGTACAGGTATTCCTCACGCAGGTGGCGCTACATCTATCGTGCAAACCTAAGGCGTTCCCTACAAGTCAAGCCCGGGTGGCATTCCTTATTTCCTATTTGGCTGGAAACGCGGCACAGTGGGCCGTACCTCTGGTGAGCAGGGACGACCCCATCCTATGCGACTGGGGGGCTTTCCGCGAAGAATTCCTGAAGGTGTTCGACCGAAGGGCGGATTCGTACACTGCGGACCGTGAAATGCTCGAGTTGAGACAAGGATCCAACGACCTGGTGCAGTATCTCAACGCGTTCCGTAGGTTGGTTGCGGAAACCAAGTGGCCTGTCGCGAAACAAACGGCGCTCTTTCATCAAGGGCTGTGCGATGAGCTCAAGGATGTCGTGGCTCAGATAGACCCTCAACCCAAGACATGTGAAGGCCTTATCAACCTGGTGTTGCGGTTGGAACATCAGCTAAGCGAACGAAAGGGTGATCATGGGAGAAAAGGAAGAGCTCTTCCATCCTACGTAACGGTGGGAAGTCCCGAAACCCTAACAGCAGCCAAGGGAGAACCCATGGACATCAGCGTGATACGAGCGAGTCTCACGGCCACAGAGAAAGAATCCCGCCGTAAACAGGGATTGTGCCTATATTGTGGCAAGAAAGGTCACTATGTACGTGAGTGTCCTGCCAAACCGAAGACCTCGCGTTATCGGGCCAACCGGTCGGTAACCGCCGTGGTGGATGTCCCGGCGGAAAACTAGAGGACTCCCAGACCAATGAAGGGGTATCTCGGAGTCACGCATACATCCCTTCACTATCTAACTCAGTCACTAAGGGACAACGACACCTGTTCCTCACGGTGCTTGTGGGGGTGCACGACCAGTGGATACCCGTTGTAGCCATGGTGGATTCAGGGGCCACAGGCATGTTCATGGATTACAACGAGGCGTGTAGGTTAGGGCTAGTGCTTCTCCCCAAGGCCATACCCGAAGACGTCTACGCAGTAGACAGGAGGCGACTGGTGACGGGGCCCATCGGGCAGCACACGGGGGTCCTTCCGGTGAAGTATGGAAGGAGCCATCTGGAACAGATTGATTTCAACATCATCAGAGCACCCCAATACGGTGTCATATTGGGACTGCCGTGGCTACAGAAGCACAACCCCTCTGTAGACTGGCCAACGCATAGCATCGAAATGACGTCACCGTATTGCAAACAGCATTGTGGAATGCGACCGGAACCCCCTGACGCAGAAGAGAGCGGGAGGCAGACGGTGGCTACAGCGGCAGAAAAAGATGTGGCAATCCCTCTGGCTTATCACAGTTTCGAGGACGTGTTTGATGAAGTAAAGGCCGAGGTGCTCCCTCCACATAGACTGTTTGACTGCCAGATCGACCTGGTGCCAGGGGCAAGCGTTCCCAGTGGCCGGCTGTATGCCCTAACGGAACCTGAAAATATGCATCTCCGGGGGTACCTGGATAAGCTCCTAAAGCTGGGATTCATCCGTCCGTCCAAATCCCCGGCCGCCTCACCACTTTTCTTCATCCCAAAGGCCAACGGGGAGCTGAGAGCCTGTGTGGACTTCAGGGCGTTGAATGCGATTACAATAAAGAATCGATACCCTTTGCCTCTCATCAGTGTTCTCTTGGAACATGTCAAGAAGGCTCGTATATACACAAAGTTGGATCTGAAGGGGGCATACCATCTAGTGTGCATGAGGGACGGGGACGAGTGGAAGACCGCCTTTAAGACCAGGTTCGGCCTTTTTGAGTACCTCGTCATGCCGTTCGGACTGTGCAACGCCCCAGCAGCCTTTCAGTACTTTTTGAATGAGGTATTTAGAGATGTGCTAGATATATACGTAGTCGTGTATATCGACGACATCCTCATATATTCGTCCAATGTGGAGGAACACGTACACCACGTCAAGACAGTACTCCAGAAGCTGAGTGAGAATATGCTGTTTTGCAAACTCAGCAAGTGTGATGTCCACGTCACATCCGTGGAATTCCTCGGAGTGATGCTGAGTCCGCATTGACTCGGCTGAGTCAAAGCGCCTTAGCACTTACGCTGGTAGGAGCCGTAGCTCCCAGCCCGAACCGAGATTCAGGGACTACCAGCTGTGACGCACACCGGGAGGTGTTTGCCGCGTTACAGTCTAGGAGGTCCACAGGGTCGATCGAGCGGCTGCTCTCGATCCCATCACTACATTTGATTTGGGCATCGGTGACGCAGCACCAGGAGGTGACTCAGCGTCCCGGTGCAGTCAGAGGAAGAGGTAGAGCGGCTGCTCCCTTCAGGTAGAGACCCCGGCTGGGTGTCTCCCTTACTCCTCTGTTCTCCCACTCACTCTTCGTGCCCCCTCACAGCATATCGATTGGCATTTTCGGCCATTGCGTTATCTGCCCTCTGTTGGCATACGCCGGGACCGCCGTATTTGCAGAGGACGGTTAGGACCATCCGTGCTGTGGGTTGGTAACGTATCAAGACTGGAGGATTCCAGTGACTCTTTTTCATTGACTTATTGTATTTCTTTTGCCATCATTAAAGTACCTAAACGTACACAAGTGGTTGTGTCCTCATTATAATTGTCTGTTAACGATCCTGGGACCTTCAGGACGTTACATACGCCTACAAGTGTAGCGTGGGGTCGAAACGTCGACGGCTACTTTTCACTCTTTTCAGTTGACACGCCCGTAATAATTTGGATATACCTGTGTCAACTGAGACTGTTCTAAGTATAATGGGATATGTAATGATCCCCCATTTTGGCTCAGGGATCTGAAGCCTCTTGAATTTAATTGTATTTCGAAAGAAATCCGATATTTATAAGTTGTCACAAATCCTTCCTTTCACTGTCCTTTTCCTTCACAGCATCACGCTATCTCACTCCCTTTCTTTGGGGCACTGTTATTTACCAAGTACATTGGTTTACTCATTGTGATTAATTTACAGTGTTTTGAATGTTTTTACATTTTCTTTAAATAAAGTCAAGCAAAGGTAAACTGTTCTACAGGGACCCTTCTTTGTACACTATATAGCGCCCAGGTCCCATGTGGAATTCTTTGGGTAAAACCCCCCTCCTTTATACTAGACCTGCCACTCCAGACACTCCTCCTGTGACCTCCCTCTCTCCTCAGGCTGTGTTGGTATTCCACTGAATAAACCCTTCCGTTTATCTACGGACCATTCTTTACAAGTTGGCAACGAGAAACAACACAGCAGTACCCACGTGCCAGCCTCTACTAAGAGAATATCATCGCTGACAACCGCAAGAATAATATTTGTAAGAATGTGTGCAGTCTAGTTGTTGGTGGGGTGGAGGTAGGGGACACAGGAAGAGGAGGAACGGCGACAGGAAAGAGTTAGTTACGGTAGGGACGGGGAACTGTGAAGAAGCAGAATAAAGAGCTTGTCAAAGAGGAGCGGCGACAGGAAAGAGTTAGTTAAGGTAGGGACGGGGAACTGTGAAGAAGCAGAATAAAGAGCTCGTCAAAGAGAATAAGTGTGCAGGTTCATTATTGATAACACGACGCTACAATATTCCTTCGATTTCTAGTCAGCAAATGTTGATGAGGTCAGTAAAAATATTTTTTGAGAGAGGAGTGAAATTGTACGTTAAGAACTTTATGAGGAGAAAGCAGGACCAAAGAGAACCGAAAGGGTACATTCAACTCTGCTCATTCCTGAAAACTGTTTGTCAACTTGGTGCAACTGTAATGATTGAAAACGCACAAAGTAATGCTGAATGAATTTGAAACTGAGCAGAAAGCTGATCAGACGAAATGACATGTTTAGGAAGAATGCACGACTGAGAAAATCTTCAACTGCCTATTCGCCGGTCTCCGATCAACCGTCGTCAATCAACGTCATCGCTCAGTGAATGCTTAACACAGCGCACCGCTGACTGAGATCGCAAATGTCAATGCCAACCGTCACCTAGACACTGTCAGCTGCAAAAACCCTCAAACCGCCAGCTGATACTCACGCTACGCGTCAACAATGTCAGCGGCCATCTTAGGTGCTCCAAAAGCACTGCTCTTAAGTGGAGCAAGACCATTCCTTCACGGCGCCATTACGTGACACGCTCTAAGTGTCTGTACCACATGGGCCATTTCCGCGTCATCTTCGGCAGCCCACTGAAATCGACATGCAATTCAATGTGCCACAACCTAAGGGAGACTGAAAGCGCAGCAAAGGAAACTCAAGAAGAAGCCTGGTAGGACACCTGCGCACATTGACTAAACAAACATAAGGTACTTTTCCCCATAAATTCAGCTTCATCTGGAGGGCATGGCCTGAGGTGTCAAGATGGCGGTCGCACTCTAAGAGTGCTCCGGACCCCCTCCGTCATCCGCCTTGTATCCAACCGCTTACAGCTGCCATCAGATCCCTTCATCAACCTGCTGAGGCTCCCTGCACCACCAGCATTACCCCGGTTCCTTTTGCTGACGGACCGGGGCCCCACCTGCCTCAGATTGATCCCCTTCTTCCAGAGGCCTCGGACTTTCAAAATGGTGGCCTCCTCGCCGTACCGTCTTAGGGCCTGATATCTACGCCCTGACGGTCCGTTGCTCAGCTTCCCCTGTCGCTCTGAGGTGTCAGCGGGGCCCAGCAGGGGTCCGCTAGTTCCCCCCCACTGCCTATGACTTACCTTAAGGTCGCACACTGGGCCAGCGACCGACCACGACGCCTTGGTGCCTGAAGCTGCGGTGGGAGGCTCGCCTCCCATGTGTCCGGAGCCGGAAGGAGGCAGGAGGCGGACTCGGCCCGGCCGCGCTGGCGCCCTCACCCTGAATCCAGCACCTGCCTGATGTCTCCGGTGGGGAGGCTCGGCCCCTTCTCAGCAACGCCCGTCCGTGGGTGAAGGCCGCCAACCTCGACTCCTGCTGTCGGGTGGGGGCGCGGGGGCCGGTTCTCCTTTCGACCCTTACAAGGTGGTCTTCCCTGTCTGGGGTGAATGGTGAGGACTGTCCCGGACGGCTGCATACTGCGCTTCGGCCTTCCAGCGCTGCGGTAGCTGGATATGGAGGGAGGCACTGACTTTGCCCCTCAGAGTGGCCCTGGGACCACCGAGGGGCCCCTGCACCTGGTGGGTCTCAGACACGGCCCCACGTAGGACGGCTGCCTGCTCTGGCCTGACCCGGACCCTCCAGCCCTCCCTGATTCACGAGGGAGCTGCGTCCTCGTCTTCGCTTCTGGGGGCTGCTGGCACTTGTGGCTCCCGCCAGCGGACCATCGGAGTGGCCTCCTACCACCCCTTGCCCTGTGCCATGTGGAGCGCTGTGTGGAGGCGAGTGTCCCATCCTGAGAGGCCACCGGGGTGTCGCCTGCTCGCCCCCTGGGCACTGGTGCGGGGCCCACCTCTTCTACCCGACTGGGCCTGCTGAGTGCCGTGTCTCGGCCCGGTGCGGGGGGGGCGCGTCGGCAACAGTTTCGGGTGGCGCCCCCCAAGCACCCGGGGCTCCTTACTGGAGGCTGCTGGGGGGGTTCCGTGTCCCCGGGCCCCCATGGGCTGTGGGGTCTCTCGCCTGGTCGGTGACGGATGCCTAGGGCCCTTGCCTGCCTCCTGTGATCTGGCTGCCCTCCTGTCCCTTCTGCATCACGGACTCCGGAGGGGACGCGGGCTCGCCCTGCTGCGGTCTCTGCCTCTTCAGCTGCCTCCCTGGAGAGCTCGGGCATTACGGCTCCTCCTCCATTGTTCGGCCTGTTTCGGGGGTTGTGTGGACCGGCTGCCCCCCGGACGGATTTGCCGCGTAGAACACTGGCACTCCCTCGTGCATGGCTCCGGACGCGGGCATAGTGCTCTGGGGAGGTGCCCTCCCCATGGATGATGCCCCCCCTCACCCCATCTTCGGCTGCTGTGCTCCTCGGTGGGGCTGGTCTGGACGGGGCTGAGGACGCCTGCTACCCGTGTGGAGCCCGACCCACGGCGTGACCCTGTGGCGTGGTGGACAGGTGGGTGCACGGCCGGGGAGCAGGGGAGGATTGATCTCCTGAGGACAGTGTCCTGGTGGGGGCGGCTTCCTTCTTCGGTGTCGGTGTGCGGGGAGTGGGACTGGGGATCAGCCACTATACTGAGTGGCGGGAGGTGTGATGGTGACAGCCACCTGCCCCTCCCCCCCTTCCCCTTTGGACATACTAGGTTGGCTTCACAGCGCGGAACAGTAGGGAAAGCGTTGGATAGCGTAGGGGTTAAAATTACTATTCCCACTCCAAAGAGTGCAACAGTAGGGAAAGCATTGGATAGCGTAGGGGTAAAAATTACTATTCCTACTCCAGTGGGTGCAACAGTAGGGAAAGCGTTGGATAGCGTAGGGGTTAAAATTACTATTCCCACTCCAGAGAATAGAACATTAGGGAGAGTAAATACTTCATAAATAATTAAAAAATTTAAAAATGAATATCTATTAATAATTAATTGAATGGCGGTGCGGGGTGAAGAAGAGCCATCATTGCGAACCGTGATGGCCGCCATTCAGGGTCTGTGCTCCTACATGGTTGCTCCTTCACATAAGTCGATCGCGGATGCCACCGAAACTGCCCGATCGCACAATGACTCTGATCTGTCTGGTCCCCCTAAGCGAGCCGTTTCCCCGACTTTGATCCCGGAACCTACGACTCGAGGCCCATCTAGGGTCAAGGCATGGATAGCAATGTCTGTACCGCAGTGTGCGGCTGAACCCGCCGCCATGGTGTATCGCCCGCCCACGTTGAAGAGTCCGACTGTGGTCGTGTTCACGAGCTCGTCCCCCATTGACTTTATTGAAACTGTGACCCGACGGAAACAGCTAATATCTATCGATCGTGTGAGCTGTGCAGTGTGGTGGAGTATGGTACGGCCGGGATCTGGTCGTACCATGGCGAGTGTCATGGCGGCTGTGGATTGTGGTGGACTGTGGATATCCGTTGGACTCGCCGCACAGATTCGTGGACTGGCTGGACTTTTGCTTTATCCTGTGAATAGGCGGATGCGGTGTGCGGAACTCATGGTGAACACTCGTAGAGGTCAAGGGTGAGACTTGTGTTCGACTCGGATGCTAGGGGTTTGTGAGGGACCCGGGATTCGCCATTTTTCTCGTATTGGGGGCGGGGCGGTAGGACGTCTTTCCTGGGTTTTACCGAATCTACTTTACTTTGTTGCTTATTGTTTAATGACCAGGACTGTACGTCGCAGGAGGGGGGTAGTGTGGCCGGGAATGTGTGATTCTTCTCTTCCCTTAATTTTTCTTTTCTTTCTTTCTCTGTGTTTCCTTCCTTTATAAATCTCTTTTCTACTATATTTCGGGTTTTTGGTCGCTGGGCGATAGGCACGCTGCTAGGGGGGTAGGCCGTAGCCATCTGCAGGGGTGCAGGGTGGGGGGTGGAGGGTGGGGTATTTTTGTTTTCCCGATCCTTGTTTCTATGGCCTTTTTCTCCTTTTTAGTTTGACTGGACTTTCCTTTTTTCCTCTCTCCCTGGGTTGGGGGTCAGTGTATCGGGTTACTGTTTGGACTTTTTGGGCGGGGCTGGGACTGTGGCCGCTCAGCCTCTCCTGTCATTGGATTCATCGGGTGGGACATTAGTCAGGAGTCTTCAGAAATGTATGCTTGCGTATATTGTTTGCTTCAAAATGTGGGTGTCTCTGCAGTTGGACATGCTCCCTTGCCCACCCGATGATTGTATCTACTTTAGATCCCGTAGCCGGCCCCCTCCTGTTTTCTTTTCCCTCTCTTCTTTTCGTTAACATGTGGAACTGTATTAAGTATTTACCGTGTATATCCTGTTTTAATTTAAAAGAAAATTGACCTCTCTTATCCTGAGAAGCTCTCCTGGGTGTGCCAAAACAGTTTGATGCTCGAATTTTGCTGCCATGCCTCCGGGATGTTTGGCTGAATAGCTGTGTGCACCCTTTCCTAAATAAAGGTCTTCCAAAAATTAAAAAAATTAAAAAAAATTAATTGAAAATAATTAAAACATTTATATAATATAATAATTAATATATTAAAATTACTTATTAACAATAATTATTTCCATTGATCACCTATTAATACAAATTAATAAAAATTAACAATTAATTATTTAATAATTAAAAATTATTTAACAATTATTTCCAATTAAATACATTTTAATACATTTCATTATTTAATTAATTATTAATAAATTACTTCCCACCCTATTCCCCTATAAACCCACAACCTGCTACAGAAATTAAATTAGTAAAATTTACATGATTACCAATTAATCAAGTAATAAAAATTAAATACCAATTAGAATTAAATTCATTAACAAATATAAATTAATTAACAATTAATTAAAAATTACTATTAATAAATACATTTACATATTTAATTATTATAATTAAATTACTTCCCACCCTATTCCCCTATAAACCCACAACCCGCTACAGAATTAAATTACGTAATAATTATAAAAACAAAATTCATTAAATAAAATTAATTATAACATAAATACACACTTTTCACACATATTATAACATAAAAATACACTATAAATAATTGGATATTATTAAAAAATCAATATTTTTAACTATCTATATTATATACTTCGATATTTTAACTATCTATATTTTTAACAGTCGATATTACTTCACTTACCTTAAAAACAAAATTTTGGTTATCTATATTCTGTCCTGTCGATATTTTGTCCAGTCTATATTTAAAACTCGATATTATGTCCAATCGATATTTTGGACTCGATATTATGTCTGTGCACCCCACTCTCTTATAGACCTGCTCCTGATGCCCGCGACGGATTGTCAATTGATGTCTGGGGCTGCTATTTTGCCCAGGGGGATCTCGGCTCACTCCCCCGTCTCCCTCCCTATTGGGACCTCCTGTGTTGGCCCACGGGCGACCTGGTAGCTGAACGCCTGGTTCCTGCAGGACTCTGCACTGGTAGAATCCCTCGGGTAGGAGCTGCGACACTACTTCTCAGTTAATATGAGCTTGGTCCCCTCACCGGGGACACTGTGGGAGGCCGGTAAGGCTGTGGTTTTAGGGTGTGGCCAGAGGTCTGGTCCACGTGAAACGTTTGGAGCAGGCCGCCCAGCTCGTGCAGCTGGAGGCTCAGGCAGCGCAATTGGAAAGAACCCAATTGACCGCTGGTAGCGATGACTCATCTAGGCAGCTTGCAATGGTCCGCGAAGAGATTCGCCATATCTCACTGGAATCCGCTAAAATGCTCTGGCGCTCTTCGGTGGCACGTATCTAAGAATGGGGCGATAAAAACGGAAAGCTACTTCACAACCTAGAGTCCCCTCCCAAAGCTAATCGCATTATTCCCGAGATTCGGACGGACACCGGGACCCACCATGTAACATCCACCGCCATTGCGCAGATTTTCGCTGGTTACTATGCGACCCTTTACGACGCTCGTCCTCCATTCACTTCCCTGGCGGACTTGCTGTCGGAGACCGGTACCCAACTGCCATGTCTCCCCCCGACGGTCTCTGTAGGAGAGTAGGGTCTGCTATCCTATGGTCACTCCAATTTCTGCTTTTTGCGTCACTGGTTTTCGACTTAATGTGGCTGTGGGCCTGCTAATCAGACCCACAGCCTGCTGTTCTCTCTCTAAATTCACAGACATGTACTATAGGTACATAACCAAATTGGTACTGGACACCTTGTCAGCTCCTATACAGTGCACCATAGGTGCCAAGGGCATAGGTGCATCCAAGGCCAACGAGGGGCTGCAGCATAGCTTTTGCCACCCCTGGCTGGTTCTTAAATTGACACAACTGGCTGATCACTCAGCTGGGGCAAGTTGATGTAATCACCCCTTGCTTAGATATAGTATACCTATATCTAAACCTATATCTGGACACATATAAACCTACAAGTCACTCCTATGGCAGGCCTTATCAATTCTTGAGGCAGAGTGCTTGGTTTTACGTGAGATGGTGCTAGAGCATGAGCTGAGCCTGTCTGCAGCTGTCGGGAACAACTCCCTTAGCTGTTCCGGGATAATGCCATACCATATACTCTTAAGTGCATTATAATCCATCGCGGTTATGTGCTAACTTTGGTTTGGCTTTATCAAAACATGTCGTGTAAGGTTTTATACGATTTGGAATACTATCCCCTCGACAGTCCTGTCGACAGGGATAGCATTCCATCCTTCTAGAGGGAGAAGACATGTTACTTTACTAAAACGCGGTTAATCCTAACCAGAGCCTCAGCATCACAAAATGGATGCTGCTGCCACCGACACAAGTCTGACCTCTTGCTGCTGACCGAAACTTGGCAGAGGAGGCCTGGACAAAGGGTTTCCTGTCACGGGGAGGTGCTACACCACCCCAGACAGGAGATAGTGTATTGGGGCAGGGAGGGCTGAAAGAAACTAGACAGTGCCTGGGGCGCACGAGGCTTCCTCTTGCATAATCCGGTCAAACCGGTTCTGGGGCACACCAGCCCCAGTCCCAGCGTGACCCTGGACAAAGGGAAAAGGGGTGTAATCACCACCTTCCTGGGTCCCACCCATAGGAGGGACCTAGCAGGTAATCCAGCCCCCTTGATTGGTATAAGAATGGGAGCAGTGCCAACGCACTCAGATTATCCTGACTGAAACTTATGAAACGAAACTCTGGACCCTTCGACATCCTACTCAAAGAATCTCCCTTGTGGTCAAGGAGTGACCACCCTGTGCAAACAGGCACCATCCAGCACCTCGACGTTTGCTTTGTTGCAGTTCCCGCCAAAACTCGAGCGACAGAGTTCAACAAGAACCAGCGTGCCTGCCTTCTAACAGCCCGATCCACAGTCCCTGCAGAGTTAAGACCCGTGGAGGCGACCTGAAGCGTGGGGCCGGCCATCTTGGAAAGACCACGAGGCGCTGACCGTGCAGCTTCAGAGGCACCCTCGAAGCTGTGCTTTGGGGTTTGAGAAGCCCCAGCCCTGAACTTCTCTTGCACCGAAGCTCACCCCTCTACACTCACAAGTGCTGCGTGGGGCCCTTCTGCATCTTTTGGCTCAACGCGTTGGTCCGGTCGCTTGCCCATTTGCTAGCGGCCCCAGTACCGACGAACCTTGAAATCTAACTTGTGAGTCTGGTTGCTCCAGACTTGCCCTCGCTCCACTGAAAAGGAGCACCCGCTCTGACCCTCCTGGTCCGAGTATTAAGCAATCTTCGAATCCTGCGTGGGTTGCGCGTGCCAAGGGTTGTTTGCTCCAATCCGGAAGCCGACACCGCCGACAGCGAGAGCCTTCTTGGGACAGCTCGTGATCCACTCCTGGATGTCCTCGGTGCCCCAGAGTCCACGTGGCAGCGGAGACAAGCTTCACGACATCGACCTGATTGCGCCCGACATTGCCTGGTTCCTTCCTGGTTCCACCCTGGTCACTGCTGAGTGACCCAGACTCTGTCCCCTCTGCTTTCAGATCATCTATATCTTCGATCCACCCTTGGATCACACCGGACACTTCTCTTCACGACGCCTGCAGCATCTTCATCTTCAGGCACCATCAACCTGCGTGACGAAACCCGACACTACTTTGCACCCGTACACCCGCTTCCTGTGGGTGAGGTAACTCAGCAACGCCCATGCTCCTGTACTGGTACACACTTCTAGTATATATGTCTAAAGTTTCGTCCTTCTAGGTTAAGCGGAAGTCTGCTTTTACAGTAACTTTGTAACTTTTACGCACCATTGACTTTGCATTGGTGCATGTGTGTGCTTTAAGCGCTGCACCCGAATCCCGCGGGTTTTTCCTGACTTCAGCATTGCTAGTCCCGACTGCTCCCAGCGATTCCCCAGGCCCTAGGCCTGACCACTGTTCGATTAGTGATACTTACTGTTAGTGAAACAAGGTGCCCTGCATACTCTATGCAGACGATCTGGTAATAGTAGACCAGACTGACAGAGGCCTCCAAAGAAAGCTTAACGCCTTCAATGCATATTGTGCTAGCAAATTTCTAACAGTTAACCTAGATAAAACAAAAATCCTATGCTTTGGTAAAAAGGCAAGCAGGTTTAATTGGTATCTAGGTGAGCTTAAACTCGAGACGGTTAATGAGTATCGCTACCTAGGTATATGGTTTGATAAAACACTAAACTGGTGCACTCAGCTGGAAACACAAAAAGCAAAAGCACACACTTCAATATGTGGCCTAAAAATGTTTAATAGGGATTATGGAGATATGTCACACCGACCAATGCTAAGAGCTTTTGAGGCAATGATCCCCCCCCCCCCCCCCCCCCCCCCCCAAGTCCTGTACGGAGCAGAAATCCTTTAATTGAGCGGTAAGGGAGCCTGGGACTTGGTGGAAGGGAAATGCCTAAAAAGCCTTCTATCTCTCCCACAATCATCTATGGTCCAAGCTATAAGAACAGAAATAGGCACAAAGTCTTGGGAGATACAAACACAAATGGCAATAATCAGACTTTGGAAACGTTTTGAAGATACAGATGGGCAAAAAGTGGCACAATGGTGTAGGAATGAAATTCAAAATAGTGACCTAAAATGGGCAAAAGCATGTATGGAAAGATTGATGCAAGTTTGCAAAAGGCTAAAGGTAGAGGTGAACCAGGAAACACATCAATTAGACTATACTAAGAGTGAGCTGAAATTTAATGGCAAGGAAGTATCCAGAAAGGATGATATGGGTTACTTAGTGAAGAAAAAATCAGTAGCACACATGATGAACTCTTGGTCAAATGATAATTGGTTTCCCTATCTAGACATCCTACCTAACCGCGGCTATAGGCAGGAGATATTAAGGTTGCGGATTGGGATCAATCCATTGTTAACAAACAAAGACCTGAAAGCAAAAATACTAGACCAGAAAGGGTGCTGTAGGTGTAGTCTGGGATGCAAAGGAGACCTGGTACATATCCTACTTGATTATTTGACATTATTGGAACAGCGGAAACTGTGGCTGCGTCCTGTGTTCTTAAAACACGATATAAGAACAAGGGCGCAGGAGACCAACCTATTAACTGAAATCCCCACTATTGACATTGCAATTGCCCTTGGAAAATATATAAAGGTGGTACTGAGTGTACTAAGAAACCAGGAATAATCTGTAGGACTGTATGAATTTTAAATTAATGAAAATATACTTGAATTAAAGGAAATGAATGTGTTTTAATGTAATAATAAGTTTTACTTTAAATGTAATTTTATTGGCGTTGGTAAACGTATAAGGGTGTGTAAGAGTCTTAACCGATATTGGATTATTTTTTACAATGTTTTATTGCCTTTTATGTGAATGTTTTAAACTTGTGATACTGCCTCTTGCACCTGTTTAAAGACTATGGTCATAATAAACATATCTTTGACTTGACTTGATACTTATACCACTTTTTTGATATATGGTTTGAGTGGCCCCTGGGCCTCATCCATAATGGTGCAACTTCTATATGTTTAACTGTGCTTTTGTTTAAACGCTTGTGATTCTAGACTCATAAAGAGTATAGAGGATTATTCTAGTAATAAATACATATATTTTTATAAAATATAACTTGTGTGGAGTCCTTTCATTTGATATTACAGGATTGTGATTGGTAAAACAGCTTGCTTAACACAACCTCTTGAGTTAAGCCTTTAAGGCTGCTTAGTCCATGCTACCCTTAGGATAGCTTGTCTATAAGGTTGACTTACAACCTGACACCATAAGGGATTGTTTGGACTGATACAAGGTGCCCCCATAATTGGAGACATCATATATCAGGCCAACTTCTCACAGTCGCTGAAACCCTGGATCACCCCTTTACCCCAGAGAAGATACACGGGGCAATCTCAATGTTGCACCCGGGCAAAACGCCCAGGCCTGATGGCTACCCCCAGGAGTACTATGCGACCTTCCGCGAGGATCTGGTTCCCCATTTGGTGGAGCTATTTACCCATGTGGTGGAAGAGGGGTCCTTCCCAAGTGAAACCGATGTGGCCACTATCGTAGTTCTCTCAAAGACGCAGCGGCCATCCCTAGATTGTGCGGACTACCGCCCAATCTCACTGATTAATACAGAGGTTAAGATTTTTGCCACTGTGATAGCCCAGCGGCTCCGTCCACTCCTGCAAGACTTGGTCCATCCCGACCAGTGCGGGTTCATGCCTGCCAGGGGTACCCGACATTGCATTTGCCGCCTCCACCTGGCTATGGCCCACCGCCATCACCTGACCCCGTATCTGGCGCTGCTTTTCATTGATTTTGAAAAAGCCTTTGATACGGTGGATTGGAGCTACTTCGAGGACGTGCTGGAACGGATGGGATTCGGCCTTCCCTTCTGCCGCCTGATCAGTGCTCTTTATAGTAATTCTAGGGCTCATATCCTCATTAACGGGGATCTATCCAAAACTTTCCCAATCCGGAGGGTCACCAGCTAGGGGTGCCCGCTCTCGCCGCTCCTATTCGCATTGGCGATAGAGCCCTTGCCGGCGCTCATCCGCCAAGACCCTCTCATTCGGGGTTGGACCTGGGACCAAACTCAGATTGACAAAATAGCCCTGTATGCGGATGACGTCCTGCTTTTTCTGGCTGACCCCGAACGCTCTGGCCCGAGATGCCTGGAGGTCCTTTCCGCTTTTGAGCGGGTCTCTGGCCTTCGACTTAACCCGACAAAATCAACCCTCGTCCCTTTGCATCCCTCTCAGGCGTGTTTTGACTGGCAAGCGAACATCCCCCTCGGTAGACAATCATTCAAGTACCTAGGTGTGTGGGTCACCCTCCTGCCAGAGCTCAAATGGGCCCTGAATGTTGCATCCCTGGTTAATAGGATGAAGGCGGACCTCAAGAAATGGCAAAACCTTCCCCTTAACCCCATGGGCAGGAGTGCCCTCTTTAAAATGATGATCCTCCCCCGCTTCCTCTACATTTTATAAAATATCACCATTCACCTCCCAGGTTACTGGTTCCGGGATTTAGACAGCATTCTCACCCAGTTTCTATGGGGAGGAGGGAGGCCGCGGATGTCCCTGGCACACTGTTGTATCCCCCCCGTCGATGGGGGAATGGGGGTGACTAATCTCCACCTTTACTACCTGGCCACGAAACTCATTGTGTTCCACGATTGGTTCGTGGGCAGCTGGTCCGACCCAGCGTAGCGGGTGGAACTCAGAGTGATGGGCTTCACGCAGATCCAGGCATTTCTATATGGCAGCCCAGTGTCGCAGGCTTTACCCCCTATCACCAGGACGGTGCTCATGGTCTGGCGTACAGCCTTTCACCATGTGCAATGGGACCGGAGGCTCACCAGGAAAACGCCGCTGTGGAGTGGTGCATGGTTGCGGGAGGTCTCGTCCTTATGTGATTTTCGTCGCTGGGATCTCGTCGGGATTTCGATACTCGGAGACGTGTGGGTGGGAGACCACATCAGATCATTCGCTGACTTACAACTGCACCATGCCCTCCTTCCCTCCCAATTCTATAAGTATCTACAACTCAGACATGCCCTCTACACCCACATTCCATCCCCCACCTCTCTCCCGGAATTCAGTCCCTTGGAGGCCCAGGTGATGATGGGGAACCTGGGGGGTGGGGGAGTGTCCCGACTATATCGGTCACTGGTGAACAATGGCCCTGCATCCCTAGACCATATCCGGGCCCACTGGGAGGGGTGGTTGGGTCCCCTGGATGAGGCAGATTGGAGGGACGCCCTTATGGCCCCCGAAACCTTGACAACGTCCTCCAAGTTACGCCTGGTCCAACTTTACTACCTCCATGCGGCATATCTCACTCCGGCGCGCCTTCTCCGGGCCCGCATGCGATCCTCCCCGGCCTGCGCTCGCTGTGAGTATGCTCCAGCAGATTTCTATCTTAAGGTATGGCAGTGTCCAGCTCTGGCGCTATTCTGGAGAGGGGTGGAACTCGAACTTATGTAGGCCCTAGGATGGGAGGTTCCCCATGAACCGAGGCGCTTGCTGTTGGGGGTGTTTGATGGCCTTGATGGATCCAGGGCAGATAAGCGTTTCCTGGGGACAGCAGTGGCGGTGGCGAAGAGAGACATAGCTGCGAGCTGGTCTCAGGCCAAGGGACCGACTGTGCGGAAATGGAAGAGAGGGGTGGATTGGTGTGGAGCACAGGAGGAGCCCCTCTTCGAGGCCCGGGGTTGCACCGAACTCTTCGGTAAAGTGTCAGGTAAATGGTTCAATTTGTTACCTGCGCGAGGGTCCGACTACAGCTTGTGTATGCATAGTAATATGGGACAGTCACACCCACTCCATTTGGAAATCCAATGTTTTTAGTCGGCTGTCCTTAATTGTATTTCCTCTTATTAAGGTGCTTGATCTGCTACCAATGAATTTATCTGTTATCATTTAAACCAATAAAGTTGATTATCAAAAAAATAATTCAGCTTCACCTGTATCACTTTAAGCTCATCAAAAACACTTTCACAATTTACAGTAAATATGGCCACCGGCACCATCTGCATCATTCTTAGCAGGAGTAGGAGACCCCCCCAGTAAAGTGGGAGGAGTGGAGAGAACATTTCACCAATTTTATTGAGGCAATTGAGGATGAGGAGGACTTAAAGGCAGACAGGAAGTATAAACTATTAATGCACTGTTTGGGAGCAGGTGGAATCAAAGTTTATAAAAGGATTAATAAGAAGGTGAGAGCTGCAGATGAGGGGGATGTGTACATAAACACAAATTATGACCTAAATAGCTATTACAAACCCACCATCTGTGTAGGTGTGGACAGGTACAGTTTCTTCCATAGGAAGCAAGGCCATAATGAGTCTGTAGATGACTAAATCGCAGCATTAAAGAACCTGGCCATTACATGCAGGTTTGGTGACTTACATGATGAATTTATCCGGGACCAAATCGTAATGCAGGGCTCCAATGCTGACATTCAAGACAACTTGTGGGCCAAGGGGGAGTATCCGCTACAAAATGGTATAGATATTGTAAGAAGGGTGGAACTGACTGACAGATGTTCTAAAGCCATGAAAGCAGAAAGTAAAGAAAGAAAAGAGGAGAACATTCTTGCCATAGTGGGAGTGAGGAAAACCAAGGAAGGAAAATCCTCTTACAAAGACAGAACCAAAAATTTGAAAATGAGAGCAATACCAATAAAAAATGTTATAGATGCTGCAGTTCTATTAATTTAGCCAATGACTGCAATTGCCCTGCCAAAAAGCACCGATGCTCCTTTTGTGGTGTCATAGCCCATTTTCAAAAGGTATGCCACAAAAGATCACCCAAAACTGTGAAATATATTGAGAATGAGAATGAAACGAGTTCACATTTCTCAATTGAGGACGAAATGAACATGTTTGTACTCAACATTGATGAGGCCTGTGTTTTAGATGTAGAAGGTAATGATGAGAGCTCAGTCAAAAAAAAACCTGTGTGTGATATGTCCACTGGTGGAATAAATATGTCTATAGTAGCAGACTCAGGCTCACCGTATACCATCGTGAATACAAAAGTGTGGAAAGAGAAGTTTCTCGCCAAACTGGGTGAACAGTTGGAACCCCCAGACATCTCAATGAAAATATTCACTGGTGAGCCCATCGACTTGGATGGGTTTAGGAGACTAAAATTCACATTCAAAGGGAGAGAAGCCCTATGCAAACTTTACATATCAAAGTCTGGTCCATCAGTACTGGGTTGGCTGGACCAAGGGAAGCTGGGCATTGTTCTAAACCCTAACAGAGAAGAGCCAGTTCTCGGGGTTGAGTGTGAAGAAGGAATTGGCAAGGAGGTCAAACGCAGATTCCCCAAGGTGTTCACGGAATCTTTTGGTCATTTTGAAGGTTTTGAGCATAAAATTTGCATAAAAAAGGGTGCCATCCCTGTGATACTGTGATGTGGGTGCAGTAAGGGACTGGAATCTTTTGCGGGTTAAGTAAGGCTTTATTTTTGTTAAAGTCTTCCGGGTGCGGGAAGTCAGTCTTTCACGTGCAAACTCAGCCGGGTCCGTTGTGGAACAGGTCTTTTCCGCCACCTTGAATGGAACGTCCACCTTCTTTTTACATCCGCTCCGTGTAGCCTGCACGTTGGCTTCTAACTGGTGGCTCTCCCAGGAATACAAAAAGAAAAGGCCGTCAGGACTCACGATCTCTCTCGAGGCCACAGGGGAACCCGGACATGAAAGGATACCGCTGAGGTATATGTTCTATATACAATCAGGGTCGTGCCGAGGGTCTCGTGGTGAGGAGAAGGTGCCGGGTGGGGGTGGGGGGGGTAAGGACGAGGAAAGAGGATGAAGGGAAGCTTTACAGGAGTATGTACAGTCTATTTACAAACACGAAAGGAGCCACCTGCAGCGCTAATGAGGAGGGTCTTCCCGCCTCCCAAACCAGCCTGCCAGACGCTGACATACCTGTCGCAGCCACACTCCTCCCTCAGGAGTGTGGCAGGGCGCGTCACCGGACTGTTGGCCTCCTGGCTCGCCTTCCTTCTCCCTTCCTGGACTCCGCACTCTGTTCTCGTAACACTCACTCCTCCACCACGCTCCGCCTTCTCTCTCCTGGGTGTCGTCACACGCCGCTTCTGTCTCTTCCAGGGTTTTCTCCACTCTGGAGACTCCGACGTCACAGGTGGGCGTGTCCTAGTTCTCTACATATGCCCAGTTAATGGCGCCTTGCTCTTTCTCCTCTGTATCATCAATTTCAATTTCAATTTCAAAAGTGCTTTATTCGGTATGTATGAATACAACCATATAGCAACAATTCAAAAATAAAAATGCATATACATCATAGAATTATATCAGTCTCTAATTTAACAAGTACCAACAGTGCTATATAAATAATCGTTTTCCAGCACATGTGCAGATTTAGCAATATAAAGTGCGTATCGTCTAGGAGAGGTCAAGATGACCAGTCGCCCTGAAGGGAAGGAGGGGAGGGACGATCAGTGACCCACCATGCTTCCTGTGGTGTAAGTTCTTCCACCCTCCGGCCCTCTCTGTTACACTCCTCCCCCCTGGATTCTCCCGATCGGGGAGAAATGGTGTCCGGGACAAAAAGTCTGCATTGCCATTGTCCACCCCTTTTAGATGTTTTACAATGAAGGAGAAAGGTTGGAGGAATAAAAACCATCTGAGGACGCGGAGGTTTCGCGATTTGTTTCTCTGCATCCATTGTAGGGGAGCGTGATCGGTGTACAACACAAAGGACCCTCCTTCTAGGTAGTATTTAAGTTTATCGACAGCCCTCCTGATAGCCAAACATTCTCTCTCTACTGTAGGATAGTTGCGCTTTCTGGGATGTAGTTTTTGGCTAATGAATAAAATAGGGTGTTCCATTCCATCGTCTCCTTCTTGTGACAAGACAGCACCTATGCCTATGTTGTGAATGTATCTATGACCCTAATTAAATATTCCAGATTCATGCCCTTATGCGGTTATGATAAATCATGGCCTTAATGAAGGCATAAGAATCTTACCCATATTCAGGCATAGCCCACGCAGCCCAAATACGGCAAGCCTACTTCCTTAGATTCCTAGAGAGCACAACAAGTTCTTTCGACACACCAAACCTTCAGCAACCTGGGAATTCCCCATGTCTTTGTTTTGATTTGTCATTGAACTACTGCGAGCACTAAAGGAACAGTCAGTTCTTAGTGACATCTTTTATTGACGTCTTATGTCCAACATTACGTCAAACACGGCACCTTCCAGGTATAAACATACCAACACTTGCCTTAAGCAACACACAGTGGTGTGGAGCAGAGCGGCTATCTACTTATCCGAAGCCCAGCTGATGCGAGAGCCGAAGGAAGCCGCCCCTCCCCTTTTAAACACTGGAGAATCTGCCTTTTCTCACGCCGAGAAATCCAGTCATCCTTGCAGGTTACTGGGAGATGGAGTCCTGAGAAACGAGATACAAGACCTCCTTCATTCTATAACCAAGGGACAGAGCTGATTAAAACCTTAGAGAGAATTCTTGATTCAGATTCTTGGCAAAAACCCAACTTAACTTAAAACTGCAACTTACTTACTCCTTCCCACGTATTAGGCTTAGGTCAGGTACACTGGGGTAGACGTATCTTAGAAGCACCAGTTGAGTTTGTTAGTCAATGTTTTTATGTATGTATATATTTTATCCGTTTTAAAGTATCATATGGCTAAGAAACCATATCAATGCTTTTACAGTATTATTTCATAATACTCCTTTTACTGTACGCACTTTACTTCATAATAAGTATTGCAATTGTGGCAATTCATTTCTCTTGCATGAGAAAGAAGACTGCTCATTAAAATAACACCTTTTATTGAAAACGCCCGTCTCTCTATTTCTCTGCACTCTGGTGGAACTAAGCATGCACGATTGACTGAGTGAAATAGCTGTCTATTGTTTTCACACGACTCTGGAGATACACTCCTTATTCTGGGGAGCAAAGTTGTCATGTTATATGGTTGTCAGAAGATAATCCCTTCTTGTCTAAATCAGGGAAGTTAACCCCTCCCTATTCATTCGAGAAAGTTTCTAGTGACCTCTGAGCTAGCTAGCAAAACTAATTAAGTCGAACATAGTCAGTAGAGACCTAGATGACCTCAGTCCTACGTCTACACTGCTGTTTATGTTATTCCAATGCGCAGAGCCTATTGGGAATCTAGGACCTACACTACACCTATGTTAGAGGCGTCTGTAGCTAGCATGAAGATTTTGTCAAAGTTGGGTGGTATTAATATTGGGCTTGTGGTTATGGAGTGTTTGAGGAATTGAAAAGCCTGTCTTGCACTTTGAGGGGGGTGTACTATATAGGTGGTTCTTAAATTTGTTTTCAGGAGGTCCGTCAGTGGACTGGCGGCTTCAGCAAAATTGTCTATGAACCTCCTGTAGTATCCTATTAGGCCTAGGAAGGCTCTTAGCTCTCTTTTGGTAGAGGAGAAAGGTGTACTTAGGATGGCTTTAACCTTTTCTTCTTGGGGGGCTATGACCCCTTCGCCTAACATGAATTCTAGATATTTTACTTTTGGATAGGCGGCTCATGATTTTTTTGCATTCACGTGTAACCCGGCGGCCTGTAAGGCCGACATGATTTCGCTAATGCGTTCTAGGTGGCGTTCCCAAGACTTACTGAAAATAACGATGTCGTCCAGATACACTGAACAGTATTCCTTATGGGTATCGAGTACATCGTTCATTAGTCTTTGAAATGTCGCTGGGGCCCCCTGGAGGCCAAATGTGAGGACATTAAATTCAAACAGCCTCTCTTCTGTGGAGAAGGCTGTTTTTCTTTTATCCTCCTCCCTTAAGGGGACCTGCCAATAGCCCTTTGTTAGGTCTAATGTTGTTATTTAGCGGGCTTCCCCTATTCTTTCAATTAGCTCATCTACCCGCGGTATAGGGTAGGCATCGAATGAGGAAATGCTGTTCAGGGCCCTGAAATCCATACAGAATCTCGTTGAACCATCCGGTTTAGGAACCATCGCTATTGGTAATGACCAATTACTCCGGGACGGCCGAATCACTCCTAATCTGAGCATCTCCTGCACCTCTCATTTGATGTCTTGCCTCCGAGAGGCGGGTATTCTATAAGCATTTTGCTTTACAATTTTCCCTTCTTCGGTGTCAATCCTATGTTCTGTGACATGGGTTCATCCGGGGGTGTCTGAGAACACTTTTGAAAAAGGTCTTAAGGTATCAAGAAGTTCTCTTCATTCCCCCTCAAGTAGGTCTTGGTTTATGGGTAACTGATCTAGGGTCGATTTGTTCTCCGTTATGGGCAGACCAAAGTGTGTTGACTTAGGAGGGGGTCCTATCCACTTTTTCAACATGTTTATGTGGTAACTCTGTTGCCGAGACGGTGTGATCTGTATTTTATATGTGGTTCTCCCCAGGGTCTCAACAATCGGGTAGGGTCCCATCCACTCGCTCTTAAACTTCTGTGTAGAAGAAGGTAGGAGTACTAAGGCCCAGTCGCCTTTGTCTAGTGTCCTCCACTTTTTCCCCTTATCATAATAGTGTTTCTGTTTCTGTCTTTCTAAGTTTGCATTTAAGGAATCTCAAATTGAGTTTCCTTAAATGCATTCGCAATTTAAGAAATCGCAATTGTGCGATTTCTTAAATTGCGAATTTCTGAAAAAGGTTGGTATATCCCAAATCAGGAAATTGCATTCGCAAACGGCCGAAAAATGCGATTCGCACCATTTGCGAATGCAATTTACCTTGATGCATGTGGGCATATGTCCCTTAACTTCCCCAGTTTCGACTTTAGCTGCTGGGTGTACTCTAACAGGGTTCTTTGTTCTACCAATCCCTCCTGTTCCCATGCTTCTTTAGTCATCTCCATAAGTGAACGACACTGCCTACCATAAAGCAATTCAAAGGCTGAACAGCCGAGGCTACTTTGAACTTGGGCTCGGAGCACATATAGTGCCAAGGGTAACAGTCTGTCCCAATCTTTGTTTTCTACTGTTAGCATTTTTCTTAGGGTGGCCTTGAGAGAGCGGTTATACCGTTCGACGAGACCGTCGGTCTGAGGGTGATATGCTGATGTGCGTATATGATGCAGGTCTAGCATCTTACATACCTCTTTCATCATACGCAACACAAATGGAGTCCCCTGGTCTGTCAGGATCTCCCGTGGGAAACCTACTCTGTAAAATAGTTCTAACAGTTTTTCAGCTATGTTTTTCGTTGTAGGGGAGCGTAGAGCAAAGGCCTCTGGAAAGCGGGTGTTATAGTCCACTACAACCAAGGCATAGGTATGTCCTTTCGATGTACGTGGTAGGGGACAATTAGGTCCATTCCAACCCGTTCAAAAGGGTTTCCTATAATGGGTAATGGCTGTAGGGGCATGGTGGGAGGTCTATACATGTTCTCTTTTGACAGACCTCACACTGCTTACAATACAACTCAGCTTCTTTATAATGCCTGGCCAGTAGAATTGTTTGCTTATGTTCTGTGTCGTTTTTTCTGTGCCTGCGTGTCCGGCCGTAAGGTGTGTATGAGCGTAAAAGAGAATCTGTTCTCGGAAGATTTTTGGGACTACCAACTGTAGAGGTTCGTTGGGCTTCCCTTCCCTATACAGGAGGTCATTTTTGATCAAGAATCTAGAATATGTAGTGGTAGGTGTGGATTGTGCCACATGTGCTGCTTCCCAGGCATTGAAAAGTGTAGCGTCATTGGATTGCGCGAACTTAAAGTTCCTGCCCAATACCCAGGGTTCAGTGGTCACCAAAGAGATACGTACTTGCGGGGTGGTTTCTCTTCTCTCGCTTAGTTCCGAACGGAAGAGGGACATGAAGTCTGGGTTATCCACTCCTATTATCAAATCCTCAGGCAGGGTTTCTACCACTCCTACTTTTACTGGGCAAGGTGTTCTACCTCCTGAATGAAGGGTGATCTGGGCCACTGGATAGGGCTTCACATCCCCATGTACACACCTTATGTGTACCAGGGTGTTTGGGAGTATCTGAGAGGGTGAGACTAGTCTCTTCTGGATTACCGACTGTCTACATCCTGAATCTAATAAAGCCTTGATACCCCTTCCGTTAACCTGGATACGTACATAGAAGGAGGGTCCCATTTCCGCTGTGTACATCACCGCCTTGGGGATATACCCCATAGGCTCCTCTGTGGACTTCCTTCGTGGACACAAGCGGGCTATGTGGCCCCACTCGCCACACTCGAAGCATTGTGGTCCTCTCACAGGAGTCGTGTCCATCCTAAATGGTTTTGGTTTTAGGGGTTCGGGCAGATTTTCTTTTTATCCTGTGTCAATGTCAAGCCGGGTTTTGAGGTTTTGTCAGTATCCCAGGGGAAGGAACGGGGTTGAGCCCGTGAATAATTTGCGGCCATTCCTATGGCTTGTGCAGCAGTAAGCCCCGAGTGTTGTCTTAGCCATCGCTGGAAGAGCTTCCATGAATTGTTCGAGGTAAATACTGGTCATGATTTCCGCTTTACTTCGCTGTTCGGGTCGTAGCCACTTATCAGCGGCCATCTTTAAACGTAGGAATAAGGATTTTTGGGATTTCCCCAGTGACTCCTTTTTCCTTCCGGAACCTTACAGGATACGCTTCCGCATCTAATCCCAGATGGTCAAGTATAACTTATTTTATATCTGGGTACGGGGTGTTCCCCGCATGGTTAGCCACTTGGTAAGCTGCCTGTGCTTCCCCTGTTAACAGCGGGGCTAGAAAAAATGGCCATTTCTCTTCAGGCCACCCACAGGCACGGGCTGCCCTTTCAAAATTTGTCAAAAAAGCATCAGGGTCTTCTCCCTATACATATTTCTGCTGGGACAACCCTGCTGGGTGTGGCATAGGAGATCTTCTGTCAAGGGCTGGACCAGCTCCTGGGGTCTGGGCAACCTTTTGTACCCTTCGATTTGGGCGCTGATCGTGTTCTTAACACGATCGCTGCTTAACATATTTTTCTTCTGTGCTGAGGATCAAAGAAAATGGGTGTGGTCATGATAAGCTCAGCTCGTCATGAGCACACGAGCACCGTGCCTCATGACGAGCTGAGCTCGTCATGAGCACCGAAGGGGTTAAACATTTCCCTGTCTGCCTCGGCAGTGGATATCTGCCGCTCTATGGCCCATTCTAGTTTTTCCTGTCCCTTTATTAGGTGCTGGATGACTTGTTCCATCAGTGGTTGCTGGGTGGAAGGGGTTAATCCCACTTCTGACACCAGTTGTGACGTGGGTGCAGTAAGGGAATGGAATCTTTTGCGGGTTATGTAAGGCTATATTTGTGTTAAAGTCTTTCAGGTGCGGGAAGTCAGTCTTTCATGTGCAAACTCAGCCGGGTCCGTTGTGGAACAGGTCTTTTCCGCCACCTTGAATGGAACAGCCACCTTATTTTTAGATCCGCTCCGTGTAGCCTGCACGTTGGCTTCCAACCGGTGGCTCTCCCAGGAATACAACAAAACAAAAAAAAAGAAAAGGCCGTCAGTACTCACGATCTCTCTCGAGGCCCCAGGGGAACCCGGAACGTGAAAGGACACCGCTGAGGTATGTGTTCTATATACAATAAGGGTCGTGCCGAGGGTCTCGTGGTGAGGAGAAGGTGCCGGGTAGGGGGGGAAAGGACGAGGAAAGAGGATGAAGGGAAGCTTTACAGGAGTATGTACAGTCTATTTACAAAAACGACAGGAGCCGCCTGCAGCACTAATGAGGAGGGTCTCCCCTCCTCCCAACCCAGCCTGCTAGACGCTGATGTACCTGTCGCAGCCACACTTCTCCCTCGGGAACGTGGCACGGCGCGTCACCTTGGCTCGCCTTCCTTCTCCCTTCCTGGACTCCGCACTCCGTTATCGTAACTCTCACTCCTCCACCACGCTCCGTCTTCTCTCGCCTGGGTGTCGTCACATGCCGCTTCTGTCTCTTCCGGGGTTTTCTCCACTCTGGAGACTCCGACGTCACGGGTGGGCGTGTCCTCGTTCTCTACATACGCCCAGTTAAAGGCGCCTTGCTCTTTCTCCTCTGTATCGTCTAGGAGAGGCCAACATGACCAGTCGCCCTGAAGGGAAGGAGGGGAGGGAGGATCAGTGACCCACCATGCTTCCTGTGGTGTAAGTTCTTCCACCCTCCAGCCCTCTCTGTTACAGATACATAAAGTTAGAAACATTCTCCATTAGAGAAGAGGTAAAGGAACATTTGGAGAAATTACTGCAAGAAGACATTATTGAGAGGGTGGAGTCAGCTGAATGGGTGGCCCTCAACAAGAGCATCCTTGTGGGCCAATACCCACTTCCACGAATTAATGAGATGCTAGCTTGTACCAAGGATATCACATTTTTCTCAACTATTGATCTAAAGGCAGCGTATCACCAGATCCTCTTGCACCCTGAGAGCAGAAGCCTGACCACTTTTGTCACCCCCTTGGGGTGTTTCCGTTTCAAGAGAGTCCCATTCGGATTGGCATTGGCTGCAGCCATGTTCCAGAGGCTGATGCAAGAAACATTCAAGGGGGTGGATGGCATTCTCATATTCCAAGACGACATACTGGTCATGGGCAAGAGTAAAGGTGATTGCAGAATAGATATTCACAACCACTCAAGTTCGAGAAAATATACTGCCACTCAGCCTTACTCAGTGATGGTAGAGTGTGGCATTTCTCGAGATTAGCCCCAGGCAAATACAACAGCACGTGTGGAAATAATGTAGATGCACGGAGAACCGCAGGAGGTGGTAGAATGGATTTGTGGGATGATGGTGAAGACGAAACAGATGTGACACCAGACACAAAGGGTTCAGCCTCCTCTAGACACAGCGAGAGTTTTCCTGACAGGGACACTGTAGGGGCTTATCATGAAGGCACCCAATTCCCAGGCTCCCCTGGCTGCAGTGAGCATGCACCGGTCGAAGTCGGAGTGGAACCATCAAGGACGAGATGTGGTCGCAGGGTTGTGCTACAGAGCAGATTCAATGACTTTATGTGTGACTAACTGCTTTCCCATACATTGTTGTTCCTCAAGGAGGAAGATGTGTTGTGATTGCATTCCATGGTTTGTCTCCTCTCACCTCCCGTACCCCCCTTCTCTCCCTCCATCATCAGCTGAGCGTTCGCTGACCTGCCACTCCAGACGCTCCTCTTGTGACCTCCCTCTCTCCTCAGGCTGTGTTGGTATTCCACTGAATAAACCCTTCAACTACCGTTCGTCTACGGACCATTCTTTACAATATCGACAGTGGATGCAGTACTAAAATATTACCGGGCTGGAACCCTTCCTCTGCGCCAGCATGGAAGAAGGACCGCAGGCAAGCAGTAGCCTTGCGTAAAGAGCTGGCAGAGGGGGCTTCTTGGGCTGTTGATCTGGGAGCACTGGGCTCCGTGAGGCAGGAAACAGGCAGACAGTAGCCTCACATAAGGAGCAGGTAGATTATGTGATTTGTCCAATCACAGGGTTTTGAGCCGAAACCAGGACTCAAAACTCGATCCCAAGTTCAAAAGCCTGCAGCTCTGGCAGGCAATGTGGACAGAATTGCCAAATCTCCCCATATCTACATGGCTCACCTCCTGCTTTCCTCTTACACGTCATTGTCATTAGGTATATTAATGATAAAATGTAGATTCTACCAAATTAATACAATTCTCTAAATGCTCTAGGTTTGAAATTCAGGTCCAGGAGTGAAAAAATTGGGCACTACCGACAAGGGTATATCTGGCAAAAAATGGCTAATCTCCAACCCCATTCGTCAGGATGTGGCTTGGACTTCTAGGAACCTCGTGTCCAATCCTAAAATTAAGGTTATTTTCTCTGGAAAATCCACTGTTTTTCACTGCACAGCTGATCTGATTATGAAAGTTTGACATTCTTATTTTCGAATCTGTAACTCCTTAAGTGTTCACCAAAGCAACCAAATCTTTAAATGCTATATATTGTACAAACAAATGCTAATTATTTTACTCATTTTGGGGTTTGTGAGATAATCTTCCTTACATACTGCCCAAGTCAACCATTACCAAAACAATAATTTTATTTCTGTTACCAACAAATCTCATGGTGCCTCAAATTCAAATATTCTCTAATGTGTTTCCACAGTAAACACTCAACTGGAGACAACCGCTATTAATCACACTCGGCTTTTAATTTTGTTGTTGCCTAAAAAACTGGCATAGAAAAGTGACAGCATTAACACATTGCACACAATGAGAGTGGGTACAGTAAACCTAGGAGGTGACTGATTGCTGGTATGGCTAAGGATATCTAATGGTTCCATGTTAGAAGGCACACCAATGAATGTGTCCTTCTGTACAGAAACTGGTGCTCATGGAAATCGCTGGGATACCTGATATCCTCGGGTCTAGTTTGGGCTATATAAAACTCTAAAAAGTCCCAGCCCTAGGATTTTGCTTAATTATCTAATGAATTCTTGGAGTTGTGGTCACTACACTCAAAACCAAAACACATAGGTAAAAACATTGTCATTTAGAACATCAATAGCTTTAACTCTTGTAAATGCAAGACCTATTGCTTGTTTTGCCAATTGACTAAATGCATCTCTTTTATATGTTGATTTCCTTTAGCAAAATGTGCGGGAGCATGGAGGCACTCTAGGGCCTCGTTCTAGGGTACACCAGTAGACTCCCACCTCACTAGAGGAGTTGAAGATATTTTTGGGCCTTCCACCCAAAATGGTGTTACTGTACAAACCAAGCTTGCAGTCCTACTGGTCTACTCGCATGGTTTGGGTAACCCCCATTTACGTCCATACATGAGTAGAGATCGATTTTTTTGCTTTTGCTGTGTATGCTACATTTCAATGACAATTCTGCTGCATTTCCCCGAGAATACCCAGACCATGACAGGTTGTTCAAAATTCGACCTTTTGTGGAACGTTCGTCTGCTAGGTTTCCAGAGATCAACCCTCCTGCAAAGAATAATGCAATTGATTAGCCCTTGATTCAGTACAAAGGGCAAGAAAAATTGCTTACCTGATCAAGGATGAATCATAATCAATGTTTAAAAGAAGTAACAAAATTACTAGAGAGAATGAGCTAGAACAAGAGACCAACAATTTATGCAGATTGAAGGTGATAATAAATAAAGTGCTCAAGTGACATGGGTGAGTAAGTGACATTTACATATTGGTGAGACAAAGACATATACTCTACGTACAATTTATACAAGGGAGTGATTTTTCAATGCAGCCAGTATGAAGATGAGTCAGGTGGCTGTGGCAGATTGCGTAATTTCTAGGCAGTGTATCCTGACATATGCGTATGCAGTGATGACTGTCAGGCTGACGCGCTCCAACATCACAGGGACTTTGACCTTGAATAGCCACTGGGCGATGGAAACCACCAAGTAACCAAGAGAGTTCAGCCCCCGTTTGCAGATTCATCACTGCATCCGCCCATCCTTTATTCCAATCAAAAACAGATCCCAACAGCAACCTCCCAGCCATCATTTAGTGTCATCATTTCTCTCCACGAGTCTGACTTTCCACTCAGAGTATTAAATGCCCAGCAGGTTTCCGGCACATGTTAGGTGCAACATTTTGCTACCTCTTGTTTGTTTGATCGCGAATTCCCAGGATCGGTAGTCATAAAGCACGCCACCTCCTGCCTACCCACAAGATAGCAGCAGCATAACCTACGGATCTCACCCCGAAACTCTCGCCATCACCTCAATGAGACTCCTCACCTCCCTCGAACCAGACAAACAATCTAGCCCGGACATGCTGGCCCCAAAACGGGAGGCACAGCATACCCTTTCTCACCACCAAAACCTGGGGCCTGTCCCCAAGATGGCAGATGCCCGCCCCATATCTCTGGTACACTAATAACTCACAGGACTTCGGTTAAATCAACCATCGGTCTGCCCCAAGACGAAGACATACGGCAGCTAAGAACAGCCAGCCATCATAGTCATTCTCCACACACAACTACACCCAAACTACAAATTGTGAGGAAACTAGACAAACCACACAAACCCTTTTCCCTTTACTCACCTCGGTAACTGCTCGTACCTACCTGACTTCGCTTAAGGGTCAAAGAGGCAATCCCCCCAGCTACATGACCCCACCTGAAGGTAGAAGAGGAAGCAGAGAGGCAGTTCCCACACTAGACGGCTTAGCTTGACCGCAACCCCCATACAGAACCACACACAGAGACCGAATAAAACAATAACCGCAACGTCCTTCCGGGATGCCCCCACTCACTCCTCCAAAGAGACAACCCATTGACTTGCCCTGCTGGAAAGCCAGCTAAAAACGGTAATACTGGGCCTCTCCGAAATCCTTCGGAACCTCAACACACCCCGAAAGCCCATCCAACACTCTTACCCGACACCCTCAATCACCAACTCCAATCACTCAAGACCCCATGAGACCCAATGGCCCAATTGATACACAACCCCCCTCCTGAATCAGATACAGAGACCCAAACAACTCCGGTAAGCTCTCAACAACTGAACCTACCACTACAACACTGCTATGACTTCCATTATGGATGAAATAGCCCCCCTGAAAACGAAAGAGTCCGGAACATTCCATCCAGATCGTGGTTCAACACAGACATAAACTCACAAAGAAGAGAAGTAAGAGCGGCAGAAAGACTCTGACAAAAAAAACCTGTCCTCAATCCTACGATCTAGACTCAAATCAATACAAAGGAAATACAAAAATCACATAAAGAATGAAAAAGCGTTCTTCTTTTGTAATGCCCTTGGCAACGCAATAAACAGACCTAGAGAACTCTTCAATATCATCAGACAACAAACTTCCAAGCCCCCTGTGGCTCAAGTTGTGGCCTCCAAAGACATGTGTGATAAATTTGTCAATTTCTTAAATGACAAAATAGCAAGATAGTACTCTCCTTGGACGTGCAAAACAGTTCACCAGACAGCAAATCGCCCCAGGGACAGAAGATGATACCACACCCAAGCACCCCCCTAACCGTTGGAACTCTTTCAACCCAATCTCCGAAGCAGAGTTCATCAAACTGATTTCCACGACTAAACCCTCAGCACACGTCCTGGATCCCATACCTGCCTAACTGGTCAAAAAACTCAAACTCTCCCTAGCCCGCACTGGACCAAGATCATAAACAGCTCCTTGAGTACTGCAGTCATGCCGGACTGTCTCAAAAGCGGCCAAGTCACACCTCTACTGAACAAGCAATGCAATAGGTCTTGCATGTATGAGAGTTTGACCTATTGGCATTTAGCTTAAACTCTCGCAAATGCGAGACCTTTTGCATGGCAAATATTTGACTGTGAGAAGTTGGCCTGGTATATGATGACCACTAATTCTAGTGAGCACCTTGTACCAGTCCAAACGACCCTTATGGTGATTGGTTGTAAGTCAACCTTATAGACCAGCTATCCTAATGGTAGCGTGGACAAAGCAGTCTTAGGCTAAACTCAAGAGGGCATGTGAAGCCAGCTTTTTTACCATATGCAATCCCATTTAATACCAAATGAAAGGACACCACACAAGTTATATATTATAAAATATATGTATTTATTTCTAGAATAATCCCCTTAACTCTTTATGAGCACAAGCGTTAAACAAAGAACACAGTATAACAAACAATAAGCTGCACAATTATGGATAGGCCGGGTGACCACTCAAACCATATATTAAGAAAGTGGTATAAGTACCACGTCACGAACAATGAACAGGCCTAGGACCTTGGGAATCGCTGGGTCTACACTGGACTAATGAAGGTTAGGTCGGGAGAGGCCCACAGGATACGGGTGCAGAGTCCATAGGCAACCGCGTTTACCATACAAGTCAATGGTGCGTAAAAATCAGAAAGTTATAGGTTTAGGAGTCTTCCGACTGGACTAGAACTTAGCCACTTAAAACTAGGACACTAGAGGTTTAATCCCCTATGGAAGCACTGGAGTTAACTTGTTACCTCACCCACAGGAAGCGGATGCATAGGTGCCAAAGTGTGTCGGGTTTCGTCGTGAAGTTCTATGGAGCCTGTAGATGAAGATGCTGCAGGCGGCCAGGAGAGAAGAGTCCGGTTGGATCCAAGGGTGGATCGAAGATGTAGAGTACCTGAAAGCAGAGGGTACATAGTTCAGGTCACTAGCCAGTGACCAGCGAGGAACCAGGAAGGAACCAGGCGATGTCGGGTTGTAATCAGGTGATGTCGAGGTGTTTGTCTCCGCTCCCACGTGGACCAGGAAGGATCGAGGAGGTCCAGCTGGTGAACACGAGCTGTCCCACAAAGGCTCTTGCTGTCGGCGGTGTCGGTACTCGAATCAGAGTCACCACGCCTTGGCAAAGGCAACCCACTCAGGATTCGAAGATGTCTTCTTAATCTGACCGGGAAGGTCAGATCGGTGGCTCCTTTTCAGGGGAGCTGGGGCCAGTCTGGAGCAACCAGACCAACAGTGTAGTTTTGATCTTTCCTCGTCACAGAGGCCACTAGCCAACGGGCAAGCGACTGGACAACGCGGCGAGCAGGAAAAGTGCAAAAGGGCCCCACGCAGCACTCGGAGAGTGTGGAGAGGTGATCTTTGGAGCACAGGCTGCTCGGGGCTAAGGCTTCTCAAACCCCAAAGCACAGCGTCGAGGGAGCCTCGGGAGCTGCACAGGAAGCACTTCGTCGACTTTTCAAGATGGCCGGTCCCACGTCTCACGTCGCCTCCACGGGTCTAAGCTTTGCTAGGACTGTGGATCGGGCTGTTGGAAGTCTGGGAGTCCAGGTCTTGTTGGCCTCTGTCGTTCGAGCTCCGGTGGGAGCAATGGAAAAGGAAGTCTCGATGCGCTGATGGTGCCTGTTTGCACAGGATGGCCACTCCTTGACCACAAGGGAGATTCTTCAGTCTTCTACGTCGAGTAGGATGTCGAAGGGTCCAGATGTATGTTTCAAAGTTTTCAGTCAGGATGATCTAAATTACATTGCACAGCTCCTACCTTTATTCCAAATCGAGGGGCTGGATCACCTGCTAGGTCCCTCCTATGGGTGGGACCCAGGAAGGGGGTGGTTATACCCCTTTCCCTTTGTCCAGTTTCTCGCCAGAGCTGGGGCTGGAGTGCCCCAGCACCGGTTTGAACTGGGCTATGCATGGGACGCCATGTGTGCCCCAGGCAGTGTCTAGTTTCATTCAACCCTCCCTGCTACAATCCACTATCTCCTGTCTGGGGTGGTGTAACACCTCCCTGTGACAGGATACCATTTGTACAGGCCTCCTCTGCCGGAGTTTCGGTCAGCAGCAGGAGGCCAGACTTGTGTCTGTGGCAGCAGCATCAATTTTGTGATGCTGGGGCTCTGGTTAGATTTAACCACGTTTAAGCAAAGTAACATATCTTCTCCCTCTAGAAGGGTGGAATGCTACCCTCTTCGCCAGGACTGGCAAGGGGGTAGTATTCCAAAGCGTATGACACCTTACACAACATGTTTTGATAAAGCCAAACCAAAGTTAGCAAGTAACCACGAGGATTATAATGCATTTAAGAGTATATGGTATGGCAATATCCTGGAACAGCTAAGGGAGTTGGTCCCGACAGCTGCAGACAGGCTCAGCTCATGCTAGAGCACCATCTCACATAAAACCAAGCTTTCTGCGTCCAGGATTGATAAGGCCTGCCATAGGAGTGACTTATAGGTGCATATGTGTCCAGATATAGGTTTAGATATAGGTATACTATATCTAAGCAAGGGGTGATTACACAACCTTGCCCCAGCTGAGTGATCAGCCAGTTGTGTCAGTTTGTATAGCCAGCCAGGGGTGGCAAAAGATATGCTGCAGCCCCTGGTAGGCCTTGGATACACCTATGCCCTGGGTACCTATAGTACTCTGTACAGGGGCTGATAAGGTGACCCAATGTCCAATTGGGTATGCACCTAAAGTACATGGATGTGAATTTAGAAAGAGAACAGCAGGCTGTGGGTCTGATTAGTAGGCCCACAGCCACATTAAGTCGAAAACCAGTGAAGCAAAAAGCAAAAAATGGGGTGACCATTGGAAAGCAGACCCTACTCTCCTATATAACCTCCCCCCCCCCCCCAACGCAGGGACATTAAACTTAACCTTGACCAGATAAGTCTTCATGTTCTAAGTGGAAATACCTGGAGAGACCATCTGCATTGCCATGGTCAGTCCCTGGTCTGTACTCCACTGAAAAGTCCATCCCCTGTAGGGAAATGGACCACCTGAGCCGTTTGGGATTTTCACCCTTCATCTGATTTAGCCACAAGAGGGGCTTATGGTCTGTCTGAATTCGAAAGTGAGTGCCAAACAAGTATGGTCTCAACTTCTTCAGGGCCCAAACCACAGCAAAGGCCTCCCTCTCAATGGCTGACCGACGTTTCTCTCTAGGGGTCAGCCTTCTGCGTATGAAAGCAATGGGCTGGTCTTGACCATCTACATTAAGTTGTGAAAGCACAGCTCCCACCCCCAACTCAGAAGCATCTGTTTGGATAATGAACTCTTTGGAGTAGTCAGGACTCTTTAGGAAAGGTGCAGAGCACATGGCCTTCTTCAGGTCATCAAATGCTCTTTGACAGCTAACTGTCCACTGAACATTCTTTGGCATCTTTTTGGATGTCAGATCATTTAATGTTGTCACAATGGACCCATAGTTCTTTACAAATTTCCTGTAGTACCCAGTCAGGCCCAAGAAAGCTCTGACCTGTGTCTGGGTGGATGGAGGAGCCCAGTCCTGTATGGTCTGGATCTTACTCTCCAGTGGTTGAACCTGACCCCCACCTACCAGGTGGCCCAGGTACACAACCTTGCTCTGCCCTATCTGGCACTTGGTAGCCTTGATAGTCAGGCCTGCCTTTTGCAGGGCCTCCAGAACTTTCTTCAGGTGGATCAGGTGATCCTCCCAGGTGGAGCTGAAGACAGCAATATCATCTAGATATGCTGCACAAAAGTCATCCAACCCAGTAAGGACTTGATTCACCAACCTTTGGAAAGTGGCAGGTGCATTCTTCAAACCAAAGGGCATTACCACAAACTGATAATGTCCACTGGGGGTTGAGAATGCTGTTTTGGCCTTTGACTCCTCAGCTAACCTGATTTGCCAATGACCAGCTGTCAGATCAAATGTGTTCAGAAACGTGGCAGAAGCCAATTTATCTATGAGCTCATCGGCCCTTGGAATAGGATGAGCATCTGTCCTAGTGACAGCATTGAGACCTCTGAGGCAAGATGGCAGCCGCTTAGTGGCGGCTGAAGCGGGTGCACTGTGAGGATGTCTGTGTTCGGAGCCCAGTAGTATCAGACACGACCCTGAACCCGCTGCCCTGTTAGAGCTCTGTTAGAGCCGCTCATATCCTATACTCCAGAAGGAAATTGAAAATCAAAACCAACTTATCATGCTTAATTGGCAATTCCCCGGAGTAATGCAAACAGCGTTTCCTGCCTGCGGGTTGGCTGCGCAGTTGTTACAGAATCTCGCAGAAGTCCTCGCCTTCCTTTAATCCAGGTGGATTCGTTCTGACACGACTGGAGGGCGGAGCAAAGGTCGGAAGCCCTCGAGGCTGAAGAGCTCGGAGGCTGCCTGGAGACTCGGTCCGGGACCCGGTGCGGAGTCTGGCTGGAGGCGACGATTGTTTGGAGAGCAGTTGGGAGAGCAAAACAGAACCAGCTGCATGGTCTGGAAGCGACGTAAAGTCCGAAAAGAAATGGCACCTAAAGTGAACCCGGCGTTAAAATCCACGATGGCGAGAAAGAAGCAACAGCCACAACGCGAGGAAGACAGAGCTGAGTGTACTGGGGGTCAGACATCGCCAGTGGAGGAGCGCTCCAAGAAAAAACAACCGCAGCAGACAAATGCTCGGACCAGTTTAGCGACCGCATCGATTGTAGACCTATTTGCTAAAGCTGGTAAGGAGAAGGGGGGTGAAGAAATCCCAAAGGGGACCGAGTGTTCCTTAAATGTGGCTGTGTTAGAGAAAGTGGTAACTGCTGAATCCATCTATGCCAGTGACAATGCCCCCTCTCCTTCCACTGTACCAGCTCCAGCAGCCCCAGTAGAAACAGAAGCTTCCGCATTACTGGGAATTTATCATCAAATAGGGGAAGATGTAGTTTCAAATGGTGGGGGCCCCGGGACTACCAGCTTAATACTAAATACAGAGGAGGAGTAGGTGTCCCCGAGCCATAATAACAAACATATTGCAGGGCATATTGAACATATCTCAGATAAACCACAAGCAAGTGACCCCCAGGAATCTACAAATGCTGCACCCGATGTCAGTCTGGGAGCTGCTCTGAAGACTGTTAGTCAGGAAACCTTGGGCGAAGAAGATTTACTGAGCAATGAAATGATGGTTATTGGTGCTGGGACTAGTGATGGGAAGGAAAGTGCCCCTAGCGAGGCTTTTTTCACGGCCTCTGACAATGTTGAATGGTCTAACGATGAGGACGCAGAACTAGACTCTTCCTATTTAGACTCAGAGAGTAATTCTGAGAGTGGCCCTGAGCTTGAACAACCACCTACTGCCTTAAAAATGTCCGGAACAGTGAGCAAGGGTTCACGTGTTAACCAGCAAGAGTTAAGCTGGGATCATTCCTCGGATATGCCTCTGCAGGGTAGCCCCGGGTTGGAATCTGCTCAGATGTCACTTTTAGAGACTATACATCAAGATATCATTGCTCACAGAGAAGAAACCCGGAAAGACAATCAAAAAGCCCATGTGGCCATGAAAAAGATGCAGAGCGTAGTTAGGAAATTGTCAAAGGCTTGCTCAAATACTGGCGACAGAGTTGCAAACTTAGAAGACCGGATTGTCTCAACGGAATCTGAAGTTGCTGAGGCTGTCTCTAAAGTCAATTTGCAAAGTGCGCAAATAGCTGACATTCATTGGAAGCTCGAGGCAATGGAAAATATGCAACGTAGGAATAATCTTAGAATCCTCGGAATTCCGGAAGGGGCCAAAGGGTCTGACATCAGGGGGTACATCATTAAACTCTTTAGTCAAGCATTTCCTGAGCTCAATGGATGGAATTGGTCAAATGAGGTGCAAAGAGTCCATCGCACTACCTTTAAATTGAGAAGAAACACCAAGGAGGGGGACAAGCCAAGAGCGGTGTTGATCTTTTTTGGAAATTTTATTTTGAGACAAGCTGTATCAGATCTGGCAAGGCCAAACGCAAAACGGAGTAGTGTAGGGGTCTCATTTTTTGTCAGGCCGGACTATTACCACATTACAGTGGAGCAGCGCTGGGGGTTAAGAGAAATGATAAAACCCTTCCAGGACAAAAACGTACAGGCCTTCCTGATAAACCCAGCCCAACTAAAAGTGATAAACAATGGAAAGACTTTCTTCTTTTCATCAGAAATTAAGGCTAAAGAATATTTAGACTCCTTGGGTTTCTAGATTGAATTTACAGGGCAGGTCAGAGGGTTGAGGGAGGGTAGATGATAATTGAGGAGTGGCAGGATAGTCCAGGGTCACTGTCTGATCTACACACTTTTTTGAATTACGTGGTGCTTTTTTCTGGGTTTTTCTTGGGTTCATCTTTTGAGCAGGTTCTTTTTCTTCGATGAAGGATATATTGACCCTCACAGCTGCCACCGCGTTCCATCATCCGCACAGACTAGGTCTGAGCGCCTCTCAGAGTAGGGAGCATGGGGGGGTTCAAGGGGTTCAAGGGGGGAGGGGTTGAACTGGGCGGAGGGGTGGGAGAGGGAGGTGAGTGGGTTGTGGGGCAAAAGGGGAAAAAAGGGAGGGGGTATAGTATAGGACAAGGTAACAGTATGATGCAAAATAAGCTAATAAAGATTCAATTTTACTGTATTTTAGCTCCAAACAATGGCAAACATTAAAATCTGTACTGTTAATGTGGGGGGTCTGAATGACTGGAAGAAAAGACAGAGATTGGCCTATCTAGTGAAGCATGAGAGGATTGATATCCTATGTATACAGGAGATGCATCTTCCATGGGCAAAACGGAATCAACTTCTTTTTAGTGGCTTTGAATTAGTTGCCTGTTCGACCCAGACCTCAACTATTCGCGGAGTCGCAATTCTAATTCGAACATCATTGGGAAAGGCAAAGAAAACCAAAGCAGATAGTAATGAAAGATGGGCAATAGTTGAACTTGAACTGGGCTTTACACTTTGGGTAATTTATGGATCAAACCAGGATGATCCCGAAATATTCGACTTCCTTGAAGTAGAATTAGTTGGGTGGCCAGTTCCCTTAATAGTAACAGGGGATTTCAATATCTCGGCCGACTGGGGCAATTCAACATCGTATACTGGGCGGAAACCAAAGGTGTTTCGATCTATACAAGCCCTTATGTGTTCTCATGGCTTGCTTGACGTTTGGGGGAGCAAATTACCTCTTAATGATGGCTATACATATTTTTCTAATCCTGTCCAGAAATATACTAAATTGGATTATTTCCTTATTTCTTCGTCTGCCCTATCAAAGGTTCGAATTACAAAGCTCCCCAGATTAGTTTCAGATCACAATCCTCTAATATTATTTTATGATTGTGGTGGTTTGGAAAGGAAGAGAAATCCTTGGTCCTTTGAGAAGAAATTACTTACTGATAAAAGGTTTACAGATCATCTCAAAAAATGGAATACTGATTTCTTTGCAGCAAACAGATACAGCACTTCCTGGAACATGGTATGGGAAACATTTAAGGCGGCCCTGAGGGGAGAGACCATTAGCTGCTCAGCAAGGCTTAGAAGGGAAGATCGGGAACAGGTGGATGCCTTATTGGTGAAACTCGGAAGAGCAGCACATAAGGGATATAGCCATTGGAGGGGAGAGTGAAGAAAGTCAAAATAGACTTTTAGCAGTTAAAGCAGCACTCCAACAGGAGGTAACCCACAAAGCTATAGGGGAGTTCCAGACCGTTAGGGCAAAGAGATACGAAACCGGGGAGCAAGCAGGGAGAGCCCTTGCCCTTCGGCTAAGGCAGGTAAAGGCTAAGAACGTAATTGCTCATATCGAAGAAGATGGGAAAGACTATACAGAATTCAAAGAAATAACTAGGGTTTTTGAGAGCTTTTATCAAAGACTATATGATTACGAAATTCCAGGTAGTAAAACGGGGGAGGAATGGCCCAATGAGGGCCCCAGATTGGACGAATTAACTAAAGAAGACCTAGAACTAGATATCTCATCTAAAGAGGTTAAAGAAGCTCTGCGGGAATTAGCCTCGGGAAAGGCCTCAGGCCCAGATGAGATTCCCCTTGAAGTTTATAAGGCTATCGAAGCTGAAATTCTATCACTTTTAGTAGATCTATTTAACGGGGTTTTATATTCGGGGGTGGTTCCGAACTCATGGAACGAAACAAATATTATAATTTTTCATAAGAAAGGGAAACCGAAAGAAAAACCAGGTTCATATCGCCCTATAACCTTGATAAACTCAGATACTAAACTGTACTCAAAAATGTGGGCTAAGAGATTGAGTAGGGTCATTGGCGGTCTCGTTTCTCCGTGGCAGCATGGGTTTGTCCCTGGCTGTGGCACTACGGACCATATAAATAGGGCAATAGCATTGTTTGACGCCCAGGCTGCTGCGGGGGATGGGATCGCCATGATCCTGCTCGACGCAGAAAAGGCATTTGACCACGTCACCTGGAGTTTTCTCTGGGAAGTCTTGGCCGGGAGAGGCTTTGGCCCCAGAATTATTGGAGCTTTCAGGGCAATTTACATCGACCCTGTATCAAGGGTAACGGTCATGGGCGAGAAATCTGGGGTAATTAACATCAAGAGAGGGACACGCCAGGGCTGTCCTTGCTCTCCGATTCTTTTTGCCCTTTATATTAATCCCCTCATTCAGAAGATATTGGCTAGCACAGAGATAACTCCGGTGATCTGCAATAGTTACTCTAATAAAATCCTGGCCTATGAAGATGATCTTGCAGTGATTACCACCAATCCACAACAGGCTCTACCTATCTTGGGGCATATGGCTAAAGTCTTTGGCACACAATCGGGCTATTTACTAAATGAAACCAAAACGCAGATCATCTGCCCTAAGAATATTGTTAAACCTGATTATTGTTTTGTGGATTCCGTCACGTATCTAGGGGTCAAGATCAATGCCTCGGTGGAGAAAATAGTTGAGGAGAACTACCTCCCACTTATAAAAGATATAGAAAAAGAACTCAAGAGAATTGATGTGCTGCATCTTTCCTTAATAGGAAGGGTGAATGCCTTGAAAATGTTAATGCTTCCTAAAGTGCTGTATCTGTTTCGCTCCATCCCACTCATAATAGAGGATAAAATTATAAAAAATATAGAATCCACCTTTATAAGATTTGTATGGCAATGTGGCAGGATAAGACTATCTACTAATCTTATGTCCCTTCCTAGGGAAAAGGGAGGGCTGGGCCTCCCGAACCTAAGATTATATCATTGGATTTGTCTTTTGATTCAAATGTCTATTCTGGTTCAGCCGTAATCTGACAACGGGTTCGAGGCTCAAGATGGACAGGACCAGCCACCGATTTTTAGAATGCTATTGGGTGATAAGGCACCCAGCCTCTTGCTTTGTGAGACTGAACGGCGATTTTACAAAAAAGCACGTTTAAAGACTCTATCCGCTGCTTGGCTAGTCTGGAAAACGATCTTGAGATTTTTTAATGTCCCTAAATTAAATCCTTACCTACTCTTGTATAACTCCAAAATATTTCCCCAACTGAGAACAGATATAAACTTTCAGGTTTGGAAAAGATTGGGAATTAACACCTCGGGAGATATCCTGGAGGACGATAAGATATTGGGGTTTGAGATATTGCAAGATAGATATGGCATCCCTACGAGCCTTTGGCTTCTATATGGTCAAATATCTCGCACTATTGCGGCTCTAAGACCTAGAGTGTCGTCAACAATTGACTTCCCTTGGTTCAGATCTTAACAAGAGGTTGTAATAAGATTAAGATTGTATATAATTGTTTAGTGGAGAGAATCCAGGATGACATTGAGAAAACGGAATCTAATTGGGCCTTAAAACTGGGTGATCCTGATGTTGATTTAGACCTGGCCCTTTTATTGAATAAACAGGTCTTTAGAGCTTCTAACCTTTGGGCACAACACTATAAAACAATATTTAATGTGTACCATACACCGGCTAAGCTATACGCCTGGGGACTAAGGGAAAATGATAATTGCCCCAGATGCAACGAAGGTCAAGCAGATATCGTGCATATGTTCTCTCAATGCAATCGATTGGATCCTATCAAGAGAGAGATAAAAAAATTCTGGGAGGGGCTGCTAGGTCTTGTCATCAATCTATCCCTAACTTTGATGTTGCTCGGTACAGATTCAAAGCTAAGTCTGGGGAAATATGTAGAGGCATTAGTTTTTATATCAGTTGCTGTACTCCGGATCCTGATTTCTGCAGGGTGGAAGGACGTTGCTGCCCCGTCCTTTCAGATGTGGCTCTCCAGATGGCTGGGGATTCACAATATTGAATTATGCCTTTATGAATTTAAAGGAATCAGGAAACGTGAGATGGGTGAACGTCTCTGGGCCCCGGTAACAAATTGGAGGTTGGCTAGAGTTTAATGTATATGATCTGTTTTTGAATTTAATTGTAATATTTCTGACTACCTAGTTGGTGTGATGTAATGCCCCTCTTTTTTATTCTCCCCCAGAATAGAACTTTTAGAACTTTTACCCTCCGAATATTTATTGCAGATTATTTGTAATTATATGAACTTGTACTGCGAGCTATTAACATTCTGTAATATTGTATGAATTCTATTTTGTCCTTTTACTGTACTTCAATCCCAATAAAAATATATTTAAAAAAAAGACAGCATTGAGACCTCTATAGTCCACACAAAACCTCATGTCTCTCTTTCCATCTTTGGTTTGAGGTTTTGGCACAAGGACTACTGGGCTGGCCCAGGGGCTCTCTGATGGCTCAATTACTCCAAGTTCAAGCATTTTCTGCACCTCAGCCTTTATACAATCCCTGACATGGTCAGGTTGCCTGTAGATTTTACTCTTCACAGGCAGAATGTCACCAGTGTCCACCTCATGGGTGCACCAGTTAGCTTCACTGGGTGTGAGTGAAAACATGTGTCTGAAAGACTGTAGAACTTGTCTGCAGTCTTGTTGCTGCTGGTCAGTGAGGCTGCCACCTAAGGCTACACCATCAACTGAACCATCATCAGGGTTATGGGATAACAAGTCTGGGAGAGGGTCACTCTCTTCCTCTTGCTCCCCATCTGTAGCCATGAGCAAGCCCATGTTTTCTCTGTCAACAAATGCTTTCAATCTGTTTACATGGAGCACCCTGTGGGGGCTCCTAGGGGTGCCAAGGTCCAACAAGTAGGTGACCTATCCCCTTTTCTCAATGATGGTGTGGGGTCCAGACCATTTGTTTTGGAGAGCTGCTGGGGCCACTGGCCCCAACTCCCACACCTTCTGTCCTGGCTGGTACTCAGCCAGCACAGCCTTTTGGTCATGCCAAGCTTTTTGGAGTTCTTGGCTAGCCTCAAGGTTTTTGGATGCTTTCTCCATGTATTCAGCCATCCTGGAGCGGAGACCAAGTACATAGTCCACTGTGTCAATTTTAGGCTTTTTGAGAGGTAACTCCCATCCTTCCTTCAAAAGACACAAGGGACCCCTTACAGGATGCCCAAACAAAAGCTCAAAAGGGCTGTAGCCAACCCCCTTTTGTGGGACCACTCTGTAAGCAAAGAGAAGGCAGGGTAAAAGGATGTCCCATCTTCGCCTAAGCTTTTCAGGTAACCCTTTTATCATCCCTTTTAGGGTCTTGTTAAATCTTTCAACAAGCCCATTGCACTGTGGATGGTAGGGTGTAGTGAACTTGTAGTTAACACCACACTCTTTCCAATTTGCTTTTAGATATCTAGACATGAAGTTGGTACCTCTCTCTGAAAGAACCTCCTTTGGAAAGCCCACTCTGGAGAAAACTCCAAGTAGGGCCCTTGCCACAACAGGAGCTGTTGTGGTCCTCAGGGGAAATGCCTCTGGATACCTGGTGGCATGATCCACTACCACCAGTATTAATCTGTGCCCAGATGCTGTTTGGGGGTCCATTGGTTCAACAATGTCTATCCCCACTCTTTCAAAGGGTACCCCCATCACAGGTAGTGGTATGAGGGGGCCTTTGTGGTGCTACCTGATTTGCCACTGGCTTGGCAGGTGACACAGGAGCGGCAAAACTCCTTGGTATCTTCTGACATGTGAGGCCAGTGAAAGTGAGGGACAAGCCTGTCCCAAGTCTTGTTCTGGCCTAAGTGTCCTGCTAAGGGAATATCATGTACCAGGGTTAGAAGGAAGCCCCTAAATTGCAGAGGTATGACCAACCTCCTGGCAGCACCAGGCTTGGGGTCTCTAGCCTCTGAATAAAGGAGCCCATCATCCCAATACACTCTATGGGTACCTTGAGCATTCCCAGCAGCCTCAGCAGCAGCCTGCTGTCTGAGGGGTTCAAGAGAAGGACAAGTTAATTGAGCCTGCCCCTGATCTGCCCTTGAGGGTCCCCCTGTCCCCAGAAACTCAACCTGATCAGGTTCAAGCTCTTCAGGGACAGTCTCCTCTTGGATCACAGAATCAGCCTCCTGTGAGGCCTGATCCTCAACCTGGGGCAAGTGGGAAGACACTGCCTTAACCCTCTTGCTCTTTCTCTTGGGTTGTGCTTGGTCTATTGTTCCAAGACCCAGCACAGGTTCAGGTAAGCACTTTTTGGCCTGTGACCTGGTCACAGCAAGGACATGTGCTGAAATACCTAGCATCTCTGCATGAGTCCTGTACTCCACTTCTGACCACATTGAATCCTCTAGATCATTGCCCAAAAGACAGTCAACTGGGAGATCTGCACTTACAACAACTCTCTTGAGGCCATATACCCCTCCCCAGGAGAAGTTATCAACTGCCACACTATGGGGAGTAGTGACATTGCTAGCATTGGTCACCAGGTAATTATCACCCAGTATAAATTGGTCAGGGTCCACAAAATTAGGTGTCACCTTGGTGACACTGGCACATGTGTACCTGTAGGCCTGAGCCACTTTACCATTAATCAAAGGTGTCTGCCTGTACTTGCCCAGAGTACTGAAACACTCCTCCCCTCAGATTTTGAAGCATCTCATCTCTTCATATGTTCCATTACGGTCTCTGAGGTCCTCCGGACTCCACCTGGCGATAGTACCGCATTTCAAGAGGTCTAGGATCGGCGGCCGCTCTTTTAGAGTGCTTGCTGCCAAGTTATGGAACTCCCTTCCTGTTCATATCCGTGCGATTGACGGACTTTTGGCGTTCAGGAAGGCGGTTAAAACTTTCCTTTTTCCCTTAGACCCCTAGTGTTGTTGTGTTTGGGTTCCTGTTATCACTTTTGCCCGGTTTCTGTTCTGTCAGCGCCATGGCGCCCCTTTGCTGGGGCATCTGTGCGCTCTACAAATCCGGCTAACATAACATAACATATCAATGCCCCCCTCACAGATCAAGACTGCCTGAGTAGGAACTCTGACTAGGCCAGGCTCCATCTCAGTACCCATGGTTAAACCCACTATAGTTTTAGTTTGGGGACCACCACTGCTGACTGTACTAGGGGGTGCAGTTGCCTTGGGGGCTGCAGTGGCAGGGGCTCCACCTTTCTTAGTGCACTCACTAAACCAGTGAGAAACTTACAGTAATTACCCCAAGGTTTCTTTGGGCCATCATTCTTCTTCTTGTTTCCATTTTGGGACCCCCCCTCCTTAGTATTATTTTGGGGGCCTGAAGAAGACTCCTCCAGTATGCCACTGGTCTATACCTCGCCACATCCTCCAGTCGTTGGCATCCCAGGTCGTAATATAAGAGTAAAAGGGGCGTGGAAGGTGGTAGACCACCTAGTCCCTTCACAAACTTATTTTGGGAATTCGCTAATAGAGTGATGTTACTAAACCCCCATAATCCGGCCCCATACAAGATGGAAGCACTTATTTAGGTGTTGTAAATTTTAAGTGCTGGGGCAATAGGTTTAGTGGCTGAACGTTGCAATTCCTTTAATAGTGCTCCTGCTAGCTGGGCATGTTTAGTGGTTAGGTGGTTGGTGTGAGGTTTCCATTCAAGCCTGGAACCCAATGTAATTCCAAGGTAGGTAAATGAATGTGTCTGTTCCAGCGGTTCACCATTCAAACTGACACACCCTTTCACAAACTTGTGTTTGTGCATAACCATAAATTTGGTCTTTGACACATTGATGGTAAGGCCATAGTCTTTGCAGAAAATTTCAAAACGCCGAATGGACTTCTGTAGCCCCTGTTGCATCTTAGAAATTAAAAGAGTGTCATCTGCAAACATCAACAGGGGTAGTGACATTCCATTCAGCTTGGGGGCATCCGTGGGGTGGTCCTTGAAATAGTCAATAACCCTGTTCATGTATAAAGAAAACAAAGTTGGTGCCAGGACGCACCCCTGACTTACCCCTCTGAGGATCGGAAACCTATCTGTTGTTTGGCCTTGTTCTCTCCATCGAACCTGGGCAAAGTTTTCATCATGTAATTTGATTAATAAAGAAAGTACCTCCGGTGGCATACCATGTTCCCGGAAGATGCTCCACATCTTGAGATGCGGCACTAAGTGGAAAGCCGACTTAAGATCGACAAATGTCACGTATAGAGTGCCGCCTCCAAGAACAACCCACCACCAGTAAATCATAACAAGTCTAAAGACCTGGGGCCTTATTTATGAAGGCCTTGCGCCGCCGGTGCGTCACTTTTTCCCATGTTAAAAGTGACGCACCGGCGGCGCAAGGCCTTCATAAATAAGGCCCCTGGTCTACGGTGTAGGAGAGTAGGGTCTGCAATCCTATGATCACCCAGATTTTTTGCTTTTGTTTCACTGGTTTACGACTTTCTCTGGCTGTGGGCCTGCTAATCAGACCCACAGCCTGGCTGTTCTCTTTCTAAATTACGATATGTACCCTAGGTGCATTTACCAATTGGTACTGGGCCACCTTATCAGACCCCGTAACGCAGGGCGTAGGTGTACCCAGGGCCGCCAGGGGCTGAAGCATGTATTATGCCACCCCTGGCTGGCCTCCTAAATTTGACACCACTGGCTGCACGACAGCTGGGGCGAAGCCGTGTAACCACCCTTCGCTTTAGGTATAGTAGCTCTATATCTAACCATACAATGGACACCCGAGTTCCTATCAGTCACTCCTATGGCAGGCCTTAACAATCCTGAAGGCAGAGTGCGTGGGCTCGTGTGAGCTAGGTTCAGGCCCGAGCCGAGCCCGGTTGCAGTTTGCGGAATCAAGACCCAATGGCTGTTCCATGATAACGCGTACCATAACGGTAACTCCGGTGTCGCGTTATCCAGGCATGTCGAGTAAGGTGTCATACGAATCGGGGTGCTGCCCTCTCACCAATTCTGGCGATGAGGTTAGCATCCCACCCCTCTAGAGGGACACGACATGCACGTAACCGTGAACCCCGGTTAAAGTTAACTGAAGCCTCAGCTCCACAAAATGGATGCTGCCACCACAGACACGAGTCTGACCTCCTGCTGCTGGGAGTCCTTCCAGCGAGGAGCGCTTGGACAAAGGGTTTCCCGTCGAGGGCGGTGTTCGCACCGTCCCAGACAGGGTTTGTGTATTCTGGGTAGGTAGGGCTTTTGCGTGAAGGTGACTGCGGAGTGGCACCCCGGTGCTCACTACGCATCTGCCGGTTAGAACCAGTTCCAGGGGCGACAGCCCTGGCCTGGGGAAAGTCCGGCAGGGGAGAGGGGTGTAACTGCCCCCTTCCTGGTCCCACCCTTAGGGCAGGACCTAGTCATGTACCCACCCCTTTCTTTAGAATAAAGACCGGAGCGGGGACCCTTCCAAATTAGATCATCTTTGATTCAAGAACTACTTTCTACGAAAGGACATTCAAGACTCTTCTCAAGATTCTCCCTTGTGACTAAGGAGTAGTCACCCTGCATCAGCGGGCACCAACTAAGAACTCTGCGGTTTGCTGTAAGTCCTTCCTCAAGGAATCCGACGGCCCAGCTCGACGAGAACCGGCTTCCCTGGCACCTCTGACCTCTACCCACATCATCAGCTCAGCTGTGATCTGTGGGTGCGACGAGACCTCGAGGGACCGGCCATCATCAGAACCTGCACGCTCTTAAAACCAGCACGACCATCGAGGTAACTCTCTGGTGAGTGCTCTGGGGTCCGAGAAGCCCCGACCCTGAGCCGCTCCAGCACCGAAGTGCAGTCTCCCAGCATCTCCACGATCTGCGTGGGGCCCTTCTGCTCGCTGCTCAGCACGTTGTCTGGTCACTAGCCGCTGGCTTGTGTCCTTCTGTGACGACATCCGAGAATCATCACTGCTGGTCTGGTTGCTCCAGACTGGCCCTTGCTTCCATCTTTGCGAGAAGCACCCCGGACCCTCCTGGTCCACTCAAGACGCCCTCTTAGGCCCACCACGTGGCCCTGAGAACTGCCAAGGCTTGTTGCCCCATCCTGGGCCCAGCGACGCCGACAGCATCATCCTTCGTGGGACAGCTCGCACCTCCGCCGTGGTCGCCGACAACGCCTCCTGGTCCGTGAGACTGCAGAGCCTAGCGTCGCCCACTCACCTGGTCGAGGTGACGGCCAACCGGTGCCTTCCTGGTACCCTCTGACTACTGGCTAGTAGTACGAACTTGGTCCCCTCTGCTTTCAGGTTTCTTCAATCTCCGATCCAGGCTTGGATCTCTACGAACTATTCAGCACTGGTCGCCGGCCAGCAACTCCTTTTCTTCCGGCTCCTGGCTCGTCAGCGAAGACCCCGACGCCTGTAAGACTTGTGCAGCCGCGGCCCTCGTGGCTAGGTAACTCGGCATTTCGGTGCCTGCATAGCCTCCTTACTCTAGGGTCCCGAGTCCCTCGCTTCCGACTTGCCTTATCGGGTCCGCCCGAGACCTTAATCTTTCCGTGTCCTCGGACACTTGTTCCTAATTGTGCACTTGAAGTATTTGCTAAAGAGATTTGGTTTGTGCTTAGTACCCTGTCCTCATAAAGAGTACAGGGCTGTTGTGATTCTTAATAAATATACTGTTTATTTTCATAACACTTGTGTGGTGTCCTTTCACTGGGTGTTCAAGGGGTACATGTGTGGTAAACAGCTGGCTTAACACGCCCTCTCGAGTCTTTAGCCTTAGACTGCTCGTATCCACGCTACTAGGATAGCTGGTCTATAGGTTGACTTACAACCAAACACCATAAGGGTCGTTGGAACGATACATAGCGGTCGCTAGAATAGCGAACGTTGCATATCGGGCCAACTTCTCACATTGGTGAGCAGCGGTTGGGATTTGAGCTTGCTGTTGTTTTACCACACGTATCCTAAGAATATCTTGTTGAAAGATCGCACAAAGTACTGTTAGTACATATAACTAAAAGCTTAGAATACTCCGAGTTCTACTGAACCAGCTGTTGTAGCTCCTCAAGGCTTAGCACACCTTGGCTACAACTCTTAGCAAGGGTACAGTAGGTAAACACGTAGTGTAGGTAGGTGCATCACTTACACCACACTAGAACCAGTATGTCAGACAAAGGAGGAAACTCTGGGTCTCCCCTTGTGTCAGTTGACCCTCCACAGGTCATCCCTTCAGGATATACTGTGCTGAGCTTCAAGGAGTTAAGACGACTGTGTCACTCCAGGAAGATTCAGCAGGGGTCTAACCCCACAACGTCCTTTCTGATTGGTCTCTTGGAGACTTATGATGCCAGGAGAGCTGAGAAACTTCGTAGCTCTTCTAATCCAGAAGGAGACATGCCTCCCCTCGAGGGAACCCGAGACAATCCTGACCTCATTCACCTCGCAACTGAGAACGAGGATGTGGAGGAGGATGAGGATGAGGATCTCTCTGGGGATGAGGCAGATAAGGGACAGGTAGAAGTCGTCAGACTAAGCAGGTCCAACTTAAGCAAACATGATAGCGGTACTGGGGGACCCCTGGGGCCACTATCAGGTCAGCTTAACATTGGGAATGGACGAGCCCGATCTCTGTCAAGAGACTCTGGCGGATCCCTTCGAACCAATGGCTCTCACAACTCTTCTCAGAGAGGGATGACGTCCCCTCAGAGGAGAGTGTACGAAGCTAAGGAAAGGGCAGCTAATCTGAGGATCGAAAGGGAAGAACTTGCCCTGGCCAAAGAAAGGCTTGCCTTTGCTAGAGAGCAACAGTTAAGTGGGGTAGTCCCCACTGGTGGCAGCAATGTACCTAGTAATAGGGAAAAGAGTTTCGATACGAAACACCTTGGTAAGATAGTGCCCCCCTTTAAACAAGGGGACGACATCCACAAATGGATTACTGCTTTGGAGAGGGCCTGCACTGTGCAGGGTGTTCCCCAGAGTCAGTGGGCAGCTATCTTGTGGCTCTCCTTTGAAAGAAAAGGAAGAGACAAGCTCCTCACCACAAGGGTGGAGGATGCTAACAATTACCAAATCTTGAAAAACACACTAGTTGAAGGGTTCGGCCTAACCACTGAGCAGTACAGGGTGCTGTTCAGGGATACCCAGAAAACGCAGTCTCAAGATTGGTCTGATTTCGTCGATTGTGCCACTAAGGCTTTTGAGGGCTGGTTGCTGGGCAGTAAGGTTACTGATTATCAAGGATTGTATAATTTGATGATGAGAGAACAAATTTTAAACAATTGTCAGAACCAGTTGTTGCATCAGCATCTTGTCGACTCGGATCTGACCTCTCCCCAAGAATTGGGAAAGAAGGCAGACAGATGGGTTCGTACAAGAGTTAAGCAGAACCAGGGCCAGAATCAAGGTGGTCAGAAGAAAGCAGACCAGAAGGGTAAAGATTCTAAAGGGGAACAAAATGACCAGAAGTCTTCGACAGGTCCCCAACAACCCAAAGAGGGTGGGGGTCAGGCTCCCCAAAAGAAGAAAGAAGGCCAATCCAAAAGATGGTGCCAGTACTGTAAAAGTAAGTCTCACTGGTTTAGTGAGTGCACCAAGAAAGGAGGAGGGCAGACTCCTGCCACTGCAGCCCCTAAGGCACCTGTGCCCCCTAGTACAGTCAGCAGTGGTAGTGCGCCTCCCAAGGGTTTAGTAGGGTTAACCCTGGGTTCTGAGGGGCGTGACAACTTAGTTGGCACACTCACTCAGGCTGTCCTTGTCAGTACAGGGGACGCAGACGTATCCCCTGACGTAAGCCCCAATACTTTGGGCAAATACCGACAGACGCCTTTCATAAATGGAAAGATGGCTCAGGCCTATAGGGACACTTGTGCCAGCGTCACCATGGTGACGCCTAACTTTGTGGACCCTGGACAGATCATGCCAGGTACAGAATTCCTGGTGACCAATGCAAGCAATGTCACTACCAATCACAGTATGGCAATTGTAGCTTTCTCCTGGGGAGGGGTAACTGGCCACAAGAAGGTTGTAGTTAGTCCAGACCTCCCAGTGGATTGTTTGTTGGGCAATGATTTGGAGTCGTCACAATGGTCAGAAGTGGAGCACCGGACTCACATGGAAATGTTAGGTTTGCCAGCACATGTGTTCGCTGTGACTAGGTCACAGGTCAGGAAATGCCCCACTGAACAGGTGCTGGATCCTGGAACAACGGACCAGACACCTCCCAAGAAAAAGAGCAGTAGGGTTAAGGCTGCGCCTTCCCCCTTGCCCCAGGTCGAGGATCAAGTCTCAGAGGAGGCTGACCTACAGGAATTGAGGGAAACTGAGCCTAGGGAATTCGAACTTGATCAAGTTGAATTCTTGGGTTCAGGGGGACCCTCAAGGGAAGACCTGGGGAAGGACCAGTTAGACTGCCCTTCTCTTGAACCCCTCAGACAGCAGGCTGCTGCTGAGGCTGCTGGGAACGCCACAGGTACCCACAAGGTATACTGGGAAGATGGACTCCTGTACACTGAGTCAAGAGACCCCAAGCCTGGCATGACCAGGAGGCTGGTTGTACCCTTGTCTCAGCGTGGTTTCCTACTTACCTTGGCCCACGAGATTCCCTTAGCAGGTCACTTAGGCCAGACGAAAACGTGGGACAGGCTTGTCTCACACTTTCACTGGCCTCACATGAACGAGGATACCAAGGAGTTTTGCCGCTCCTGTGTCACTTGCCAAGCCAGTGGTAAGTCAGGTGGCACGACAAAGGCCCCCCTTATACCAATGCCTGTGGTGGGGGTGCCCTTTGAACGGGTGGGGATCGACATCGTCGGTCCCATGGAACCACCTACAGCATCAGGGCACAAGTTTATACTGGTGGTAGTGGATCATGCCACCAGGTATCCTGAAGCTATTCCCCTTAGGACCACTACAGCACCTGTTGTGGCAAGAGCCCTAGTTGGAGTGTTCTCCAGAGTGGGCTTCCCTAAGGAGGTCGTCTCCGACAGAGGTGCAAACTTCATGTCGAGCTACTTAACTGCTATGTGGAAGGAATGTGGTGTTAACTACAAGTTCACTACACCCTATCATCCACAATGCAATGGGCTTGTTGAGAGATTCAACAGGACCCTAAAAGGGATGATTCATGGACTACCGGAAAAGCTTCGGCGTAGATGGGACGTCCTGATCCCCTGCCTCTTGTTCGCCTACAGAGAAGTCCCACAGAAGGGGGTTGGCTACAGCCCTTTTGAACTTCTGTACGGGCATCCTGTAAGGGGACCCATGTGTTTGGTGAAGGAAGGATGGGAGAGACCTCTCAAAAAGCCTGCAGCCAACATAGTGGACTATGTGCTTGGCCTCCGCTCGCGGATGGCTGAGTACATGGAAAAGGCATCTGAAAACCTTAAGGCCAGCCAAGAACTCCAAAAAGCTTGGCATGACCAAAAGGCTGTCTTGACTGTTTACCAGCCCGGACAGAAGGTGTGGGTGTTGGAGCCAGTGGCCCCAGCAGCACTCAAGGACAAATGGTCCGGGCCCTACACCATCCTGGAGAAAAAGGGAGAGGTCACCTACCTGGTCGACCTGGGAACTCCCCGGAGCCCCCACAGGGTGCTTCATGTCAACAGGCTAAAAGCATATGTCGACAGGAAGGACATGAGTTTGCTCATGGCCCTAGATGAGGGACAGGAAGAGGAGAGTGACCCTCTCCCCGACCTGCTCACTCAGAATCCTGACGATGGCTCGGTAGATGGTGTTGTCTTTTGTGGCAGCCTCTCCGAACATCAACAGAGCGACTGTAAACAGGTTCTTCAGTCGTTCAGGCATATGTTTTCTCTAACACCCAGTCAGACCGATTGGTGCACCCATGAGGTTGACACTGGTGACAGCTTGCCAGTCAAGAGTAAAATCTACAGGCAGCCTGATCACGTTAGAGACTGCATCAAAAGTGAAGTGCAGAAAATGTTGGAGTTGGGAGTCATTGAACCCTCGGATAGCCCTTGGGCTAGTCCCGTAGTTCTAGTGCCGAAACCTCACACCCAGGGTGGTAAGAGAGAGATGAGGTTTTGCGTAGACTACAGGGGTCTCAATGCAGTCACTAAGACTGACGCCCACCCAATACCAAGGGCAGACAAGCTTATCGATAGATTGGCTTCGGCCAACTACCTAAGTACGTTTGACCTGACAGCTGGGTATTGGCAAATCAGGTTAGCTGAGGACGCCAAGCCTAAAACCGCATTTTCAACCCCTGGTGGGCATTACCAGTTCGTGGTGATGCCCTTTGGTCTGAAAAATGCACCTGCCACCTTCCAACGGTTGGTGAATCAAGTCCTTACTGGGCTGGATGACTTCTGTGCGGCGTATCTTGACGATATTGCTGTCTTTAGCTCCACCTGGGAGGATCACCTGGTCCACCTGCGGAAGACGTTAGAGGCACTGCAAGCAGCAGGTCTCACTATCAAGGCCACCAAGTGCCAGATAGGGCAGACACAGGTTGTATACCTGGGCCACCTTGTAGGTGGAGGTCAGGTTCAGCCACTGGAGAGCAAGATACAGTCAATCAGGGACTGGGCTCCTCCAACCACCCAGACTCAGGTTCGAGCTTTCTTGGGCCTGACTGGTTACTATAGGAAGTTTGTCAGGAACTATGGTTCAATTGTGACACCATTAAACAAACTGACAAGTAAGAAAATGCCAAAAAAGGTTCAGTGGACAGCGAGCTGTCAAAAAGCATTCGATGACCTAAAGCAGGCCATGTGCACGGCGCCTATCCTCAAGAGTCCGGACTACTCCAAACCATTCATTGTCCAAACAGATGCTTCTGAGTTGGGTGTGGGAGCTGTTCTTTCTCAACTGAATTTTGATGGTCAAGACCAGCCCATTGCTTTTATAAGCAGAAGGCTGACCCCTAGAGAGAAGAATTGGTCAGCTATTGAGAGGGAGGCCTTTGCTGTGGTTTGGGCCCTGAAGAAGCTGAGGCCATACTTGTTTGGTACTCACTTCAAGATTCAGACCGACCATAAGCCCCTCTTGTGGCTAAATCAGATGAAGGGTGAAAACCCCAAACTGCTTAGGTGGTCCATTTCCCTACAGGGGATGGACTTTACAGTGGAACATAGACCTGGTACTGATCATGGCAATGCCGATGGGCTCTCCAGATATTTCCACTTAGAACAAGAAGACTCACCTGGTCAAGGTTAGCTTATTGTTCCGACGTTTGGGGGGGGGGTCATGTAGGAGAGTAGGGTCTGCAATCCTATGATCACCCAGATTTTTTGCTTTTGTTTCACTGGTTTACGACTTTCTCTGGCTGTGGGACTGCTAATCAGACCCACAGCCTGGCTGTTCTCTTTCTAAATTACGATATGTACCCTAGGTGCATTTACCAATTGGTACTGGGTCACCTTATCAGACCCCGTAACGCAGGGCGTAGGTGTACCCAGGGCCGCCAGGGGCTGAAGCATGTATTATGCCACCCCTGGCTGGCCTCCTAAATTTGACACCACTGGCTGCACGACAGCTGGGGCGAAGCCGTGTAACCACCCTTCGCTTTAGGTATAGTAGCTCTATATCTAACCATACAATGGACACCCGAGTTCCTATCAGTCACTCCTATGGCAGGCCTTAACAATCCTGAAGGCAGAGTGCGTGGGCTCGTGTGAGCTAGGTTCAGGCCCGAGCCGAGCCCGGTTGCAGTTTGCGGAATCAAGACCCAATGGCTGTTCCATGATAACGCGTACCATAACGGTAACTCCGGTGTCGCGTTATCCAGGCATGTCGAGTAAGGTGTCATACGAATCGGGGTGCTGCCCTCTCACCAATTCTGGCGATGAGGTTAGCATCCCACCCCTCTAGAGGGACACGACATGCACGTAACCGTGAACCCCGGTTAAAGTTAACTGAAGCCTCAGCTCCACAAAATGGATGCTGCCACCACAGACACGAGTCTGACCTCCTGCTGCTGGGAGTCCTTCCAGCGAGGAGCGCTTGGACAAAGGGTTTCCCGTCGAGGGCGGTGTTCGCACCGTCCCAGACAGGGTTTGTGTATTCTGGGTAGGTAGGGCTTTTGCGTGAAGGTGACTGCGGAGTGGCACCCCGGTGCTCACTACGCATCTGCCGGTTAGAACCAGTTCCAGGGGCGACAGCCCTGGCCTGGGGAAAGTCCGGCAGGGGAGAGGGGTGTAACTGCCCCCTTCCTGGTCCCACCCTTAGGGCAGGACCTAGTCATGTACCCACCCCTTTCTTTAGAATAAAGACCGGAGCGGGGACCCTTCCAAATTAGATCATCTTTGATTCAAGAACTACTTTCTACGAAAGGACATTCAAGACTCTTCTCAAGATTCTCCCTTGTGACTAAGGAGTAGTCACCCTGCATCAGCGGGCACCAACTAAGAACTCTGCGGTTTGCTGTAAGTCCTTCCTCAAGGAATCCGACGGCCCAGCTCGACGAGAACCGGCTTCCCTGGCACCTCTGACCTCTACCCACATCATCAGCTCAGCTGTGATCTGTGGGTGCGACGAGACCTCGAGGGACCGGCCATCATCAGAACCTGCACGCTCTTAAAACCAGCACGACCATCGAGGTAACTCTCTGGTGAGTGCTCTGGGGTCCGAGAAGCCCCGACCCTGAGCCGCTCCAGCACCGAAGTGCAGTCTCCCAGCATCTCCACGATCTGCGTGGGGCCCTTCTGCTCGCTGCTCAGCACGTTGTCTGGTCACTAGCCGCTGGCTTGTGTCCTTCTGTGACGACATCCGAGAATCATCACTGCTGGTCTGGTTGCTCCAGACTGGCCCTTGCTTCCATCTTTGCGAGAAGCACCCCGGACCCTCCTGGTCCACTCAAGACGCCCTCTTAGGCCCACCACGTGGCCCTGAGAACTGCCAAGGCTTGTTGCCCCATCCTGGGCCCAGCGACGCCGACAGCATCATCCTTCGTGGGACAGCTCGCACCTCCGCCGTGGTCGCCGACAACGCCTCCTGGTCCGTGAGACTGCAGAGCCTAGCGTCGCCCACTCACCTGGTCGAGGTGACGGCCAACCGGTGCCTTCCTGGTACCCTCTGACTACTGGCTAGTAGTACGAACTTGGTCCCCTCTGCTTTCAGGTTTCTTCAATCTCCGATCCAGGCTTGGATCTCTACGAACTATTCAGCACTGGTCGCCGGCCAGCAACTCCTTTTCTTCCGGCTCCTGGCTCGTCAGCGAAGACCCCGACGCCTGTAAGACTTGTGCAGCCGCGGCCCTCGTGGCTAGGTAACTCGGCATTTCGGTGCCTGCATAGCCTCCTTACTCTAGGGTCCCGAGTCCCTCGCTTCCGACTTGCCTTATCGGGTCCGCCCGAGACCTTAATCTTTCCGTGTCCTCGGACACTTGTTCCTAATTGTGCACTTGAAGTATTTGCTAAAGAGATTTGGTTTGTGCTTAGTACCCTGTCCTCATAAAGAGTACAGGGCTGTTGTGATTCTTAATAAATATACTGTTTATTTTCATAACACTTGTGTGGTGTCCTTTCACTGGGTGTTCAAGGGGTACATGTGTGGTAAACAGCTGGCTTAACACGCCCTCTCGAGTCTTTAGCCTTAGACTGCTCGTATCCACGCTACTAGGATAGCTGGTCTATAGGTTGACTTACAACCAAACACCATAAGGGTCGTTGGAACGATACATAGCGGTCGCTAGAATAGCGAACGTTGCATATCGGGCCAACTTCTCACATACGGTGCTCGTGTTTGCACGGAACCCAGCCTGGAGAGGAGACAGAACATTAGCCTCATCAGTCCAGTTCAGGATCCTTGACAACACGAGCCTTGCTACCACCTTCTGGACACAGTCTATCAGGCTGATTGGCCTGTAGTTTGCGGGGTCGGAAAGGTCCCCCTTCTTAAATATGGGGATTATCACGGCTCCCTTCCAGGTGTCAGGTATAGGGGAGCCTTTGGCGATGGCATTTACCAGAGAGTGAATGTAAGGTGCCCACTGCCCACACACCTTTCCCATGTAAAAAGAGGTCCGCAGGTACGCTATCCGGCCCTGGCGCTCTGCCCTTTGGGACACAATTAAGAGCAATTTCGACATCCTTTATACTAAAATATAATGGCGTGAAGTTTACAGCAGGGATTAGGCTGTTAGGACTCATCCCAGAGTCAAGGGGCGGGCAGGCAAACTGCGTCTTGAAATGCGAGACCCACGCGTCTGGGGGGACATGATTACGTGGGTGATCCCTAGGGCGCCCCTTGCCCCATTTCACCAGGTCTCAAAATGCCACCATGTTCCTGGTTCTGCTCGCATTGCATAACTCTAACCAATATTGGTCGCCCAGGATTGCTTTGCTTCCCGTTGTACTTTCTTGTAAATCCCCCTTGTAACTCGGATTCGATCTCTGTCTTTGGATCTTATTGCCGGGGCTAGTGATTTATATGCGTCCCTGCAGCTTCTACCATACCATGAATCTGCCTTGGCTTTGGGTCTTCGTTTAGGACCACTAACCTCCTTAATAAAAAAATCTCTTAACCTATTAAAAAGAATTGTGTGGATAGGAACAACCTTAGACAAAAAGTCTAGGTCCGATGTAAACTCATGGAGCTCGATTGTGGCCTTTGCCGCTAAAACTCCAATTGTGGCTAAATGTTCCTCTTTGAGCAGACAATCAGCCCATTTTACCCCCCGGGTATCGTTCGAGGGGTATATATCAACAGAGGTGGGTCTAAGAACTACCGACGTTCCACCATGGAGCTCTACTGTTAATATTAATGGATTGTGGTCACTCTCCACCCGTTTCTCAATGACCATGTCTTTAATTGGTGACCAAAACTCTAGATTAAAGAGGTATTGTGAAAAGTTGAAAGTTTTGGATGAATTCAACTATGGTTCATACAACCTAAGATGCGATTATGTTGGAAATATGCATTAACAGTAAATATTCAATCTACGAATAGAAATTGAAAAATTTGAACTGCAAATAAATGTGAATAACCTAACGAGAAAACAGTGTTTTCGTGCTAATTGGAGAGCCCAGTCTAGAAGTTAGTGATCCTAACCTCAAAATACTTTGTAGTTTCTAAGGCACGTTCAGGCTACGTGCGACGACCAGGGCACCCACCTGAAAATTTAAAGCAATCTTCATTGAAACAATTTACAGAGTGCTCAGGATAACATACATTGTTTGTCACACAATTGCGGGATATCCCATGTATGGTCTTCCTCAGTTGCTAATTCGATATCGTTGTTGTCCAAGGGTTCGAAGCAGCAATTGAGGTCTCCAGCTATCAACATATTCCCTTTGCCATTATAGTAGCTGAGATAGGAGTCCAACAAGGAAACTGTCTCTGATGGTTTTCCCCCCCCGGTTTGCCCCTTGCGTATATATTAAATATGTACAAATCTCTAGATTTCTGACTCTGTATTTTAATAATTAGAATGTCGCTGCTACTGGAAGCCAGCTGAGAAACTATATACCTGGCATCCTGTCTGACCCAGATCGTCAGGCCCCCCATGGGCTTTCCCCTCATACTTTGTGTGGCTGGACTATAAAAGTTCAGGAAACCCTGTCTAAACTGGGGTTCAATCTGCCACGTTTCCTGGAATAATATGATGTGATAGTTATCTATAAACGTTAGCCAGTCTTGTGATGTTAATTTATTCTTTAGGCCCGCAATATTCCAGGATACCATAGATTGTACTATAGGCAAATTATTAGCACAGCCATTAGTCTGAGGAAGACAACCTTGAGATGCATTGATGTTGGGCAGCTGACCTGTGTCTGAGGCAGCAAGAGCTAGACTCTGAACAATGAGGGGGCAACTTGGTTCCGTGGCAACCATCCCATTACAATCAACGTCACTGTGGTGCTCCATTACGCCCGAAGTTATAAGGGCAGTGTCTTCCTCTCTTATGATATCAGTATCGCACTTGTCGTGTTGAGTGGTTATTCCCCGGTTTATGCAAACTATGGAATTACTCAGTCAATCATTCGCATCCAGGGTGCTCAATGCCTCATACCGATTAGACACCACGGTTGCCCTCGGATTGCCACTAGGCATCTCACCAAATTCTCTATGATGAATGGGTCTTTTATGCACATCAGGGCTATAAAAGAAGCCCAGCGGGAGGATATTTATACCCTCCTGCATGGATCTAAATTGGGCTCCCCTGTCCAATATATCCCTAACCAGGGCTGGTGATCTAAAACTAAGGACGATGCAGTCTCCTTCAAATCTCTTCTTGGATTGCCCTACCCATGGGATCCTTCTAGCCATCATGAATTGTTCGAATAAATGGTTTCCAAGCCCAGTTTTCTGATTTAAGTAGTGTAATGATTTGTGCTTTAAGGTGGACCAACGCACCTCATCATGATGGTGGGAGATGTAGGGAGGGTCTATCTAGCAGCTCCTCCCCATCACTCCTAAATTTGCCTCCAGGACCCTGTGGTCCTGCCCTCCCCCTGCATACCTGCTTTGCATTATGAATCTGTTGGGTTGCTGGGGGTGGGGCTGGTGCTAGAGCTGTGGGGTATTCCACCTGTCGTTCGCCCTGCGAACTAGTTGGGAGTGGTAGTGCCTTATCCCTGGTCCTAATGGTGCCACTAACTCCCTGGGTATTTTCCTGATGGGCAGGTATATTATCGAGTAGATATTTATCAATCTGGTTCAATCTCTGGGTAATAGCCTCGAGTTTCGCCATAACAGGAGTAATCAATGATAGCAGCCTTCCTTCTACCATATCAACTATATCCTGTGGCGAGTAAGAGCAATCTGGCTCATGAGCAGCCTCAAGTGTATTCATGTTGTTTACTTCTCCCCCTTGCCCCTCTAAGGGTCTAAGTGTCACCACAGGGCTTCTTGGAATGGGTGCGTGATTCCTATTCTTTGGCTGTTTAGAATTCTGAATACTCGTTTTAGGAGCACTGCATGCCTTCCTTTTCCTGGACTGGACTTTCCTTGTGGTACCATATGTGGATTTACATTGCCCGGAGCCTGTGTGTGGCGGAGAAGGGACCATAATTGGGCAGGGGGGGGACAGCAATATTTAAAGTCCAATACATCCAGCATAGAAACTGCATCAAAGATCACCACTAACTGGTATTTGACGCCAGTTCGTCTTCATAGAGGGAATCCTGAGTGTTGGAGATGCAGCGACGCCCCATGGACACTCATACATATTTTGTGGGAATTACTTAAACTGACCCAATTTTGGGATAAGATCCTGACAGAAATCGATCACTATTTTGACACTCGACTCCCCCGGTTCACTTCTTATGCGGTGCTGGGCCTCCCTAACCCGTTAACTAGCGCCCTCAAATCTAGGAGAGGTAGGCATATCGCACTGGCACTGGGGGCGGCTCACCAAGCAATCCTCTGGGGCACTGATAGAATCCCAACTAGATTGTGGTGACTCCATTGTATTTGACATCTCTTGGCAATGGAGAAGCTCACATTGACACTTAATCTACAGGAAGGCACATTTAGAGAAGTTTGGCATCCGTTTATTTCCCTCCTTCCACAGGAATTCACAGAACTCTCTTGCCCTAGATATTTAAAATTGCTACATCTGAGTGACTTACATCCTTGACCCAACAGCTGGGACCCTCAGGAACACAATAGGTAAAGGTTCATGGGGGCATAAGGGTTTATGGGTACCCAAAGGAGGGGGGTTGGGGTGGGAGGGGGTTTACGGGATAGCGAGCGAGGGCCAGTCCAGAGAACCGAACTGGCAGGTCAAATTCAAAGGTTCGTCGGTACTGGGGCCGCTAACCAACGGGCAAGCGACCGGACCAACGTGTTGAGCCAAAAGATGCAGAAGGGCCCCACGCAGCACTCGGTCAGTGTAGAGGGGTGAGCTTCAGTGAAAAAGTGGCTCAGGGCTGGGTCTTCTCAAACCCCAATGCATAGCTTCGAGTGAGTCTCGGGAGCAGCACGGTGTATCGGGCTGTGTATCGGGCTGTTAGAAGGTAGGCACGCTGGGTCTTGTCGATCTCTGTCGCTCAAGTTCCGGCGGGAACTGCAACAAAGCAAACGTTGAGGTGCTGGATGGTGCCTGTTTGCACAGGGTGGTCACTCCTTGACCACAAGGGAGATTCTTCAGTCTTCTACGTCGAGTAGGATGTCGAAGGGTCCAGAGTTTCATTTCATAAGTTTCAGTCAGGATAATCTGATGTGCGTTGGCACTGCTCCCACTCTTATACCAATCTAGTGGGCTGGATTACCTACTAGGTCCCTCCTATGGGTGGGACCCAGGAAGGGGGTGGTTACTACCCTTTCCCTTTGTCCAGGGTCGCGCTGGGACTGGGGCTGGTGTGCCCCAGAACAGTTTGACCGGATTATGCAAGGGGAAGCCTTGTGCGCCCCAGGCAATGTCTAGTTTCATTCAACCCACCCTGCCCCAATACACTATCTCCTGTCTGGGGAGGTGTAGCACCTCCCTGCGACAGGAAACCCTTTGTCCAGGCCTCCTCCGCCAAGTTTCGGTCAGCAGCAGGAGGTCAGACTTGTGTCGGTTGCAGCAGCATCCATTTTGTGATGCTGAGGCTCTGGTTAGAATTAACCGCGTTTTAGCAAAGTAACATGTCTTCTCCCTCTAGAGGGGTGGAATGCTATCCCCGTTGCCAGGACTGGCGAGGGGATAGTATTCCAAATCGTATGACACCTTACACGACATGTTTTGATAAAGCCAAACCAAAGTTATCATATAACTGCGAGGGATTATAATGCACTTAAGAGTATATGGTATGACAATATCCCGGAACAGCTAAGGGAGTTGGTCCTGACAGCTGCAGACAGGCTCAGCTCATGCTAGAGCACCATCTCACATAAATCCAAGCACTCTGCCTCCAGGATTGTTAAGGCCTGCCATAGGAGTGACTTATAGGTATATATGTGTCCAGATATAGGTTTATATATAGGTATACTATATCTAAGCAAGGGGTGATTACACCACCTTGCCCCAGCTGAGTGATGAGCCAGTTGTGTCAATTTAAGAACCAGCCAGGGGTGGCAAAAGTTATGCTGCAGCCCCTGGTAGGCTTTGGATGCACCTATGCCCTTGGCACCTATAGTGCACTGTATAGGGGCTGACAAGGTGTCCAGTACCAATTTGGTTATGCACCTAGGGTGCATGGAATCCATTTTACAGAGAGAGCAGATAGCCTGGTGCCCTGATTAGCAGGGAACCAGGCCAACTAAGTCGAAAACCAGCTAAACACAAGGCAAAAATCTGGGATAACCATAGTCAGGTGTCCACCTTCCTACACACCCCCCCCCCCCCCAAACGAAAGGAGATAAGGCTATCCTTGCCCAGGTAAGCCTATATTGCCTGAGTGGCCATATAAGGAAGTACCTGCACTAGCATGGTTACCCCCTGTCTCATGATCCACTAAGCAATCTCTCACCCTTCGGGTATTTGAGGGTCTTATTTTATTTTATTTATGGTATTTATAAAGTGCTCTGCAACCCTACGGGCATCCTGGCGCTGTGAGAGTATAACTGAAACAGATATGCATCATGAGTAGGATGGGTGATCAGTTTGCTTCTGGGGTAATTAAACTTTGGGGAAGAGCCATGTCTTTACCTTTTTTCGAAATGCCATCAGTTCGCCTGTTTTCCTAATAGCAATAGGGAGGCTATTCCAGAGATGGGCTGCCGCTATACTAAAGGCTCTGCCACCGTGGGTGGCTTTCCTGATCCTAGGTATACTGATGAGATTAGTGGAGGAGGATCGAAGGGTCCAAGTGGGTTCATACCATTTAAATTTATTTTGTAATGGTAAGGGGCCCATCCCATGCACTGCTTTAAAGACAGTGCATAGAGATTTGAAGAGGATCCTCTGATGCACGGGCAGCCAGTGTAGTTCAGCCAGTGCAAGAGTGTCTCCACCATATGGTCTCCACCATAGGAAATCACTACCTTGGGTGTGTTTTTGCAAAGTCAAAGGCTGGTGTTGATATGGAGTTATGAAGTGAGGCTCCACTAATGTAAGGCTCAGCTTGCTCCAATTATCTTCCACCATGTGTGCCTTTCTTTCATCAACTGAGTTGCACTGTGCTCTCAGGGTCAACCTCTGGCTACCTAAAGCTGAAGGTTGGGTCCCTTTTGTTGGCTTACTGGAGGGACAGTTCAGGTTTGGGCCCTTTGGGTCCCAGGTTTGGCTGTGCCCGACAGAATCCATCTGTGGGAGGTCCCTAACTACTTTTAAGGGGGATCCCTCAGGAGTTTTTAAAGTTTTCACCTGGCTAGGGCTGCTAGCTTCGGTGCCCCTAATCTGCTGATGGGGGTGCTTTATTCTGACAGGAGGCCCTCTGGGGCTCACTGACCTTCTTGTCCTCTGCAGCCCTGGGCTGACTAAGGCAAGGCAGAGAGGGGCAGATTACCTGCTCCAGACTGGGTCCCACCTGAGAAGGGTCCACTGCCATCAGGGCATCTGTCAGGCCAGGCCTAACAACCTCTGGGACAGTTCCTTCATCAGGGGTAAGATCAGTTCCCTGAGGAGGCTGATCCTGTCCTAATGTCTGGTGGGAGGGGGATTTCTCTTCCTCCTCAATGCTCTCTGTTTGTGTGGAGTGATCCATCATTTCAGGCTTCACAACACAGGAATCAGTTTGAGTTTGGGCTGTGGTCATCACAGCCCCACCAACCTTTTCAGGAGGAGACTCAGTTTGGGTATGGGCTGTTATCATAACAGCTCTGCTAACTTGTTCAGGAAGGGCTTCTGCTAAAGATAGGGCTGAGACTTGCACAGCCCTACCAACCTTTTCAGGAAGGACAGCTTGGATTGGGGCTGTGGCCAACACAGCCCCACTAACCTTTCCATGGGCATTTACCATTCTAGAATGGATTTCCTGTTCAACCTCAGCCCAGGCTGAGATTTCCAAATCATTACCAAGTAAGCAATCTACAGGCAAGTTTGCTGATACTGCCACTCTCTTTGGACCAGTGACACCTCCCCAGCTAAGATTGACTACTGTCATGGGATGATTGGTTACTATTCCATCAATGTTGGTCACCTGGTATGTGGCACCAGGTGTGAGTTGCCTTGAGGGGACTAGACATTCAGCCACCATGGTGATGCTAGCCCCTGTGTCTCTAAAGGTGTCCACCTTCCTACAATTTAACATTTAATGGTGAGACAGCACGAAAGTGGCAGCAATCAATCCCAACGTTTCTGCTCTGCTCGAGCCTTGATCACGGGAGGCAGTCTCTTTTTTCTTTTTTCATTTTTTTTTCTTTTTTCAAAAATGGCCCATGTGACTTCCCTTTACATCTGATTTGCATGGGCCCATGCAAATCAGATGTAAAGGGAAGTCACATGGGCCATTTTTGAAAAAAGAGACTGCCTCCCGTGATCAAGGCTCGAGCAGAGCAGAAACGTTGGGATTGATTGCTGCCACTTTCGTGCTGTCTCACCATTAAATGTTACTGAAATGCAACCTTGCCAAGTGTCGGTGCACTTCTTTGAAGGTCAAGGGAGGTATCGTGGTGATATTTAAACAGAAGCCCTGCGCTGGAGCACTGACCGCCCTTCAAGGAACAGGCTTGTGTCGTGGGGCACTGTCGTGAGAGATATATATATATATATATATATATATTTATATATATATATATATATATATATATATATATATATATCTGCAAATAATTCTTCAGTAAAGAAGACGCCGCACACCACTTTGGATTACGTTGATTTGTTTATTCTCCTGTAGGTTTTACCCCACCTTTCCTGTTGGTTTTACCCCACCTACGCGTTTCAGACTGTTACAAGTCCCTGATCACGGTTTACAAACATTTTTCCTTTGTTTGTGTTGCATATTTATACTGTTTAACTCAGTGAGCGCATTATGATGCATTGTGGGAACAGTAGGCAAACTGATTACTTGCTAATGTTATTAGCATGGTCACTGTGTAGTAATGCCGCTGTTTGGCTCTTTGCATTATTTTACTTTAGGATGTTGACCCAAGGATTTAACCTTGATATGTGCAGAACGCGGGTATTGCCAGAACCACGAGAACGGGCACCCTATCACAGGTGCTCCGTGGTAATTGCCACGAACACTCGGGTCTTTACCGGACCGGTGGTGGTTTAAGTAATTTGCTCGACTCCTTTATCTCGGAGGTCGGTTTCGTAGGATCTGCAATCATATGCTCAACAAGACTTATATTAGAAATGTTGTTGAAGAGGATTCAATCCTAACACACCCAATATTGCTTCTGTCGTGGGGCTAATTTGAGTTTCCAAATTTCTCCTGAACCTTAGAATACCGATTGGATATACTCGAGGCCTCCCCCTGTGGGGCACACACTTTCAAGCCTAAAGGTTATTCTGTTCTGATCTACCGAATTACCGCCACTTCTGATCTAAACTTACCTGACTTCTTTGATTCCAGCTCACCTTGCATAAAGAGCTCGCCCTGACGAAGTTCTTAAAAGGCAAGAGGAACGAAACGCGTTGGCTGTGCCTATGCTCCATGAACATTTTTGAATAAAGAAGAAGATACTTTAAATCACCATTTCTATTGACTTTATTTGAGTGCACCTTCCATTTTGCTTTTTTGTATCTTACTAATCCACACATCCTACGGCAGCGGGTGTTGGAAGAAGTTTGCACCATCCAAAATTGAGAACTATATGATCCATAGTGCTTGACCTGGTCTGCTGCCTTGGTCCTTTGGTCTCATCATTTTAATATCATGTCATGAGGTAGTTGTGGCTGAGTGCCAAATTTAGATCCTATATATGCATGCGTCAACCTATACCCCATCCCCACACTGTGACAATATATCAATTTCAGTTAAAATCTTTGTATCATCTGTGTCATATTTAGTTCATTTAAGCAAATTAAAGCATTACTATTCATATATATAAGTTTCAACAATGAATGTCATAAAATGGTGCAACATTTAAGTTCAGTTTTTCACTGTTCAGGGAGAATAGAGTGGTGCCATTATTTATAAATGTACATGCATCTCCTCATCCCCGTTCAAGCCCATCGGGGTTCTGGTTTTGAACCTAATTATTAATTTAGATTCGGTACGTCTTAATTTGGTAAGTCGATCACCTCCTCTTTCGTTTTCCTTTATCATTGCTATTCCTGTATATTTCACATCCATCCAGGTTTTGCCAGGATGAGTTTTTAGATGTTTGTCAATAGCATAGCTATAATCACAGTTTTGAATCGATCTTATATACACCCCAGACTTGCATCCACAAACAGGAAGGAGTTGGATTTTGCACAGTGAATGTGCTGAAGGCGCATGAAAGACAAGTTTTCTTGAGCTTCAAGTAGCTAGGAAAGGTAGGCGTTAATATAGGTTCACTTGGCAAGTATGCAGGAATAGTAAGGTCTTTCATCAGTACAGACATATGAACAGGTAGGAAAAGCTTAGGCTAGGTGTGCTTTCAAAGGGATATTGCATATTTAGAAGGCAAATAGTAAAGGCAGTATAGATACACATGCGATCCCTTCATCGTAACCTACTGATTAAAATCAGCTGGTGCTGCACTTGGCCCGATACTGAATTACTCTCTCATTGAACTAATCAAATTGCTCAAAACCAAACAGAACGAGGCGTGGCCAAGATGGCGACCTGACCAGACGCGACATACAGAGTCTCCAAGCCGCGGCCCCTCACCCATAGTTTTCACATGCACATAGTCCCCTAAAGCACGCGGTAAGTGGCAGTGTTGCACTTGGGGCACAGCGGCTACAAGACAAGGGTTATGGCGAGGCAACAGATCTATGAAACACCCACAGACTGACCTGTCGGGCGCTCCGGTGTTCCCACAACGAAATGGCGCCCAGGCGGTGAGTTACTGTGGACGGAGACAGGCATCTTCTCCAGTCTGGCAATTCGACCGGACGACACGATCACAGCAGCAGTCCACCAGTCAGAGCGTACAGCAAGTGGTGAGCTGCTCCGGTGTGAAAAGAGGGCGCCGTCCCTCCGATGAGCGCACGCCCGGCGGCTCTGTGGTTAGCCCAGAGGAGCGAAAATTGAGTGTGCGGCCTTCCGGCCTAGCCTGGACAGCGCGGGACCTGACGGGCACACTTCAGGCCCAGGGGCAAGTGGCGCGAGAGCTCAGTGAGATGACACGGCAACCATCGGTGATGAGACAGCTAAAGTAACCAACTCTGCAGTGCGGCCATAGCAGAGCTCCCTCGGGGATTCGACGAGACCCGGGTGGCCCTTGCCTCTCCGGACCTAGGGGGCTGCCACACATCACGTTCTCCAGACGGGAGGTGCCCAACAGCCTTCCCTGTGCCGCATGAACAAAGTCATCAGCCGGGGGCTTGGCACGCACTGCACGGGCTGGACCTGGCCCACACCTTACCACAGGAGTCCCACCGCAAGATACCACCAGGAGAAAATGGTGTCCGGGGGGTAATGCATAGTGGATTGCGGTGGGTGCCTTACTCGGACTAGTAGGGGGTTCCAGGCACGCAGACCCAACAGCAGCCCCTCAACGCAACCACATTACAAGCGGTGAGTGACTCCGGTGCCGAGGGAGGAGGGCTTCGATCCCCTGACAGAGGCCACCTAGCAGATGCGTGGCTATTCCGGCAGCGCGAAAATTGAGGGCGCTGCTTTGCGGCCTAGCCACTACTACATTGGACCCCGAGTGCACATTCCACGCTTGGAGATTGTTGGGGTGGGTGCCAGGTGAGACGGGGGCTGAAGCGGCGCCCGTCACGAGCAGCATTACTGAGGGTGTTGATCCTGTGAAGTGGCCCTGGCACACACCACGCTTTTCAGGAGGGGCAATACTTGATACCCGCCTGACACCATCGCACATCAGCCTATCCGCGATCCGGGAAGAAGTCAACAGCGCAGGGGGGATCAGAGTGAGCAGCACATCGTAGGCCCAGCCTCTACGAGACTCTGGCCCGCCACTTAGGGCCTCTACTAGAACCTGGTGCCTGATACCCTCACAGATACCACTGCAGCCCCAGAATGGACACACCAGGGCAGGTGACTAGGGACAGCATTGTTAAAGGGTGAACCGTTGACAATCAGGCAGCAAGGTTTGTTTGGCCTGGGCTCGCTCCCATACTACTACTCTACAGGAGGGTACTGACAGGATTGGGGGAACTCAAAGCGGATACTGTTGCCCACCCTAAGACCCCTTCTGGACATACATGCCTGCCCGACGGTCAGCTTAGAAACGAGAGGCCCTCGCAAGGTTCATGCTTGTACTACTCCTAAGGTACGCCTTTCTCTGCGGCTGGGCCCCATTTACGGCCCCAGTAGAGCCCGCCCGGGCCCCCCCACCCTCTCGACACAGCCTAGCGGGTGACCCTTTGGATAGCACACACATAAGGATCACCCCTACCTCCACATCGGCCCGAAACGGACCCAGCCTTCGCTTGGAGAAGCTGAAGAAGGCAACCCGGCTGAAATCACGCTCTGAATAGATGCCAAGACCAGTAGGTGGCATCCCAACTACACAACCAGTAGCATCATCATGGCCACCATGAGGAAAAGGAGATCGCACTCTGAAACAAATGCTTGCAAAGGGGTCAGCAACCGGGGATAGGGGAAGCCTCACCTCCCCAACAGCGCAGCCACCCACTGGACAGGAAAAAAGAGAGGTGCCCATCACCCAGGCTTTCCTCGAAACTCTTTTTAGCACCCTCCGTGCAGATTTTCAAACACTCAAACAGGAAGTGGCAGGAAAGGTTTGAGAAATACGTCGAGACGTAGATGAGTTGGGAGAAACCGCGGCAGCCATAGAGAATGATGAACACTCTAAATCCGAAGAAATAGAGCAATTACAACAAGAAGTCCTCCGTCTTAAGGATCAGCAGGTTGACCTACAAGCTCATGCAGAGGACCTCAAAAATAGATCCAGACGGAACAACATCCGCGTGAGAGGAGTTCCCTTGCAAGCAGAAGGAATGAACGTGACCAGATAGCTCCAGGGCCTCTTCAGGGAAATTCTGGGTGTTGGGCAAGACTTTGAGGTCCACATTGACCTCGCCCACAGGGTAGGCATTGGGAGGAAGCCCCCAGCTCCCCCGCCAGACATCTTGGCCTTCTTGCCAGACTTCCTCCTAAAGGAGCGCATACTAAGGGAAGCTCGACTGAAACAACCAATCGTGTACCAGGGGCATGACATAGCTCTTTACCAAGACTTGTTCTCCGTTACCCTCCAGCAACGTAAGGCTTTCAAAAAAGTGGCAGCCTTCCTAAAAACCAATGGAGTGCCGTACTCCTGGGGCCATCCCTTACGTTTAATCTTTAAGTGGAATGGCAGGCTACATTATCTCCCCTCCCTCCAGGAGACACGCGACTTACTAGGTCTTACACAGCGCAGTCCTGACTCTTCTCTGAAACCTTCGCAACAATCATCAGGGGCATGGCAAAAAGTGGGAAGACGACGTTCACCTAAGACGGATGCAAAACCGGATCAAGCCACAATGACCAACAAAAGGGCTTCGGCCCTTGAGGAGTATCAAGAGACACTTCAGTGCCAGAATTTCTTTAATCTTACCATGGGGACTGTAACACGCAATATACATTAGCTAACATGTGGGGGGAGCGGCGGGCGGGGAGCCCAGGTCGTCCGGGCAACAAGACCACCCTGCTCTTTTCTCGCCGCATGTCCACAGCCAGGGCTGCACATATTGGATATAGTTGGGTAAACTGGAATGTTTTGTTGGGGTTAGGGAGGAGGGGGGAAGGGAGAGGGAGAGGGAAGGGAGGGGGGCTGATGGGACGAGGGAGGGGGGGACCGGTGTGCCGCCATGGGGAGAACACGAAAGCAGGTCATATCCATGACAGGGAGCTAATACTCCGCGGAGTTTTAAGTCAGCTTCTTCTAGTTACAAACCCATGTGGCTCAGCTGACCCACACTCAGTGACATAGTATGTCGACCCTTACGACCCAAGTTCCAACTCTTAATGTGAAGGGGTTGAACAATCCCATTAAGAGACGTGCGAGTCTGAGCTACCTGGAGAACTCTGGGGCCTCGATATGCCTGTTACAAGAAAAGCATTTGTTACCCAAAGATTGGCACAGAATGAGATCCCGAGCATTTCCTCACTAATTCTATTCCTCTACGTCAGATAAGAAAGGGGGGTGGCTATACTTCTGACAAGACACTTCCATGGCAGAATTGGAGACAAAATAGCAGAAATAAAGGGGCGTTTGCTGGCTTACAGGTTATGGGTGGGTGATACCCCCATCGTCGTGGGATCCCTCTACGCTCCCAACTCTGGTAAAGAGCCCTTTCTTACAGACTCCCTGTCAGAAGTCCTTCGCTATCATGACAGACAGATTTTAATAGGCGGAGACCTTAATCTAGTCATGAATTCAGGAAAAGACAGGTCAGGTCACCGCCACAGTTTTACTGGGGTGATGTTGAGTGCAGGGAGGGATTGGCTACAACACAGAGGGCAGATAGATCTCTGGCGAGCAGCTCACCCTCACAGCACACAATACTCATTCTATTCCCATGTGCACCACACGTATGCTTGACTCAACCACTTTATAGGTTCGTCTGAACTCAACGCCTTGGTCCAAACCGTCGATAATATCCCTGCAGCTTTGTCTGATCATGATGCTGTGACAGTGACTCTTGACATACGCCCCCTGTGCAGACCAAAGGGGAGATGGCGACTTCGGGAATCCCTACTACAATGACCGGAAATCTCCCAACAGGCACATAAATGCATTACTGACTACTTGGCGTCTAATGATTCTACTGACAAATCTTTGACTGTACTGTGGGGAGCCCTTAAAGCAGTGGTGAGGGGGGAATTATTAGCTATCTCTGCAGCTGACAATAGGACCCGCAAAGAAAAAAGGGAAGAGTTAGTGGCTAAAGTGGCACAGCTAGAGAGAGTACACAGTCGGACGGGGGCCCCGCAAATGTGGCGACAGCTGAAAGCGGCCAGAGCGCAACTGGCCGGCCTTGACTTGGATAGAGTGGAACACGCCGTCTTACGGCTTAAGCACTCATCTATACTACTAGTATAAAGAGAGAACAGAAACCTTTTGGCAAGGTAAACTCGGGAACCACAGCGCCAATCCACACACCCAATACATTGTTGGAATCCTCAGGGTGTGTAGATGGACATAGGCGACATAAAATAAAAATTAAACGAAAATTAAAAAATAAAAATTTACAAACAAAGTAGTCCCCTAAAACTAGCGCCAGCCGCGACGTAGCGCTGACCGCGATGTCCGGAGCTCGGGGAGGAGCGGCGGCTCAGGTAAGGCGAGGCGGTAGGTGGTCTGGGCAATGTCGGGATGGGCGGGGGCCCGGGAGTGGCGGTGAAGTCCGGAGTGCGGCTCAGGTAAGGCAGAGACGGGAGGCAGGCGGGCAGGAGGCGTGAGGCAGGCGGGCGGGAGGCGGGATGCAGACGGGCGGGGGGCGGGAGGCGGTCTAGGCAATGTCGGGGCGGGCGGGGGCCCTGCGGGGACTGCACAAAAGCCGAAAATGCTGCCCCCAGCCCCCTTCTGCCCGGGCAACGCCGGGGCGGGCTGCAAGTACTATATATGGGGAGATAAAACAGGGAGGATCCTTGCGAGCAAACTCCGAGCCCGAACTCAACGCTCATAAATTACGGCCCTTCACACCTCAACTGGTGACCAGGTCGAAAGCGATGAGCAGATTGCAGAAGCCCTCCGCGACTTCTACGCATCTCTATATAGTAGGGACCCAACAATTGACAGCGCAGGTGAGGCTTATCTTAGTCAGGCGGCGATAACAGCCATCAACGCATCAGGCGCTACAGCGTTAGATGCGCCAATTAGAGTGGAGGAAGTAATCAGTGCGATCTCCCGCCTCAAACATTTAAAATCACTGGGGCCGGATGGCTTCTCAGCTGGTTTTTATAAAACTTTTTGTCAGCTCCTGGCCCCGATTTTAACACGCCTGTTCAACTCCTTTCAGCGACCGGGATCAATCCCAGCGCATGTGTTAGAAGCTGACATAGTCGTCATTCCCAAACCCGGGAAAGATCCCACTCAGTGTGCAGTATACAGGCCAATCTCCCTACTCAATCTCGATCTGAAGCTATTTACGGGTGTCCTAGCCGCCAGACTGGGCCCCTGTCTGCCTGGCATTATCAAACCCGACCAATCAGGCTTCATACCCAACAGGCAAGCAGTGACAACACCAAACGGCTAAAGGACTTAATAGACAAAGCCCATTATGTGAGATTGGACGCCCTATTACTTTCAGTCGACGATGAGAAAGCTTTCGACAGAGTGGATTGGGGCTTTCTGGACAAAACGCTAGCGCACTTTGGCATAGGGAACCGTTTTCGGGCCTGGGTCGCGAGCTGCTATGACCAACCTAGAGCGACGATACGCATCAACGAGATCAGCTCACAGCCGTTTTACATCCAGCGTGGCACAAGACAGGGGTGTCCTCTTTAACCCCTGCTCTTTGCGCTTTACATCGAGCCCCTCGCGCAAAGGATTAGGGACAACCCCAACATCTCTGGTATCCCCTTTGGGGAGGAACAACACACCATTAGCTTATATGCGGACGAAATCCTAGCTACCCTTGACATGCCCAGATGCTCTGTCCCAGCTTTCTTACAGGAACTAACTGACTTTGGCAAAGTCTCAGGTTTTAAAGTCAATGTAGGGAAATAAATGCTTCTGCCTATGGGCCTAAATGAGAACGCTCCTGAGAGCACATTTCTAGGGCTTGGAGACTTGCGATCCCACACCAAGATCCTTATCTCGGAAAACTCTGGCTCCTTCCACTGAACAAACAATTGCACGCAATTACTCTAACCTTATCTCCCAAATAACACGAAATCTTTGCCGGTGCCAGACGCACCCCCTGTCACTGCTGGACCGCTTCTCAGCGGTAGAAATGTCTACATTGCCTAAAATACTATATATATTTCAGACAATACTGGTAGAACCCCCATACCCTATATCTACACACTGCAAAAAGAGATACAACATTTTATTTGGGCTGGGATATGTCTGAGGATACTTAGAGATCTGGCCTACCGTCCCCCAGATGAGGTAGGCTTAGGGATCCCCAACCTACTGAGCTATTACAGAGCGACACAACTTCGCTATCTTGTAGAATGGAGTAGACCTGAGTCAGAAAAGAGATGGCTCTTCCAGGACAGAGCTAAGGCACGACTCTCTCTGTGGAAGATACCATTTCTGAAATCTTTGGACAGACCAACATATCTTAACAAATCTCCCATTACCCGTTCAGTAATGCATGTATGGGACACGGTAGTGAGTAAGTGGATCCTCACTTCCTTTCCCTCACCCCTCACGCCCTTATTTGATAACCCAGAATTCCCACCAGGACTGGAGGCGCGGACGTTCCCACAATGGCGGGCCTCGACCTGCAAATCCGCTGGACACCTATTTGATCTTAACGGGTTCATTCCATACACTGAATTGCCTGATTGGTACAACGTCAAAGATCCCAAAAGGTTCCAATACCTCTAACTTTGCCATTGGTTACTCCAACCCGAAACACGTCCCCTGATCAGCCAACAACTCACGGCCTACGAGAAGTGGCTTTTATCCAAGCACTCAGACCGCAAGTTGATCTCTGAACTATATCTCCTGTTGCGCCCGCCAGCACCCCCAGAGCGTTCAGCCGGGCAGCGACGGTGGGAGGCAGAATTAGGCAGGAGCCTTTCCCTAAAATGTTCTTAATCAAGTAATATCAGAGCCAACTACAGGGAACTAAATTAGAATAACCATGGAAGGTTGAGGGATGGGAATCCATCTTTTTGGAATATAGGGCCCTCACACATCCAAATGGGTGTCATGCTTCATCATAGGGCTGCTCCTCATCAGGTCGGCGCTGCGATACCTGATTGGCTCCCTAGGAGGGGCACTTTAGCAGAGATATTTTATTCCAAATGCCGTATGGTGCAGTGGGGGTGAGGGACCTAATGAGTGTAGATAATAGACTAACAATGTGTAGTGTGAAACAGTGAGTTAAAACAGGTTAGTGAGTACCAGTGAAAGTGATTTTAATCAAACGGTCTCATATCTTGTTTAAAAGAAAAACAAAGGTGCAGGACTGAGGTAATGTCTCAGATGGGGCGCTCTTTTGTGAAATTGGTCAACATGTTTCTTGCCAAGTCAAAAATCTGGGGGCAATTCGTCAGGACCTAAAATATAACTAACTCTATCTACACAAGGCTAGTGGTAAGGTGAGAACTCATACTATTAACCATTCAAACACATCATGTGTACAGTACCTGGTAATACAGGGTCTACCTAATGGAGAGAAATCAGCAAAGCTGTTAAGCAAATGAAACAAACAGCAAAGGCAGTAAATAACTTTCTGTTCCCTGTGTGGCAGACTCACAACACACAGTGGTGATGATTAAAACATATAAAATCGGGTTGCCAAGAAAGTGTCAATCTCATTCACAATATCTCGTGAACACAGGCACCAGTGGCGTACTCACCACCTAAGTTGCAGAAAGAAAATCAAAGGACTCACCCTAATTGGGTTTCCTATTTTACTTCATCAATAACCAGCAGGCTTATACATAAGGAACTTCCTCATGTACTGAAAAAGGGGATATAGATGAAAAGGGGCATGTCATTTACAATGGGAAAAATGTGAAATGTCATCAACGTGCAGGATATATCAAGTGCTATGATCCCATAGGGTAAAATCATAAGAGCTTGGTAAGCCAAATGGTAGAATAGCACCATGAATGTGTTCATAATACTCAATGTTCCCCCAGTGTCCACCCCTGTTCTACCCACCAGGCAACAGCCAACCTTTTTAGGTTTCGACCTTGGGGGGGCACTGCGAAGCAGTGCCCCTCCCAGTCGAAAGCTATTGTTTACTATATGGAGGCTAGCCATTGGAAGACATCGTTCTCAGTCTCTTTTTCCCGGTCAGAACGCGAATCGGGGGCGTTTCTGACTCTTTTTTTAAGCCCCGCCCCTTTTTTCTCTCGCTATGGCTCTATGCTGATGTGACGAGTTAGATTAATGGAACCCAACGCCGCCCCCGCCCCCTGATCTGCGCCTAGACTCCGCCCACACCTGTTCGGCCCACGGAGTTTTGCCTCCAGATTAGCGCGCAGACAACACCCTGACTCCGAGGCCCGGCCCCTCCCTGCTAATTCAAAAGTCAGCAGCAGGTGCGGGCCCGCCCAGGGGAGCGGCGCAGAGTCTGGGCCTCATGGGAGAGCGGTGTCGGCTAGACGGAGAGGGGAGCAGCCGAGCCTCAGGTGTGGGTCTCCCCGGAGCACCGGGCTCCTTCCATTGGTCGTGTCTAACATAGGGGCTTGAAGTCCACTGTCGGAGACAACGGACCGGATCCTGGGCAGGAAGCACCTCCGGTTGCAGCGCCGACGGGCTCGAACAGGTGAGCGGCTCCGGGGTCCTTATGTAAGACTTCGAGGCGGCGCGGGCTCAGTCTCCGGGGCAGCTCGTGACAACCCCCACCCCATAACACAAAGCCATAGTACACTATCGTGAGAGGAGAAAGCTAGGCATAGATACGCCAGTGACCGCTTTCCGTGTAGGTAAATAGTCTTGTCCTTGCAACCTGCTACAGACAGCTGTTTGCAATGAAAAGTGCAGAAATGCAAGGGTCCGAAAGCAAACAAAGCCAGGCCTGGATAAATTGCTCCGGGTAATATGAGCCAGTGAAACCCTTTAGGAACGGGTAATATGTGTCTATCGTCAGTGGCTTTTATATATTTATGTAATGCTGGCGTCTGCTTTGACCTATGAGTTATCAGCGTGTGCTTTGTTCTAGGCGCCTTGAAGAGGGCATAAGGCGGTTTTTAGCGAAGAAAATTGCGTGCGGTTTTCAAACTAATTGGCTTGAAGTGTTTCAAAGAGTCCTGCGCACAAACGTGCGAGCTGAATATTTTGGCTAGTTTCTTACAAAGCCCCCCCACCCGGGCTCCGAGCTGTTACTCTACTCTGAGGTGCTACTGGAACCACTTGTTTATTTTTCTATGTTGTGCGCAGTGCAAGCTAATGCACAGACAGGTTGTACCTTGACATTATTGTATGGTAATGCGCTTCTCCATGGGATTGTATACGGTTAAAACGTGGTTATTTGTAGCATTTATTCAGATGACTAGTTAAACTCCTCTTCCTTGCTTGATTTTGCTCGCGAGCGTCACTCATAGTTGTTGAAATGTCACTCATAATTACACTGAATTTGTGAATATGTCACACATAGCAATTTCAAACCTTGGCAGCTATGGAGAGGGGAGCCTCGACATATGTTAGCTGCCACTCCAGGGCTGTAAGCACGGCACGAATGCATCACTTCAGCTGTGGGATTACACTTCTGGGAAGGGTACGTTTGTTTTAATGAAAATGCTTAGTTCGGAGATTGCTGTGGTTGTAAAAACTAGGGAAACGGTAGCTAGGGTCCCCGGTAGTCTATCGCAATGGCACTGGCTCTAGTTATGACCTCACGCAATTACACGTCATCACAAATGGAATTTATGAGGGCAAATGTACTCGACAGAGGCGTGGGTAGGAAAGCAAAGCTGCCAATGTGTAACGTGTTACACCTTTAAACTGTGACACCTTTAAACTGCCCTGCCCTTTAGCCAACGGCACTTTGCATGCTGGTATTTTTGAGTCCGTACTTTACAACGCTTAGAATTAGAACACAACAAGACTACTGTTAAGAAAGGTATAGAAGTGTTCCCTAGCCAAAACCATGAACTAAAGAAAAAATAATTCAAACACAACCACACGCATTTTATTTAATCTGTGTCAGTGAAAAGTAGGTTTTAAATATGCTGACCAGTGAACCTTGCATCGAGTGTTAAAATGTTTTAACTGTGTAGGATATACAGGCTCAGGTATTCCATTGGCAGTGAAATAAACATGTGTGACTTACGATAGGTGAAAACTGCATATAAATGGTATTTCCAATTTTATGTACATGACACTTTATTATATTTTTTTATTTCAATCATCTTTCAAGCAGTCAGGAGGCTGCTTGGGAACGCTGAGAGAAATTAAACCATCATGCTGTACACCATGTCACACTTTTTTAATTTATCATAGAAAACACGCTGGGGAATATGACATATAAAAGATAACATTAAGGGTCGATATTTTCATAAAGCAATTTCTTCTTTCATTAATTTGTGTTTCATCATTTTCTGAAAGGTCAACAACCCATGGGCATGTGTGTAGCTGCAGAGACATGTTTTCTGCCCTCAGCTCTTCCTAGGCCCTCACTTCTGGCACCTGTGCCCTCTGACCTCAACCCAGGCCTCCAGCCCTCACCACGCTGCCCTGTGCCCTCACTGACTCCTGTGCCCTCAGCTCTTACCCTTGTGCCCGCAGCTCTTACCCTTGTGCCCGCAGCTCTTATCCCTGTGCCCTCAGCTCTTACCCCTGTGCCCTCAGCTCTTACCTGTGCCCTCAGCTCTCACCCCTCTGCCTTCACCCGTGCCCTCAGCTCTGACACCTGTGCCCCTCGCCGATGACCATGGCTAGCATGGCGGGGGAGATCGTGGCCTTCCTGCTGGCCCTGTCGGGCTGGATGCTGGTCTGCTCCACGCTGCCCACCGACTACTGGAAGTGTGTGGCTCTGTGTGTGTGTGTGGCTCTGTGTGTGTGTGTGTGGCTCTGTGTGTGTGGTTTTGTGGGTATGTATGTGTGTGGGACTCTGTGTGGGTCTGTGTGTTTGGGTGTGGCATTTGCGAGAGATTAAGCTATTGGCACTGTAAATGATATTGCCATTTATTTATCTATTTTCAAAACCAACACATAAATAAAAATGTTGTCATTTACAATGCCAATAGCTCTAAAGGCGAAACCGTTGCATTGTAAATGCTTGTTTAGACAGAGGTTGGGGCAGAGGGCGAGGGCGAAGAAGAGGAAATCAACAACAGAAAAAAGCCATCCCCATTGTGTTTGGCTTTCCAAAAACCAATCAAGGTATCCTGCAGTTCCAGCTTCCAGGCGAAACTCCTCACAGGACAACCAAGATCCTTGCAGAATTGCATTAAATCACCCACAGTGTAGGAATACAAGTTCACAAATGTAAACACAATTCCTACTACACCAACTGCTGGGTCACCCAGGTGAGACGTGACTGACTTTCAAGGGGTGTCAAAAAAGATTGAAGAACAAGAAAACTGTATGTGGTTGTTTTTTGGTCAAAGTACAGAGTTTGTAGTGCAACAATGGGTCACTGTGGTACTGCGGAAATGCCAGTCCTGTCCTCACAGCTGACAGCCACTGTTAAAAATTTTGTTTCTCGTTGGCTAGAGAGAGAGAGAGAGAGAGAGAGAGAGAGATAGAGAGATATATAGATATAGGTATACTATATCTAAGTAAGGGGTGATTACAACACCTTACCCAGGTTGCAATTGCAGACCTGTGGTGTCAGGTTTGGAGGACCAGCCAGGGATGGCATAATACATGCTGCAACCTCTGGTAGGCCTTGGATGCACCTGTGCCCTGGGTACCTATAGTACACTATACAGGGGCTCACAAGGGTGACCCAGTAACCAATCTGGTATGTATCAATTTAGAGAGAGAACAGCTAGGCTGTGGGCCTGATTAGCAGGGCCACGGCCAGACTAAAGTCGAAAAACCAATAAATCACAGCAAAAAGTGGGGGTACAAGAGGAAGCAGACCCTACTCTCCTTCACAACCCCCCCCCCCCCCAACGCAGGGACATTAAACTAACCTTGACCAATTGAGTCTTCATGTTCTAAGTGGAAATATATGGAGAGTCCATCTGCATTGGCATGGTTACTTCCAGGTCTGTGTTCCACTGTATATTCCATCCCCTGTAGGGAAATGGACCACCTGAGCAGTTTGGGATTTTCACCCTCATCTGTTTGAGCCACAAGAGGGGCTTATAGTCTGTCTGAACTGTGAAGTGAGCACCAAATAAGTATGGCCTCAGCTTCTTCACGGCCCAAACCACAGCAAAAGCCTCCCTCTCAATGGCTGACCAACGTTTCTCTCTAGGGGTCAGCCTTCTACTAATAAAAGCTACTGGCTGGTCCTGACTTTCTTCATTCAATTGTGATAGCACAGCCCCTACCCCCAACTCAGAAGCATCTGTTTTAACAATGAATTATTTGGAGTAGTTAGGACTTTGCAGAATTGGTGGAGCGCACATGGCCTGCTTCAGGTCATCAAATGCCTTTTGGCAGCTGGCTATCCTCTGAACTATCTTAGGCATTCTTTTAGAAGTTAAGTCAATAAGGGGTGTTACAATGGAATCATACCCCTGGACAAATCTCCTGTAGTACCCAGTCAGGCCCAAGAAAGCTCTGACCTGAGTCTGGGTGGCTGGAGCAACCCAGTCCATTATGGTCTGGATTTTGCTCTGCAATGATTGAACCTGGCCTCCACCTACAAGGTGGCCCAGGTACACAACCTGACTCTGCCCTATCTGGCACTTGGTAGCCTTGATAGTTAGGCCTGCCTTCTGCAGGGCCTCCAAAACATTTTTCAGTAGTCATCCAGGCCTGAGAGGACTTTATTCACCAACCTTTGAAATGTGGCAGGTGCATTTTTCAGACCTAAGGGCATTACCACAAATTGATAATGTCCACTAGGGGTTGAAAATGCTGTCTTTGGCTTTGCATCCTCAGCTAGCCTGATCTGCCAGTAGCCAGCTGTCAGATCAAATGTGCTTAGAAATTTGGCAGATGCCAACTTATCTATGAGCTCATCTGTTCTGGGTATTGGATGGGCATCTGTCTTAGTGACAGCATTGAGACCTCTGTAGTCCACACAAAACCTCATCTCTCTCTTACCACCTGGGTGTGAGGTTTAGGCACAAGGACTACTGGACTGGCCCAAGGGCTCTCTGAGGGTTCAATAACTCCCAATTCCAACATTTTCTGGACTTCTGTCCTGATACAGTCCCTGACATGATCAGAGTGCGTGTAAATCTTATTTTTAACAGGCAGACTGTCCCCAGTGAGCACTTCATGAGTGCACCAGGTAGTCTGACTTGGAGCCAGTGAAAACATATGTCTGTATGCCTGCAGAACCTGTCTGCAGTCACTGTGCTGCTGGTCAGTGAGGTTGCCTGCCAAGGTTACACCATCACCTGATCCATCATCAGGCTCCTGAGAGAGCAGGTCTGGGAGAGGGTCACCACTCTCTTCCTCCTGTCCTTCATCAGTAGCCATGAGCAAGCCCATGTCTGCCCTGTCAACATATGGTTTCAGTCTGTTGACATGAAGCAACATATGGGGGCTCCTGGGAGTTTCTACCAAATAGGTAACCTCTCCCTTCTGTTCAACAATAGTGTGGGGTTCACTCCACTTGTCTTGGAGAGCTGTTGGGGCCACTGGCTCCAACACCCACACTTTCTGTCCTGGCTGGTAAACAGTCAGTACAGTATTTTGGTCATGCCAGGCCTTTTGCAATTCCTGACTAGCCTCAAGGTTTTTGGATGCCTTTTTCATGTACTCGGCCATCCTGGAGCGGAGACCAAGTACATAGTCCATAATGTCTTGTTTGTGAAGTTTGAGAGGTAACTCCCATCCTTCCTTCACCAGACAAAGGGGTCATCTTACAGGATGCCCAAACAGAAGCTCAAAAGGGCTGTAGCAAACCCCCTTCTGATGAACCTCTCTGTAAGCAAACAAAAGACAAGGTAGCAGGATATCCCATCTCCGCCTGAGCTTTCCAGGGAGACCCTTAATCATACCCTTTACGGTCTTGTTGAACCTATCAACTAGACCATTGCATTGTGGGTGATAGGGTGTGGTGAACTTATAGTTCACTCCACACTCCTTCCACATTGCAGTCAAGTAACTAGACATGAAGTTTGCACCTCTATCTGAGACAACCTCCTTAGGAAAACCCACTCTTCAGAAAACTCACAAAAGGGCTCTTGCCACAACAGGTGCTGTAGTGGTCCTAAGTGGTATAGCTTCTGGGTACCTGGTGGCATGATCCACTATCAATAGGATAAACCTGTGCCCAGAGGCTGTTTGGGGATCCATTGGTCCAACAATGTCAATCCCTACTCTTTCAAAGGGAACCCTCACCACATGTAGTGGTATAAGGGGGGCCTTTGTAGTGCCACTGGCTTGGCAGGTTACACAAGAGCGACAAAACTAATGTGTGTCTTCTGACATGTGGGGCCAGTGAAAGCGAGGGACAAGCCTGTCCCAAGTCTTGTTCTGGCCAAGATGTCCTGCTAAGGAAATTTCATGGGTTAGTGTCAAAAGGAAGCCCCTGAATGCCAAAGGTATGACCAACCTCCTGGAAGCACCAGGCTTGGGGTATCTCGCCTCTGAATACATGAGCACTTCATCCCAATAAACTTTATGGGTTCCACTAGCATTCCCAGCAGCCTCAGCAGCAGCTTGATGTCTGAGGGGTTCAAGAGAAGGGCAGTCCAACTGCGCCTACCTCAGATCTGCCCTGGAAGGCCCCCCTGACCCAAGAAACTTAACCTGATCAAGTTCAAGTTCTTCTAGGCCAGTTCCTTCTTCAAGATCAAAATCAGCTTCCTCAGAAGGCTGATCCTCATCCTGAAGCAGGGGGAAGGCACTGCCTTGACCCTACTGCTCCTTGCCCTGGTAGGCAACTGGTCTCCTTCTTGGTGCAGTCACTGGTCCAGTGAGTATTTTGGATTGTTGGGGACCCCCACCATTGGAAGCTTTTTGGGGACCTTGTGAAGACTTCTGGTCTTTTGCTTTCTCCCCCCCCCCTTTGGTCTTGCTTCTTCTGGTCACCACCTTGGTTCTGTACCTTCTGCTTCACCCTGGTTCTGACCCATGTGTCTGCCTTCTTACCCAATTCTTGGGGAGAGGTCAAATCAGAGTCAACCAAGTGCTGGTTCTGACAATTATTAAGAATTTGTTCTCTCATTATAAGGTTATACAATCCTCTATAGTCGCTTACTTTACTGCCCAGTAACCAGCCTTCCAGAGTCTTAGTAGCACAATCTACAAAGTCAGTCCAGTCCTGAGTCTGTGTCTTCTGGATATCTCTGAATAGCAACCTAGACTGCTCAGTGGTTAGGCCAACACCATCTATTAGAGCACTCTTCAGGGCAATGTAGTTGTCAGCATCCTCTTCTCTTACAGCGAGGAGCTTGTCTCTACCTTTGTCTGCAAAGGAGAGCCACAAGATTGCTGCCCACTGACTCTGGGGTACCTGCTATACTTTGCAGGCCCTCTCCAAAGCAGTTATCCATTTGTGGATGTCATCCCCAGTCTGATAGGGAGGGACAAACTTGCTTAGGTTTTTATGGTCATAAGACCTATCCCTACCCTAGGGATTTTTATTGCCACCAGTGGGCTCTAGCCCACACAATTTTCTCTCTATTTGAAGAGCGAGGGTCTTTTTGGCAAGGGCAATTTCTTGTCTCTTGATCCTAAGCTTGACTTCGTTCATTCTAGCTTCATGTTCTCTTCTCTGAGGAGAAGTTCTTCTCCTTTGAGCTGAGGCAGAGGACCCTGTTGATGAATCAGAATGCTCCAATTCTCCTGAGAGTGATCTGGACCTTCTGGTTACAACAGTAGGCCTATGTAGGGGGATAGAGGGAGGCCTTCCTAGGCCCTCTCTATCTCCAGGTAGACCTGTGTCTTCCAGGTCAGGTTCAGCAACCACTTCTGTCAGGAATTACCAAGGCGCCTACCTAAATGGTTAAATGACTACATCTCCCAGAAGTCCTGGAGGTGGGAGTGGCACTATTTAAGGATGGGCGGGACCGTCTATCACTGTTCGTGATTTTGTAACAGACAGTGGATTTGACCTTAGCCTCTTGATCCAGTGAAGCGCTTTCCTGCCTGTTCCTTGGGGAGCGCTTGCTGTTCATTTTGTTTGCTACCGCCGTGTGGAGGAGCCGCGCCTTTGTTCCGATGTTGGAGTAAGCCTTTTTGACGACGGACTGCTGACTCGGGTTCTACCGGGTGGCGGTCGGGTTTTCCTGGGCTTCTCTGTTGCTGGGGCAATCCTCAGCGTTCCGAGCTGAAGCTGTGTGTCTGTGGCTGGAGGATTCGTAAGCCCAGAAGGAACGGCTTAACAGTGAGAGCGGACCTTTGGAGAATATTTCAAGTCCCTGTAAGTTACAGGGAGTGCGTGAATCAACGCGCTGCCTGAGTTTTCTTTTTATTGCTCTTCGAGGAGTTAAAGAGACAAGTCTCTTGTGTTTTGACTTGCACTGCTGTGTAAGGGTTTCTTATTATTGGCCAGAGAGAGAGCGGAGCGTAGTGGGGGGAGACATTGCCTACACGCTACAGTTACGAAGAAAGTCACTAGTGACTCTGTATGTTAAGTGCCAAAGCGGAAGGTAGTGGGGATCTACACCTTGCCGTGTTTGGAGTCTGAATCAATTGGGATCATTTGGGTTATCATCTATAGAGCGGAAGACAGTAGTAGGAGGCTACGTCTTGCCGTGTCTGGATTGGAACGTGTTTTGTATATCTTCAGAGAAAGTCCAGGCTCTTCACTTATTAGTTCTCTTTGGAATCACTTGGGATTTTGGTGTGGTACAGATACAACATATGAATATTACATAAAACAAGGCGGGGTACGTCACAGAAGGAATGATAGAATTCATATAGGTGTTTATGTACGTTTCGAGAGTATAACCTGCTTTTTTGTATTCTTTAGGGACCAGAGGTTCTGATATCCGATATATGTTATAACAGGGAAGAGGAGGATTATACTTCATACACAAAGGTGATTCTTAATGATCTGTGTAGCGAGAATGAAATGAGTGTAGGTTTTACATTGTGAATACCTCTAACCTGGTGTGTTTATTTTCTTGTCTTTCAGCTATCCCTTCCCTTCCGTCCCCTTCCGTCCCCTCCTTGTTCTGTTTATTTTTCCCTCGCCCTATCCCTCGAACACACTGTGTTAGAAGCAACAGTGTGTTGGTGAGGTCGGGAGGTGGAGTTCTGTGTGCTACAACCGGATCCTGCAGTGTGGAACCTGACAGAATCACAAACCCACAAATTGCATTCTGCCTGGTCCGGTTGTTGTACATATGGCCACCTTGGAGGATGTGTTGCATGCTCTGGTTCTGGTTCAACAGGAGCTGGCGTCTTCTAAGGCAGAGACGGCTGCGCTCAAGGATAGGGTAGAACAGTTATCGAAGAATCCTTTTTCCACAAGTCCATCTCAAATAGAGGTCACTGTTCCCCCCTCCGATTCCATTGGCTACCCCAGAAAGGTATGCGGGTGATCCGCGTAAAACTCAGGTGTTTTTGACTCAGGTGATGCTTCACTTTTCATGCAAACCAGCCTCTTTCCCTACTAACCACTCAAGGGTTGCTTTTGCTATCTCCTATTTAGTGGGCAACGCCGCCAATTGGGCGGTACCCCTGATAAAGAAAGACGATGCTATTTTGTCTAACTGGACAGCATTCAGGGCTGAATTCGAAAAAGTGTTTGATCGGAGGGCCACTAACTTTAGCGCAGATAAAGAGTTGTTTACCTTGCGTCAAGGCAGAAGTGACTTGATAACATATCTAACAACGTTTAATCGTCTGGTGGCTGAAACGGAGTGGCCAGAAGGAAAAAGAATGTCTTTGTTTTATCAGGGGTTGAGGGATGAACTAAAAGATGTGGTGGCACAGATAGACCCGCTACCCACTACATGTGTGCACATGGTGAATTTGGTATTACGGTTGAATGGCAGACTGACTGAGCGGAGTGGAGACAGGGAAAAATGGGACAAAGGTTTCAATCGTTATGTGAGCTTCCCTCCTAAGGCTACGGGTACTGCAGAGTCTGGTTCCGAACCAATGGAGATAGGGGCTATTAGACCCCCTCTGTCCAAAGAAGAGAGAGAAAGTAGAAGAGTATAAGGCCTTTGTATGTACTGCTGGAAGAAGGGGCACTTTGTACGAGAGTGCCCTTCCAAACCCACGACTCCCACTAGTTGGAACCGGAATAAGAGGGTGGCGGTTTCCACGACAGCTAGAGAACCAGACAGTTTATTGGTACCTTCTACTAGAGAAGTAGAGGCTCCAGATTGGAAACTCACTTCCCTCTATTCACATGGGATAGGGGAGACTGAATCTCACTTCGTTCTTGCTATGACATTGGAGTGTGAGCAGAAAAGTCATCAAGTAATGGTTATGTTGGACTCAGGAGCTACAGGTAGTTTTATTGATAATGGGTTGGTTTCTTGTTTGGCTATACCCAGAGTACCTAGTGACAATCCAGAGGAAGTGTTGGCAGTTGATGGACAGCCCATTAAATCAGGTCTTATAACTGAGAAAACAGCAGAAGTGGTGTTGTCTATCGAAGTGTCAGAAGGGAGACATGTGGAAACGTTGGAGTTGAACATCATAGATGCTCCTCAATATGAGATCATATTGGGGATGCCTTGGTTTACTTACCACAACCCTTCCATTGATTGTAAATCCAGAACGGTGCATTTTTTATCTGGGTATTGTCAGGAACATCTGGTGCCTTATGCGTCTTCCCCTGTAGAGATGTTAGCATGTCAGTTTATGGTGGCTACTGCAGCAGAGAAAGAGGTGGTTCTTCCTATACAATATGAAGCCTTTCAGGATGTGTTTAGCGCAAGCAGAGCAGAAATATTACCACCACACAGAGAATATGACTGCCGGATAGACTTGGTTGACGGTGCTACAATTCCAACATGTAGAGTGTATGCCTTGTCGGTACCTGAAACCACACCCTTAAAAGAATACATAGACCATTATGTAAGCCTAGGGTTTATAAGACCATCCCGTTCCCCTGCGGCATCTCCCCTTTTCTTCATAGCGAAAGCCAACAGGGACCTGAGAGCCTGTGTGGACTACCGCGTCTTGAATAAAAACACCATTCGGAACCGATACCCTCTCCCCCTCATTACAGTTTTGATTGACCAAGTGAGGGAGGCAGTGATCTATACTCGCTTGGACTTGCGAGGTGCCTATCACTTGGCAAGGGTTCGTGAGGGGGATGAGTGGAAGACAGCATTCAAGACGCGGTATGGACTGTACGAATATCTGGTCATGCCGTTTGGGCTGTGTAATGCCCCTGCGGCTTTTCAGTTCCTTATTAAGGATGTCCTGAAGGAATACATTGATCTGTTCGTTGTTGTCCACATAGATGACATTTTGGTATATTCTATGGAGGAAAACAAACATGTGGAACAGGTATGCAAAGTACTGGCCAAACTGAGGGAGCACAGTTTGTTTGTGAAACTCAGTAAATGTGAGTTTGGGGTGTACAGCGTGGAGTTTTTGGGAGTGATGCTCAGTCCACAGGGTCTGCAAATGTCGGAACGCAAGGTGAAAGCAGTTCGGGACTGGCCAGTTCCGAAAAATGTGAGAGAAGTACAGAGTTTTCTAGGCTTCGCGAACTACTATTGTCGCTTTATCTTGCATTTTTCGCAAATAGCAGTGCCCATTACGAGGCTCTTGAGGAAGGGGGTACCTTTTGGGTGGACAATAGAAGCCGGTGAGGCTTTCCAAACACTCAAGAATGCGTTCACTACCGCCCCGGTACTTTCACATCCTAATTTGTAACATCCCTTTTGTGATAGAGGCTGACGCTTCGGATGAAGCAATAGGGGCAGTGTTGTCTCAGAGGGATGTCGGTACGGGGCAATTGCACCCCGTGGCTTATCTGTGAAAGAAGTTGAGTTTGGCTGAACTCAACTATACTATTGCAGAAAAAGAGCTATTGTCTATAAAAAGGGCCTTTCAAGAGTGGAGGCAGTATCTTTGGGGTGCTCTTCATACCATCACGGTATACACGGATCATAGAAACCTGCAATATATGTCCTCGGCAAGACATCTAACTCAAAGGCAAATGAGATGGATGCTCTTTTTTGCTGAATATAACTTTGTGGTCACGTTTCGCCCTGGTTCTGAAAAACGAAAGGCTGACGCCTTATCCCGACAAACACTGCCAATCATGGTGGGAGAGGAAGATAAACAGGCCATCATTCCAACAGGGAAGGTTCTATGTGTGGTGAGGGCTGAGACATTTTTGGATGACGTAAGGAGTCATCAATATCCAGGAGGCTGGATGACATGGGCACACGGCGTCTTTGACAGGAAGGTGAGAGAAGGGCTGCCATTCTTTCAAGACAGGTTGTTCTTGCCCTCTGTTCCTCTGCAGAAAAAGGCGTTCAGTTGGGGTCATGAGGGGGTACTAGCAGGACATCCTGGTATCCGTAAGACCATCGATACCGTCCAAAGACATTTTTGGTGGGCTACCCTGATCAAGGATGTGACTCTGTGGGTTGCTCGTTGTGAAACCTGTGCGAGAGCCAAAGGAGTAACCACAAAAAAAGCGGGGAAGCTCATTCCTATGCCTACTCCCAATCAACCCTGGCAGAACATCAGTTTGGATTTTGTGTCAGGTCTTCCGCTTGATCAGGGTTTCTCGGCCGTTTTGGTGGTAGTGGACAGCCTCACCAAAATGGGACACTTCATCCCTTGTAAAAACCTTCCCAATGCGAGCCAAACTGCACAACTGTTGGCCAGTAACATTGTTCGTTTGCACGGGATACCAAGAGTTATTGTTTCAGATAAGGGGCCTCAATTCATTGCTCGATTTTGGCGCATGTGGTGTCGTGCCCTGAATATTGAATCTAATCTGTCCACCAGTTTCCACCCACAAACAGACGGGCAGACAGAACGTCTGAATCAAACTTTGAAGAAGTACTTGAGATGTTTTTCTAAGGAAGCTCACGAGTCCTGGGTGGAACTGTTATGGATGGCTGAGCTGGCCTATAACAATGCTTGGCATAGCTCCACTGGGATGTCTCCCTTCAAAGCTAATTTTGGATACAATGCAAACACGTTGCCTGTTGATATTCCAGCCGATCTCCATAATCAACCTTCTGTTAAGGAAAAGGTCTTATTGCTGAGGAAGGTTCATAGAGGGGTGCAGGTGCATTTGAACAAAGCCAAGGAGGTATACAAGAAGTGGGAAGACCGTCGTAGGGTGGAGAGTCACCAGTATGTGGTGGGTGACAAGGTGTGGCTGTCGACCAAGAACATTCGGTTTAAGCTGCGCAGTGTTTTCCACCCCAAATACATTGGCCCTTATTCTATAGTGAAACAGGTGAATCCCGTGACGTACAAACTGAGGCTGCCGGGTTCACTGCGGATACACCCTGTGTTTCATGTGCAGTTGCTGAAGCCCGCTCTTACATCTCGTAGGGCGGCCCCTCCTCCAGTGTTATGTGATGGGGGAATGGAATATGAGGTCAAGTGCATCCATGACTCTAAGTGGCACAGGGGTGTGCTTATGTACTTAGTGTCTTGGAAAGGTTACACCACAGAGGACGATTCTTGGGAGGTTTGTTCTGATGTGCATGCTCCTGGTGCGGTGCGATCTTTTCACAGGAGGTTTCCTGCTAAGCCTGGTCCTAGGAGGCGCTAGGGCGGGGACATACTGTCAGGAATTACCAAGGCGCCTACCTAAATGGTTAAATGACTACATCTCCCAGAAGTCCTGGAGGTGGGAGTTGCACTATTTAAGGATGGGCGGGACCGTCTATCACTGTTCGTGATTTTGTAACAGACAGTGGATTTGCCCTTAGCCTCTTGATCCAGTGAAGCGCTTTCCTGCCTGTTCCTTGGGGAGCGCTTGCTGTTCATTTTGTTTGCTACCAGCGTGTGGAGGAGCCGCGCCTTTGTTCCGATGTTGGAGTAAGCCTCTTTGACGACGGACTGCTGACTCGGGTTCTACCGGGTGGCGGTCGGGTTTTCCTGGGCTTCTCTGTTGCTGGGGCAATCCTCAGCGTTCCGAGCTGAAGCTGTGTGTCTGTGGCTGGAGGATTCATAAGCCCAGAAGGAACAGCTTAACAGTGAGAGCGGACCTTTGGAGAATATTTCAAGTCCCTGTAAGTTACAGGGAGTGCGTGAATCAAAGTGCTGCCTGAGTTTTCTTTTTGTTGCTCTTCGAGGAGTTAAAGAGACAAGTCTCTTGTGTTTTGACTTGCACGGCTGTGTAAGGGTTTCTTATTATTGGCCAGAGAGAGAGCGGAGCGTAGTGGGGGGAGACATTGCCTACACGCTACCGTTAAGAAGAAAGTCACTAGTGACTCTGTATGTTAAGTGCCAAAGCGGAAGGTAGTGGGGATCTACACCTTGCCGTGTTTGGAGTCTGAATCAATTGGGATCATTTGGGTTATCATCTATAGAGCGGAAGACAGTAGTAGGAGGCTACGTCTTGCCGTGTCTGGATTGGAACGTGTTTTGTATATCTTCAGAGAGACTCCAGGCTCTTCACTTATTAGTTCTCTTTGGAATCACTTGGGATTTTGGTGTGTTATAGATTCAACATATGAATATTACATAAAACAAGGCGGGGTACGTCACAGAAGGAATGATAGAACTCATATAGGTGTTTATGTACGTTTCGAGAGTATAACCTGCTTTTTTGTATTCTTTAGGGACCAGAGGTTCTGATATCCGATATATGTTATAACAGGGAAGAAGTGGATTACACTTCATACACAAAGGTGATTCTTAATGATCTGTGTAGCGAGAATGAAATGAGTGTAGGTTTTACATTGTGAACACCTGTAACCTGGTGTGTTTATTTTCTTGTCTTTCAGCTATCCCTTCCCTGCAGTCCCCTTCCGTCCCCTCCTAGTTCTGTTTATTTTTCCCTCGCCCTATCCCTCGAACACACTGTGTTATAAGCAACAGTGTGTTGGTGAGGTCGGGAGGTGGAGTTCTGTGTGCCACAACCGGATCCTGCAGCGTGGAACCTGACAACTTCCTGGTCTGCATCCTCATCAACCTCAGAGTCCTGGTGTGGATCCTCTTCTGATGATGGATGGCCCCCTCCCTACTACCTGGAGAATCTGGGTCTGATGCTTTGGATAAGTCATCTGCCACTAAAAGATCTACTAGATATTGGGTGGTTGGACTCCTCCCTTGCTTTAATTGTCTTATGACACACAATCCTCTTAACTCTTGGAAAGAGAAGGTGTCATATTTCGATGTCTGCACTTGGCTGACATCTGGCAGAGATGCACTAGCTCCTGCTGTTAAAGCCTTGACTAGTGAGGTGTGATGTGTGTGTTGTATATGAATTTAGGACCCTAGTGTAATTTCCCCCGATTCATGCCCATATATGGGTATAATTCACCCTATCCTTATATAGGCATAGAAATCATAACCATATTTAGACTTAGCCTACGCAGTCCAAATACGGCATGGGTACTTCCACTAGTTCTGAAAATCCACAACGATTTCTTGGAAAAACCCGCCTTCAGGAGTCAGGGACTTCCCCTTGCTTGAATATTGATTTATCCAAGAACTCATGGAGTTTTCAAAGAACTGAGTCCTTGATGACGTTATTATGTCCAACCTTACGTCAAACTAGGCACCTTCAAGGTATAAATATGCCCACACTTGCCCAGGCAAACACACAGTGGTTTGGAGCAGTTCGACTATCTACTTGCCCGATGCCCTGCTATAGCAAGTGCCGAAGGAAACTGATCCTCCAGCAGACGCAATGAGAGAGACGCTGTCTTTTCTCTTGCCGAGAAATCCAGCTCCAGTGTTTCCAACCTACCCTTGCGGGTTGTTGGGAAATCGAGTCCTGAGAGAGAGATACCAGACCTCCTTAATTCTAAACCAAGGTACGGAGCTGATTAGACCCTTAGAGAATTCTTGGATTAGATTCTTGGCAAAGAATACTGAAAATAAGCTACACCTCACTTACTTCTTCCCTTGTACTAGACCTAGGTTAGGTACACCGGGGTAGGAGTATTTTAGAAGCACCAGTTGAGTACTTTTTAGTCTTTATTTATTAATGTATGTATTCTATGTATTTTATGGCTTAGAAACCATACCATGCTTTTACAGTATTATTTTATAATACTCTTCGTACTGTATGCATTGTACTTTGCAACCAGTATTACGATTGTAGCAGTTCATTTTCTCTGCATGAGAAAGAAGACTGTTCAATAAATCCTTTTATTGAAAACACCCGTCTCTCTATTTCTCTGCACCTCTGGTGAAACGAAGCATGCACGATTGACTGAGTAAAATAACTATCTATTATTTCCGCGACTCTACAAATACATTTCTTATTCTTGTAAAACAAAGTTGTCATGTTTATGCGGTTGTCAGAGACTAATCCCTTCTTATGAATTTGAGAAAGTTTCTAGTGACCTCTGAGCTAGCTGGCACTCACAATTAAGTCTAGTATATTCGATAGAGACCTAGTAGACCTCCGTCTTACGTCAAATCTATAGGATATATTATTCCAATGCGCAGAGGCTATTGGGAATATAGGAACTACACTACATGGCGCCCAACGTTTGGTAAGGCGATAATTAAACGCTAGATACTAGAGTAACTCAGTCGTGCTTTTCACACAGACCCCTTTTTTCCCATAAAATACTCCAAAAGACGTCTGGAGTGGGTAAAAAGGATATAATATCCACCAAAACTGAGTAGGACGAAAATCCTATGTATTAGTCTTTGGTTTGTTCAACGTTGAAGGATACAATGTTCCAAAATATTGTGCACCTAATCTTTGTTTCCTTGAAACTTACTCAGTCAACAAAATGACGGATAGCGACGATGAAAGGGAGAGAGCTGCAGCAGTAGCTCGGGTAGTTTTAGACGACACAAATCTTCAACACAATGACCCGGATGCTATACTCATCCCTGTAAATATAAGGAAAACAATCACTATAAAACTTAGAGAAAATGGCATATCATCAAGAGGTGGTAAAGTAATCTTTGTAATAGAGGCACATGAATATCGGCAGACAGAGGTATTCTATTCATGGATTCTGTTTACTGCAGCAAATCCAGTAACACACAAATCCCACTACTACAAAATAGAGGAACCTCCAGCGGAATACGTTCCTTTCGAGGACGTTGAAATTCCACTAACTTACCAAGAGCATCAGCTCTGGTTTAATGGCGCCCTATAATATCAAAATCACATTACCAGGCTCGGTCCACTAGGTAGACCAGGAGCAACATGGCCAGTATTAGCCAACTATACACCACATCCTGACATTGAAAGAATGACAGGTCCAGAACTATTAGCTCAGCTAAAACAGCTAATTAAAATACATAGACAATTGGTTCAATATGTCATGCAGACTTTAACAGTCCAACCTACTATAAGAATTCCACAGCACAACCCTCATCAGGGGAACACAAACAAAATTACACCACAGACTATAGAGTCAGTAATCGGTAAATTGCCCGCAATACGGGAACAAATTCCGTTATGGTTAGCTCAAATAATTACTCAAATAGAGGCAGTATTTCCTGATAGTACACCTCATGAGAAACACAGGATTCTGACAATCTGTTTACCAATGGGGATTGAACCACATATGGAGGACTGCGACAGTTGGGGTACCATATTTGCTTCAATCTACACAAAAACACATGGTGTGAGAAGTTGACCTGGTAAATGATGTTCACTATTCTAGTGAGCACCTTGCACCAGTCCAAACAACCCTTATGGTGATGGTTGTAAAGTCAACCTTATAGACCAGCTATCCTAGAGGTAGCATGGACAAAGCAGTCTTAGGCTAAACTCAAGAGGGCATGTGAAGCCAGCTGTTTTACCATATGCAATCCCTTTAATACCAAATGAAAGGACACCACACAGGATATATATTCAAAATATATATGTATTTATTTCTAAAACAATCCCCATAACTCTTTATGAGCACAGAAGCACAAGCCCAAAACAAGTAACTTGATAGTATATACAAAAGTTGCACAAATATGGATAGGCCGGAGTGGCCAGCTAAACCATATACTAAGAAAGTGGTATAAGTACCACGTCACGAACAATGGTAAGGCCTAGGGCCTTGGGAATCGCTGGGGCTATACTTAACTAACAATAGTTAGGGAGCAGGAGGCGCACAGGATGCGTGTGCAGTGTCTAAAGGCACACGCGTTCACACATAGAAGTCAATGGGTGCGTAAAGGTTACAAAGTTAAAGGTTTGGGAGTCTTCCGACTGGATTAGAAACTAACCACTTGAAACTAGGACACTAGGAGTGTAAACCTTTACAGGAGCACCGTAGTACTCGCGTTACCTAACCCACAGGAAGCGGGTGCATAGGTTTCAAAAGTGTGTCGGGTCTCGTCGTGAAGATCTATTGGAGAAAAGATGCTGCAGGCGGCCAGAAGAGAAGAGTCCGGGTGGATCCAAGGGTGGATCGAAGATGTAGAGGACCTGAAAGCAGAGGGGACAGAGTCTGGATCACTAGCCAGTGACTAGGAAGGAACCAGGAAGGAACCAGGCGATGTCGGGAAGCGATCAGGTGCTGATGGGAAGCTTGTCTCTGCAGCCACGTAGACCAGGAGGTGTCGACGACAACCAGGAGTCAGGCACAGACTGTCCCACAAATGTTCTCGCTGTCGGCGGTGTCGGCTTCAGTATTAGAGTCAACAAGCCTTGGCAAAGACAACACATGCAGGATACGATGTAGGCTTCTTACTCAGACCAGCAAGGTCTGAGGGGCTGCTTCTTGTAAGGGAAGCAAGGGCCAGTCTGGAGCAACCAGACCAGCAGTGGAAATTCAAAGTATCGTCGCCAAGATGGCCACTAGCCAACGGCCAAGTGAGTGGGCAGACGCAGCGAGCAGGAAAATGCAAAAGGGCCCCACGCAGAACTCGTGGAGTGTGCAGGGCTGATCTTTGGTGCAGATGCTGCTCGGGGCTGGGGCTTCTCAATCCCCAATGCACAGCTTCGAGGATGCCTCGGAGGCTGCACAGTTAGCAGGTTGCAGACTTTTCAAGATGGCCGGTCCCAAGTCTCTCATCACCTCCACAGGTCTCAGTTTTGCAGGGACTGTGGATCGGGCTGTTGGATGTCTGGTAATCCGGTTCTTGTCAGGCTCTAGGCTCCGGCTAGAGGCGGGAGGTGGTGGCAAAGCAAGTCATCGATCACTGGATGGTTCCTGCTTGTGCAATGTGGTCACTCCTTAACCACAAGGGAGATTCTTCAGTCGTCTTCTTCAAGTAGATCGTTGAAGGTCCCAAGTTTCATATCAGAGTTTTAGTCAGGATTAATCTAAAGTCTTGGGACTCAGCTCCTACCTATATACCGAATCTAGGGGCTGGATTACCTGCTAGGTCCCTCCTATGGGTGGGACCAGGGAAGGGGGTGGTTACACTCCTTTCCCTTTGTCCAGTTTCGCACCAGAGCTGGGCAGGAGACCCCCAGCACCGGTTTGAACTGGACTATGCATGGGACACCTTGTGTGCCCCAGGCAGTGTCTCCTTTCTTTCAACCCTCCCTGCCCTTATACACAAAACCCTGTCTGGGGTGGTGCTAGCACCTCCCAAGACAGGAAACCTATTGTCCAAGCCTCCCTCGCTGGAAGGACTCCCAGCAGCAGGATGTCAGACTTGTGTCTGTGGCAGCAGCATCCATTTTGTGATGCTGAGGCTCTGGTTAACTTTAGCCGGGAATAGTAGGAACAACATGTCTTCTCCCTCTAGAAGGGTGGAATGCTACCCCCGTCGCCAGGACTGGTGAGGGGGTAGTATTCCAAATCGTATGACACCTTACTCGACATGTGTTGATAGAGCCAAACCAGAGTTAGCATCTGACCGCAAGGTTCATAATGCACCTAAGAGTATATGGTATGGCAATATCCTAGAACAGCTATAAGGATATGTTTCCGAAAGCTGCAGGCAGGCTCAGCTCATGCTAGAGCACCATCTCACATAAAACCAAGCACTCTGCCTCCAGGATTGTTAAGGCCTGCCATCGGAGTGACTTATAGGTGTATATGTGTCTAGATACAAGGTTACATATAGGTATACCATATCTAAAGCAAAGGGTGATTACACCACCTTGCCCCAGCTGAGTCATCAGCCAGTTGTGTCAATTTGGGTGGCCAGCCAGGGGTGGCATAATGCATGCTGCCTCCCCTGGTAGGCTTGGGATGCACCTATGCCCTGGGTACCTATAGTACACTGTACAGGGGCTCATAAGGTGACCCAGTATCCAATTGGAGATGTACCTAGGGTACATGGAGTCCATTTTAAAGAGAGAGCAGATAGCCTGGGGCCCTGATTAGCAGGATCCCAGGCCAACTAAGTCGAAAACCAGCTAAACCCTAGGCAAAAAATCTGAGGTAACCATAGTCAGGTATTCACCTTCCTACACATGGTGTTCCGTCTGTGGCGGTAATACCAGATGTTCTGAGACAGATTCAAAATGAATACGGTCTAGAATCGGCCTTAAATCTTGGTATGAAATTACTGAAAGATTTCAAACAGGTCTTGGCTATACTATTAGCCAACATTAAAGGTGATATTTACAACAAGGGGTGGTGAGGGACAGAGTCTCTGAATTAAACAGAATACTCTCACCCAGTCAAGAGATCAGGGCTAGATCCAACACCGTTTTTTAGCTCACTGCACCATCCCAGTTTCAGAACCTGGCTGTATGCAAATTAGTCTGTTCCTGTCCCAGTGCATGATGGGAACAGGGCAAACCAAACTACAAAAGCCAATTCTTACACTGGGAAGGAAACAAGCTACCGGGGACCGGTTTCTGGCATTTCAGCCTCTTCGGCCCGGCTTGCTTGAATCCTGATGGTGCAATGAGCAAGGGACTCACATCTGAGTATACCCTTCCACGCTTAGGGTGGACAAAAATATTTACAACAAGGGGTGGTGAGGGACAGAGTCTCTGAATTAAACAGAATACTCTCACCCAGTCAAGAGATCAGGGCTAGATCCAACACCGTTTTTTAGCTCACTGCACCATCCCAGTTTCAGAACCTGGCTGTATGCAAATTAGTCTGTTCCTGTCCCAGTGCATGATGGGAACAGGGCAAACCAAACTACAAAAGCCAATTCTTACACTGGGAAGGAAACAAGCTACCGGGGACCGGTTTCTGGCATTTCAGCCTCTTCGGCCCGGCTTGCTTGAATCCTGATGGTGCAATGAGCAAGGGACTCACATCTGAGTATACCCTTCCACGCTTAGGGTGGACAAAAATATTTACAACAAGGGGTGGTGAGGGACAGAGTCTCTGAATTAAACAGAATACTCTCACCCAGTCAAGAGATCAGGGCTAGATCCAACACCGTTTTTTAGCTCACTGCACCATCCCAGTTTCAGAACCTGGCTGTATGCAAATTAGTCTGTTCCTGTCCCAGTGCATGATGGGAACAGGGCAAACCAAACTACAAAAGCCAATTCTTACACTGGGAAGGAAACAAGCTACCGGGGACCGGTTTCTGGCATTTCAGCCTCTTCGGCCCGGCTTGCTTGAATCCTGATGGTGCAATGAGCAAGGGACTCACATCTGAGTATACCCTTCCACGCTTAGGGTGGACAAAAATATTTACAACAAGGGGTGGTGAGGGACAGAGTCTCTGAATTAAACAGAATACTCTCACCCAGTCAAGAGATCAGGGCTAGATCCAACACCGTTTTTTAGCTCACTGCACCATCCCAGTTTCAGAACCTGGCTGTATGCAAATTAGTCTGTTCCTGTCCCAGTGCATGATGGGAACAGGGCAAACCAAACTACAAAAGCCAATTCTTACACTGGGAAGGAAACAAGCTACCGGGGACCGGTTTCTGGCATTTCAGCCTCTTCGGCCCGGCTTGCTTGAATCCTGATGGTGCAATGAGCAAGGGACTCACATCTGAGTATACCCTTCCACGCTTAGGGTGGACAAAAATATTTACAACAAGGGGTGGTGAGGGACAGAGTCTCTGAATTAAACAGAATACTCTCACCCAGTCAAGAGATCAGGGCTAGATCCAACACCGTTTTTTAGCTCACTGCACCATCCCAGTTTCAGAACCTGGCTGTATGCAAATTAGTCTGTTCCTGTCCCAGTGCATGATGGGAACAGGGCAAACCAAACTACAAAAGCCAATTCTTACACTGGGAAGGAAACAAGCTACCGGGGACCGGTTTCTGGCATTTCAGCCTCTTCGGCCCGGCTTGCTTGAATCCTGATGGTGCAATGAGCAAGGGACTCACATCTGAGTATACCCTTCCACGCTTAGGGTGGACAAAAATATTTACAACAAGGGGTGGTGAGGGACAGAGTCTCTGAATTAAACAGAATACTCTCACCCAGTCAAGAGATCAGGGCTAGATCCAACACCGTTTTTTAGCTCACTGCACCATCCCAGTTTCAGAACCTGGCTGTATGCAAATTAGTCTGTTCCTGTCCCAGTGCATGATGGGAACAGGGCAAATCAAACTACAAAAGCCAATTCTTACACTGGGAAGGAAACAAGCTACCGGGGACCGGTTTCTGGCATTTCAGCCTCTTCGGCCCGGCTTGCTTGAATCCTGATGGTGCAATGAGCAAGGGACTCACATCTGAGTATACCCTTCCACGCTTAGGGTGGACAAAAATATTTACAACAAGGGGTGGTGAGGGACAGAGTCTCTGAATTAAACAGAATACTCTCACCCAGTCAAGAGATCAGGGCTAGATCCAACACCGTTTTTTAGCTCACTGCACCATCCCAGTTTCAGAACCTGGCTGTATGCAAATTAGTCTGTTCCTGTCCCAGTGCATGATGGGAACAGGGCAAACCAAACTACAAAAGCCAATTCTTACACTGGGAAGGAAACAAGCTACCGGGGACCGGTTTCTGGCATTTCAGCCTCTTCGGCCCGGCTTGCTTGAATCCTGATGGTGCAATGAGCAAGGGACTCACATCTGAGTATACCCTTCCACGCTTAGGGTGGACAAAAATATTTACAACAAGGGGTGGTGAGGGACAGAGTCTCTGAATTAAACAGAATACTCTCACCCAGTCAAGAGATCAGGGCTAGATCCAACACCGTTTTTTAGCTCACTGCACCATCCCAGTTTCAGAACCTGGCTGTATGCAATTTAGTCTGTTCCTGTCCCAGTGCATGATGGGAACAGGGCAAACCAAACTACAAAAGCCAATTCTTACACTGGGAAGGAAACAAGCTACCGGGGACCGGTTTCTGGCACTTCAGCCTCTTCGGCCCGGCTTGCTTGAATCCTGATGGTGCAATGAGCAAGGGACTCACATCTGAGTATACCCTTCCACGCTTAGGGTGGACAAAAATATTTACAACAAGGGGTGGTGAGGGACAGAGTCTCTGAATTAAACAGAATACTCTCACCCAGTCAAGAGATCAGGGCTAGATCCAACACCGTTTTTTAGCTCACTGCACCATCCGAGTTTCAGAACCTGGCTGTATGCAATTTAGTCTGTTCCTGTCCCAGTGCATGATGGGAACAGGGCAAACCAAACTACAAAAGCCAATTCTTACACTGGGAAGGAAACAAGCTACCGGGGACCGGTTTCTGGCATTTCAGCCTCTTCGGCCCGGCTTGCTTGAATCCTGATGGTGCAATGAGCAAGGGACTCACATCTGAGTATACCCTTCCACGCTTAGGGTGGACAAAAATATTTACAACAAGGGGTGGTGAGGGACAGAGTCTCTGAATTAAACAGAATACTCTCACCCAGTCAAGAGATCAGGGCTAGATCCAACACCGTTTTTTAGCTCACTGCACCATCCCAGTTTCAGAACCTGGCTGTATGCAAATTAGTCTGTTCCTGTCCCAGTGCATGATGGGAACAGGGCAAACCAAACTACAAAAGCCAATTCTTACACTGGGAAGGAAACAAGCTACCGGGGACCGGTTTCTGGCATTTCAGCCTCTTCGGCCCGGCTTGCTTGAATCCTGATGGTGCAATGAGCAAGGGACTCACATCTGAGTATACCCTTCCACGCTTAGGGTGGACAAAAATATTTACAACAAGGGGTGGTGAGGGACAGAGTCTCTGAATTAAACAGAATACTCTCACCCAGTCAAGAGATCAGGGCTAGATCCAACACCGTTTTTTAGCTCACTGCACCATCCCAGTTTCAGAACCTGGCTGTATGCAAATTAGTCTGTTCCTGTCCCAGTGCATGATGGGAACAGGGCAAACCAAACTACAAAAGCCAATTCTTACACTGGGAAGGAAACAAGCTACCGGGGACCGGTTTCTGGCATTTCAGCCTCTTCGGCCCGGCTTGCTTGAATCCTGATGGTGCAATGAGCAAGGGACTCACATCTGAGTATACCCTTCCACGCTTAGGGTGGACAAAAATATTTACAACAAGGGGTGGTGAGGGACAGAGTCTCTGAATTAAACAGAATACTCTCACCCAGTCAAGAGATCAGGGCTAGATCCAACACCGTTTTTTAGCTCACTGCACCATCCCAGTTTCAGAACCTGGCTGTATGCAAATTAGTCTGTTCCTGTCCCAGTGCATGATGGGAACAGGGCAAACCAAACTACAAAAGCCAATTCTTACACTGGGAAGGAAACAAGCTACCGGGGACCGGTTTCTGGCATTTCAGCCTCTTCGGCCCGGCTTGCTTGAATCCTGATGGTGCAATGAGCAAGGGACTCACATCTGAGTATACCCTTCCACGCTTAGGGTGGACAAAAATATTTACAACAAGGGGTGGTGAGGGACAGAGTCTCTGAATTAAACAGAATACTCTCACCCAGTCAAGAGATCAGGGCTAGATCCAACACCGTTTTTTAGCTCACTGCACCATCCCAGTTTCAGAACCTGGCTGTATGCAATTAGTCTGTTCCTGTCCCAGTGCATGATGGGAACAGGGCAAACCAAACTACAAAAGCCAATTCTTACACTGGGAAGGAAACAAGCTACCGGGGACCGGTTTCTGGCATTTCAGCCTCTTCGGCCCGGCTTGCTTGAATCCTGATGGTGCAATGAGCAAGGGACTCACATCTGAGTATACCCTTCCACGCTTAGGGTGGACAAAAATATTTACAACAAGGGGTGGTGAGGGACAGAGTCTCTGAATTAAACAGAATACCTGTTCCCATGATGCACTGGGCCAGGGACAGACTGATTTGCATATAGCCAGATTCTGAGCTGGGATGGGGCAGTGAGATAAATAACGGTGATGGATCAAGCCCTGATCTTTGGACTGGGTAAGAGTGGTCTGCTCAATTCAGACACTCTGTTCATCACCACCCCCTTTTGTAAATCGAACATTAAAGGTGAAGCAGCATCTGTGGCAATCTGCCAAAAGCTAAAAGAAACAGATATTACTGAGCAACCATATGAAGTTGCCAGAATTATTGAAAAATCCTATGAAGAACTAGGTAGAGATAGTTTGGGTGGGAAACCAGTAAAACCCCAACTAACTGAAAATCTTGAAAAAGTTTTTATTAAAAATAATCTCACTACTCCTAAGAAGAAGTGGGAAAAAAAACAAACAGACACTTCCTAAAGAGAAGCGTTTCCAGTCCAGAGGAAGGTCTCCTCAACAAGAGCCCTCTGAAAAGAGATATAACCTTAGAAATAAGGATAATTTGAGAAAACCTGATAGATATCAAGACATTGATACACGTTCCTCTCGTACCTTTCGGACTTCCTCACCGAAATCCGAAAGAAGAGGACGATCAGAACAAAAAGAAGAACGTGTGAAGTCCAAAGACGAACATCACATTCCAAAAATAAGAAAACTCAATTCACCAAGAAGAAGGTAGCAAGTCTATAGATCAGACATGCCGAGGATCTTGAGGATGCAACTCAAGAACGGGTAGTGGGCCCAGACAATGCTAGACAACACAGCAGAGGTCACCATAGCTCGCAAGATCCTGAAGGATCATCTGGAGACAGTGGACTTCAATGAATGCATTCTAGTTGAAACTGCCGACACCAGGGTTAGTGTACCCCATAAATTATATGAAGTAACACTCCGGATAGAGGGGGACATAACTAGGAAAATAAAGGCACTCTTTTGGGAGAAGCTATCTAAGGGTTATGACATTCTTCTAGCAGAACAAGACTGGCCACCTGAATTTGTCAGGGAGTGCCCACATGGTGAAGAGATAATTATGCCAGCCTTCTCTAATCAGATTCCAATTCATAAAAAATACACCTATGCCAGAAAATGGGCTGTAGCCCAGGCTCCAGCATTATACAAAAATCATGTAGGATGGGATGAGGTCTCGCCTCATCATAAAATTCAGTTAATAATTCAACCTACTGCACAAAGGCAGTATCCAGTTGAGCAAGAAGCTAAAAAACAAGTCGGGGAGATCTTAGATCAACTTGAATACCAAGGGGTGATTGAAACATGCACCACATCTATGAACAATCCTTTGTTTCCTGTCTCCAAGCCAGGCAATACATATTGTCTAGTTTTGGACTACAGACACTTAAACTCTTGTTGCAAAACTTTTGCAGTACAAAATGCACACAGTGCAGCACTAATGAATAACATTGTGCGTAAAAAGTATAAAACCACATTAGATATTTCTAACGGTTTCTTCTGTCAAAACATTGCACGAGAAAGTAGGTATTTGACCGCTTTCTCCATCATGGGGACACAGAGACAAAATTAGTCCAGGTTTATTCTCAGCCAGAGTAACAGAGTTACTACAAACGTATGATGATGAGGCATTGTCTTATGTCGATGACATCTATCTTACAGACGATGATTTGGATGTACATTTGAAAAGACTGAACACCATAATACTTGGGTTCACTTCTGAAGGGTACAAATTCAATTTTAAGAAATCACGAACTGCCCACCTCAACGTCCTATTCTTAGGGTACAAGTTATCAAGGGAAGGCAAAAGCCTGGCAGCCAACTTTCTAGAGAATTGTGCGCTGCTTCAACCACCAAAAACGCTGAAAAACGTACAGTCAATTCTAGGTTTCCTGAATTTTGGTAGAAATTATGTTCTAAATTACGCAGAAAGGGTTAGACCTCTCTACAAACTAATCAAACCTGATTTCAAAGCAACTAATTGGACTCAAGAACACACAGAAATTTTGCGTTCAGTACAAACAGACATGTTAGCAAAAACACAGTTACAGACATGCAACAACGTGCAATCTGAATCATCCCAGGGAGATGCGGACTCACATACCTGACCTTTAATGAAGGTGCAAAGGTACCAATAGCGTATAAATCACATTTGTACACACAAGCTGAAATGATATTCACTTCTACAGAAAAGATTCTGACAGCGGTTCAAACTGCTGTAGCAAAAGAGAGAGCTCTAGCGCAGGGTAAAAGCATAATGATCTTTACACCTGTACCTGCCTTAGAGGCAGTAACAAAAGCAAGCATTCCAAATGCTAAGGCTTTATATCTTGTTGCAACAGACGTTGAATACGTTTTTGACCCATACTTGAAGACACAAGAATTTCTCCAATACGAACAAGAATGTCCTCTGCCGACCGAAATTCTGCCTCTAGAACAGTACAGATGTACAATCTATACAGACGGATCAGCACAGCCCGCAATTGGGGGTAAACAAGCCTATAGTGCTGCGTGCACGATTGTTAAAGGTCGCTGGCGCGAAGGTAAATTTCGACCTATGGTCACTAAAACTCAATTACTCAGAGACTGTACAGCTCAGCGAGCTGACCTACAGTCTTTCAAGATGGCGCTTGTAAATACCGATCGCGAATTCCCCACACTCATAGTGTGCAATTCGTATTACTGCGTTCAGTCTTACAATGAATATCTGCAGAACTGGGTTCAAAATGGTTTCAAAGATGCAAAAGGTGGCACAATTAAGCACAAAATTCTTTGGGAACAAGTAGCTCTATTACAAAACGAACTACAAAAGACTCATGTGATTCATACACTGCGCCATCAGCTTGATGGCATTCACGTTGCAGGGAATTCATTGGCTCATGAGGCCGCGAAGGCAGCTGTGCAAACGGCTTCCGTAGCTGCAATCACTCGTTCAAAAACATAAATAGACAGCGACATAATGCAAGCTGTCTCTGCCTCAGTAAAAGACAGTGGTAAAACACTCCCAAAAGGCTTTCCAGTAAAGTACTCATGTATCACTGATACAAATAATGTTCCTTTTGCTCGAATCCCTGGAGTGGGGGATAGAGTAATTCCAGAGTTAGGAAAGGTCTATAGCAAAGTGACAGACATTGATTAGATAATACAATTTACGTTTTTTTGTAAACAAAAACCTAGAATAAAACAGTATATTAAGTCCACTTGTGTACAGAAACCAATGAGCAAAATAATTTCTGATAGAGCTTTATTGTTTATTGTTGTTGACTATTTTTCTTTTGTTTTCTACTGTTTTTTTTAATATATATAGTTTTTATAAGTGATTATGTGTTTAAATTTTATATAGTCTTGAATTAAAAAATACAAAAGAGAAAATACAAAATCAATAGACATGAAACATATATACAGTGATGAAGGCAAAGCGGTAGACACCACTACGCGCGTTTCGGCTCTTGAGCCTTCTTCAGGTGACCGTCTATTGTTAGAGTTTCAAAGAGTCCAGGACTCACAGTTAGGTGTGGCGTGGATATAAAAGGTCAGTCGGTAAAGGCAGCTTCTTAAGATCTTGAGATGTGGAACGATGTAGTCCTATAGCTTGTCATATGATGTTATGACATCAGAGAAAATGAGGTGGTAGAACAGTATAGTGGAGGTAGCTTAGATTCAGATAGTTATTTGTGTTGACATTTGTAGAACCTAGATAGAGTAATTCCAAACATGGAACATAGGTAAGGACTAGTTTTAGCAGCACATGAAGGACTCGCCCCTGCCCACGCAGGAGTTTACGCCACAGTATCATTATTAAAATAGAGATATTGGTGGCCGCGCATGAGGAAACAAGCTAGAAACTATGTTCTAGAATGTGAAATCTTCCAAAAAATGAAAGTTTCTACAGTGAAACGACCTGCGCAGACACCCCTTCTAATTTCAGATAAAACATTAGCGTGTGTTTACCTGGACCACTGTGGTCCCTTACAAAGGGATGGCAACTATAAATATATCATGGTTGCAGTGGATTCCTGCACAAGATTAATTTGGATGTGGCCTCAGCGCTCGGCTGATGCCCGAAATGTTATAAAAGATTTGCGTGTCTATATTGGCACATATGCAATCGGCACGCTACATTCTGACCAGGGTCCTGCGTTTAGCTCTCGAGATTACAAAGAGGCCATGGCTAGCTTGGGCGTTGCATTGCGGTACTCAAGTCCATTCCATCCTGAGGGAAATGCGGTAGTGGAAAGAAAAAACTGTGACATAAAGCAATCTATAACAGCTAGGGAATTAGGTTCGGGTGACGGGTGGGTCAAACATCTAATAAATGTCCAACGTATCTTAATAATTTGCCAAGAAATTCTCTGGGGGAAATCACTCCATATGAATTACTATTTGGTACTAGAATGCTCATCCAGGATCTTGATTGTCAAACTTCAATGGTGGAACAAAAACCTTTTTATATCAAAGACCGTTTGGCTGTTTTACAGGACTTGAATGAAACAAGAAGAAGTCTGAGTAACACAACACAAAAGCCAACGACCACTGAAGAAAAACCACCTGTCCCAGCAAGGCCTATCTGGATTCCAAAGATTGGGGATCTAGTCAGGGGAAAAATCGCGGTGAAGAAGGAATTTGGGCCTTCTGACAGAAAACCAGTACCTGTCTTAGCAATCCACGGAACAAGATCACTGTTACTACCGCCCCTTGCTGGAAAAAGGAAGAACAGCATTGTGTCCATCGACCTGGTCAAACCACATCATATGGCCGATAATAAGTAGTAGGCCCAGTGGACTACCAAGAAGTAGCAGACAACCAAAATGTTGCTACAATCCAAGAGGTTCAAACTGAAAGACTCATCACCTTTGATAAGCGTCCAGTAAGAAAAGAAGGACTATGCAACAAAGCCATGGAACTTGTACCTCTTGAAACCTAAATAACAGCTCATCAAGAAACACCTGTCTACAATGATATAGCCGAAGATAGCTGGATTGGTTACTTCAGTGGTTTATATAATGATGTTATAAGCATTGGGGCTAACGAGCCTGTGAGGGCACTACTCCTCACAGGAAGTAGTGAGGCAGGGAGCAGTTATGTGATTGAAAAGTGCCCACTGGTATATCCTATCAATATTAGCTTCTCTTTAGATGAGATAGTCACTGCTATACAAAAAAGCGCACCGGGAAAAGCACCGGGGCCGGATGGTGTTCCAGTTGATGTGTATCGGTCAAATATTGATTTCTGGGCACCAATAATAATGAATGTTTTAATCAAGTGCTGTCAAACTGGTTTTAAAAAATCCTGGTCAGATGCTATTTTAATACCTATTTTTAAGAAAGGAAATCGTGATGACCCCAAATGCAATCGCCCTATCTCGTTATTAGATTCCCTACTGAAGGTAGTGGGTAGGGTAATTTTAAATAAATTACAATCATGGGCGGAGGAGACGGTGTCTTATCTCGGTTACAATATGGATTCAGAAGTGGTCTAGGCACAATCGAGCAAGGTCTGAATCTTTGCCTAATAATTGATAAATATTCCAGAGCAATTAGTGGAAATTTATTTTTAACTTTTGTAGATTTATCATCGGCATTCAATTGTGTTACACATAATAAATTGTGGGAAATTTTATCTGTGCTGGCTGTTGAGAATGGTATATTGTTATTTATGAAAGAACTGTATCGTGAGGCCGGAGCAAGGGTACGTTATGGATTTAATGGGGAGTGCACAGCCAGATTTGGTATCGTAAAAGGGGTGAGGCAGGGGTGCATCCTTGCCCCATTCCTTTTCTCATTGTATATAAATAGCCTGGGGGACTTGCTTGCTGAGCTCCCCCATGACTATCCAAAAATAAATAATAACCCTGTCCCAATTTCTTTATATGCGGACAACGCGGTTTTAATGTCTAGGACACAAATTGGTTTACAGAAAACAGTGACATACTTTGCTAATTATGTGCAGGTGAGGGGGTTGCAAGTGAACATAAACAAAACTTTTAGCATGAAATGTGGGAAGCAAAATGTCAAGAAGTGTGATATTTTTATTAATAGTAAGAGAATTGAGTGTGTTGATAAATTTGCATATCTGGGCATACAATTTTTAAAAGAAGGGTAGTTGGTCAGCCGCAGTATTAGCTAGAAAAAATATGTTTTTTTAAGAGCCACTGGGGCGCTTGTTAGTTTGTCTAGAAAATTAGGGCGTAGACCAGTTCCCGAGTTGCTTGAAATTTAAAAATCTAAATGCGTCACTACAGCTACATATGGCGCAGGTATATGGGGGTTTACTAATCCACAATGTCTTCAAATTTGTGAAAATAATTTTTTGCGCTATTTATTAGCAGTACCTGGCTCAACAGCATCATACATTTGTCACTCTGAGTTAGGCATGAGGCATATTTTGGACATTATAAAGACCTCCCCCTTGCTGCTCTGGTACAAGATATGGAACACCCCTGAAGCATTCTTCAACCAGGATGTGATTATGAATTGTTTAAAATTGGATAATGCCCATTGCATACCATGGATACAACATAACAAGGAGATAACAATAGAGATTGGGCATCCAGAATATTTTACCAACCCAGATTGCATAAATACCACCTCCAGAAAAGCTTTAAAAACTGACTGTTTGTCTTATCTTGAGGAAAAACGCTGGTTAATGGAGAAGAAAAAACAATCTATAATGGAAAACCATATTATGTTGATATGCCCGGGAATTCAACCATATTTGTCTTATGTAACAAGACCGCATGATCGGATTTTATTAACACACTTTCGTCTAGGTAATGTGCATAGGCTTGTTTTCTTCCTAAGATGAACGACTGGTCGTGCACCCTAGACCCATGCCCCTGTGATGGGACCTCGGTGCAAACAACAATGCATGTAACCCTCTTCTGTAGGTTTTATCTGACTCCAAGGAAAATGCATTTACTACCGATCATGAAGAAGTATGGGCTAAGACAATGTAGAGCTGCATATGTTAAGTTACAAAGACTGGAAGATGCTTTGACAGTGGGGCTATATAGCTCTGACTATACTAATATGACAAACGAAGAAACAACTCCAGCGATTCCGAAAAATCCGGATGCTATCCCAACAATTGACAGAACTGCCTCTGGCTATTTCATCAACTTTGATACATTTTCTGAGGATCCCAATGAACCTGAAACTCCGCTAGTTAATATAACTTTCAAAGAAAAAATAACAGAACTCTTTCATCAACTTGAAAATACATATCTGGTTTCACCATGGGTTGAATTTTGGATTGTGTTAGGTGTGCTTTTTCTCCTGCTATTGCTCATTCTTCTTTTAAGTTTGGGAAACATGATAGATGGACAATACAGTACAATGGACACAGCAAGTAAAAACATCAACTTGCTCCTGAGACCTCCAACATCATCTCATTGTGAACGAAGAGACCTATCATCAGTGAACATCACAGCCGCTCCTAGACCAGGTGGTATAGCATGGGACACAACTGATTATGACATTTATGGCCCAGTGGAACTGTTGAAGATTCTACATCAGTTTAAGGTTTCTTTGAGTGACTTTGTCTCACCCAGCACATTTTCTGATGATTGGGACTTTTAAACTGTTAATAATATGATGACAGATTTAGAAATATCAGCTAAATTCACTAAACATGAATACTTAGAAGGTCCATCAGATCATGAACAAATGTATTGTTTTAATTATTATGGTCACCATTATTTGCACAAATCTGCAAACCTTAGAAATGTTTTTTCTTACAATCAATGGGAACATTGTCCAACACCGCCAAAGGGCAGCTCAAAAACACTTAATGAAAAGTTTTCATACTTCTCAGGTTTTAATGTCACAAATCCAGAAACGTTTTATTTAAAAAATGTGAATAAGACAGGAATGAAAAACATTGCTGACTAATACTAAACAAATGTATTCTGCGAACTTTTATGCTCATCTGTCTACATTAGGTTTTAACTTTTGGAAAGACAACATTTAGACAAAAACTGTCTGGGACACAAAAGACTGGCAGGTGCAAGGTTTAGAAGCCTTATTCAGAGCCTGCATTATCCCAGAACAAATAATGTTTTTAAATTACACTGTTCAACAAACATCTTGTCTTGGCTTGGCTAAGATAAAAGATTTAAACAAACCGTCCATACCTAAGCCCACAACTGACAGTAATAGCACTGCAGATGAGGAGGTAGACGTAAAACAGATTTTACAACAGAACAGAACAGAACGAATCCTGATTGGAAAAAATGGTTAATCTGGCCCACAGACACAAATAACTGTCAAGATAGATTCCTGAACAAAACACAAGGGTTCAAAATGAACAGGCCAGATGCAAGATATTCCCAGAGACAACATCCAGGGATAGTTACAACATACAGTGTAGGAAAACTATGCCTTGAGTGGCTACAGAAATCCACACTTCCAGAAATTAAACAACACTTAACTTTACTTAAAGAAGGCATTGACTTACAAGACTTCTTACTTGGACCTCGTAAACCACGTCAAAAACGTTTCATATACGCCGGTATATATTCTGCTTACAATGAAGCATGGAAAGTCACGCAAATGGAAACTGCAGAAAGAATACGGGAAATTGGTTGTATTAATTTAGAGAAAGCTCTCTCTGTAGTGGACAATGGTGTAACGACTCTGCCCTTCAGAATTTATTCTTTGGACAGCATTGTATCATCTGCCATTGACTTAATAGAGCAGGACTTGCTAATGTTACAACCTGGCCAGTCTCAATTACGTTCTATAATGCTCCTAGGCTGGACGTTACAAAATCTGCGTTCAGGCTACGTGCCATGGCGTCTAATCAATACCACATCATTGTTAACTGTCTTTAACCTTACAGATAAACAAATCTCTTTGGCACAAAGAGGAGCAGACTATACGGTGCTGAGCATTGCAAAACTGGAAAGATTACCATTAACCGTTTCTGAGAAACCTGTCTTAGAATGGATAATACATGGCACCATCACGATACAAGTGATGATTTTCCAATTTCAGTATTGCTTACAACTAAGGCTCTCAGTTTTCCGTTTAAACGGATTTATACATATAAATACAGACAGTAAACCTTTTGGTTTTTGTCTGTATTTATATATAGAAAAAGAAAAATACTTACAAAACAGATGCTCCTGCCGCCTCTGTGCTCCTCTATAAAATCTGAGTCATAGGTGCACAGGGGCTGCCAGAGGAAATCGTTAACTTCTGCTCTCAAACTGCCTCTCCAAAGAGGGGTGAACAAGTGCAGCTGGGAGTGCCGTGTCAACAGAGGCCCTCCAGGACCCCTCACAGTGGTGGTCAGGCAAGGTGTAAACTGTTGGAGCAGTGCCAGCAGCTGATGTCCATTAAGAGGTGTGAAACACCTCAGGACATCGGCTGAAGCCCCACCAACATTTTGTTTTAGTTGTTGTAGGGGAGGGGGAAAGAGGGTGATATGGCAGGGCACAGAGGGGGCAGACATGCCTCTAACAATGAATAGCTCGCACGGAACGGAGGGGGTCAAAGGGTGTGCATTAGGAACACCATTTATTTTAAAATATAATTGATTGTTGAAGGTGGAGCGACGGTCCCATGAAATGGAGGATGGGTCCTACGAGGGAGTGAGGCACCCCTGGCAGGGACCAAATGAATCCAAGATTGCGCCTCCCAAGACAGATTGAGTGAGTCAAATATGCCTTGCAACGCCGGCGATTTTCAAGCGAGGTGAACCCAACACTCATACCTCATATCCATACCACACAGGGTGAGCAAGATTGGGGCATGTGATGGCGACGAAATCCAGCGGGTATAATAGAAAGGTGGTTCCATTCCGGAGTTTCCGGGCCATGAGTATTGCATATTGCTCTTGTCCCCATAGACGCTAGGCGCTAGAGAGGTTTCCCTTCTCTAGGTAGTGATGGGGAGGGCCTCCCCTCGCCCATCAGCAAGCAGACAGGTGAGCATGCTTTCCCTCAGTAGGGCCATAGGGGTGGAACGATCAGGGGTGGAACAATCTGGGTGGCTGGACGGAATGCCTCATCAAGGCAGGAAGAAACTTGCCTGCACTCTCCAATGAAGGGATTGAAGCTGCCAATGTGAATAATGCATTTAGCATAGGATCCAATTTTTTAAACAACTGCTATAACAACCTAGTGCAAATTTGCATGTCAATTTAAATAAATGGGGTAAAATACTAGTTTCAGCCCTTTTTTTCCTGCGACAAAAAATAAATGTGGATAAATACAGATAAAATGACAAAAAAATAGATATGGATAAATACAGACGGAAATGTTGGAAAAATAAATACCATAAAACCGGGAGCCCTACTTACAACATATACCAGCAGGCCTGTATGAAAGGTTGGGTAATGGATACATTAAGTCAACCTGGATTTTACCATACACACACAAATGTTGCAATGGGGGAAAGGAAGTGTTTCTTAGAAGTAAAAATTGTAAGATCTCACTAAGCGGTACACTTTTATGCGAAGGTATTAATTTACACGGAGCCTGCGAAGGTTCTTCAAATAACCTTTCTTGCCACCTGCACGGTTCACCAGCAGCGGTGATAGAACCAATTTTTAGGCAGCTTTCCAATGGCAGCTACGTTAGGCTCAATGATCACAGCTGTTGTGGCATGTTGCCAGGAAAAGCGTATCTAGTTAGTGTGTCAGCCAGGGTCACTTGTTGTATGCAAGTATTGTATCCAAAAAGCAAGACAGACAGGGAGTCGGCCTTATGGCCTTCACTGAATATCTCTTCTATACGAATTGATACTTTAAGCAGAATGAAAGCCATTCTTTTGCAAAAAACTGTGCCCCTGACCTCGTCTAGAGAAACGTATGATCTGCAAGTTGCAAGGACTTCTATAGAGATACATGCATTATTATCAACTAACTGCCCAGTACATTTCACAGAAATGTTAGGTCAAATCTTAAACATGTCTGATATCAGAGTATTGCGCATGTATTTAAGACAATTGTTTCGGGCTGTTAGCACCATTTGAAGCAGTCCTCTGCATTTTTCCAAATTTCTTGCACTCTGTGTTTGGTGGTTTGCCTCTCGTTTTGGGACTCGTAGCAGGGATCTTATTTTTATTCCTAATGCTCCGATATGGCAAGTCCAGTCACCAACGAAGCCCAGACTACCATGGACGCCCTTCTGGCTATGCTGTACTGTGACAGAATTACACTGATTCTTGGCTTGGCTCGTTTAAGAGATCTGAATACCACTTGGTTTCTTTCATTCAGACCAATCTGGCAAGATTGCATCTTACCTGTTCTACGATGCCTGCTTTGTGGAGAGGAATGCGTGTTAGATGTTTGTCTAACACTACCATTGGTTGTGCCAACGGATGCAGACGCATTACTGGGTCTGGTAACAGCTCACGTGTTGTGTTGCCCCCAACCGCTACTAATCCTGATGACGGCATTCATTGAGATCTCACCAGTGAATTCAACAGGAGGTGGGATATGTGGATCTACTTCACAACAATAAGAGAGTAAGGGTATTAGTTAGTGAGGTTGGAACTCCTAGTCCCCTACTGTTATAGATAAGCAAACAAAGGAGGAGTACCCCCTAGGTAGGTAGCAGAAAATTCTGTACCTAGAGCTTAAGGCTCATTCAAAGCACAATGTGCCCAACCTTGGCAGCACAGCGCATGTCCTTTTTTGAAGACCCCTCACTCACCAACCTGGTTGGTGACATGCTTCATCACTGGGGTCCCACCCCGAAGGCCGAGTGCTAACAGGGTGTGCTTCGACACCTGGTTACAGTGGAGCGGGTTTTTTTCTTTTATTTATATATGAAATAACTTTAAAAGAGGGGAAGTGATTTAAAAAGGGTTCAAGTACTACTCACTGCAAGAGTTTATTCTTGAGTGTTTGAACCCCCATAAAAATAGTGAGACACCTGTGCCTAATTAGGAAGACTTCGGTGTCTTAAGACGTGTAGTGTTTTAAAAATAGGGAAGGTGTGCTATGTGATTTATTACAAAAGAAAAGAAAAAAATATAGGTCTACATGTTTCAACCATCACATGATTATGGGTTTTTGTCAGGACCAGAATTAGTGACCTTGGAGGTACGTACTCGCTAAGGTACGGCCTACCCTCGATCACAAAGAAAAACAGGTCCACAAAATTGTGGGCCTTAACAAAAGTTCAGTGGTCTTCTCCCCGGTCTGGAAGAAAAAACCTGTGAAGAGAAATTGGGGAAGGGTTTGGGATCACATGCACAAGTGGACAGACATTGATGTACACTTAACATATACGCTGGTGAATACAATTCTGACCCATGCTGATCGTTATATTGGCACCTGTGCTCCTTGATGCTGTGGGAAGGTGCAGTTGAATCTTTCCAGGCTTGTGCATGGGTGATTAAATCCCCGGGACAGCCCAGGGGGTGAATCTGGCAGATAGTCTGGGTAATTTAACATTAGATTTCGTGGGATGTATATGTGTAACATATTAACGGGGCACTACAACTGGGAATCCCAGAGCCAGGATAATAAATATTGAGGTTGCAGCCCTGTGAAACCCCGGATTATGTAAGACATTTGGCTTACTTTGCGAGCGGTACAAGTCCGCTACATGGGCGTCCGGGTTCCAAGAGCCCAGCTCACTTCATCTAGAAGGAGAAATACAGAAGCGGGTACAGATCGGCATGAGCGACGTACACATCGACATGGGCGACGTGGCGTCTTCTCCTGTAAGGTTACCGATTCCGGTGCGAACAGTGGTGCGCAACTTACTTGTGGCTTCTGCTCATCGGACCGAAAACCTACTTGGTTCCTGTTCGGTACGCCCCGTGGAAGTCCCTAGCCGAATTACTCAGTCTAGAGGTATATACCCAGGATCGAGCTTCCTGGGCGGGGTGGGGTCGATCGACCCTTAGTCACGTGGGGCCGGGAGCCAATCACCGTTGACTCTCCCAGAAGCGAGGCTTGGGAGAGGTTATCACGGCAACCGAGAACTCGGTCGAGTGAGAGTGTTTGTCATGACAGTGGGAAGCGGTATCTCCAGTCGGTACCACAAAAAACCCATGAAGGGAGAATCTGTAAGAGCAGAGTAAAGAGAATTAATGGGCAGCAATCTTTCAGATTTGTTTTTACTAGACTACCCTTGTTGGTTAACATATAGGATAGTGTCAGTTAGGTGCTTAGAAAGAACATATTAATGCATTGGTGATGTTATTGTACTGGGGAGGCTGCTGTTACACCATTATCGAGTTCCAAGGAATATTGTCGTTTAGACCATCCCTATGGGTACCCAGCCTGTACACCCATCTTTGTTCCTTCTCAAATAGGCGTTGGTTTTGATTGTTTCCCGCACTAATCTGTTCAATGATTGTCCATTGTATATCCTTAGGTGTGTGCCCGGCTGTTAGGTAGTGATCTGTGAGTTTTGTCATCGACTTCTTGCACCTGATGGTGCTCCTGTGCTCTCCGATTCGCAATTTGACTTTTCTGTTAGTCATGCCTACATAGCGTAGGTTACAGGGGCAGGTTATTAGGTACACTACATTTTCGCTGTTGCAGTTTGTGTGTCCCCGTATAGTCCAGGTTTTTCCTGGTTCAAGCTGTAGTGTCTTGGTGTTGGTAGTGAAAGTACACACACTACAATTGCCACATTTGTAGTGGCCTGTTACTCTAGGTAAGCCCCAGGCGTTCAGCACGGTTTCTTCTCCTGCTGCTTTTTTTATTGGTCTAGTGTTTACTACTACGTTCTTGATGCTCCTTGCTTTTTTGTAAGAGAACAGTGGTTTCTCCCATTCCAAATTGCCTGAGTTTAGAATCGACCAATGTTTATTGATTATTCTGGTCACATCGTTGGAGATCGTGTTATACGTGGTGACGCAGGTGAGAGGGATGTTTTCAACTGTTTTTTCTGTGTTTTCCAGGAGTGCATCCCGGGGTTGGTTGCGGGCACGTTTCTGGCTTTTCTGCAAGATTCTGTCAGGATAGCCCCGGTCCTTGAGTTTGTGAGTCAGATCGCTGGCCTGTTTCTTGTAATCATTGAGTTCACTACAATTTCTTCTAATTCGTAGAAATTGTCCGTATGGTAGGTTCTCACGCAATGGTCTTGGATGGAAGCTTTCAAATCGCAACAAGCTATTTCTAGCTGTTGGTTTATAGTGTGTTGTTGTTCTGAAAACTCCATTTTCCTTTTTGATTACAAGGTCTAGAAACACCATGGTGTTCTGATTTTTGACATATGTGACATTCAAGTTGTCATCGCATGTGTTAAGCCAGTTGAAAAAGGAGACCAGTACGTCCTCGGGTCCCTTCCAAATGGCCAACACATCGGCAATGTATCGTTTCCACAATAGGATATTCGAGCTGTAAGGATTTCTGTAGCTGAGTATGAATTTTTCTTCGAAGTCGTGGACGTAGAGTCCTGCCACGCTTGGGGCAAAAGTGCTCCCCATAGAAGTACCTCCAATTTGGAGGTATATTGTTCCTTCGAATTCAAAAAAGTTTTTCTTGAGGGCCAGTCTTGCACACTCTAATATGAATTGTCTTGGAGTGCTTGAAGTCCATTCCTCTTTCTCCAGAGCTTTTTTTAGGACTTCCAAGGTCACATCTTGTGGAATGCTCGTGTATAAGCTCTTAATATCGAAACTTACAAGGATAGTGTCTTCGTCCATGGTGAGGCCATTTAGTAGTTGCAGCAAGCTTTTAGTGTCTTAAAGGTAGGTGCTGGTCTTTTGTACCAGTTTTTTTAAAAAGACATCGCAAAAGCGGGAGAGAAGTTCCAACAATGAACCTAGACCAGAAACTATCGGTCTCCCAGGTGGTGGGGTCTTATTCTTGTGTATCTTCGGGAGAGTGTAGAAGTAGGGCACTCTCCCTTCGCTATTACACAGGAAATTGGCCTCTTGTTTGGAGATGTACCCTTCCGCCTCTCCATGTTCCACTAGCGATTTTATCTCGCTACGCAGGTCTTCTGTCGGATCGCTGGGTAGTATGCGGTAGCTTGTCTCATCAGACAGTAGTCTCAGACATTCAGTTTGATAGGCTGACTTGTCTTGCACCACCACTCCACCGCCTTTATCCGCGGATTTTATTACGATGGTCTCGCAATCCCTCAGTTGATCCAGGGCGATCCTTTCTTTTCTCGTCAGATTCATAAACGTTTTTTTGGGAGTTAGTTTTTCAACTTCGTTAACAACCGCTTGTTCGAAGGTGATTACCTCTACTGAAATAGTGTGGGGGGGGGGTGGCACGAATGTTGACTTTGTTCGTAGACCAGTTCCATTTGGGTCATCTTCTGAGGTTGCTTTGTCTTTTTTCTCAAAAAATGCCTTTAATTTGAGTTTTCTAAAAGATGAGGAAAGCTCACAGTGGAGTTTAAATTTGTCCAGATTTGCAGTTGGTACAAACCCGAGTCCTTTATTCAACACCTTTTCTTCATCCTCAGAGAGTGGTCTTGTCGATAAATTGGTAACTAGGTCTTTCGGTTGCTCGGTCCTGCTTGTGGAGTCATGGTCCGTGGCTGACCTGTGTTCGAGACTTCCGCTCCCCAATGTACCTGGTTGCCCTGGTTGCTGTTTTTCCGTCTGCCCCTTCCCCTTCCGCCCCTGGCTAAAAAAGGTGGCCTGTATGCATTTGGTGGGAAGAAAGGTTGTTGGAATGGTGGTTGCCATCCAAACATCTGGAAATTTTGGGGATGGTTATAAGGACCTGGATAGCCTTGCATTTGCATTGGGTTGAAGGGTGGCCAGTTGCCTTGCATCCTTCCACGCCCTCGTCCTTTTTGTTTGGTGCTTCCAGTGCTGGAATTGCTGCTCGTATTAGACGAATTACTCGAAGCATTGCTTGAGGCATCTGAGTTGTCATCTGGTTTGGACTGAGGGACGTATTCTGGGTCCGAGTAGGGGTAAGCTTTTACCATAGAGAATCTCTTCAAGTCCTTCTGAAACTTTTGCACTTTCTGCTGTGTCAGGTTATCTTTATAGTCGTTAATTTCTCTATTTAACCCGTCCAATTTCTTTTTGTAGCCAGAGATTGTGGTTTTTATGTGGCCCTCTGCTATTTGGATCTCCACTTGGATTTTCTCGGATAATCTCAAGGCAGTCTTAAGTATGAGGACTATCCAGACATGCGTGCAGTGCCACGCTATAGAGGCCCAATCTTTTCGGAAGGTAGCATCCTCAAGGAAGATACAGGTTACCAGTTACCAGTAAGCCCTTAGGAGCCAAGTTGTTACTGAGATATTGCTTTAAGATTGTGCCATGTAGGATAGTTCTAATCCTATTCCGTTTGAGCTCTGTCAGATTCTCCCATTTTGTTGTCTGTGAAATGCTCTGTGCTATATTCGCATCGGCGAATACAGATAAATCACCCATGATTTCATCCACCTCAGCCGAGGTGTAGGAGAGACCATGGTTCTCGGCCATGGTTGCAGGTAATACCAGAGAAAAAGGAAAAAGTGTGTAACTATGTGTAACTCTCGCAGCTCTGCGCTGCCTAGTCTACTTCACAACAATGAGAGAGTAAGGGTATTAGTGAGGTTAGAACTCCTAGTCCCCTACTGTTATAGATAAGCAAACAAAGGAGGAGTACCCCCTAGGTAGGTAGCAGAAAATTCTGTACATAGAGCTTAAGGTTCATTCAAAGCACAATGTGCCCAAGCTTGGCAGGACAGCGCATGTCCTTTTTTGAAGACCCCTCACTCACCAACCTGGTTGGTGACATGCTTCATCACTGGGGTCCCATCCCGAAGGCTGAGTGCCAACAGGGTGTGCTTCGACACCTGGTTACAGTGGAGCGGGTTTTTTTCTTTTTTTATATATGAAATAACTTTAAAAGAGGGGAAGTGATTTAAAAAGGGTTCAAGTACTACTCACTGCAAGAGTTTATTCCTGCTGAGTGTTTGAACCCCCATAAAAATAGTGAGACACCTGTGCCTAATTAGGAAGACTTCGGTGTCTTAAGACGTGTAGTGTTTTAAAAATAGCGAAGGTGTGCTATGTGATTTATCACAAAAGAAAAGAAAAAAATATAGGTCTACATGTTTCAACCATCACATGATTATGGGTTTTCGTCAGGACCAGAATTAGTGACCTGGGAGGTACGTACTCGCTAAGGTACGGCCTACCCTCGATCACAAAGAAAAACAGGTCCACAAAATTGTGGGCCTTAACAAAAGTTCAGTGGTCTTCTCCCCGGTCTGGAAGAAAAAACCTGTGAAGAGAAATTGGGGAAGGGGGTTGGGATCACATGCACAAGTGGACAGACATTGATGTACACTTAACATATACGCTGGTGAATACAATTCTGACCCATGCTGATCGTTATATTGGCACCTGTGCTCCTTGATGCTGTGGGAAGGTGCAGTTGAATCTTTCCAGGCTTGTGCATGGGTGATTAAATCCAGCCCAGGGGGTGAATCTGGCAGATAGTCTGGGTAATTTAACATTAGATTTCGTGGGATGTATATGTCTAACATATTAACGGGGCGCTACAACTGGGAATCCGGGAGCCAGGACATTAAATATTGAGGTTCCAGTCCTGTGAAATCCCGGATTATGTAAGACATTTGGCTTACTTTGCGAGCGGTACAAGTCCGCTACATGGGCTTCCGGGTTCCAAGAGTCCAGCTCACTTCATCTAGAAGGAGAAATACAGAAGCGAGTACAGATCGGCATGAGCGACGTACACATCAACATGGGCGACGTGGCGTCTTCTCCTGTAAGGTTACCGATTCCGGTGCGAACAGTGGTGCGCAACTTACTTGTGGCTTCTGCTCATCGGACCGAAAACCTACTTGGTTCCTGTTCGGTATGCCCCGTGGAAGTCCCTAGCCGAATGTGGCTCAACAGGCACACAGGTACCATCTGATCTGACCATTGCTAACGCGGCTCACGCTGACGGCGATGCTTCTCAACCGTGCACAATTGATCTACTTAATGAAGTAGTTCCACTTTCACCTACTGTGGTAGACGATTTCTTTACCAGCTTAGACGATTTGATGTTTTCTCCTGACACTGAGAATGACTTTTGAGATCTGCACACAGCGTTCCATGAACTCTGAATTTGGCCTTTGTTTTTAATAACAATCCTTCCGAAAACCTTTGGAACTTTTCTACGGCTGATTTTGACTTTTCCCAAAGAACTTAAAAGAATTTTGTTTTTTTTGTTTTTTTTGGCACAAAGTAATCTGTTTAAAGTAGAACTATTCTTAGAGAACAAGACATTCTTTAAATACTTCCTAAAGAGACAATAATTGACCTTGTCCTCGAAACCAAAACAGAATATTATTTCTGCTATGGAATTGTCTCGACCGTTTTTTTTTGTAACCTAGAGTCATTTTCATAAATGTCATTACATGATTCATTCAGTTAGCTTTGCCAACATCATAATTCATGTTTTAAATGACGCCTATTGCTTTTAAATGCGTACTGTACAAATGCTAATTTGTTCGTGTGCAACCTTTTCAAATGCATTTTGTGTATTTTGGGTGGGATTGTAGACACATGCTTTAGATATGTTTTAGTGCTTATAATTTAGTAATGTTAAACATAATAAAGTGGAGTGGGTGTTGTATATGAATTTAGGACCCTAGTGTAATTTTCCCTGATTCATGCCCATATATAGGTATAAATCACCCTATCCTTATATAGGCATAGAAATCATAACCATATTTAGACTTAGCCTATGCAGTCCAAATACGACATGGCTACTTCCACTAGTTCCGAAAATCCACAACGATTTCTTGGAAAAACCCACCTTCAGCAGTCAGGGACTTTCCCTTGCTAGAATATTGATTTATCCAAGAACTCATGGAGTTTTCAACGAACTAAGTCCTTGATGACGTTATTATGTCCAACCCTACGTTAAACTAGGCACCTTCAAGGTATAAATATGCCCACACTTGCCCAGGCAAACACACAGTGGTTTGGAGCAGTTCGACTATCTGCTTTGCCAACGCCCTGCTATAGCAAGTGCCGAAGGAAGCTGACCCTCCAGCAGACGCACTGAGAGAGACGCTGTCTTTTCTCTTGCAGAGAAATCCAGCTGCAGTGTTTCCAACCTACCCTTGCGGGTTGTTGAGAAATCAAGTCCTGAGAGAGAGATACCAGACCTCCTTCATTCTAAACCAAGGTACGGAGCTGATTAGACCCTTAAATATTTCTTGGATTAGATTCTTGGCAAAGAACACTGAAACTAAGCTACACCTCACTTACTTCTTCCCTTGTACTAGACCTAGGTTAGGCATACCGGGGTAGGCGTATTTTAGAAGCACCAGTTGAGTACTTTTTAGTCTTTATTTATTGATGTATGTATTCTATGTATTTTATGGCTTAGAAACCATATCATGCTTTTACAGTATTATTTTATAATACTCTTCGTACTGTACGCATTGTACTTTGCAACCAGTATAACAATTGTAGCATTTCATTTCCTCTGCATGAGAAAGAAGACTGTTCAATAAATCCTTTTATTGAAAACGCCACTCTCTCTATTTCTCTCGACCTCTGGTGAAACGAAGCATGCACGATTGACTGAGTAAAATAACTATCTATTGTTTCCGCGACTCTAGAGATACATTTCTTATTCTTGGGAAACAAAGTTGTCACGTTTATGCGGTTGTCAGAGACTAATCCCTTCTTGTGAATTCGAGAAATTTTGTAGTGACCTCTGAGCTAGCTGGCACTCACAATTAAGTCTAGTATATTCGATAGAGACCTAGTAGACCTCAGTCCTACGTCAAATCTATGGGATATATTATTCCAATGCACAGAGCCTATTGGGAATATAGGAACTACACTACATGTGCACCGACCTACACTACATGTTTTCCTACTAGAACCTCTCTAGAAGTTGTATTCAGGGTGTGCTAAGCCTTTAACACCTACAACTTCTTAGTTCAGTAGAACTTATGTATTATAAGACTTGATTTATATGTACCTACAAGTACCTTGATATGCTTTTTCAAATGATATTTTCAAGATTATTTGGTAAAACAAGGCAAGCTCTTATCCTATCCGCTGCACACCAATGTGAGAAGTTGGCCTGGTATATGATGTCCACTATTCTAGTGAGACACCTTGCACCAGTCCAATCGACCCTTATTTTTTATTTTTTTTATTTTTTGAAAACCTTTATTGTTCCAAGAAGGCAAACAAATACGGGCCTACAACCATCCGGCCGGCCTCGAAAACATTGTGAGCACAGTTGCAGGTAGACGGATCCCAGCAGCATCACAGTACAAAGTAGCAAACAGTCCAAATTACGCTGATCGTAGGAGAACTGCCGGGGAACAGGAGATATAAAGGTTAATTTTAATAAAGTTTTAATAATATACTATAAAGAATAGAGACCAAGAAGGATCAGGGACCAAACAACCACCCAGGAACGGGAGCGGGCAACGCCATCAGCAGTAAATAATCAGGCAAAAACATAGGCGAAATAGCGGCACGCATCAGTACAATAGTACAGAGAACCACCACCCATAGCACGTGCCGATCGTCACCCCCCCTCCACCCAACCACCCCACCGATCCAAGGAAAAAGGGGAGAGAATAGTAAGATCAAAAGAGAAGAAAAACAAGGCCCATAGAACTGAAGACAAACAACACCCCACCCCCCATCCCCCCACGCTATACGCATGCAGAGGCTACGGCCTACCCCCCCCTTGCAGTGTGCCTGTAGCCCAAAAAAGAGTACCCGAAATACAGCTAGAGAGAAAGGAGGAAAGGAAAAAGAGATCACGAAAGAACCGAGAGGAGGGCCAGTTCCATATGCTCCCGGTCACCCCGGCCACACATACATCCACCACCCCAAGTATCATTAGTAAGATAGCAAAGAACAAACATTATTACAAATGGGGAGAGTCATCTCTTAATGTGCAACCGAATCATATGTAGAACAGTCCCAACCTAGTCTCCGCCAGCCAGTGAATCAATACTACGGAAGAAACCGCCTAGCCCTGGCCCGATCTTGGATGTCCCCCCAAACACACCCTCCGTGGAAAGCCAACCCCCTCTGAGACAAAGAAACAAAATGGCCGCAAAGAGGGAGGGGGAAGTTCGTGAACACAAAATGGACGTCGCCAGCCACCAAGAAGTCCGTTGTCCTCAATGAAAAGCTCCTCCAAATTGTCCTGATGGCACAAGTTCCACAGTGGGGAGAATGACGGCCACAAAGAAAGAGCAAACGAGGGGGCTAGAGACCGCTTAGCAGGCGCCCGAGTCAATAGTGATGGTAGATGAAACAAAGACGCAGCCCCCGTATGAGAGGGAAACAAAGTAGCACAAGCAGAGCTGACGGACGGCCGCCCGTTGGTGCAAATACAGGCCATAGCAGTCCCATCGTTGCTGTGAGCCTGTGGAAACATTGTATCCCATTCAAGCATCGGCAAAGGCAAGTCTAAGCGTTGTCGGGAACAGACACTCCGCTCCCGCCTCAGATCGAACACAGTTCCATCAAGCTTCTCACCCAGTATGCGGGAGCCATTTTCCAGTGCTGATCTTAGGTCACCAAGGGCAGTCAAAATGGCCCCATAAGACAGTTCAGGCTGCGGTCCCCCTGTCTCCAATTCACAAGAGGGTGCATGCAATCCGGCCCCCAGCTCAGACAGGGCATCGCAGTTCCAGGGCGAGGGCGGGCAATCTTCCCCATGCTGCGAGTCATCAGGCTCAGCCATCCTGCCAATAATCAAACGTATAAGCTGGGGGGGGTGCGCGGCACGACTGAGTTACAATCCAAGCCCCCGATGCCACCGGGGCTAACCGCAGTCGAGCGTTCCTTGCAGAGAGCCGCCTCGGCTCAGTTGGACAGCCGGGGCGGAGGAACGGTCAGCCGATACCAAGCAAGAGCAACAATGGGGTCCAAGTAACACACCGTCAGCGCAAACAAAGGAGCCTCGCTCACGGGATGTCCGCCGCCTCGCATTCGCGCTACAATCTCGATGCGCGATAAACCACGGCAGGCTGCATATCCAGTCTGTGTCTCGGTCAGTAGGCAGCACTTTTCAGTCTCCGGCACCAAGCGAGCAGCCCGGCCGCCGCTGATCCAGCGAGGTCCGGCGGCGCGCGGCGAGTTAAGCAGGGGTCCAGGGCTGTGAGACGGTTTTTCGGATATCTCCGGTCACCGGACAGGCGGAGAGCTCGGAGGAACGCTGGCAAAGTCAGCACAACATGCTGAACGTCCCGCCGCTGGAATGCATCAGGATAGTAAGCAGGATGCCGGTGCGGGGCTCAAGGGCCGGTGGAGCCGAGAGCCTACACGTCTGCTCCGGTCGCCATCTTGGCTCCTCCCCCCCAATCGACCCTTATTGATGGTGGTTGTAAAGTCAACCTTATAGAAAGCTATCCTAGTGGTAGCTATGGAGAGCGGGCTTCAAGCTAAGACTTCAGAGAGCGAATTAAGCTAGTTATTTTACCAATTATAATCCCTTGAGTACCAAATGTAAGCACACCACACAAGGTAAATATCAAATATATACCCTTTATGAGGTCAGAGGTCTAAGTACATTACAAGGAACTTAATTAGCATACAATAAGTTGCACAGTATACGTTATGCCCTAGGGGCCTCACAAACCATATATTAAAATAGTGGTATAAGAACCACGTCTGGGATAGAAAGCAGGCCTAGGGCCTGGGGAATCACTGGGGCTTCCAGGAACAATCAAAGGTTAGGATGTAGGAGACCCACGGGAGACGCGTGCAGTGTCTAAACACAGCCACAGGTTACCATTGACAAGTTACAAATTTACAATTTAAGGACACTTCCGGATGGACTACGATGGATCCCTTTTAGACTAGAACACTTCAAGAGTCAAGACCCACAGAAGCACCAGAGTATTAATATTACCTCACCCACGGAAGCCGGGTGCATAGGTGCCTTTTGGTGTCGGGTTTCGTCGTCGTTTTCAATGGAGAGCTGCAAAGAAGTGCTGCAGGCGACCAGAGGAAAACCTACTTGGTTCCTGTTCGGTATGCCCGTGGAAGTCCCTAGCCGAATGTGGCTCAACAGGCACACAGGTACCATCTGATCTGACCATTGCTAACGGGCTCACGCTGACGGCGATGCTTCTCAACCGTGCACAATTGATCTACTTAATGAAGTAGTTCCACTTTCACCTACTGTGGTAGACGATTTCTTTACCAGCTTAGACGATTTGATGTTTTCTCCTGACACCGAGAATGACTTTTGAGATCTGCACACAGCGTTCCATGAACTCTGAATTTGGCCTTCGTTTTTAATAACAATCCTTCCGAAAACCTTTGGAACTTTTCTACGGCTGATTTTGACTTTTCCCAAAGAACTTAAAAGAATTTTGTTTTTTTTGTTTTTTTTGGCACAAAGTAATCTGTTTAAAGTAGAACTATTCTTAGAGAACAAGACATTCTTTAAATACTTCCTAAAGAGACAATAATTGACCTTGTCCTCGAAACCAAAACAGAATATTATTTCTGCTATGGAATTGTCTCGACCGTTTTTTTTTGTAACCTAGAGTCATTTTCATAAATGTCATTACATGATTCATTCAGTTAGCTTTGCCAACATCATAATTCATGTTTTAAATGACGCCTATTGCTTTTAAATGCGTACTGTACAAATGCTAATTTTTTCGTGTGCAACCTTTTCAAATGCATTTTGTGTATTTTGGGTGGGATTGTAGACACATGCTTTAGATATGTTTTAGTGCTTATAATTTAGTAATGTTAAACATAATAAAGTGGAGTGGGTGTTGTATATGAATTTAGGACCCTAGTGTAATTTTCCCTGATTCATGCCCATATATAGGTATAAATCACCCTATCCTTATATAGGCATAGAAATCATAACCATATTTAGACTTAGCCTATGCAGTCCAAATACGACATGGCTACTTCCACTAGTTCCGAAAATCCACAACGATTTCTTGGAAAAACCCACCTTCAGCAGTCAGGGACTTTCCCTTGCTAGAATATTGATTTATCCAAGAACTCATGGAGTTTTCAACGAACTAAGTCCTTGATGACGTTATTATGTCCAACCCTACGTTAAACTAGGCACCTTCAAGGTATAAATATGCCCACACTTGCCCAGGCAAACACACAGTGGTTTGGAGCAGTTCGACTATCTGCTTTGCCAACGCCCTGCTATAGCAAGTGCCGAAGGAAGCTGACCCTCCAGCAGACGCACTGAGAGAGACGCTGTCTTTTCTCTTGCAGAGAAATCCAGCTGCAGTGTTTCCAACCTACCCTTGCGGGTTGTTGAGAAATCAAGTCCTGAGAGAGAGATACCAGACCTCCTTCATTCTAAACCAAGGTACGGAGCTGATTAGACCCTTAAATATTTCTTGGATTAGATTCTTGGCAAAGAACACTGAAACTAAGCTACACCTCACTTACTTCTTCCCTTGTACTAGACCTAGGTTAGGCATACCGGGGTAGGCGTATATTAGAAGCACCAGTTGAGTACTTTTTAGTCTTTATTTATTGATGTATGTATTCTATGTATTTTATGGCTTAGAAACCATATCATGCTTTTACAGTATTATTTTATAATACTCTTCGTACTGTACGCATTGTACTTTGCAACCAGTATAACAATTGTAGCATTTCATTTCCTCTGCATGAGAAAGAAGACTGTTCAATAAATCCTTTTATTGAAAACGCCACTCTCTCTATTTCTCTCGACCTCTGGTGAAACGAAGCATGCACGATTGACTGAGTAAAATAACTATCTATTGTTTCCGCGACTCTAGAGATACATTTCTTATTCTTGGGAAACAAAGTTGTCACGTTTATGCGGTTGTCAGAGACTAATCCCTTCTTGTGAATTCGAGAAATTTTGTAGTGACCTCTGAGCTAGCTGGCACTCACAATTAAGTCTAGTATATTCGATAGAGACCTAGTAGACCTCAGTCCTACGTCAAATCTATGGGATATATTATTCCAATGCACAGAGCCTATTGGGAATATAGGAACTACACTACATGTGCACCGACCTACACTACATGTTTTCCTACTAGAACCTCTCTAGAAGTTGTATTCAGGGTGTGCTAAGCCTTTAACACCAACAACTTCTTAGTTCAGTAGAACTTATGTATTATAAGACTTGATTTATATGTACCTACAAGTACCTTGATATGCTTTTTCAAATGATATTTTCAAGATTATTTGGTAAAACAAGGCAAGCTCTTATCCTATCCGCTGCACACCAATGTGAGACGTTGGCCTGGTATATGATGTCCACTATTCTAGTGAGACACCTTGCACCAGTCCAATCGACCCTTATTTTTTATTTTTTTTATTTTTTGAAAACCTTTATTGTTCCAAGAAGGCAAACAAATACGGGCCTACAACTATCCGGCCGGCCTCGAAAACATTGTGAGCACAGTTGCAGGTAGACGGATCCCAGCAGCATCACAGTACAAAGTAGCAAACAGTCCAAATTACGCTGATCGTAGGAGAACTGCCGGGGAACAGGAGATATAAAGGTTAATTTTAATAAAGTTTTAATAATATACTATAAAGAATAGAGACCAAGAAGGATCAGGGACCAAACAACCACCCAGGAACGGGAGCAGGCAACGCCATCACCAGTAAATAATCAGGCAAAAACATAGGCGAAATAGCGGCACGCATCAGTACAATAGTACAGAGAACCACCACCCATAGCACGTGCCGATCGTCACCCCCCCTCCACCCAACCACCCCACCGATCCAAGGAAAAAGGGGAGAGAATAGTAAGATCAAAAGAAAAGAAAAACAAGGCCCATAGAACTGAAGACAAACAATACCCCACCCCCCATCCCCCCAGCCTACACGCATGCAGAGGCTACGGCCTACCCCCCCCTGCAGTGTGCCTGTAGCCCAAAAAAGAGTACCCGAAATACAGCTAGAGAGAAAGGAGGAAAGGAAAAAGAGATCACGAAAGAACCGAGAGGAGGGCCAGTTCCATATGCTCCCGGTCACCCCGGCCACACATACATCCACCACCCCAAGTATCATTAGTAAGATAGCAAAGAACAAACATTATTACAAATGGGGAGAGTCATCTCTTAATGTGCAACCGAATCATATGTAGAACAGTCCCAACCTAGTCTCCGCCAGCCAGTGAATCAATACTACGGAAGAAACCGCCTAGCCCTGGCCCGATCTTGGATGTCCCCCCAAACACACCCTCCGTGGAAAGCCAACCCCCTCTGAGACAAAGAAACAAAATGGCCGCAAAGAGGGAGGGGGAAGTTCGTGAACACAAAATGGACGTCGCCAGCCACCAAGAAGTCCGTTGTCCTCAATGAAAAGCTCCTCCAAATTGTCCTGATGGCACAAGTTCCACAGTGGGGAGAATGACGGCCACAAAGAAAGAGCAAACGAGGGGGCTAGAGACCGCTTAGCAGGCGCCCGAGTCAATAGTGATGGTAGATGAAACAAAGACGCAGCCCCCGTATGAGAGGGAAACAAAGTAGCACAAGCAGAGCTGACGGACGGCCGCCCGTTGGTGCAAATACAGGCCATAGCAGTCCCATCGTTGCTGTGAGCCTGTGGAAACATTGTATCCCATTCAAGCATCGGCAAAGGCAAGTCTAAGCGTTGTCGGGAACAGACACTCCGCTCCCGCCTCAGATCGAACACAGTTCCATCAAGCTTCTCACCCAGTATGCAGGAGCCATTTTCCAGTGCTGATCTTAGGTCACCAAGGGCAGTCAAAATGGCCCCATAAGACAGTTCAGGCTGCGGTCCCCCTGTCTCCAATTCACAAGAGGGTGCATGCAATCCGGCCCCCAGCTCAGACAGGGCATCGCAGTTCCAGGGCGAGTGCGGGCAATCTTCCCCATGCTGCGAGTCATCAGGCTCAGCCATCCTGCCAACAATCCAACGTATAAGCTGGGGGGGGGTGCGCGGCACGACTGAGTTACAATCCAAGCCCCCGATGCCACCGGGGCTAACCGCAGTCGAGCGTTCCTTGCAGAGAGCTGCCTCGGCTCAGTTGGACAGCCGGGGCGGAGGAACGGTCAGCCGATACCAAGCAAGAGCAACAATGGGGTCCAAGTAACACACCGTCAGCGCAAACAAAGGAGCCTCGCTCACAGGATGTCCGCCGCCTCGCATTCGCGCTACAATCTCGATGCGCGATAAACCACGGCAGGCTGCATATCCAGTCTGTGTCTCGGTCAGTAGGCAGCGCTTTCCAGTCTCCGGCACCAAGCGAGCAGCCCGGCCGCCGCTGATCCAGCGAGGTCCGGCGGCGCGCGGCGAGTTAAGCAGGGGTCCAGGGCTGCGAGACGGTTTTTCGGATATCTCCGGTCACCGGACAGGCGGAGAGCTCGGAGGAACGCTGGCAAAGTCAGCACAACATGCTGAACGTCCCGCCGCTGGAATGCATCAGGATAGTAAGCAGGATGCCGGTGCGGGGCTCAAGGGCCGGTGGAGCCGAGAGCCTACACGTCTGCTCCGGTCGCCATCTTGGCTCCTCCCCCCCAATCGACCCTTATTGATGGTGGTTGTAAAGTCAACCTTATAGAAAGCTATCCTAGTGGTAGCTATGGAGAGCGGGCTTCAAGCTAAGACTTCAGAGAGCGAATTAAGCTAGTTATTTTACCAATTATAATCCCTTGAGTACCAAATGTAAGCACACCACACAAGGTATATATCAAATATATACCCTTTATGAGGTCAGAGGTCTAAGTACATTACAAGGAACTTAATTAGCATACAATAAGTTGCACAGTATACGTTATGCCCTAGGGGCCTCACAAACCATATATTAAAATAGTGGTATAAGAACCACGTCTGGGATAGAAAGCAGGCCTAGGGCCTGGGGAATCACTGGGGCTTCCAGGAACAATCAAAGGTTAGGAAGTAGGAGACCCACGGGAGACGCGTGCAGTGTCTAAACACAGCCACAGGTTACCATTGACAAGTTACAAATTTACAATTTAAGGACACTTCCGGATGGACTACGATGGATCCCTTTTAGACTAGAACACTTCAAGAGTCAAGACCCACAGAAGCACCGGAGTATTCATATTACCTCACCCACGGAAGCCGGGTGCATAGGTGCCTTTTGGTGTCGGGTTTCGTCGTCGTTTTCAATGGAGAGCTGCAAAAAAGTGCTGCAGGCGACCAGAGGAAAACCTACTTGGTTCCTGTTCAGTATGCCCGTGGAAGTCCCTAGCCGAATGTGGCTCAACAGGCACACAGGTACCATCTGATCTGACCATTGCTAACGCGGCTCACGCTGACGGCGATGCTTCTCAACCGTGCACAATTGATCTACTTAATGAAGTAGTTCCACTTTCACCTACTGTGGTAGACGATTTCTTTACCAGCTTAGACGATTTGATGTTTTCTCCTGACACCGAGAATGACTTTTGAGATCTGCACACAGCGTTCCATGAACTCTGAATTTGGCCTTCGTTTTTAATAACAATCCTTCCGAAAACCTTTGGAACTTTTCTACGGCTGATTTTGACTTTTCCCAAAGAACTTAAAAGAATTTTGTTTTTTTGTTTTTTTTTGCACAAAGTAATCTGTTTAAAGTAGAACTATTCTTAGAGAACAAGACATTCTTTAAATACTTCCTAAAGAGACAATAATTGACCTTGTCCTCGAAACCAAAACAGAATATTATTTCTGCTATGGAATTGTCTCGACCGTTTTTTTTTGTAACCTAGAGTCATTTTCATAAATGTCATTACATGATTCATTCAGTTAGCTTTGTCAACATCATAATTCATGTTTTAAATGACGCCTATTGCTTTTAAATGCGTACTGTACAAATGCTAATTTTTTCGTGTGCAACCTTTTCAAATGCATTTTGTGTATTTTGGGTGGGATTGTAGACACATGCTTTAGATATGTTTTAGTGCTTATAATTTAGTAATGTTAAACATAATAAAGTGGAGTGGGTGTTGTAGATGAATTTAGGACCCTAGTGTAATTTTCCCTGATTCATGCCCATATATAAGTATAAATCACCCTATCCTTATATAGGCATAGAAATCATAACCATATTTAGACTTAGCCTATGCAGTCCAAATACGACATGGCTACTTCCACTAGTTCCGAAAATCCACAACGATTTCTTGGAAAAACCCACCTTCAGCAGTCAGGGACTTTCCCTTGCTAGAATATTGATTTATCCAAGAACTCATGGAGTTTTCAACGAACTAAGTCCTTGATGACGTTATTATGTCCAACCCTACGTTAAACTAGGCACCTTCAAGGTATAAATATGCCCACACTTGCCCAGGCAAACACACAGTGGTTTGGAGCAGTTCGACTATCTGCTTTGCCAACGCCCTGCTATAGCAAGTGCCGAAGGAAGCTGACCCTCCAGCAGACGCACTGAGAGAGACGCTGTCTTTTCTCTTGCAGAGAAATCCAGCTGCAGTGTTTCCAACCTACCCTTGCGGGTTGTTGAGAAATCAAGTCCTGAGAGAGAGATACCAGACCTCTTTCATTCTAAACCAAGGTACGGAGCTGATTAGACCCTTAAATATTTCTTGGATTAGATTCTTGGCAAAGAACACTGAAACTAAGCTACACCTCACTTACTTCTTCCCTTGTACTAGACCTAGGTTAGGCATACCGGGGTAGGCGTATTTTAGAAGCACCAGTTGAGTACTTTTTAGTCTTTATTTATTGATGTATGTATTCTATGTATTTTATGGCTTAGAAACCATATCATGCTTTTACAGTATTATTTTATAATACTCTTCGTACTGTACGCATTGTACTTTGCAACCAGTATAACAATTGTAGCATTTCATTTCCTCTGCATGAGAAAGAAGACTGTTCAATAAATCCTTTTATTGAAAACGCCACTCTCTCTATTTCTCTCGACCTCTGGTGAAACGAAGCATGCACGATTGACTGAGTAAAATAACTATCTATTGTTTCCGCGACTCTAGAGATACATTTCTTATTCTTGGGAAACAAAGTTGTCACGTTTATGCGGTTGTCAGAGACTAATCCCTTCTTGTGAATTCGAGAAATTTTGTAGTGACCTCTGAGCTAGCTGGCACTCACAATTAAGTCTAGTATATTCGATAGAGACCTAGTAGACCTCAGTCCTACGTCAAATCTATGGGATATATTATTCCAATGCACAGAGCCTATTGGGAATATAGGAACTACACTACATGTGCACCGACCTACACTACATGTTTTCCTACTAGAACCTCTCTAGAAGTTGTATTCAGGGTGTGCTAAGCCTTTAACACCTACAACTTCTTAGTTCAGTAGGACTTATGTATTATAAGACTTGATTTATATGTACCTACAAGTACCTTGATATGCTTTTTCAAATGATATTTTCAAGATTATTTGGTAAAACAAGGCAAGCTCTTATCCTATCCGCTGCACACCAATGTGAGAAGTTGGCCTGGTATATGATGTCCACTATTCTAGTGAGACACCTTGCACCAGTCCAATCGACCCTTATTTTTTATTTTTTTTATTTTTTGAAAACCTTTATTGTTCCAAGAAGGCAAACAAATACGGGCCTACAACCATCCGGCCGGCCTCGAAAACATTGTGAGCACAGTTGCAGGTAGACGGATCCCAGCAGCATCACAGTACAAAGTAGCAAACAGTCCAAATTACGCTGATCATAGGAGAACTGCCGGGGAACAGGAGATATAAAGGTTAATTTTAATAAAGTTTTAATAATATACTATAAAGAATAGAGACCAAGAAGGATCATGGACCAAACAACCACCCAGGAACGGGAGCGGGCAACGCCATCAGCAGTAAATAATCAGGCAAAAACATAGGCGAAATAGCGGCACGCATCAGTACAATAGTACAGAGAACCACCACCCATAGCACGTGCCGATCGTCACCCCCCCTCCACCCAACCACCCCACCGATCCAAGGAAAAAGGGGAGAGAATAGTAAGATCAAAAGAGAAGAAAAACAAGGCCCATAGAACTGAAGACAAACAATACCCCACCCCCCATCCCCCCACCCTACACGCATGCAGAGGCTACGGCCTACCCCCCCCTTGCAGTGTGCCTGTAGCCCAAAAAAGAGTACCCGAAATACAGCTAGAGAGAAAGGAGGAAAGGAAAAAGAGATCACGAAAGAACCGAGAGGAGGGCCAGTTCCATATGCTCCCGGTCACCCCGGCCACACATACATCCACCACCCCAAGTATCATTAGTAAGATAGCAAAGAACAAACATTATTACAAATGGGGAGAGTCATCTCTTAATGTGCAACCGAATCATATGTAGAACAGTCCCAACCTAGTCTCCGCCAGCCAGTGAATCAATACTACGGAAGAAACCGCCTAGCCCTGGCCCGATCTTGGATGTCCCCCCAAACACACCCTCCGTGGAAAGCCAACCCCCTCTGAGACAAAGAAACAAAATGGCCGCAAAGAGGGAGGGGGAAGTTCGTGAACACAAAATGGACGTCGCCAGCCACCAAGAAGTCCGTTGTCCTCAATGAAAAGCTCCTCCAAATTGTCCTGATGGCACAAGTTCCACAGTGGGGAGAATGACGGCCACAAAGAAAGAGCAAACGAGGGGGCTAGAGACCGCTTAGCAGGCGCCCTAGTCAATAGTGATGGTAGATGAAACAAAGACGCAGCCCCCGTATGAGAGGGAAACAAAGTAGCACAAGCAGAGCTGACGGACGGCCGCCCGTTGGTGCAAATACAGGCCATAGCAGTCCCATCGTTGCTGTGAGCCTGTGGAAACATTGTATCCCATTCAAGCATCGGCAAAGGCAAGTCTAAGCGTTGTCGGGAACAGACACTCCGCTCCCGCCTCAGATCGAACACAGTTCCATCAAGCTTCTCACCCAGTATGCGGGAGCCATTTTCCAGTGCTGATCTTAGGTCACCAAGGGCAGTCAAAATGGCCCCATAAGACAGTTCAGGCTGCGGTCCCCCTGTCTCCAATTCACAAGAGGGTGCATGCAATCCGGCCCCCAGCTCAGACAGGGCATCGCAGTTCCAGGGCGAGGGCGGGCAATCTTCCCCATGCTGCGAGTCATCAGGCTCAGCCATCCTGCCAACAATCCAACGTATAAGCTGGGGGGGGTGCGCGGCACGACTGAGTTACAATCCAAGCCCCCGATGCCACCGGGTCTAACCGCAGTCGAGCGTTCCTTGCAGAGAGCCGCCTCGGCTCAGTTGGACAGCCGGGGCGGAGGAACGGTCAGCCGATACCAAACAAGAGCAACAATGGGGTCCAAGTAACACACCGTCAGCGCAAACAAAGGAGCCTCGCTCACAGGATGTCCGCCGCCTCGCATTCGCGATACAATCTCGATGCGCGATAAACCACGGCAGGCTGCATATCCAGTCTGTGTCTCGGTCAGTAGGCAGCGCTTTCCAGTCTCCGGCACCAAGCGAGCAGCCCGGCCGCCGCTGATCCAGCGAGGTCCGGCACCGCGTGGCGAGTTAAGCAGGGGTCCAGGGCTGCGAGACGGTTTTTCGGATATCTCCGGTCACCGGACAGGCGGAGAGCTCGGAGGAACGCTGGCAAAGTCAGCACAACATGCTGAACGTCCCGCCGCTGGAATGCATCAGGATAGTAAGCTGGATGCCGGTGCGGGGCTCAAGGGCCGGTGGAGCCGAGAGCCTACACGTCTGCTCCGGTCGCCATCTTGGCTCCTCCCCCCCAATCGACCCTTATTGATGGTGGTTGTAAAGTCAACCTTATAGAAAGCTATCCTAGTGGTAGCTATGGAGAGCGGGCTTCAAGCTAAGACTTCAGAGAGCGAATTAAGCTAGTTATTTTACCAATTATAATCCCTTGAGTACCAAATGTAAGCACACCACACAAGGTATATATCAAATATATACCCTTTATGAGGTCAGAGGTCTAAGTACATTACAAGGAACTTAATTAGCTTACAATAAGTTGCACAGTATACGTTATGCCCTAGCGGCCTCACAAACCATATATTAAAATAGTGGTATAAGAACCACGTCTGGGATAGAAAGCAGGCCTAGGGCCTGGGGAATCACTGGGGCTTCCAGGAACAATCAAAGGTTAGGATGTAGGAGACCCACGGGAGACGCGTGCAGTGTCTAAACACAGCCACAGGTTTCCATTGACAAGTTACAAATTTACAATTTAAGGACACTTCCGGATGGACTACGATGGATCCCTTTTAGACTAGAACACTTCAAGAGTCAAGACCCACAGAAGCACCGGAGTATTCATATTACCTCACCCACGGAAGCCGGGTGCATAGGTGCCTTTTGGTGTCGGGTTTCGTCGTCGTTTTCAATGGAGAGCTGCAAAGAAGTGCTGCAGGCGACCAGAGGAAAAGTGTCCGGGTGGATCCAAGGGTGGATCAAAGATCTGAAGAACCTGAAAGCGGAAGGGACAGAGTCTGGGTCACTTGCCAGTGAGCAGGATGGCGAAGGAAAGCTACAAGCCAATGTCGGGTGATTTCTGGTGAAAAGGTAAAGTTTGTCTCTTCAGCCATTTGGTCAAGGAGGCGTGGATGATGACCAGGAGCTGGATTGGAGCTGTCCCACATAGGATCTAGTTGACTCTGGTGGCGGTATCTGGATTGGACCCAACAAGCCTTGGCAAACGTAACCCACGCAGGATGTCAAGATTGGCTTCGGTACAGACCAGCAAGGTCTGAGGTGCTTCTCCTTTGCAGGGAAGCTGCAGCAAGCCTGGAACAACCAGGAAAGTAAAGTAGTTTCAGGTTTGGTCTTTTTGGGGGCTCACTAGCCAACGGGCCAGGAACCGCGAAGACGCGTAGAGCTGAAATGCACAAAGCGGGCCCGCGGCACACTCGTGGAGTGTGGGCCTCTGAGCTTTGTGCAAATGGTGCTCTGGGCTGGGGCTTCAAGCACCCCAATGCACAACTTCAGGATACCTCAGGAAGTAGGTGCAGCTTGCAAAATGCAGGAGGCCCAGAAGTTCCGGTCCCACGTCTCTCTTGTGTCTGCTACGGGTCTCAGCTTTGCTGGGAGCTTGGGTCAGCATCAGAGATGTCTGGAAGTCTGTGTCCTGTGTCACAGATTCTTCGGGATCTGGCAGGAGCCTCGAAAATGCAGACCGGCAAAGGTGCAGTTGGTGCCTGTTTGAACAGGGTGGTCACTCCTTGAGCACAATGGAGATGTCTTCCATCTTCCAGTCAAAATGGAGTGTCGAAGGTCCAGGATATATGTTGCAGAGTTTCGTCCAGGGTAATCTGAAGTCCTAGGGACTGGGGTTCTATACTTATAGTAAGTTTAGGGGTTGGACTCACTCTAAGGTCCCTCCTATGGGTGGACCTGGGGAGGGGGCGGTTACACCCCTTCCCCTTTGTCTAGTTTCACTCCAGAGCTGGGGCTGAGTGCCCCAGCCACCGGTTTGAACTAGGAAATGCATGAAGCACCTTGTGTGCCCCAGGCAGTGTCTGAAAAGCATTCACTAAATGCAACCCACCCTGCCCCAATACACTAAAGCCTGTCAGGAAACCTATTGTCCAGGCCTCCCCTGACGGAGTTTTGTCCAGCAGCAGGAGGACAGACTCGTGTCTGTGGCAGCAGCATCCTTTGTGATGCTGGGGCTCTGTTTACCTTTAACCGGGTTTACCAGTAACTACATGTCTTCTCCCTCTAGAAGGGTGGAATGCTACCCCCGCTGCCAGAACTGGCGGGGGTAGTAGTCCAAAGTGTTTGACACCTTACATGACATGTTTTGATAAAGCCAAACCAAAGTTAGCATTAACCGCGAGGATTATAATGCACTTAAGAATATATGGTATGGCTATATCATGACACCACAGGTCTGCAATTGCAACCTGGGTAAGGTGGTGTAATCACCCCTTACTTAGATATAGTATACCTATATCTATATATATATATATAGAGAGAGACACATATGCACCTATAGGTCACTCCTATGGTAGGCCTCGACAATCCTGGAGGCAGAGTGCTTGGTATTATGTGAGAGGGTGCCCTATCATGAGCTGAGCCCCTATGCAGTTTTCGGAACCATCTCCTTATAGCTGTTCTATGATATAGCCATACCATATACTCTTAAGTGCATTATAATCCCCTTGGCTAATGCTAACTTTAGTTTGGCTTTATCAAAACATGTTGTGTAAGGTGTCAAACACTTTGGAATACTACCCCCCCACGCCAATTCTGGCGGCGGGGGTAGCATTCCACCCTTCTAGAGGGAAAAGACATGTATGTTACTGCTTTACCCGGTTAACGTTAAACAGAGCTGGGGGGAACTCCAGTAAGGGCGGCTGGACAATAGGTTTCCTGTCCAGGGAGGTTCCAGCACCTCCCCAGACAGGGGTTATGTGTATTTGTAGCAGGGAGGGCTGCATTCAGTGAATGCATTTAGACATTGCCTGGGGCACACAAGGTGCTCCATGCATAGCCCGGTTCAAACCAGGTGCTGGGGCACTCCAGCCCCAGCTCTGGCTCAAAACTGGACAAAGGGAAAGGGTTGTAACCACCCCTCTTCTCAGGTCCACCCATAGGAGGGACCTAGGCAGGTAATCCAGCCCCTTAGCTTAGTATAAGTATAGGAGCTGTGTCCCCAGGACTTTAGATTATCCTGGAAAGAAACTTTGATACAGAACTCTTGGACCTTCATTATTCTATTCTGACTAGAAGACGGAAGCCATCTCCCTTGTGGTCAAGGAGTGAGCACCCTGTGCAAACAGGAACCACCAGTAACTTGCCGGTCTGCTTTGTTGATGCTCCCACCGGAACCCGAAGACTCAACGACACAGGAACTGGACTCTCAGACTTCTCTAACTCTGACCCACATCCACAGCAAAGCTGAGACCCGTGGCGGACACGAGAGATGTGGGACCGGACACCCTGGACATCCTGCATTTTGCTAACTGCTCGACTACTGAGGTACCCTCGCAATTGTACATTGGGGTACAAGAAGCCCCAGACCCGAGCACCATTTGCACCAAAGCTCAACCCTCCACACTCCACGAGTGTCGCCTGGGGCCTGCTATTGCATTTCAGCTTGACACATCTTACCGGTTTCTTGCCCATTAGCTAGTGAGCCCCCTGAAGACTTTTCTATTAAACTAAACTGATTTCCTGGTTGCTCCAGGCTTACTTCAGCTTCCCTTCAAAGGAGAAGCACCACAGACCTTGCTAGTCTGCAACAGAGCCAATCTTGTCATCCTGCGTGGGTTGCAGTTGCCAAGGCTTGTTGGGTCCAATCCGGATACCGATACCGCAGTCAACTAGATCCATTAGGGACAGCTCGTATCCAGCTCCTGGTCATCGTCGATGCCTCCTGGACCTCGTATCTGAAGAGACAATCTCACCTTCTTCACCTTCAAGCACCCGACATCGCCTGGTTCCTTCCTGGTCACTGGCTAGTGATCCAGACTCTGTCCCCTCTGCTTCCAAGTTCTTCACATCACCGATCCACTCTTGGGTCCACCCGGACACTTTTCCTCTGGTCGCCTGCAGCACTTCTTTGCAGATCTCCATAGAAAACGATGACGAAACCAGACACCAAAAGGCACCTATGCACCCGGCTTCCCTGGGTGAGGTAACACGAGTACTCCGGTGCTCCCGTGGGTCTTGACTCTCGAAGTGTCCTAGTTTAAAAGGGTTTTACCCTAGTCCATCTGTAAGTGTCCTTAAACAGTAACTTTGTAACTTCTTTGTTTCCCTTTATAAGTCAATGGTAACTCGTGACTGTGTTTAGACACTGCACGCGTCTCCCGTGTGCCTCCTACTTCCTAACCTTTGGTTGTTTAGTGTAGTCCCAGCGATTCTACAGGCCCTAGGCCTGCTGTCTAACTCTCACGTCGTTTTTATACCACTTTCCTAGTATATGGTTTGTGAGGCCCCTAGAGTATAACTGTATTTGTGCAACTTATCGTATGCTAATTGAGTAACTTGTGATGTACTTTGACCTCTGACCTCATAAAGAGTGCGAGGGATTGTGTTAGAAATAAATATATATATATTTGATATATACCTTGTGTGGTGTCCTTTCATTTGGTATTCAAGGCATTATAATTGGTAAAACAGCTTGCTTCACATGCTCTCTGAAGTCTTAGCCTAAGACTGCTGGTCCATACTACCACTAGGATAGCTTGTCTATAAGGTTGACTTTACAACCACCATCAATAAGGGTCGATTAGACTGGTGCAAGGTGCCCACTAGAATAGTGGACACCATATGCCAGGCTAACTTCTCACACATAGAACTGGCAATATTATCACAGGATAACAGATGAAGATAAACTCGGACATGTAGTTAAAACACCAACGTAGATTGAGAATAAAAACATGTCTGAAAGTGCTAATGGGACAATTAATCTACTCATACAATAGAGTTTAAATAGCATCCTATAAGAAGATCAAGTCAAAGTCCCACCAGAGGAGTAACCAACTTGTGAAGGAGCTTGATTATTCTCAGTTACTACATATTTTGATCGAATGCACCACATCAACTTTAAAAATGTGGCTAGGGCAATTGCAAAGCAAGGTGCAGGGTCCATCATCAAAATTCTCAATGCTTTTCTAATTTGCCTAGTGCCCAAATTCTTACTTGTTGGCACTAGCCAGATCTTACAGGTAGCAGCATTAGAGGAACAAACAAAGAGGATGTGTGAGTAAGTTTCACCAATTGCAACACAGTGTGGGCACTTGTTGTCCCCAATGCTGTCCATTTCGCAGTAAAAAAATTTAGAGGCAGGGTACTCACTCTGAATTGAATATAAAGTTTATGGTTGAGTGGCTTGGATATAATGTCCCAGTAAGATTTAAGACGGGGGCAAGGTTTTGCTGATATAAACCTCCCAGTCAGTGTGGTGCTGTCACTTGCACTGATACTATTTAGTTCTACCATTCCCCAGTATCTTTCCTTTAACCCCTCCCACGCTTGTGACGGAACCGTTCCGTCACGCCCTTCGGGTGGGCTGTGCTGGTGATGGAACGATTCCGTCACGGCCCGCTCGCCGTGCCTGTGCGGCGCGTTCTATTGAGCGGGCGGGGCCGTGATGGAACCGTTCCGTCACAAGCACAGCTCACCCGAGGGGCGTGACGGAGCGGTTCCGTCACCAGTGCGGGAGCGCCGCGCGCCCCCCCCCCCCCCGCCACTTAGCACTGCGGCGGAATAGCCGCCGCAGTGAAAGGGTTAATGTTTCCTTGGGTAGAGACTGCAGATTAGATGGATTGTCCCACAAATTGGTCAGGCCCATTGTGAACAGTGCCCCTTTGATGTACATGACCCAGCCTATTTTGTGGAAGAGGTCTGCCTCTAAAACATTCCTAAGACCGCTTGCATAGGTGGATAGCTCAGGGGTACTCCATATTTTACGCCAGTATAATATGGGACGCAGCCTAGTAAGATCAACCAACGAATACCTTCCCATATCACTAAGCAGTGGGAAAGAAGGGGTGCTTTTGCAGAGGCTGGTGATTGTTCGTAGGAACTTATTATCAGCAGTAGTAGCTGTGTCAGATTTCCAAACCCCCAAAGCTCTGACCCATTCAAGAATGAGCTAACCACCTATGCACTATACATCTCTTACACAGGACATACTGGTTTAGTCCGAGAGGAGCTAAATTCTTTACCTAGGGCTTCCACTAGTTGTCTATGTTTTAACACCATTTTTTCGATGTGGGGCCTCCATATGATCTTTTTCTCCAGGGTGATGCCTAAGTATGTAAAGGCATCCATCCACTTGCTCTAGTGGTACACCCTCCATGATAATTTTGCCCCTAAATGATCAATGTTCATTAGAAATCATGAGTTTGGTTTTATCTGCATTGATCTTTAGCCCTCTAAGCTTGCAAAAGTCTTCAAACAGAGACAACGCACGCTGTAATCTACTAAGTGTCTTTGAGATAATAAGCGTGTCGTTGGCAAACATTAGAATGGGAACTGTGGAGCCCGCTAGGGTCGGGGCCTCAGTGGGTGTGCGAGATAAAAATTTAGAAACCTCATTGATGAAAAGTGAGAACAAAGAGGGTGCCAAAACGACCTTGGCGCACTCCTTTTTCGACCAGGAATGGGTCAGTGATGTTCCCTTGTGTGCCCCAGCGTATGTTAGCAAAGTTGTTCTCATGAAGATGAACTAAGAAGGTTTCACAGGTCCTTCGACATACCTAAGTCCTGTAGAACCACCCATTACCTATTATTGAACACTAGATCAAAAGCTGATTATAGATCGACAAATGCTGCATACATGCTGCCTTCGCCGAGCACCACTGTTCACCAATATATCAAGATAAATCTGAAGACCTGGTCTATTGTGCACACGGAAATCTGCCTGGTGAGGAGTTAGAATGTCGTTGTCATCTATCCATTCTTGTACTTTTCCCAGGGCAAGGCGTGCCACCACTTTTTGGATAGAGTCAATAAGGCTGATGAGCTGATGGTTCTTGGGCCGTGGTCTATCCCCCTTCTTGTAGACTGGTATAATCTCTGCCCCCTTCCATGAATCTGGGATGGGGCAGCGTGGGCAAGGCAGTTTGCTAAGAGCCTTATGTACATACACCACTTCTCCTTATCGTATAAGAAGACATTTATTTATTTATTTATTTGTATGCTTGTATAGCGCAGGACTCGACCCCCGAAGGGGTATCTCCGCGCTTGTGTTCATCTGGGGTGCCCAAAACATAGCCAGGCGGTGCACAAAATTCGGATGTCAGGAACAAGTGAGCACTCACTTGCACAATTACTTGGACAGGCAGACGCGCTGCTGAATACTTTTAACCCTAGCACGCTGTCAACTGCAGAATTTCATTTTTAAAATCGTCGTATGTACTGATGTAAAATGCTTGATATTTGCACAGTATAATTTTAAATTGCTGACATTGTAAAACAATTGTACCTTGTGTGGGAAAGACACCGCTCATCTCCCCGTTCCACCGCAGCTTGTGGTGTTTGTTGTGGAGGGAGTGGACCAGCGCGGGACAGAGGGAGTCTAGCACCCTCACTTCCGGGGGCCATCTTAGAGAGGTGACGGTCTAGTGGTTTCACTAGGACCGTCAGGAGCCTCCTACTTAAGGCGAGCTTTTTTGGCGCGCTGAAGCACTCACTTGCACAATTACTTGGACAGGCAGACGCGCTGCTGAATACTTTTAACCCTAGCACGCTGTCAACTGCAGAATCTCATTTTTAAAATCGTCGTATGTACTGATGTAAAATGCTTGATATTTGCACAGTATAATTTTAAATTGCTGACATTGTAAAACAATTGTACCTTGTGTGGGAAAGACACCGCTCATCTCCCCGTTCCACCGCAGCTTGTGCTGTTTGTTGTGGAGGGAGTGGACCAGCGCGGGACAGAGGGAGTCTAGCACCCTCACTTCCGGGGGCCATCTTAGAGAGGTGACGGTCTAGTGGTTTCACTAGGACCGTCAGGAGCCTCCTACTTAAGGCGAGCTTTTTTGGCGCGCTGAAGCACTCACTTGCACAATTACTTGGACAGGCAGACGCGCTGCTGAATACTTTTAACCCTAGCACGCTGTCAACTGCAGAATCTCATTTTTAAAATCGTCGTATGTACTGATGTAAAATGCTTGATATTTGCACAGTATAATTTTAAATTGCTGACATTGTAAAACAATTGTACCTTGTGTGGGAAAGACACCGCTCATCTCCCCGTTCCACCGCAGCTTGTGCTGTTTGTTGTGGAGGGAGTGGACCAGCGCGGGACAGAGGGAGTCTAGCACCCTCACTTCCGGGGGCCATCTTAGAGAGGTGACGGTCTAGTGGTTTCACTAGGACCGTCAGGAGCCTCCTACTTAAGGCGAGCTTTTTTGGCGCGCTGAAGCACTCACTTGCACAATTACTTGGACAGGCAGACGCGCTGCTGAATACTTTTAACCCTAGCACGCTGTCAACTGCAGAATCTCATTTTTAAAATCGTCGTATGTACTGATGTAAAATGCTTGATATTTGCACAGTATAATTTTAAATTGCTGACATTGTAAAACAATTGTACCTTGTGTGGGAAAGACACCGCTCATCTCCCCGTTCCACCGCAGCTTGTGCTGTTTGTTGTGGAGGGAGTGGACCAGCGCGGGACAGAGGGAGTCTAGCACCCTCACTTCCGGGGGCCATCTTAGAGAGGTGACGGTCTAGTGGTTTCACTAGGACCGTCAGGAGCCTCCTACTTAAGGCGAGCTTTTTTGGCGCGCTGAAGCACTCACTTGCACAATTACTTGGACAGGCAGACGCGCTGCTGAATACTTTTAACCCTAGCACGCTGTCAACTGCAGAATCTCATTTTTAAAATCGTCGTATGTACTGATGTAAAATGCTTGATATTTGCACAGTATAATTTTAAATTGCTGACATTGTAAAACAATTGTACCTTGTGTGGGAAAGACACCGCTCATCTCCCCGTTCCACCGCAGCTTGTGCTGTTTGTTGTGGAGGGAGTGGACCAGCGCGGGACAGAGGGAGTCTAGCACCCTCACTTCCGGGGGCCATCTTAGAGAGGTGACGGTCTAGTGGTTTCACTAGGACCGTCAGGAGCCTCCTACTTAAGGCGAGCTTTTTTGGCGCGCTGAAGCACTCACTTGCACAATTACTTGGACAGGCAGACGCGCTGCTGAATACTTTTAACCCTAGCACGCTGTCAACTGCAGAATCTCATTTTTAAAATCGTCGTATGTACTGATGTAAAATGCTTGATATTTGCACAGTATAATTTTAAATTGCTGACATTGTAAAACAATTGTACCTTGTGTGGGAAAGACACCGCTCATCTCCCCGTTCCACCGCAGCTTGTGCTGTTTGTTGTGGAGGGAGTGGACCAGCGCGGGACAGAGGGAGTCTAGCACCCTCACTTCCGGGAGCCATCTTAGAGAGGTGACGGTCTAGTGGTTTCACTAGGACCGTCAGGAGCCTCCTACTTAAAGCTCACATGGGGCTGACGCGCAGCGGACGCGCGCAGCGGGCGCACCGATGGCGCGCCGGAGGTGCGCCAGAGGTAAGCCCGTCTGTGCCCGTCCGTGCCGCGGCCGGGACTAGGGACAGTGCCCTTGGCAATTCCTTTCAGGATTTGCATTTTTCTAGGGACACGCTACTTGCATTGCAGGGCCAGAATAGCTGCTGTCAAAATACTCTGCAAGCTGATACTTGGAGGGGACCTATATGCTGCAAACATTGTAAAGTGGAGCTAAGCCCGCTGATACATGCTAATACACCTAACGGCTTAAAAATCTTCCAGGGTGGACTCATTAACGCTAGGTCAATGGGTAAAAACGGAGCCAATGTATACGATCTAATCGCTGAGAATGACCTAGATTGCCTGTTCGTCACTGAGACGTGGCTTAAAGCCTGGTCCACCCCTGATGTTGTCCTAGCGCTACCGCAAGGGTACCGCATCCAGCGATTGGATAGGCAGATACAACGTGGGGGGGGGGGTTGCCATTATCCATCGCGACTCGATCAAATGCACTACATTTGATCTTCCAGATATTAAGGAGGCAGAAAGTCTAGGTTTCAATCTTAATTTACTCAACACCACAACTTTCACTCTGTCTGGAGTATTGATATATCGACCTCCTGGTCAACAGAAAAACTTCCTAGCTAGTCTAGCTGAGGTGATCAGCAACCTCGCCCTCAAATTTGCTAATTTCACTGTTTTAGGCGATCTAAATCTACATCTTGATTCTGACTCCGACACTAACGCATCCTGTTTTAAAGATCTTATAGATGTATTAGGGTTGACCCTTCTGACACGGGACCCTACGCATAGGGCAGGACACGTATTGGACTGTGTTTGCTCTAACCTAACATCGTTAAAAGTAAAACCGCCCCGTCCCCAAACCTGGACCGACCACATGTTCATTCCATTTGACTTTTCAGTGGAGGGAAATGGGATCAAAAAGGTTCTTCCTAAAGTAAATACCAGTATGAAACATGACTGGAAGAAAATAAGTAAGGACCCGGATTTGCTGCTCAGAGCTACGGCATTTAAACCCATTTCGACCGGCATCACGGAGGCAGATAATAAGAATTTCAATCACTGGCTAGAGGAAATTCGAGGTCCCCCTAAGGCCGCAAACCCCAGCAAACCATTCTATACAAAAAAATCAGCACCCTGGTTCTCACTCTCCCTGAAGGAGAAACATGTAGAAGTAAAAAAATTGGAGAGAACTTGGCGCCGATTGTATAAGGAAGAAGATCTCAACCACTATAAAGAATCCAGGAGACAGTACCACGCCCAGATTAAAACTGCTAAAAAAGAATATTACTTAAGAGCAATTGACTCTTCAAATAACAAACAGAAAGAGATCTTTAAAGTGGTCAATGATTTTATGAAACCAAGGTTCCTCCTATCAGAGATTCCGCCTTCCCTTACCCTATGCAACTCGATCGCGGACTTCTTTGAGCAGAAAATACAAAACCTTACCAAAGGCTTCTCTGAACAGCCCGTTATTACAGCAGCAGAGGACCTGGAAATCTCCCCTGGAGTAACACAATTCTGTGATTTTCTGCCTATCAGTTTAGAAGATTCTTATCAATTGATTCTGTCTGCCAAATCTGGATCTCCCTTTGACCCCTGCCCTCCCATGATGTTACACGCCCTAGTAGATACAGCTAACCCCTTCATAAACAACATCATAAGCTCATCCCTATCCTCTGCTGATATCCCCTCGGAATGGAAATTAGCGGCAGTGAAACCCCTGCAAAAAAAAGCTCTGCCAGATCCATCAACACTCTCCAACCTCCGTCCAATCTCCCTGCTTCCGATGCTTTTTAAAATGACCGAAAGGGTGGCAAATAAACAGCTGACCAAATTCCTGGAGGACGAGGACATCCTGCACCCTAATCAATCTGGGTTTCGAGCCTCACACTCCACGGAATCCGCCCTTCTGTACACCGTGGAGACACTGAAGACCGCCATGGATCAGGGGAAGAAGGCCGTCCTTATACTACTCGATCTATCGGCGGCCTTCGATACGGTGTCCCACTCAATACTAATCAGGCGACTGAGGGCAGCAGGGATTGGGTGGCACTGTATTGGACTGGCTGAGGAATTTCCTCGACCATCGCAGGCAGGTCACGGTGCTGGGAGAATACCGTTCGGAGGAAAAAATCATACAAACAGGGGTACCGCAGGGCTCCAGCCTAAGCCCGGTACTGTTTAACATATACATGATCCCTCTGATTAAGCTGATCTCGTCTTTTAACATCAGTACCATATCATACGCTGACGATACTCAGCTCATCCTAGTGCTAGACAGGGAAAATGGAAAGGCAGAGGAAAATCTAAAAGCCTGCCTCACAGCAACGTTCATTTGGATGCGTGATAACCATCTAAAATGTAATACCGGGAAGACCGAAATTATACCCTTCGGCCCCCAAAACCCCTTTTCGCCCAGCCTATGGTGGCCTCTAGGGGTGGAGTCCCCTCCGGATACCATCACTGCGGCCCGGAACCTAGGGATCAGATTCGACAGTGCCCTATCTTTTAAACAGCAAGCAGGGGCAGTGGCAGGGTCTTGTTTTAACATCATCAGAGGGCTTAGAAAGTTTTTTGATTTTCTTCCTCTGACAGCCAGGAAGACGGTGACAGTAGCACTGGTAACATCTCGTTTGGACTACTGCAACAGCTTATATGCAGGATTAAATCGATCTGTCCTGCATAGGTTGCAAGTTGTCCAAAATGCTGCTGCCCGTCTGGTCCTAAAATGGCCGAGGAGGTCCTCTGCCTCAGCTGCCCTCAAGGCCCTACACTGGCTACCTATTCACAAACGCATACTTTTCAAAATCCTAGTGATTACCTTTAGGGCATATCACCAAAAAGGACCCAAATACTTCCTTCCCTGGTTCAAACAGTATGCACCAACACGCTCCTTAAGATCTGCCAACAAGAATTTACTACAGACCCCTAAATTCAGACTCTCAACTAGAGGAGGGAAATCTCTCGCAACACTGGGCGCAAAAGCTTGGAATACACTCCCTTCCAACCTGCGCCTGATCTTCGATGAGAAGATTTTCCGTAAGGCTCTGAAAACCTGGATTTTCAACCTCCCAGATTCGGTCTGTCTGACCCTGGTTTAGACACAGCGCTTGGCTTAGATGAGATAGATGTGTGAGTTGACTTTTCCGGCCTTCCATCTAGGCTACGGGCTACAAGCGCCAGGATGCTCCTTGGAGTGACAGTCGCGCTATAAAAGAGCACACTTACATTACATTACATTACATTACAAGTGTGTTTTAAGAGATTTCCTAAAGACCTGAAGGTTGGTGTTTTGCCTCAGTGTGAGGGGGAGCGTGTTCCAAAGGGTGGGACCCTTATGTGACAGTGCTCGGCCTCCCTGTCTTGCCCTTCTAACATGAGGGATCTGAAGCAACAGTTGGTTACTAGAACGCAGAAGACGTCCGGGCTTGTAGAGGTTGAATTTTTCAGCCAGGTATTTAGGGCCCGAGCCAAAGAGGCTTTTGTGTATTATACAACAGATTTTAAATTTGACCCGTTGCGAATGGGCAGCCATTGAAGTTTCTCAAGGAGGAGCGTGAGGGTGACCTAGCTGGGGCATTAAGGACCAGTCTTGCCGCAGTATTTTGAGCCACTTGTAGTCTGCTAAGCTGTTCCTCATTGGCAGATATAAAGAGGTCGTTACAATAGTCCAACCTGCTGACCACAAGGGTCTGGACAAGGGTCTTTCTGTAACTGTCAGGCAAAAACAGGAACACACACCTCAAGAGTCCGATGACCCGAAAGCAGGACCCGGTTACCTGGTTTGCGTGCTCTGTCAACAACAGTGCCTGATCTAACCGCACCCCTAGATTCTTCCCCGCCTGCTTAGGACATAGGACTGGTCCTAAGTCCAGTGGCCACCATTCTGGTGACCACAGAAGGGGGGCCTCCCCAAAGAGCATGACCTCAGTTTTTCCCACATTACATTGAAGGCAATTAGAGGTCATCCAATCAGACACCGCTCTCATACCTTCGGCAAAGGATTTTTTAATTGCAGGTGTGAGGGTCTGGAATGGAAACAAAAGCTGAGTGTCGTCAGCATACGACACTGGGGTGAACCCATACGCTCTAACAATGTCAGCCAGGGGGCCACATACACATTAAAGAGTGTAGGGCTTAGACATGAGCCTTGTGGGACCCCCTTACTGAGCTCCCTAGAGATGGAATAATGGGAGCCCAATCTGACACCTTGTGAGCGGCCCGAGAGAAAACTCTCAAACCAGGTCAGAGCCAAACCTCCTATCCCCACCTTCCGCAGATGACCGAGAAGAATATCATGTGATACCATGTCAAAGGCAGCGGACAAGTCTAACAGCACCAGAATCATAGAGCCCCCTCTATCCTGTGCCATCCAGATGTTAACGGTCACGGAGAAGAGGGCTGATTCGGTGCTGTAGTTAGGTCTAAACCCTGATTGAGTATAGTCAAGACCCCCCGCTGCCTTGATGAAATTAGACAGATGGGTATTCACGTGTTTCTCGGTCATCTTGCTTAGATAAGGCAAAAGAGAGATGGGGCGGAGGTTGGAAAGGTCTGTCCATGGCAAAGCTGCATTCTTCCAGATGGGATTCACCACAGCTTTCTTCCATTCTCGGGGTACTTGTCCCTCCTTGAGGGAGGGATTTATTACTGACTGAATCTCGGGCCAGAGCAGATTACCTAGAGAGGCAACCATTTTAGTAGGTAGAAAATCCTGTTGATGCCCGGGGTTCTCCCCCCCATGATTGCATTGAGGGTCACCATTATATCTGATGACTCAAATACCAGGCCCGACGGGTAGCTAGGGGCCATTACTAGAGGTTCATAATCCTCATTGGCACTGATACAATATTGAAGGGAAAAATGTTTTACCTATGAGTCTGGAGCAACGTGATTATCGGGGGGAGGGGGATGTGCACCCCTGCCCCATTTTACAAGAGCCCAGAAGTGTGACAAATGACTCCTTGCCCATTTCAGTTCCAGTCCCCTTCTATCATCCCACTGCTTTTTTGCTTTTGCCTGGGCAATTTTATAAGCCTTCCTGGCGTCCCTTATAGTATTCAGGTTTTTAGTTCTATGGCACCCCCAAGTGTTTTACGAGCTAACCAGTATTCTTTATTGTACAATTTTGACGGGTTGGAGAATCGGGGTATTTGTCACTATATGACCTCTGAAAGTGAGACCTCACTTTATCGAATAGAGAGATGTGAATGGTAGTTATTAGGCCTACCGGTTGAGTACTAACGCGGAGGGCCTCCAACGCGAAGACCACATCATCCACGTCCCTTCTGATAGTGGACAGTGATTCAGGATTATTAATTATTTTGGACCATTTAAGCCTCCTCACGTCATTGCTGAACAGTTGATCTCTGGTAGATGTTAAAACAGGAGGATGAACTGGTTCTTCAAGTTGCAGGATGCATAGAGTAGATGAAAGTGGGTTGTGGTCACTCTCCACTCGATCTATAACAGCCATGTTAGTAAGGATATGCCATAGATTTAGATCAATAAGGAGGTAATCGATATAACTTGAGTGGTGGCCGTTATTAAATGTACTAACCCCTTTTCTGTCAGAAGTAGTTCTGCCATTAGCCGCTCTAATACCTCTTTCGAGACAGAATGCTTTTAGTGTATCCCTTCTTCTGACCATCGTTTTACTGGGTTTAACTTCAGCTTGGGTATATCCCAAGCGGCATCTTCATCCGCCAAAAGGTCACTATTCTCACTATCCAACGGCTCGAAGGTAACATTAAAGTCACCTGCTATTATAACTGAGGATTCACCTGCCCGGTTGTCCAAGAACTCATCTAGAGCCGCTATGGTGTCAGATTTCCTCCCACGTCTAACCCCTCTTGCGTATATGTTGTTAATATCAATATTGCCAAGAGGACTGTTTGTCAGTCGAATGGCAAGGATGTTAGGGCTCCCTGTTGGGTGCTCCTGGACCGTGAGTGATACCTTGGTGATTCCACATAGTTATCCCCCCAGATGGATGAACCTTGCATCCAGTGATGGCCGGGGTGTAGAAATGTAGATATCCTGTGCAGAAAACTCAAACAACTGACCATCTTTCCTGAAATAGGTAGATGTCATGTTGTTCAATAGAGGTGTTCCAGTTTTCGGACTCTGTCTTGGACCTAACCTCTGCGATATTCCAAGTCAATAGGGATGTTTGATGTAATAACAGAAAAATTGTGGATGGAATACCAATCCTAATGTCTGATTTCCCCGCAAAGGGTCTCATAGGGCTCTACCCAGTAAAATTGCTAGTTTGCTCTAGATCAAGAGTTGCGCTTACTGGCTGGGTGGTGCAGTTCTCTGTCTGGGCCAGTGGAAGGGCCTGTTTTATTGTGCAAGAGGGAGAGTGTGGTTATCAGTCTATTTCCCTTAGCGGTGATGACCTAGTGTCAAAGGGTAAGGCGGGAGGAGAATTAACTAATGGGGTTCCCTCAGGAAGCGAATGCTTGATGCGAATATTAGATTTTGTTTGATGATGGGTACGTAAATCTTATGTCACCAGGTTTTCAACTATGTCATGGCAGTAGAATGTGAGACCAAAGCATCCCGAGAGATCACCCCATATTGGACATCTATAAGCTCCTTTTACATTTTCCTTGATGACAACCGACAGCCTCTTACTTGTCCGATCCATTGGATACTCTTATTAATTAAAGAGGTCGCGTCTTCTCTTGTACAGATAGGTGGAAGTTTGGGAACACCCGTTAAGTAAACTACCTTTCCCTTATTTGGAACCCTAACTGTTAGGTGGTTCTAACAAAGAAGTGGGTACAGCAGTCACGGATGGAGGGGGGATGTCAAAATTAGGTTGATGTCATAGACCAACTCCCCTATTAGAGGCCTGCTCACACAAGTTGGTATCAATGAGCCATTTTTGTTTTGTTGCAACAAGTGGAGTGTCCCCCCCTCTTTGCCATGTCTTGTATTTCCCTCTGATGACCCCTCCGGTGACACACCTGTCTGTATCACACAATTTAATATCCCAGGTTCCCCTGCAGAGCTGGCAGGAAGAATGCTTCATTGTATTTTTCATAAGATGAATCTTGAACAGGGAGTCAGAAAGACTATTAGCCTGAGTTTTAAGATTTTTGACTTGCTGGGCCAGGTCTAGGATCTGGAACTTCAGGGACTTGTGGGGGAGTTCTTCAACGGGTGGATCAGCAGTTGTGGGGTTAAGGGGCTTTACATGAATTGAGTGCATGACTGGAACAGTGGATGGAGGGGTTGTTCCCAGGCTTTGCTCTAACTTCTCGGTAAGCATGCCGGTTTGCCTGCCCTTTTCAATTGTAAGGCCAACCGGACAATTCAGGGTGACCTCAGGGCTAGGATGAACCTGGGCCTGTAGCACAGAAAACCTATTACTACAGGGGAAGTCATTTGAAAGCAATAGAGCAGTACTATTGTGAGGACTTATGGTGGAAGGCAGCGCAGTTGAAGTTGTCGGCTGTATACCTGTATTTTTAACCTTCATGACATGAACATAGTAGGTGCCCACCTGGTGTCTGCAGGAGTGCAAGGGTCAGGCTGTGCAGTCGATGCTGGTGGACTACTCATGGTGGCTGGATCATATAAAACCTCACATTGTGATATTGGACTATCTATATGATCCAAAACCCTTTTCTTAACAGCTGGGCTACAACTCATGACTTTCTTTTTTTATTTCCTTTTTTGCCCTTCACCCAAGCCGCCCTCAACAACTTTCCATTTGCCCATAATGTCAAGTTAACACCAGGTAATTTTAAATCAGACAAGAGAGAGTACCTTATATTTATCTATTCAGTCAACGTCCACTTTAAGCTGGGCTTCTGAGGGGTGCAGGAAGGATGAAAACAGCCTAATCCCCTTCCACGTGCAGGCTCTTGTTCCACTAGGGATGTATCACATGTAAGCTGAAAACACAGCTACCTTCTGGCCTCCTGGAAAGCTTTGTCCAACGATACATCAAGAACACCCCCTGGCGATGGTTGTTCCAATAACACGTTCTATGAGACCTTTCTAGATCAACCAGACAGGAGAGTCGGCCCAGCCCAGCCTCGAGCTGCGGGAGACCTGGGCAGGCTTTAGCCGCCTCCTGGCACGAGTATGCGGGCGTCGATGTCGTGCAGCAGTGAAGAACACTGGGGCTTGTAGTGCCGGCCCTGGGCCCTCCTGTGGGCAAAGAAACTATGTCAGTGGTCTCCCGTACTACGGGAGACCTGGGCAGGCTTTAAGCACCTCCTGGCGTGGGTTGCAGGTATCGGTGGCGAGCAGCTGTGAAGAACACTGGGGCTTGTAGTGCCGGCCCGCCCCCTCCTGCGGGTTAAAGAAAAGATGTCAGCGGGCTCACCACTTTTTTTTCATTTTCTTTGAGGTAGGGGTCTCTGAGCCCAGTCCAAACCAGTCTTGTCTTCCCTGGTCCATCAGGACCACATCATTATGCAAAGGAGACACAGCCTATTCAGGTGCTAGCGAAACTCATCCAACCACTATGAATGCAGACCAGGTTTATCTAGCCAAGCGATGAGTAACCCATCCAAGGTAGGACACACCTCAATCCCACTGGTGACTGACTAGAGTGAATGCACATCCCCTGCTCCTGTCACTCCAAAAACCAGACAACGAATACACAAACAGTCAGATTTACACAGAATGGTAAAGTATAAAAATGCCCACTTTCTAAAAGTGGCATTCTCAAACACTCAATTTAAAAAACATCTTTACCAAAAGGTGTGTTAATAAATTCTGAGTTCAGAGAGCATAAACTTCATTTTTCCATCTTGTCCCTATTGAAAGTTACACATGTAAAAGTGTGACAATGCAGCCCCAATGATAGTCTATAGGACAGACAGCCTTTCAACAGTGAAGAACGAAATACACAGTATTTCACTATCAAGACATGTCACACACACCAGTACTTGTCCTACCTTGCATATACCCTGCACCCTACCCATGGGGGTACCTTAGGCCTACCTTAGGTGGGCATTACATGTAAGAAAAGGGATGTTTTGGGCCTGACAAGTGGGTGCATTTGCCAGATCAATATGGCAGTCTACAACTGCGTGCTCAGACACTTCAGTGGCAGGTCTGAGATACATTTACAGGGCTAGTCATGTGGGTGGCACAATCAGTGCTGCAAGCACACTAGTAGCATTTGAATTACAGGCACTAGCACATACCATGCACTTTACTAGGGAATTACTGGTAAATCAAATACGCCAATCCTATTTACCATTTACACATAGAGCATATGCATTTTAGCACAGATCACCAGTGGTAAAGTGCCCAGAATCCAATAGCCAACGAAAATAAGGTCAGAAAAATAGGAAGCAAAAGGTCAAATGTCTGGATATAAACCTGCAGCAAGGCCAGGTCTAAAACTTGTGCACTCCAAGGACTTTCCTTTGAAGTTTGCCTACTTCAGTTGCAGAAACTGGTATAAGTACTGGAGCTGTGATCCCACATTTTAGAACACTTTGGGACTAAGAGTAAGAGCTGGAGAAGCTGTAGGAGGGGAACAGACACTCTGCTTGTTGCTGTGTTGTGCTGGCCTACTGCTTGCTGTTACTGTCTTCGAGAGTAAAAGGACTGGACTTTGCTTTCATCATACTACTTGCCAAGGTTCTCCGAGGGCTTGTGTGTGCTTGCCTCCTGTTGGGAAGTCTCAGGGCCATCAAAGACTTCATCTGCAGTCCCTGAACTCCTCTGCTTGGAGTTCTCAACTGCCAAGTGGTGCCATTTCCAGTTCTGGGTCCTTGGAGGTGGACTCTGCTGCAAGAAAAGAAGAAAATCCATGCACTGGTCTTCAACGACTGTTTTTCCTGCTGCAAGCTTGCTGTGCAGTTGAAAAACCAATGCATCGCCGCAGTGTGGCAGAAGAATCGACACATCGCCTGTTGTGTGGCTTCAAGATAGCTGAATTCCACGTCCAAAATACTGTGTCTCCAATGTCAGAGGCCCCCGCTCCGGATCAAATGCAGCCCTGCTGTGCAGCTGAAGATTCCATTTTTCACCTGATCATGGTTGGGAGAATTGATGCAGTGCCTGTTTTGCCCCCGCATCCACCCCAGCGTGCCCGGATTTTCCACGCACAGCACCTGACACCAGGTCTTCATTCACATTGCCCAGCAGTAAGGGACCGAGCCCGAGTGTCGGAAATCCGACGTATCACCTCCCCTGACAGCATGGAATCGACAAATCACTTTATATCCACCACAGCAAAGAATCAAATCATCATCTCCTCTAACAGTAAGGAATAGACGCAGCACCTCCCTTGAGAGTAAGGAATCAACACATTGGTTTGTTTCCAGCATCTCGTTTTTCCCTGCACCTGTTTGCGTCTGTTGGTTTTAATGCATCCCATGTACTTTGCACTAAAAAGTAACACATCCATAGTTTTCTATGAACTGAACTGTTTGAACCTTCTAAAAGTGATATCTTTGCTTGTGTATGTTGGATTTTGGTCGTTTTTGTCTTGTTTTATTCAGAAAAAGATTGGTTATTGTTCTAAAATTGTGTGGTGTCCATTTGTAGTGTTATTACTGTGTGTTTATGTACAAATGTTTTACAAATTGCCTCTGAGATAAGTCTGACTGCCCATTCCAAGCTACCAAGGCGGTGAGCAGGGGTTATTTTAGCGGTGCAATCCCCTTACCCTGACTAGAATAGGGCTCCCTACTTGAATTGGGTACAAAATACTGCCTACTACAGACCTATAGTTCTAACAGCCATCATGACTGGCCATCAGAATGCATTGACAGTCCACACACCAGCTGCCTCTCCTATTACTCATTGACTTTATGCTTGTATTAGATATACAGTGCTCCTCTGCCATTTGACTATGTTGTCACCATGGCCGGCACTTGGCATGGGCAGCGTGGCAGCTGCCCAGGGCCCTGGGCCTTCTTGCAGCCATGGGGCCTCGCACCTTTAAAGACTCCAGAGTATCAGAGGCCCAGGGGGCCCCTTAAGTGTTTATATTTTTTATTTTTCTGATCAGTCTCCCCTACTGTCCCTCTCTGTTGGCCTAATGGCTGCTTCTACATGTAGATGACCGCAATTGGACATTTAATTACAGTGCCCTTGCGTGTGAAGGGTGCCCTGCCCATGTATCAATGAAGGGCAGAATGTCCTGCAGGGCACAAAGCAAAAGATAGAATGACGGCGCGTCACAATGGAAACAGCTCACCTAGGACAAGTGGAAAGAGAGGAGTATAAAAGGAGTAAGACAAACAGAATAAAGTGGGGGGTGCAGATAGGTGCGAGTACGACAGTGTTCAGAGGACCAGAATCAGCATGTAAAAGTGGATGGAGCAGGGTGCCACGATTCGCTCCCTGTGCTCTCGTACCCAGCACCAGGGGGCCGCGTAGTGGTACTTTCCAGTCTTCTAATAAGCTTCCAGACTCTCTCCTGCATCCATATCCTGACTTCCAGCCATTTGGACACTTATTGGGAATTGACATCCAGTCCTAATCCATGCCGGGTTTTGTGAAACTCAGCCTGCTTATACTTGAAGCCAGCCTACTCATGCCTGAAACTTCAATACCCAGAATTCCCTGCTCACTGCTTTGTCTCCACCCCTGCAGGCCAAGGATGGGTGGAGGAATTCAGCTCACCTGTGGCTGGCTGCTGCTAGCCTGCTCACACCTGATGCATATGATTACTGTGAGCTCTTTAAAGCCCCAGCTACCTTCAGGCCAAGGTTGGTCATTGTAGCTGTTTACCGGTGAGACCGATCCTTGTTTCCAGTGCTCCCTGAGATTTTGCTATTCTTGTTTCCAGTGTTTCCTGAGCTTTAGTTATGCCTTGTTCCTGACCTGCTGCTGTTTTTCTTGTTCCTGAATTAGCACTGCCTACAGTGCTACCTTGACCCCTGAGCCTTGGTATTCCTTGTTCCTGAACTGCAGCAGTTTCCCTTCTCCTGAATTAGCACTGCTTGCAGTGCTACCTTGTTTCCTGAGCTATAGTTATTCTTTGTTCTTGTTCAGCTATTTTCTTGTTCCTGATTTGCACTGCTTGCAGTGCCCTCTTGACTCCTTGTTTCCTGAGCTGTAGCTATGTTCTGTTTCCTTGAACAAGTACTGCCTGCAGTACTACCTTGACTCCTTGAAGCTTTAGTAATTCCCTGTTCTTGAACCAGCACTGCCTGCAGTGCTACCTTGACTCGAACCTTAGCATAATTCTTGTACCTGCCCCAGCACTGCCTTCTATGCTATTTTGTTTTCTTGATTTCTCAACCTGCATTATTCTAGCATACCCTTGTAGCCTCCCCTTCTGTACATCCCTTTCCAGTCCCTGCCTTTCTTCCCAATTCCTTGGTTCCAGTTCGGAGTTTGCTGTCTTTCTATTCTGCTCTCTTGCTTCTGTTGCCTTGTATGTGTGTTACCTGCTCTCTGCCAAGTGTGCCCTGTCATTTTCTTCCTTTCCTGTTAAGCACTCCTCCTTGCTAGCTCCTTGTCTATTGTGCTTGTGTTTAGTTCTATCCCCTTGCTGTTACTGCCTTGCGTGTTCATGTTTGATTGGCAGGATCCGTGGGCACAGCTGACTACCTAGGTGGTGTTTCTTGTTCTCTGTGAGAATTTTCTTTGAGTTACATTTATAACATCACCATAGGTATAAGCTCCACAGACCCTGCCTTTTCATGCATATCATACATGTGGGTATTTGTAGTCGGTATCTGTAACAGCAATTGTGGGTGAGAAGCTTACTGAGCTTCAGTCTTACCGTGTGGAGCTCCTGAGTGCTTTACCCCAAACTCCCTTTTATTGTCAATGTTTTTTCATATATGTCTTGCACTTCCGTCCTGGGTGTAGTTGGTCTGAATGCTAAATTGCATTGTGAGAGCCCTTCCTTTCTGAGTCTTAGCCATCTTGTTCACTTGTACAGGCTTCCCCTTTGGATCCCTTTTCCTCTTCTGTACTCCTCTCTGTGTACATTTTCTACCCAGTTCCCAGTCCTTGCCCAAGTCCCTGACTGTGTTCCTGACATAGTCCCGGACAGTCTCTGACACAGGGTTTAAAGTGTGCTGGGTCACTCAACTCTTAGAGCCAGTAGTAAATTGAAATGGACATTGAAAAAGGGCCCTATATTCGTGTCCTTAAGTTTGCCTGCAAAAACATTGAGCCAGTGTCTGCATAATGAATGAAAATTCTGAAAGAAGGTGATGTGACTGGCTCGCTCTCCATTTTTGCCCTCAACCTCAGAGTGAAAAAACAAATCTTAACTCTGCAGCAGTGCCACCTTTCGCTAATGTAACTTCAACGAGACTCGTTCTAGTTCTTTCACAGTCTCATCGTGTCAGAACTGGAGCATTTTCAATATTATACACAAGGAAGCTGTAGATGTTGCTTTTTCGTCTTATGCTACTAATAACCACTGACAAAGCCAATAGTACAGGCTTGTTGTAGGTGTAAATTTACTTGTTGTAATATTTATCTGGAGACAATGAGAGAAGCAGCAAAATACCCTTTGGGCGGCACACAATGCTAAGCACAGATTTATATAGCTAACATGTTTTTAAGCCATGACCTTAATTACATTAGCCATGCCCCTTTGAAAGACCCCCCATACCCCAGTTTTTTCATCCCACGTAAAGCCCTGCTGTCAGGTCAGTATGTAAGCCATTTTTAGGTCTCGCGACCTATCGATGTGCGCAATCGCATCGAGCGGAGCGAGAATTCATGTGGCGAAAACATCTTCAAACCAAAGGGCTTTCAGCCCCGCGGTTTTCATGAAGTTCACGTGAACATGCACGCGCATCGCATGCAAGCCCAGCCCAGCCTCTCGCATTCCCAGGCTCTCCCGCCCCCATCCGGCATCAGGCTTCCCCTCCCCTAGCAGCACTCCTCCCACACCAGCACCTCCCCCCTCCCACACCAGCACCTCCCCTCTCTCTCCCCGCAAACACAGCCTTGCCCTAGCAGCACTCCTCCCACACCAGCACCTCCCCCCTCCCACACCAGCACCTCCCCTCTCTCTCTCCCCGCAACAGCATTCCTCCCACAACACAGCCTTGCCCGAGCAGCACTCCTCCCACACCAGCACCTCCCCCCTCCCACACCAGCACCTCCCCTCTCTCTCCCCGCAACAGCACTCCTCCCACACCACACGGAGGATTCAGCAGCCGCTCTCACCAGCTTGTGGCTCTTGCAGGCAGTCTCCTCTAATCAGGCCCGGCCGATGCACCACGCTCCTGATTCACCCGGGCCTCATGTTGTCTGCCGCAGAGAGCTATCGGCACTCCGCATGTTCCACCCAATGCAGGGCGGCAGCAGATCCAGATCACCAGGGCGAGCCAGTCATCTCATCCCCAGTCGCCAGCAAACCGGTGGAGTTTCCGGGGTCAGGCACTCAGAGTGAAGGCCAAGAGCCGGGTCGGCACTCCCAGGTTTGTGTGTGACCCCAGCCGCCGCCTCCCAAGCCACACCACACCGAGGATACAGCAGCTGCTCTCACCAGCTTGTTGATCTAACTGCCACAACGTGTTGGGCTCTCATCTTTCAATAGTGTGACAGAGTGCTAGTCCCTGTGCTGTCAACCACATGCTTACTATGACACAGAGCCTGGTATAGGGGTTGGAGTGCTGACAGAGTGCGTATGCACTGCGGACTGGGCTTTTAACCCCCACCTCTCCACCAGAGCGCTGTGTATCACCTTTCTAAACACAACCTGACCTGTGCATGTCTGACGGGCTGAGCCTGCCCCCAGGCATGCCTGAGCTGTGTCCTCGACCTCTCTGATGACTGAAGTTATGAGGTAGTTTATAGCCAGAGCCACTGCAATTAGTAACTGAAAGACGACCATTTAACGGCCTTCCACGGTCCACGAACACATCACCATATTTTTTAACCGTTTAAGCTGGATGTTTCTTTTGGGTTAATATCTGCAGACTACGCAGCAGATGATGGATTGTGGTGCAAATTTGGCAAATCCATAATTATGCAGGAAAAGGCACTGCCGCAGAATCGAATAATTCCAGTGGCCCTGCTTATAGCTACAATGCTGCACCCTTCAGAACTTCAGAGGTATGGAGGGAAAGGTGGCGAGGTGCTGCCTGAACACACTCATTGTTAAAACACTCCCAAACGCCACTTGCTTTGTCTGGCGACTTTCATCTGGGGAATTGCTTTCATGAATTGAGCAAGCTGTTGTACTGGAGTTTATACTCACTTATACTTAGAGTGGTGCACAGTTGCACAACGCCAACGTGCACATGTCAACAGTCATGATAGTCAATAATATAAAATTGGCCAAGGAGGATTCCGTTGTAAGTTCAACTTTTATTGTGTACTTTATTGAGTTATATATTTACTGTTTATGTTGTGTTGTGGTATTCAGTAGCACACAGCTGCATGTGAGTCATGTGAGTCGCGTGACTACAAAAGCGGGTCACGTGACCACACAAGCACGCGCATCTCTCCCTAATCCGCCTGCCTCCGCTCGCTCGCATTCCCGCCCCCCCCCCACCATTTGCCAGCATACACTCTCCAAGCGCTTCGCACACGGCCATCTGTTCCCCAGCTCCAGCACCTCCCCTCTCTCTTCTGGCACACAGCCTTACTTGAAGGGGCTTCGGTTACTCCCCTGCTTCGTACCATCCCCTCTGTCTCCAAATGCACCTCTTTCACCGACTCCTTTCTCTCCTCCTCTCTCCACCCGTCCCCCTCCCCCCATCCCCCCACCCCCCCATCCCACCCCTTCAAACCACCTCACCCTCCTCTAATTCCATTACCCGACTGGCCTCTGTCACCGCTCCCCCTCCCCCTTGCCTTCTCTCTCTTTGTTCTCTAATCACTCTCCCTTAACCACTCCCTTCTTTCATCCATCCTTCTTGCCTCTCGCCCCCTCCCCCCCGCCAGCCTCCTTCCGCCGCCCTCCCCCCTCCCCGGGGACGCCTTGCTCTTGTTCTGGGTGTAGTCATTTGCTTCTACGCAGTTTGCTTCAACAAGCTTGGCAGAGCGTCAGCGCAGCCTGCTCTTCAACAATGATTTATGTGGGTTGTGAGAAAGTATTGAATCAACAAAACTATATAAGTAATTTAGTTCCCCGATTTGTGATAGCTAATTGACCATGCAGGGCATGCTACAAAACTATCTCCAAGTGCAGCTTTTTACTTCCTTTGCCGCAGCACAGTTTATTTCCCGGAAGTGAATCCCTTTTCCGCAATGACTTTTTCCACAAGTGCGGTGACTATACTAATGCCACCGGTTTTCGATGCACCAGGGCAGCGGCATCACTTGGGCGTCCGGCTGGTGTTCGTGGTGGCTCCGTGGCGGCTGCAGCCTGCTGGTGTAATCTGATGCGGCTGAGTAACATGTAGTGGCAAGCTGATCAGGGCAGACACCGCTGCTCAGCAGAGCTCGTTCATCATCAGCTAACTAACTCACTAATGAGGACCTCTTATAAAACTTATATAGAGTGTCTTTACTAGTTTAAAACTGCCCTAGTTTGCAAACATGGGACACTTTTCTAGCTAGCTAACTAACTCACTAATGAGGACCTCTTTTATTTTGGTACAGGGGCTATTTTCTGTCCCAGTCTGATGCTGCATGTCCGGCAAGGCCACTGAACTTATGCGATTGTGCAGCAGCTGCGATTTCTGCATAATTATGCATTTGACGCATTTGCCACATAATCCATTTTCTGCTGCGTAATCTACAGATTTCAACAACAAAATTGCTTTCTATCTCAAACAGTTAAAAAGTTACAAAAAACACATTGACAAGTCTTGCCACACATCTTGCCGCATGTGGGGAGGCCCTTTGAAAAGCTGGAATAGGCAACTTTGTTTCCAACTGCTAAATTTGGGAGTTAAATTAGTACTAATGACGTGCAACCAGTGCCCAAACAGTGTTACCAAGTTTAACAAGCATTGGAAATGCAATAGGTCTCGCAGCATTAGAGTTAGTGCTTTTAGAATTGTTTATGGGTTTTTTTGTAAATCTTTAGCATTTTTGTTTCCTGTAGCCAATGCTAAAGAATTAAAAAAAAAAAAGCCATAAACATTTCTAAAAGCTCTAACTCAAATGCTCCGAGACCTATTGCACTGTGTGAGGGTGAGGGGTTGAGGGTGAGTGAGGGTGAGTGAGGGTGAGGGTGAGTGAGGGTGAGTGAGGGGTTGAGGGTGAGTGAGGGTGAGGGGTTGAGGGTGAGTGAGAGTGAGTGAGAGTGAGTGAGAGTGAGAGTGAGTGAGAGTGAGTGAGAGTGAGAGTGAGAGTGAGTGAGAGTGAGAGTGAGGGTGAGGGTGAGTGAGGGTGAGGGTGAGTGAGGGTGAGTGAGGGTGAGTGAGGGTGAGTGAGGGTGAGGTATTGAGGGTGAGTGAGGGTAGAGGGTGAGTGAGGGTGAGGGTGGGTGAGGGTGGGTGAGGGTGAGTGAGGGATTGAGGGTGAGTGAGGGTGAGGGTGAGTGAGGGTGAGGGTGAGTGAGGGTGAGGTATTGAGGGTGAGTGAGGGTAGAGGGTGAGTGAGGGTGAGGGTGAGTGAGGGTGAGGGTGAGTGAGGGTGAGGGTGAGGGTGAGTGAGGGTGAGGGTGTCAGGATTCGAGTACTTGCGCCTACAGGACTACAAATCCCATAATGATAAAAAGTAACAGAGTCTATATATTGTGATGACCACTAGATGGCGCTGTAAATGATTACTCCTTGGAATCGTGTTTGAGAGAGTGTGGTCGCGTTCCCTGTGTTGGGAGCTTGTTCCAGGATTTGGATTTGTATTTGGATTGACTTCAGGTCTGTTTGGCGAGATCCTCTCGCATCTGCCAAGTCGACGGGAGGGAAGGCTTTTCCTCCGTTTCTCTACCTGGTCGCGAGCGGCTGCCGCGCTGTGAGAGACGTGTGTCCTTGTTCCAAAATTAAACGCCGGGTTGGTGTTACGGCGGTGGAGAAAAGGATTGTGTGCTGAAAGCAGGGTTTCCCGGTCGCGAGCGGCTGCCGCGAGGGAAGATCTCCAGCGCCTGTGGGCTCGCTGCAAGGGACGCTGATTTGTGTTGCCAATAAACCGGGAAGACTGGAGAGTGCTTACAAACCCCGACAGTGCTGTGATCTACATCGCGAGGGGATTCCGCGAGGCGAAAGTAACTGGCACTGTAGTATTTGGGTTGCTGGAAACGATAAGAATCGTACAACCTTTTTTGTGAAATATCCGATTAAAGAGTGGATTGGTAAGCCTCGGATGCATCTTTGAACCATCCATACAACAGGGAGCTGGTAAGCCTCGGACGAGGAAGTATTGCTTGGTTTTATTTTTTGTTAGTATTCCATTAGTAGTTGGGCCCAGCTAGGAATACTAAATTGAACTCTTTTTGTCCTGGATTGAACTGGATGTGCATTTGAAGTAGAAACTCACGACTTTTCGAACTTTCTTGCTTTGGTTCTACGGCCGCATCACTACCTATATCAACTGGGTTACTGGAGAAAACTAATTGCTAATCAAGGGAAGCATATATGGTATGTGTGGGGAATGCTAGGCCTTTTGTGCTGTGCTGCTAACTGTTGAATCTTTATTGACAAGTGGTTTCTTCGCAGGGAGTCCTCTGGTATAGAGAAGTATCTATGGTCTTAGAGGAAAGAGGTCCCCCTCCTGATATATTGGTATGTACCATTCTACTAGCGAGACTTGAATGAGAGTAGTTAGGATTGATGTGATAATCTTCTCTTTCTTGTCGTTTCAGCTATCCCATCCGTTCCAGACCCTTTCCTTACCTTCCCTGATTTATCCCTCGCTTGATTACCTTTACGCTCTGTGTTATATGTGCAGTCAGAGTGTGGGGAAATCAGGAGGTGGACCCCTTTTGGCATCACCCTGATCCTGAGGTTTCCAGAATCGTGACAGAATCATTTACCTAAGAAAATAGTAAACCTCCCGGTCAGGGTGTGCTGAAAGATGACCACACTAGAAGAAGTCATGCAGGCATTGGTTATAGTTCAGCAGGAGTTGGTGAATTCTCGGGCAGAAACTGCTGCTCTAAAGGAACGGTTTGATAGGCCGGCTAGAAACCCTTTTGATGCTTCTGCAGGAGCACCGCAAATACAGGTTACAGTGCCCCCGCCGATACCCTTGGCTAGTCCAGAGAGATATGCAGGGGACCCTCTTAGGATCCAAACATTCTTGACTCAGATTACTTTGCATTTTTCGTGTAGGCCAGCGTCCTTCCCTACCAACCATTCCAGGGTGGCTTTTGCGATATCTTACATGACTGGGGAGGCGGCAGATTGGGCAGTCCCTTTGGTGCGCAAAGACGATCCTTTGTTGACAGACTGGAATGCCTTTCGAAAAGAGTTTGAGAGGGTGTTTGATAGAAGGGCTACCACCCTTAGTGCGGATCGTGACTTGTTGGGGTTGCGTCAAGGGAGAAAGGATTTGATAACTTATATGACAACTTTCAATCGCCTGGTGGGGGAAACTGCATGGCCTGAAGAAAAAAGAATGGCATTGTATTATCAGGGGTTGAACGAAGACATGAAAGATGTCCTGGCCCAAATTGATCCCCAGCCCACGAGTTGTTTAGCATTGATTAATCTGACCCTGCGTTTGGATCACCGCCTGTCTGAGAGGGGAGGTGAGCGGAAAAGAGGCGGGCGAACATGGAGTGGGTATGAGGTGGAGAGCGTTAATCAGAAGAGGGATTCAGGTCCTGAGGCTATGGAAGTAGGAGCTGTACGGCCACCATTAACCAAGGCAGAAAGAGAGAACAGACGTGCCCTTGGTCTATGCATGTATTGCGGAAAGAAGGGGCACTACGTGAGGGAATGCCCGTCAAAACCCCAAAAAAGAGGTTTGTTTTTCCCTCCCAAAAAGATGGTTGCAGTAGTTGCAGAAAATACCTATGCGTTACAGGAAGCAGAAGAGGGGACTGAGAGTAGGCCTACCTCTCCTAGGGAATGGAGGATTCCATCCTTGGGAGTAGTGGATAGAATGGAAGCAGTGTCACATGTGATATTGCCCATGTATCTGGGGTCAGGACAGAAAAAGGTATCGGTGAACACAATGGTGGATTCCGGGGCCACGGGAAATTTTATTGACTATGGGTTGGTGCAGAAGCTAGGATTGAAGAAAGTTCCCACTCAAGCCCCAGAGTTGGTGTTGGCAGTGGATGGCACCCCTCTTAAGTCAGGTCCCATTGTAGAACATACCGAGGCGTTAGAGTTGACTCTTTGTGGACAGCCGTGGGATCATGTGGAATCCATTGTTCTAAACATGATTGAGGCCCCACAATACGAAATCATATTGGGGATGCCGTGGTTGTGGAAACACAATCCTTTGATGGATTGGAAGTTGAAAACTATCCAGTTCACTTCGGAGCTTTGTGTAGCCGAATGTTTGCATGATAATGAGGGATCACATACTCTATCTTTGGCCCAAAGCTACAGAGTAGCCACTGCAGCCGAGAAAGAGGTGACTCTGCCAAGAGAATACCATCAGTACCAAGCAGTGTTCAGCAAAGTGGAGGCCGAAAAGCTTCCACCTCATCGCGACTATGACTGTCGAATAGATTTGGTGGAAGGTTCCAAGATCCCTACGTGTAGAGTCTATGCGCTGTCTGATTCGGAGACGAAATATTTGAAAGAGTATTTGGAACATCTGTGTTCGTTGGGGTTCATAAGACCATCACGTTCCCCAGCAGCCTCGCCTCTTTTCTTCATCTCTAAGGCCAACGGTGAGCTGCGCGCTTGCATAGACTTTAGACAGTTGAATAAGATCACGATTAAAAATCGTTACCCTCTTCCACTCATCCCTGTTCTGTTAGACCAGGTGAAGGAGGCCAACATATACACCCGGTTGGATCTTCGTGGGGCGTATCATCTGGTGCGGATTCAGGCCGGTGATGAGTGGAAGACGGCGTTCAAAACACGCTTTGGTCTATTCGAGTATCTGGTGATGCCGTTTGGGCTCTGCAACGCCCCTGCGGCGTTTCAGTTTTTTCTGAACGACATCATGAAGGAATACATCGATCATTTTGTTGTCATCTATATTGATGATATTCTGATTTATTCCGATGATCCAGCTCAGCATGTTAGCCAGGTTGTCTTGATCCTCCAGAAGTTACAGGAACACTGCTTATACTGTAAATTAAGTAAGTGTGAGTTTGGAGTGACTGAAGTGGAGTTTCTGGGGGTAATCTTGAATCCTCAGGGGTTTAGGATGGCTGATCGAAAAGTGAAGGCAGTACAAGAATGGCCTGTTCCTAGGAGTGTGAAGGATGTACAGTGCTTCCTAGGCTTCTCCAATTATTATCGGAGATTCATAGCTCATTTTTCACAGCTAGCCTCTCCAGTAACCCGGTTGTTAAGAAAGGGTGTTACCTTCTGTTGGACTTTGGAGGCCGGAGAGGCTTTTGAGCAGATGAAAAAGGCTTTCTGTTCTGCCCCTATCTTGCGACATCCTCAATCTGATGTTCCCTTCGTTGTAGAAGCTGATGCCTCGGACATTGCCATTGGAGCGGTGCTCTCACAAAGAGATAAAATCACAGGTCAACTTCACCCTGTTGCCTTTTTGTCCAAAAAGCTGAATCCTGCAGAGGTGAACTACACAGTGGCAGAGAAAGAACTGTTGGCAGTAAAAAGGGCTTTTGAGGAGTGGGGGCCTTATTTGTGGGGAGGTCAACATCCTGTTACTGTGTTCTCTGATCACCGCAACCTGCAATTTATGAAGACTGCTAGGCACCTGTCGCAACGTCAAATGCGGTGGATGTTATTCTTCGCAGAATACGACTTTACAATCACCTTTCGTCCTGGGGCTGATAATCGAAAGGCAGACTCTTTGTCCCGCCAATTGGATCCCGGAGCATCACCAAAGGGTGAACAGTTGTCGATTCTACCACCGGAGAGAGTGGTGTGTGCCACTACTGTGGAGACGTTCCTGGAAGCAGTACGTAAACAACGTTCCGCATCACAGTGGCAGGTTTGGGCGGGTAAAGAAAAACACCGAACACTGAAACATGGACTACCAATGTGGAACAATGCTCTGTTTCTTCCCACACATGAATTACGTCTGATGGCCTTCAACTGGTGTCATAACGCCATGGTGGCGGGTCATCCGGGACATACGAAAACACTACAGGCGATACAAAGACAATTCTGGTGGGAAGGAATGGTGACAGATGTAAAGTCCTGGATTGAGCAATGTGAAATCTGTGCAAGAGCTAAAAGTGAACAGACCAGGAGTAAGGGGTTGTTGATGCCTCTTCCTACACCCTCTAGACCTTGGCAAACGATAAGCCTGGATTTCGTGCTGGGACTACCAATGGATAAGGGTTGCGACGCCATTCTGGTAGTGGTGGATAGCCTGACCAAGATGGGACATTTTATTCCCTGTCGCAATCTTCCTACGGCTGCCCAAACCGCGCAGTTGTTGTTGACTGAGGTGGTACGGTTGCATGGAATACCTAAAGTCATCATCTCGGATCGTGGACCGCAGTTTGTCGCCAGGTTCTGGCATACCTGGTGTAAGGCGCTACAGGTAACGGATGCATTGTCTACGAGCTTTCATCCCCAGTCGGATGGTCAAACCGAGAGGCTTAACCAAACGCTTAAGAAATACTTGCGGTGCTACGCCGAAGAGGCTAAGGATTCCTGGGTCTCTTTGTTATGGTTAGCCGAACTGTCCTACAACAACGCTTGGCATAGTTCTACGGGGGAATCTCCTTTTCGGGCCAATACAGGTTACCATGCGGACATCTTGCCAGTAACTATCCCTAGTGAGGTGCATAACCATCCCACTGTTGCTTCTAGGATGAAGACTTTGCTGAAGATCCATAGACGGGTACAACTGCACCTGGAAAGGGCAAAAACCACGTATAAGAAATGGGAAGATCGTCGTCGTCAGAAGGGTCCTGAATACCAAGTGGGGGATAAGGTGTGGCTGTCGACCAAAAACATTTGTTTTCGCTACCGCAGTATCTTCCATCCTAGGTTCATTGGACCTTATGAAGTGCTGCGGGTAGTGAATCCTGTAGCTTACAAACTGAAGTTGCCAGCATCCTTACGGATCCATCCGGTTTTCCATTGCAGTCTGTTGAAGCCCGCGAGAACGGGGAGGCGGCAAGCGGTCCCTCCAGTGATGAGAGATGGCCAGTTGGAATATGAGGTGCGTCGTATAGTGGATTCTAAATACCAACGAGGGAAGCTGTGGTATCTCATATCCTGGAAAGGATACGACTCAGAGGATGACTCCTGGGAACCCTGTAATGAAGTACATGCCCCTCTTGCAGTTCGACGGTTCTATGCCCAGAATCCGGGGAAGCCTGGTGCTAGAAGGCGCCGTTGAGGAGGGCATACTGTCAGGATTCGAGTACTTGCGCCTACAGGACTACAAATCCCATAATGATAAAAAGTAACAGAGTCTATATATTGTGATGACCACTAGATGGCGCTGTAAATGATTACTCCTTGGAATCGTGTTTGAGAGAGTGTGGTCGCGTTCCCTGTGTTGGGAGCTTGTTCCAGGATTTGGATTTGTATTTGGATTGACTTCAGGTCTGTTTGGCGAGATCCTCTCGCATCTGCCAAGTCGACGGGAGGGAAGGCTTTTCCTCCGTTTCTCTACCTGGTCGCGAGCGGCTGCCGCGCAGTGAGAGACGTGTGTCCTTGTTCCAAAATTAAACGCCGGGTTGGTGTTACGGCGGTGGAGAAAAGGATTGTGTGCTGAAAGCAGGGTTTCCCGGTCGCGAGCGGCTGCCGCGAGGGAAGATCTCCAGCGCCTGTGGGCTCGCTGCAAGGGACGCTGATTTGTGTTGCCAATAAACCGGGAAGACTGGAGAGTGCTTACAAACCCCGACAGTGCTGTGATCTACATCGCGAGGGGATTCCGCGAGGCGAAAGTAACTGGCACTGTAGTATTTGGGTTGCTGGAAACGATAAGAATCGTACAACCTTTTTTGTGAAATATCCGATTAAAGAGTGGATTGGTAAGCCTCGGATGCATCTTTGAACCATCCATACAACAGGGAGCTGGTAAGCCTCGGACGAGGAAGTATTGCTTGGTTTTATTTTTTGTTAGTATTCCATTAGTAGTTGGGCCCAGCTAGGAATACTAAATTGAACTCTTTTTGTCCTGGATTGAACTGGATGTGCATTTGAAGTAGAAACTCACGACTTTTCGAACTTTCTTGCTTTGGTTCTACGGCCGCATCACTACCTATATCAACTGGGTTACTGGAGAAAACTAATTGCTAATCAAGGGAAGCATATATGGTATGTGTGGGGAATGCTAGGCCTTTTGTGCTGTGCTGCTAACTGTTGAATCTTTATTGACAAGTGGTTTCTTCGCAGGGAGTCCTCTGGTATAGAGAAGTATCTATGGTCTTAGAGGAAAGAGGTCCCCCTCCTGATATATTGGTATGTACCATTCTACTAGCGAGACTTGAATGAGAGTAGTTAGGATTGATGTGATAATCTTCTCTTTCTTGTCGTTTCAGCTATCCCATCCGTTCCAGACCCTTTCCTTACCTTCCCTGATTTATCCCTCGCTTGATTACCTTTACGCTCTGTGTTATATGTGCAGTCAGAGTGTGGGGAAATCAGGAGGTGGACCCCTTTTGGCATCACCCTGATCCTGAGGTTTCCAGAATCGTGACAGAGGGTGGGTGAGGGTGAGTGAGGGTGAGGTATTGAGGGTGAGTGAGGGTAGAGGGTGAGTGAGGGTGAGTGAGGGTGAGGGTGAGTGAGGGTGAGGGTGGGTGAGGGTGAGGGTGGGTGAGGGTGAGTGAGGGATTGAGGGTGAGTGAGGGTAGAGGGTGAGAGAGGGTGAGGGTGAGTGAGGGTGAGTGAGGGTAGAGGGTGAGAGAGGGTGAGGGTGAGTGAGGGTGAGTGAGGGTAGAGGGTGAGAGAGGGTGAGGGTGAGTGAGTGTGAGGTGATCTTCTAGGTATGTATGTGCAAAGACTCAAAAAGACTTACGCATCATTTGTGCCTGCCATGCCAGTAATCTTGTAGTCCACACCTTGCCTTGCCTTCTGCCGCCACATTGCTTGTTGGAGTTCATGTTTTAATGAGGAATTGTTTCTAGTACAGTGTGGGTGAGTGGGGTGAACAACAAGCTAATTTTACAGCTACAGTTTCTGCACTAACATAGCTTTTCTGCTTTTGTAGTGCAACTCCCCAAAATAGCGAGTGCATCGCAAACTCAATTTTGCTGCAAAACTACAGTGCTGTAACAATTAACGTCTGTTCTTTGTTGTGAAAACACACTTCTGTGCTCCAGTCAATATTTTTGTGTGTCAAATGACTCAATATCTTTCAGAAGTGAAAGGTGGGGGGGCTTCCGAACGTCATTTTAAAACTCAGTTTGGGCCGGGTCTACACTATACTAGTCTGCCAACTTGAACTCACATTAAGCAGGACGCTTCCAAACTCACTACATGTGGCGTCATACAAAGTAAATAACTGCATTTGGTCCTGTGGGGGGTAGGGGCAGTCTACAACAGCCTGCGTAACCTTTTTTTTCCAAATTAAATTCCACGTGACCACGCCCCGGCACACGCACCGCAAGAGTCATTGCAGCCAGAGTTCAGCATGACGTGGAGGCGGGCACTGTTCTTGGAGCAGCAGCAGTATTTAGCAGGCCTCTTATAAAGGCAGTGCCACCAGCAAAGTAAACCTGTGAGTAAAAATGAAAAACCAAACCATTCTACGCAATTGTATATTAGCGTTATTTTCTCCTCAAGCGAAAGGATCGGAGACACGACAGTCTAAGAGCATTTGTCGTGTGCTAGTGCACTGCAGTCCTGCTGGCCATTTAATTCCATGGAGCCAGGCGGCTGCATCGCTGTCGTGGGGCTCTGTGGACCAGCTCGCCCTTTTCGACCAGCTCGGCTGAGCTGACGGTGGTGCGGTTCTGTATGGGATGTCGGACATTGGAGCATTTTGTGCAGACTCGTCCCAGTCTGGAGCAGCCGCCTTCTCTTTTGTCAGTGTGCTCTGGCCTTTGCTGGTTGACTTATCACGGGTGGATTTGATAGCCTGGTGATGGCACATGCGTGTTGTTCGGGTTTACGTTCAGAGTTGCGTGTTGGCGGCTGCTGTTTGTACGAGGTAATTGCCATTGTGGTGCTCCGTTGGGGGTCACAGCATTCCTTTTGGTGGTGCGTGCTGGGGGGCGGGTGTTTGCTCTGCCATTTCGAGTGAAGTGATGCATTGATTGTCAGCATTGGGGCGCTTGAGCTCGGCGAGGCTCACGTGTACTGTGCCGCAATTGTATATTAGCGTTATTTTCTCCTCAAGCGAAAGGATCGGAGACACGGCGACACGGCGGGTAAAATAAACAAAAAACAAGACGGAGGGAAGAGAGGGGAGGGGGGAGGAGAAATGCGACACGGCGGGAAGGGGAGGGGGCGGAGCGGGTCAAATAAACAAACAAGCCGGAGGGAAGAGAGGGGAGGGGGGAGGAGAAATGCGACACGGCGGGAAGGGGAGGGGGCGGAGCGGGTAAAACAAGACGGACGTGCACGCGCTTTTAAGCTCAATGCGCATGCGCATTGAGCTTAAAAGTCACGGGCACTGCAAGGAATCGCCACGATTCCTTGCAGTGTGGATAAAGAGTGGATAAGCCCCCATAGTCTCGCTTGCTCGATGCGCATGCGCATCGACAGGCGAGACCTAAAAATGGCAAAGTAATGCTATTTCAAAATGTGCCGGATTATGCCGCCTAATTTGACTTCTCTTGCCACATAGTTTAGCCCTCTCCTGCCGCATAATTCCAGTTGTCCTGATGTTAGGGTAATCCATGGCAGTGATTTTGTTCCTGTTTATATTTCCTATTCTTTACTTAATCTTGCAAGCCTCAAGAGTGGTAGCTATATCCAGCATGTGTGTTTCTGTATTTCCTTTCACAGCATATTACTCTTGGATGATGCACCCTTTGTACTGAGTTGCCTCCAGGTGTTTATAACAGGCTACAGTTGGGCACTTTGCAGTTGAGGATGCAGGCAGTACAGCTTTCACACCCTGCCTGTCTGTGGGTTAAAACGTTGTTCAGGTTACATGATCATTCAAATGATGGCCTCTCTGCAGAACACAAAGAGCAATGGTCCTGCATTCCAGTTGTGATTCTATGCAAATGTGTGTGAAGGACCTACTTATTGGTCAAAACAACAAGGTGAAAGTAAAATAATTTATTGTTGTTACTCATTTAGCTTAAACAGCTAACAACCATTGTCAAAACCCAGTCACGGCCGGCATGACTCGCGGGTTCAATTTAATTACTAAAAAAAAAACTTTCCTTAGCCTGCCCGATCTAATCCTGTGTCGTCTCTGCTTAGGGGCCTCACATGTTCCTATTCTGCCCAGGGCCCCACATATCCAAAGACAGGCCCTGGTTCACACTATAAAAAAATACCACATACGTACGACTGGCACCACAGCCTATTGGGATAATTTACACACCTGCAGCAAGGGCACCATCAAATGGAAAATGAAGGACTGTAAAAAAGACCAATCAAGGCTAAAAGTCTTCCCCATTTATGCACCAAGGAACCAGATTGTATTTAGGTAACAGCTGAGTACTCTGCTTTTTAAGAAAACTACAGCCACAACGATAACCCTATATCATTAAGGACACCTTCAATCCAACTGTATTTTTAACTCTTTAAAAAACACTACACCCGCAAACTAGCCACACCTCCTATTACTTGTTGACTGTGTCTTTGGTCCTGCACAGCTCTCTGTCGCCTTTCAGCTAGGGTTGCAAAGAATAAATGCCACATACAATATAATCATAAAAATACACTTTTCTGGAATCAATTTGTGAACATTTGAAGAACGATTTAAGTTTTGGAGAGACCTAGGCCTAACCATGCCATCCTGTGAGGCTAATGCAAGATTTTTTTCCACTGAAGAGAACTTAAAGCCATATGTATTTATTTCATTAGTTTCACTGATATCTGCACCAGGCAACTCCTTCTTACTAAGTCACTTTAACATGCCAGATGACTATATTCTATAGATGGCACCGTCTGAGATGCTCATTTCCTGTGATTTCACGTTGTATGCTAATTACAGGTGCCTCCCACTTTCTCTTTCAGCCCGGAGCTGCAAAACATGTTAGAACCGAACTTCTGTACTATCGGCAGACTTGGAGAGAAATCGGTCAAAGGTTGCAAACTACATCGCCCTGCATGCACTTCGCGCACTGTCAATCATACCTGTGTAATTATTACCACCTGCTTTCATGACTCAGGAATGCAGAAGGAGGTGCCAGGCGCGGGGTAGAGGAGGGAGTGCTCGATCGAGGGGGGAGGGGAATCAGAAAAGACAGGAAAGAGCAGGATCGTAGCTGCAACTGACCATCCCAAAAGCCCCGGTCGGCCGGGGCTGAAGAACACCCTACCGGTGAGTCGCTTGTTCGTGCCTCCGGTACCGACGGAGCACTGCGGAAGTAGGGACTTTAGGCGACATACTTGGTGGGAGATAGTAATGAATCTTCGGCCGTGTACTCGGGAACAGTAGCCGACTTTATAGTGTTTGGTTTTCCATGCGCAACTCTACATACTTTTCGTGTACACGTTTTTTTCCCAACTTTTTGTGTGCGTGACGTTTTCCATTCTCGAATATTCCAATATGCGGTTTACTCCTTTCTCGTCCTTTTTGTGTGCGTAACTTTTACTTGCGCAGCCAATTCTTGCACCTGAAAAGTAACCTCTTAACAGCGTAGCTGGGCAGGTTGTGAGCAGCTGACGGAGGACTTGTGTCCTATTTCTTACCATTCTGATTAAATAACATTGCCAGGAAATTGAGAGGCCATTCGCTCTGGTGGGGTACAAATGAAACTTAGGTGGGCAATTCTCTTTAAAGTTACCAGCTGCTAAGTTTAGCCGCGAAGACCATGTGACAAAGGGCGTAGTTACTCAACGTCTTTTTTCTTTTAAAAACCCGCTACATTTTGCAGGGATATCTTAAGGGCCCCGGGCTAAACGTGTGTGGGGCCCCTGTTTGGGCCAATTTTGAATTTATGATCAGTGCTTAATTTGTAAAATTTGAAGTGCAGGTGCTCAAATGTTTGTCGAAGGCCACACCTACTTTTCTCTGGCTCCACCCACTGCCTCGACTGGCTCCACCCACTTACTCTATTAGCTCCATCCACAACTGCGAAAAGCCAGATGTTAAACCCGATCTGATTTTCAGCAAGGGAGCCTTCCTCATAGTAAGGTTTTGACAGGTTCCCCTGCCCTGTGAACATTTTGAAAAAGATTAAATCAAATGTGCATTTAAAGCACAATTTTGGATTAAATGAGCTAAAATCACTAACGCATTGAAAAGGGACAATGCTAGTGCTTTATGTGCTGATTTGGGGAAAGGACAATACGGAGGTATGTCATTTTTAACAAAGTCCAGGCATGCCACCCCTTTTATATATCCCTAACCCCGTAAAGCATATTGAAGGTATGAAATATTGTTACAAGGAGCAAATTAAAATGGTGAAGAGAAAAAGATGAATAACAAAGAGGAATGTACTTTCTGCTTGAGTAGCAAAGAAGAGGAAGTTGTCTCTCGTATTCACGACTATATATCCAAGGACAGTGATGCCATAAGACCCTCTGTGATATGTGATTTTGAACACCTAAGGGTCGATTCACAAAGGGCCTCCGCACTCCCGGCAGTCGTGGAAGAGGGGCACACTCGTGACGGGACCTCCCCACTGCAGTTACTCATTGCAGAGGTCCCACAACGAGTGTAGAGGCCCCCACCATGAGTGCAGGCACTGTTGACACAACTGAGGGCCTCTGCCAAGAGTGTGAAGACCCTTTGTGAATCGGCCCCCTTGTAAGTTAACTTTACTGAAGTATTGATCTTCTCATGTTCTGAGGAATTTTTTAGTTTAAATACCCTTGTGAAATGTTGCTGCTATAATGTAATGTAATGAAAAACCAGATGTAATTCAGCCTCCAGTCTTGAACTGAAATCATTTTGGACTGTAGGTCCCCATATGAAACAAAAGATAACCATCATCACAGAACCTTGACAAAGGACAGCCTTTACAATCAAACTAGGAAAGCTAGAGTGTAACAATTGAATTGTGGGGAAAAAAACAACTCTGTTAGGTTAACTGCTAGCTGAGTTCACATCAGCCCTTGAAAGGAGCTTGTGAGAAACAACATTGAAGGCCCTGAACCAACTTTTTCTAGGTCTATGGCCAATTTCCTACTGTCCATTCACCCACTCCTCACCCAAGAGGAGGTATGGTGTGGTCTTTGATTTTCATTTATTCTGTCCTCTTCTGAAGGCAGTACCCAAATATACATATCAAGATTTGAACTATGTACATCTTGTGCAGATGCACTGTCATCTTCCTGCAAGGCACACATTTGGAGAATACTAAAAAAAATGACTTAACTTTAGCTCGGGCTGAGGTGCCTTATCTGTGAATTCCTCTTTGGTTTCCACTTGCCAAAAGAGAGGTTAATCTGACTATTAAATCTCTGCTCCCTCTCTAGGCTTAGTTGTTGTTGTAAGAGTGCCCATTTATGCCTGAGTTTTACACAGTGCTTAATTTGAGCTGGTGGTTTCCAGTGCTCAGCACCAGCACTTAATCATCAACATGGCACTTAATCATTAACATAGGAGCTTTTCATGAGCACCAGTTAAGGACACATTAATTTAAGGAGAGAGTAAGTGATTTGCCCTGAATCACAGGATGGTGAGCTGACTGAGGAGATATGAACCTGGTTCCCCAGCTCCGAAGTCTGCAGCACTCGCCATTAAGCGACATTCCCTGTCCACTTTCATGGTTAGCAGTTGCTTCTATTTTAGGTGGCGCTAGCAGGTGAAATGGGCTGGTGCAAGCTGCCTCCTGATGAGAGCCCTGGCACTTATTTTTTTTTACAAATTAACCACTGATTTTATTAGAGGTGGGTGAGCCAAAAATTACCTGGGAGAGTCGAGCCAGAGCCGAGCTAATGGTCTGGCTCAGATCTTAAAGCCTACGCACGAAATGAGCCCTGGAAAACATTTGCTATGTAAATCATAAAACAAACATTATGTAAACTATTATAAGGTCTCTTCAAAATTCAAAAAAGTGGATTTCTTTACCATGTGGAAGCTTTGCCATTAATAGTAAGATTATAGATCTGCACTGCGAAGTACTTATTAAAAGTGATAGTTTCTAAACATAAACCATTAGTGAACTAAGGACAAGACAACTGACAGGTAAACCCTGGACATAACCCAGATTATTTTAGAGCAGCCTTAGAGTTTTATTAAATCAAACACAATAGGTTGTTGTAAAACTGGTATCCTGAACTCAACGCTTGAAAGGGCTTTCATGCACGGCTATGAAGAAAAGAAATTGTTTTGGTCAAATAAAATATTTGCTTATGGTCACACAATTTAAGCTGGTTGCTGCAATTTACCAAGGTTTTCCGGTATCCATTTGTCTTTCCTATATTAAGGCTTTGTTTTCACCTTTCTGCAGCTTTTATACAGCGCGAACTTGGCACCCTTTACATTAGATCCAGTTACAACATTACACAAGGTCGCATTCATTGTTTATAGGCAATGAGGATATTAAACGCTCTGCCCATAATCACAGGATGCTGAGTGTGACCCCGAGACTCCAACGGGGTTCTCCAGCTGCAAAGTTGGCACATCCTGGTTAGGGGGCAAGCAGAAGCCATATGAAAAAGCTCGGCTCGAGGTTCCAACAAGACCTCGAATTGAGACAGAGCCATGCTTCAGGCTCGACCTTGGCTCGAGCTTAGAGTCCAGTCATAAATACAGCATTATTTTCTATCATTAATGTGTTTAGTGCTGCTGGGCCTAGGCAGACTATACATACTGCACTATTTACATCATTTGATTTGTTCATCCAGCACAGTCTCTCTACACTATCTGCATGATGCTTGTAGATGTAGTGTGCGTGCCCTACTTGAGTCGTGCTTGATTCAGTCAGACACCCAGACTGAGATCTGCCCACTTGGTATCATGTTGTTTGTGTAGCCAGACTGTGCACACTGGCTACAGGGCGAACGTGACACTGGCCACAGAACGAACGTGTTACAAAAACAGCAGTGTACACAGTTTGGCTACACAACAAACATGGCACTGAGTGCAGTGTTCACACTTTGCTGCATTTTCTCATGTTTGTCCTGAAGCCAGTTTGCACAGCCTGGTTACAATACAGAGTGCAGTGTTCACAGTCTGACTACAGGACGAACATGATACAAATACAGCAGGGTGCACACTACACTCTGTGTCATGTTCTTTGTGTAGCCAGCCTGTGCACCCTGCTGTATTTGTGCCATGTTCGTCCTGTAACCAGACTGTGAACACTGCACCATGTGATTTGTGTAGTCAGACTGTGAACACTGCACTGCTTCTGACCTTCCCATCTCCTCCCTCACCTAGTTACATTCGCCTGTGCTGTGGCAGTGGCCTCCACCTAGGGCTGCCCCACCCCAAATACCAAACCTCCAGAAAATTCTGAGCTTTGTAGGTCAGGTCTTGTTAAGGGAGGAAAGCAGCGGGCAGCCAGACCCACTTAAAGCACTGGATGGCTGTGAATTCCTTAGTCCGTCCCCTTGGAGAGTTTATGTTCACATTTAAGTGCCTTGAGGCATCTGTGAAATCTCGTGCCCTGAGACACCCCTCTATCACCACCAACCCTACTCTGCCCAAGGCTCCCGAGGGTCACCAGAAACTAAAGTGGGAGCAGCTGAGGTCGAAGGCGTCTGCACTGCTGGTCCTCGGCTCTGGAACAGCCTCTCCCGAGACTTCCCCCTCCCCCCCCACCCCTTGTACTGCTGGTCAGAGCCATGCTTGTGTACTCACAATCACTCGAGGGCACCAGTTACAACATTACACAAGGTTGCATTCATTGTTTATAGGCAATGAGGATATTAAACGCTTTGCCCAAAATCACAGCTGTAAAGTTGGCACATCCTGGTTTGGGGCAAGCAGAAGCCATATGAAAAAGCTCGGCTCGAGGTTTCAACCGGACCTCGAGTTGAGACAAACATAACCCCCGCACTCTGCCCCACTCCCACTTGTACACTACCTTCTCTCATATAGTATTCCTTCTCATGCCAAGAAAACCAACGTACACACTCATCTTGTGGTGGTCATTTATTGGCCGCAGTTTATTAGGAATACAAGGAAACATATATATATATACTTTGCATATTTTGCCTGTTTAAGTCCTGGCAAACGTCCTTGTTATTGTCTCTTGGCCCTTCTGGGTCGTTTCCTTTGTTAGGTTGGATTTTTTGCGCTCCCTTTGCGCGGGAGGGAGTAGTTTCTGTCCCGGAGTTAGGCCACCTCGCTACCATGTCCGATTCTTGTTGTGCCCTGCCTTCCGGCAGGGGCTGGGCTGCGAGTGCCGTCCCCGTTTGCTACTCCCCCCAATCTTTGGTAGGCCAACTTCCCAGCCGTGAGGCATCCCAGAGTGAGTGGTCCTACACACCTGTCCTTAGGCCCAACTCACCCAGCCGTGAGGCATCTGAAGGTGAGTGGACCTATTCTGGCACACAGCCCTCCGGTGTGCCTCCCTACCAACCGTTATCAGCGTAGTTCTTCGCCGCTCGTTCCTCAGCCCTGCGACATTGCTGTTCCTTAGGTGTGGGTGGGTGGGTCAACACTTTGGGCTCCGACGCCGGTGCTGCTCCCCCGCTCCGATAAGATAGGAGCTTGCCTTGGGGGAGTAGTGCTTATATGCCCCCCCCCTCTGTCTTCCAGGCCAGGTCGGCCCCTGCCTATTGGGGGGCTCTCTTCATGCCTCGGTCCCCATTGGCCAGCGCTTCTCCCGCGGCCGCTGTGTGAGGGGGGAGAGCGTCTCCTTTGTCCTGCTTATTTTTTGGCGCCCAAAAACTGGCCCCTACCAGTTGTGTCTGGGGGCACGGCGCTGGTTATGGCGCCGGCTCTCGAGCCCCCTTTGGGGGCAGCCTCTGCGATAACCCCCGCACTCTGCCCCACTCCCACTTGTACACTACCTTCTCTCATATAGTATTCCTTCTCATGCCAAGAAAACCAACGTACACACTCATCTTGTGGTGGTCATTTATTGGCCGCAGTTTATTAGGAATACAAGGAAACATATATATATATACTTTGCATATTTTGCCTGTTTAAGTCCTGGCAAACGTCCTTGTTATTGTCTCTTGGCCCTTCTGGGTCGTTTCCTTTGTTAGGTTGGATTTTTTGCGCTCCCTTTGCGCGGGAGGGAGTAGTTTCTGTCCCGGAGTTAGGCCACCTCGCTACCATGTCCGATTCTTGTTGTGCCCTGCCTTCCGGCAGGGGCTGGGCTGCGAGTGCCGTCCCCGTTTGCTACTCCCCCCAATCTTTGGTAGGCCAACTTCCCAGCCGTGAGGCATCCCAGAGTGAGTGGTCCTACACACCTGTCCTTAGGCCCAACTCACCCAGCCGTGAGGCATCTGAAGGTGAGTGGACCTATTCTGGCACACAGCCCTCCGGTGTGCCTCCCTACCAACCGTTATCAGCGTAGTTCTTCGCCACGCCGTCTGGGAGGCTTCCGTCTCCCCGCGGCTCCCCCCAACTACGTCCTGATCTTCCATATTTGCGTCCTACCAGGACCATTGCTCCCTTCCGGTTGGACCGGCTTGCGCATCTATTCTCTGCGGTTGTCTCCTCCCGTTTCGTTTCCTCAGCGCCCTCCCCTGGCTGTTTTTGAAAATTTGCTCCTCTGATCCTCGTCGTCTTACCAGGGGTCAGCTTGGCGGTAAGTACCCGAGTTCCAGTGCCTTGCCTGCCTATGTCATGTTAGCCCCCCATTCACTATTTTCAGTAGGTGGGCCGTAGAGTTCTTGGATTGGTGGGGGCAAGTGTTCCGCTGCCACTGTTGCTGTAAGAACTCGACAGTGTGGGCGCTATGGGGGCTTCTCTGACGCCCTTCGAGACTACTCTTGTCATTAACCTGCTCACTGGGGGCAAGGCATCTGAACCTGGAGGTTTCTGAGTAGGATCCTGTACGCATAATAGCGCACCTAATTCCCTCCTCCTGTCTCTAGTAAAGTCCGCCCCAATGTTTCGGACCATTGTCCTTGCTGGGCCGAGATCCCTTTGAGGCCAAGGCCTCGCACCTCCACTAAATGTAGATCAAGTTTAGCTGTCTTTACCATGCGGTATTTGGTACACTTCCTTCGCTTCCTTCTATTGTGATAATGTTAGAAACTGGTTTGCGGATCGCTTCAACAAGAGAGCGATATCCCTCTGGAATTCAAATCTCACCCAGTACCGGGGGGGGGGGGGGGGGGGGGGGGGGCGCGCTGCCTGGCGGTGTAAGCCACCCCACCAGCGACCTGGTGGTGGGGTCCCCTTCCTGCTAAAGCGGGGACAACTTAATCTGGGGATCCGAATCCGGACGTGGATTGCCCCTTGATGTCTCGTGCACTCCCCCTTATGTACGGGTGTCTCAACAGATTATAGGCATGGTTTGAGACTGTCGGCGTCCGGGCCCTCTGCTGAAATGAGAAGCCGGCATCGGTGTTTGGGTAACCTTGACATTGGCCTTTCGCTACAGTACGTTTTGCTGAGACAACTACGTGCCCCACTGGCTGTATATTGAAGGCTGCTTCGGTAAGTACAGGCAGTCTTTGGTAGCCTTGTTTCTTGGGCCGTGGTACCTAATTGTAATACATCAGTGGGCAGATGAGTTGTCTCCATGAAGAGGTCATCGACTGCAACCACTATTTCTTACACAACAAGCCTCTAGCGCTGGGGTAAGTTGTAATTCTTCCTGCATAAGGAATTATTCTGAAGTTGTACATTCCTGTATTACCTATCTCCCTGATAAAGTGCCTAGGGGCTTCTACTGGAGTCACTCCCCATCACTCTTCTCATTACTAGCATCCCCGAGGTATTGGCGCGCTTTACATGAGTACCGTAGTCTACCTTAAACCCTCGGGCGCTGGCGATTATTTGCCCGGATTCCCCCAGAAGCGGGCGGGACTCCGAGGCTCGGCCCCTGGGCCCACGTACCCCCCGACTGCCCTCTCGCCTACGGACCGCCCCTCTCCTGCCTTTCTTATCATGGTGGAGTGCCTACGCTCCCGGAAGCAGAGTAGGGGGGGGGGAAGGGGGTGTCCGCTCCTTTCTGCCCGCTGCTGCCCTGGATCTTCTAATTGTCCCCGCTATCTGCCTCTGACCTCAGGACCTGCGCTGGGAGTCCCTGCCCCAATTAGCCTGTGGCGTGTGAGCGAATCTCTGTCAGAGCCTGCTATTCTGGCCTGAAATCCGATCAGGCATCCCCGTATTATCACAGCCCAGGTAGTATGCTCTGTGAGCCACTGCATCGGGTGGGGCCGCCTAACACGTTTCTCCCAGGCGCCTGTGCACGCTCATGAACTTATGTGCAACTCTGAGATTTATCTGAAGCTGTGCACGGGGGAAATCTTGGTCGGACCTGCCAAGTCCCGACAGGGGATTGTGCCCGTTGCACACAAAATTCCACTTGTTGTTTAGGCATGTCTTTAATCCCTTCGCCGTTTGAAAGCCAACTCACACCAGTCTGTGTTGCGCGGCTTCGTGAAGACAGTGTTGCTCATGAGAGCCGTCAAAGGTAATGTGCGTGCCTTGGCGGTAGACCGGTTCCCTCACCCGTAGCACTTCTCATGGGACAGGAGGTATTGGAGAGTGTGAGCCCTTAATCCGGTCGCCCTGTTCCCGGTGCAATCATAAATAGCGCAGGCCCGCCACTTCGCAAATTGTTACCAGCGCTCGCCTGCCCGGGTGTAAATATACAGCGCTAGCTCCTTTTAGCTTGGCACAGAGGCTTCCTAGTTCATAGCACCCCCTTTACTAGACCGTTTGAATTCCGGCAGAGTGCAGCCATGGTCCATTTGACAAACCAGGACTAACTGACTTAACTTATAATGGTATGCTGTGCTCTCTGCCTGGTTCAAGCCCTTTACCGCAATAATATTAACCATCTGTAACCTGTTAATGTAGAGTTGTGGGGGTGAGACTACTCTGGGCCTTGTATGACGAATCGCCGCTGCTCGAGGCAGAGATAGGGCTCTCAACGCTCATAACTAGTTTTCAACATGAAGAGCAGCGAAAGCCAAGTCCATTTTCTTCAACCCCTTTCTTTTCTTTTTCTTTTTTTTTTTTTTTTTTTTTTTATATACGTGGTCGGGCCTAAACCTCCGACCTCAACCTTGGAAGCTCTTTCCACTTATCACTTATGGTAACGCAGCATGGTCCATTTAAATAGGTGCCTGATTGACGGATATCATAAGGCTCACATTCCTATCCTGATTAAAGACAAGTTGCGCTGGTCCTGCCAGGATTTGCCCATTAATGGATTATTAAACCAAGCTCCAGCTTTCCAAACATTATTTCTGCCATGCCGGGCATTATGAATGGCAGGTACCAAGAACAAATGTACCGGGGAAGTTGTCTCAAATGGCGTCCTCAACAAGCACAATGCAAACCCCGACTGTCCTTCTGAAAGCATCTTGTTTTGCCTGTTGCCTTTAATTTGCCGAACGTGAGCATAGCATGAGCATCTGCACGATGGCCTGGGTCATTTTACCGTCCGGGCCACTTCAAATGATTTATTGGAGTACTGTGTGTGCACAGGCACACAGGCCTCACGCATAACGAGGCCATCTCATGCTCTGAACCCGCTGAGCCCACGCCCCACCCTGTGTCCTAAGGTAATGACCATCCGGGCGGGGGATATGAATGCCTCCCTGCTCAGGTCAAATCAAACCTTCACTTCCCCGCACCACTTAGTGTCGTGCAAAGGGGGGGCCCCCAGCAGCACAATGACATCCTGAGATAGAACTAAAGACGCAATACTACTGACTCACTCCCTAATGACAACATCGTCCAAAGACAATCTCTCATCTTATGAGCAAGGCTGTGATCCTACGAGACAGTCGATCCCCAGTTGTGAGACAGGCCTGCAAGAAAAGCGGTAGTCCGCCTTCCAGTGAGAGGGACGTCCCTCATGAAGAGACATTGTTCCAGCGAGGAGACTAATAAAACGAGGCGATGGAGTCTCGAGACGTCTGCATTCCCCTTAAAACGCTGGCCATAGGCGAGAGCTGCCTCTCTGCGAAATTGTGCACATTGATTTTCCATAGACAGCAGCACAGCACTTCCACAAGCACGCAGAAAAAACCCTAGTAACAGGCAGACACAATACCGCGTGTCAGCAGAGCCTGGCCAATGGCCAGCCGTATGACGTCACTCATCCTGTAATCGTGCAGTTCTACAGTGGAATTCTGAAAGGCTCTAGCTTTTCTCTGCGCCAGTCATCCCTCGATTCTAGAGCGCAGCCGAGCCAGCAAAACATGGGGGTTGGACTTTTCGCCTATTACACTGTAGCAGTGTGGGGATGTGGTGCCAGGCGTGTTTCTTGACAACAAAAAGGGTACATCTGAGGGGATGATAGCGCGAGTTTCTAGTCTACCTTTTTAGGAATTAAAGCACCGGGAGGTATACTTTAACATAGTCCTCCGTCCCTAATCATCATTTTATTTCCTTCTTTTACAGTGAAAATGAATTGGCCAGTAAGGGGATCGAACCCGCGCCATTGGCGTTACTAGCGCCTCGCTCTAACCAACTGCTAACTGGCCACAGTGTCCGGTATGACAGGGGTTAACCCGAGGCTCAACACCTGGCCTACCCGCCAGAGACAGTAGCAACAGCGTGAGGTGACATGAGCAACTTGGGGCACTGGCCACGATCGCATTCTCATTCCCCTTTGCCCTCGCGCCACTAGGTTTCCCTGCTGCCACACCGGACGTTAACACCCAGCACATAGCACCATTGCCGCCCGGCCCTCCTGCGAGGGCGCCGCCAGAAGTGCCGCAAAATCGACATCTAGCATACCAAGGATGTTAGGTATCGGGCGCTTTCTATCCTTTCTTTGTTCGTGCTCTAGGGCCTTTGTACATTTTATTAAGCTGGCCATGTCTCTTTTCTGTTACCTTGAAGGGGCATTAAACCATATTCACGCAGCTGTTTCTTACCTCCTTTGATGGCTGCGGGGGCACTGCCGCCCGCCCCGGCCTTTGTCATCTCGGGGGCACCACCGCCCACACCGACCACCGCCTGGTTCCGGCCTGGCTGCTGTCCCTTCATTGCTCCAGTTGCTTGCGCCCAAGCCTGCCGGCGCCCAGATCGCGCTCTCGTGGGCACCGCCGTTCTGGCTTGAAGTGCATTCGGGTAGCCGTTCTGGCACCCTGCTCTGCCTCGATCGCCCTGTCCGACAGCTGGTCGTCGATCTTCGGCCTCCTTGATCCCAGTTCCCGCGAGGTGCCACCTGGATCTCGTCGCCCCTCCTTATGTCGTCCTGTTGCTTGCTGCGGTGGCCGGTCCTTCCTCCGTCTTGTGAGAGGGGGGAGGGGGCACCTACACTTCTGTCTCTCGCTCGATCTGTTCCACGAGAGTCCCTTTCTCCTTGGTGGCTGCATGGCGAGGTGGGGTACTTCGTCCGATCCTGCTGGGCCGTGGCGGACTCCATTGGCGTCACTCCTCCAGCTCCCTGATGTGCCCGGTGCTGCGGCGTGGGCACCCGCCTTCTTCCTGCTCCTTGCTCTAGTTGGTGGCCCTGAGCGGGGAGTTCTGGGCCGTCCTTCTGTCTCTTGCTGGTGGGACGGGGTGGGCACCAAGACGTCCCTGGCAACCCCTTATTCTTGTTGGGCAGCAGCGGCCAGTTCCTCGGTCGTGAAGGGCTTTTGCCTACGAGAAATGGAACCCTCGATCAACACTTTGGGCTCCGACGCCGGTGCTGCTCCCCCGCTCCGATAAGATGGGAGCTTGCCTTGGGGGAGTAGTGCTTATATGCCCCCCCCCTCTGTCTTCCAGGCCAGGTCGGCCCCTGCCTATTGGGGGGCTCTCTTCATGCCTCGGTCCCCATTGGCCAGCGCTTCTCCCGCGGCCGCTGTGTGAGGGGGGAGAGCGTCTCCTTTGTCCTGCTTATTTTTTGGCGCCCAAAAACTGGCCCCTACCAGTTGTGTCTGGGGGCACGGCGCTGGTTATGGCGCCGGCTCTCGAGCCCCCTTTGGGGGCAGCCTCTGCGAAAGCCATGCTTCAGGCTCGACCTTGGCTTGAGCTTAGAGTGGCTCGTCCACCTCTACATTTTTTACTCACCACTTCAAAGGCAGACCGAAGTGTCTGTATTAGGGCCCAAGAAACCCAAGCCATGCTGCGTCACAGGGCCCAAACGGCGAACCCTGCATTAGCTGCCACCCACGCAGCCGTAGAAGTAGAACCAAAGAATCTATGACTGCGTGGGTGGGTTTTATGAATGCGCAAGTAAGTTCGTCTGTTTTGTCAGTCCCCAGATCCTTTAACACTATCCCTCAACAACACTAATGTATTTACCTTGTAAACGTTCTACACAGCAAAATATCGCCGCTTTCCAGTTATCTATTGTTACCCGTCAGTCTCATTGGGAATATTTCCACCTTCTGTTTAATGCGGACTATATCCTGTACATTTTCCACTGGGGATAATGTGTAATTCTCATGCAGCAGCACCAACCAAAGGTCGAAGAGGACAGACGAGTTCAAGGAGCTTGAAGTACTCCTGTGACCTGTAATAGTCAGCCACGTTTGTTCCACGTACCTTAGCTTATTTCTGACCAGTGGTGGCGCCTTCAGCAGGTACCCTCGCTATACATGAGCGGTTCCGTTCCGTTAGGCGGGCTTGATGCAGCTGCAAATAACTGTTAAATGGATGACTCGGGGTGGGGTGCGCGCATGCGGGTATGCTGGGGCGTGGCAAGTTGAAATAAATCTGCGCACGCTGCCTGCTGCCACAGCCCCTGCCCCCGGAAGAACCAAAATCCAGCGCAATGACTCAGCGTCCCGCGGTACGCACACACGGGGACGGGCGACAACACTTAATTTAAAGGCCACCATCAATAAACATGTAATGATTTTTCACTCGGGCATGGAGCTGGTCATGAGAACATCACTCTGCGGCTGCTCCGAGGTAAACGTAATTAAACACATTTGATTAATGCAATATCCATTATGTCACCACCAAGTGCAGCAGATGGGTGTCGAGTGTAGACCCGGCCCTGATAATAAAGTGCCGGTGCTAAGCACCGGAAAGCACCGGCACAAATTAAGCACTGTTTATGATCCAATTTCAGCTCTTTCATGCCCTCTTTGGCCAAGTCACTGAAAATGCACTTCACACTACTCCAAATTCAAAACGTGTTTACATCAGATATTCAGGGATAGTGATGCGTGTTTTCAATATTGTAACCCAGCAGCAGCTCACTAATGTTACTGGAAATAATCCCTGTGACCTCCTCCCATTTCTCATATGTGAGGTCCTGTTTTGATCTAAAAGACACTTTTATATGGATGCTGCATGGAACTTAAATACAACACTTCTCTGCAAAATGTCTGTAATAGACTCACAGGTCCTAGAAAGTCAAAGGGCTATCCCTGGAAAGGTTTGTAGATAGGAATACTAACACCCAACTTACAGTATTCCTATCTCATTCACGCACAGCATGTACTAAATCTATTGCTTAAATCACTGGTCACGAACAAGATTATAACGTTTACAGTCTTTTTATTAAAGAATATATTTGTTAAAATTTCAGTATAGTCAATTGGATTCTACTGAAAACATTTAGGATAAAACATCTCATAGTATAAAAGGAAGATTATTTAAAAAAAATGTACATCATATTAGAAAAATACGAAATACATTTTATAAATAATCAGAGATAATCGTACAGTAAATAAACAAAAGAAACCCCCTATTGTAGATAGAGCACCTAATGTTGCTACAGATTATCAGATTCAATAGCCTTTACACAGATTCATTCAGACTTCCAGTATTACAAAATACAATATATCTAGAGTCTCCTGGGCTTTGTTTGAATTCTATTTTAGTAAAGTGTGTCAACGCGTTTCGGTGTTTGAGCCCGCAGATATGGTCACACCTTCATCAGGACAATATGCATTTGCTTGGGGGTCATCCGGTTCATTAGACCGGTATCCTTTCTGTATATTAGAAAAGTATCAGTCAGTACATCTTAATATTTGTATAAAGTCACTGTCAACAATCCAACAGGTAACTATACCGATTTATAACATTGATATGTGTATTGGGTCATATGTCTCTCCGCAGGTTCTAATGCATCTCTTCATTATAGCACTGGTTCCGTCCTATATGTATCTCATGTTACAGATTATATCTAATTTCTTTACATTTTCCGTCATTCTAGGTAACTGGTCCCTCCGTTATATTGTAGTAAGTGACCAACTCCACTATCACTCATACCATTCAAATTTGTGTACTGACCTCTCAGTTAAGGGTTCTAATTCTTCCATTCTTTGTATGTATTAATCTTCACATTCAACCATACACTCTGGTTAGCAGGTCAAGTTATTCTGCAAACTTGATGTTGACTCTAATGGTGGAATTGATAGATATATGGGTAACACTTAGTTTAAGACTATGAAGTCCTATTGCTCATTTTGTAATATATATAGAAAGGGGTCTCACATTACCGTTTTTCTTAAAGAAAGACTGTGTGGGCAGGTCTTTTTTTCGTTTCTTTTTCTTCGACAGGCAACTGGTTAAAATGCTTAGGTTGGTTTAAATCGCTTGTTTTAATTAAGGGCCCGAATATAGATAAATGCGAGAGGACTCATTATTTTATATTTCTTATCTCAAGCCTATGTTTTACCCAATCGGTCCCTCTCTCTTGTACCTTACCTCGTATTGTTCGAGGCACCTCCTTCCCCGTGGTTTCACTGTGTGTATGGACTGCCAATCGCCTCCTGATACCGACTAGTAGGACTCGATATGTTCTGTGGAGGAAGTGATACATACCATTTACGAAAACCACCTCTCCCAATGGCCTGTTATCAAGTGGTATGCCTTAAGGCTCAATCTATGTTCATATAGTTATGTGGAGAAGTGTGGCTCAGGGGTTAGAGGCGGCAGACCCGGAAGCTGAGATCGGCCCTGGACCAGGGTTCAATTCCCCGCCCCGACGGGGGTTGGGCTCAATAATTCCACGGACTCGATAATTCTCACTCCGGTGCCTACTCGACTCACACTCTGCGACTCTGGGCAATAGCTTGCTTAATCTCCACAACGGCCCCTCGCGGCGGGATGCCTGGCTTTCACCTTGTGGATACCCTGCCGGGGTATCTCACAGGGGAATACCAGGACGGGTTCCCTAAGCAAGCGCATAGATGCCTGTGATGTGGGCGATTTGCGCTATATAAATACATGTACATTTACATTTACATATAGGACTAAGATTCACTACTACTTCTCTCAGCCGACCCCGGTTCTAGGGAAATCCGGCTACGGTTGCTCGTGGGATTATATATTTAAATTACATCCTACCCCACATCCCAGGCTAAAAAATATCTTTCAATATTTTCGTTAGTTCATAAGTGTTTCACCTTCGAGTGCCTCACTTCCCTCTGTATTTATCTACGTCGTGATGCACCCTGTTTTCTCTATTTAAGGGGCTGTTTCACATTATCGGGTTTCTCATATTAGACCTCTCTGGCTCTCATTAACAAGTTTAGCCTTCATAGCGGTGAAGTATACTGAGTCATACTTCCCATTAGATTCCCCGTTGTCGGTATATAGCAGGAAATGCTCTATATTTTCCCTTCTATCTATCCCTATGTCAAAGAATTATCTAGGATTTAGGTAGAGCTTCTGTTAAGAACCTACGTTAGTTCCCTCGCTTACCTCTTGCTTAGTCGACTCTGTTGCTGCCACGGGTACGTCTATTCTCGTTTTTCCTATTTAATGCGTGTATTCCCTTGTTGTATTTATATGCACCGTAGCTAATGTTTGACAGCTGTGGTGTCAAGCTAGCACTCTCGGGAAGCGCATGCGCAGAGAGTATTGTTTTTACTTGTTATAACGGCGGACATCTTATAGAGGTGTTTTTCTAGTCTTTGACATTGTCGTGTTGAAAGGTATATAGAATATAACTACCCCCATTCGTTTTTTACAGTGTGGTTTACATGAGGTTCCAATTTTAACGAACCGAGACATTTTGATTTATTTATTAGGGCACAACTTAATATATCCAATTTTCTCCTAGATTTTATCCTGCGCTCCTTATATTATTTCTAGACTTTCCTACTGCACATGGTTGTTGTCTGTCTCCCTTGTTTTAAGTAACATACTCTATTTTTAAATTTTGTATTTGTCTGTTGATATTTCACTCTGCCTTCTTATATCTGCTACACATAGGGCGGGCGTATAGATGTACTATTTTGAACAGTAGCCCTCTTTAAATGGTTCCCAGTACTATGTTTATATTGGTTGTATTCATTCTGAATCCATCTAAATTTTATTTACCGCAGAATAGGTATACCTTATGATCTATTGTACCTTTATCTCTATAGTTTCATAGTGATCCACATCTTAAAAGCCAAGCCAAGCACCAGCAGCAACCTAAAGTGCATCCTGCTCAACACCCGCTCCGTCCACAGACACGCCGTGGAACTCTGGAACCTGCTCGACACCACATCCCCAGATGTCGCCTTCCTCACGGAAACCTGGATGAACGCCTCCTCAGCCCCCGACATCGCCATCGCCATCCCGGACGGGTACAAGATCATCAGGAGGGACCGCGTCAACCAGACCGGAGGAAGCATCGCCATCGTCCACAAGAACACCATCCGCATCACGACCGACTCCGACACCTTCGCCGAGCACCTCCACTTCCAGATTCACACCGACCCAAAGACGACCCTCAGAGTCACCCTCATCTACAGACCCCCGGGACCACGCACACAATTCAGCGAAGGCATCACGGACTTCATCAGCCCACACGCCCTCCCCTCCGCCGACTACATCCTCCTAGGGGACCTCAACTTCCACCTGGAGAACAACAAGGACCGCAACACCGCCACCCTGCTGGACAACCTCGCCAACCTCGGACTCAAGCAACTGGTCAACACCCCCACCCACTACGCCGGCCACACGCTTGATCCCGTCTTCTCATCCAGCAAGCACATCACCATCAGCCAATCCACTGGACCGACCACAGCTGCGTCCACTTCAGCTTCAGAAGAACCACAACCCACCACCACCTGCAACAGGTTCCTCACAGAAGCTGGAGCAAGATCACCGCCGACCAGCTCACCACCTCCCTCAGCCAGAACCCACCCGCCTGCACAACTGACCCCAACGAAGCAGCCTGCAACTTCACGCAGTGGCTGACCGCCTGCGCCGACTACCTCGGACCACTGAAGAACCCTCCCAGCACACCCAGAAGCAAGAAAGCCTCCTGGTTCACCGACGAACTCAAGGACTCCAAGAAGACCTGCCGCACCCTCGAAAGCCTGGCTCCTCGACCAGACCACTGACAACATGACCGCCCTCAAACACGCCACCCGCAAGCACCACCAGCTCATCCGCACCACCAAGAAGAAATCACTGAAGGAACGACTGGACAACAACGCCCACGACAGAAAGGAACTCTTCACCATCGTCAAGGAGTTCTCCAACCCCAGCACTGGCTACAATGACAATCACTCCCTCACAAGATCTCTGCGACTCTCTCGCCTCGTTCTTCCACCGCAAGATTGCCGACATCCACAACAGTTTCGGCGCACCATCCACGCACCTAACCGTCGAACCAACGCCCCCCACCGCCACCCTCCGCACCTGGACCACGGTGACCACCGAAGACACAGCCCGCACGATGAACATCATCCACTCCGGATCTCCGACCGACCCCTGCCCCCACCACGTCTTCAACAAGGCCGACTCCACCATCGCATCCCAACTCCGGGACGTCATCAACACCTCCTTCAACACCGCCACCTTCCCGGAAAGCTGGAAGCATGCCGAGCTCAGCGCCCTACTGAAGAAACCAACAGCGGACCCCACCGACCTCAAAAACCTCCGCCCCATCTCGCTCCTCCCTTTTCCTGCCAAAGTCATCGAGAAGATCGTCAACAGACAGCTTGCGGCCTTCCTCGAGACGAACGGATCCCTCGACCCCTCGCAGTCCGGTTTCAGAGCCAACCACAGCACCGAGACCGCCCTCATCGCAGCCACCGACGACATCCGAGCCCTGCTCGACAACGGGGAAACGGCGGCACTCATCCTCCTGGACTTCTCTGCAGCGTTCGACACGGTCTGCCACCGCACCCTAGTTCAACGCCTCAGCAACATTGGCATCCAAGAGAAGGCACTGGAGTGAATCATCTCGTTCCTCGCCGGATTCCGCCTCCCCCCATTTCGATCCGAGGCCACCGAAGTCATCTGCGGCGTTCCGCAAGGATCATCACTCAGCCCCACCCTCTTCAACGTTTACATGAGACCTCTTGCTGCCATCGCACGCCAACACAACCTCAACATCATCTCCTACGCCGACGACACCCAGCTGATCCTCTCCCTCACCAGAGACCCAGACACCGCCAGAACCAGCCTACATGAAGGGATGAAAGACGTCGCCGAGTGGATGAAGAACAGCCGCCTGAAACTGAACTCGGATAAGACAGAAGTCCTCATCCTGGGACCATCGCCCTCCGCCTGGGACGACTCCTGGTGGCCCCCAGCCCTGGGCACCGCTCCCAAGCCAACAGACCACGCACGCAACCTGGGCTTCATCCTGGACTCCTCTTTCGATGACCAGACAAGTCAACGCCGTCTCCTCATCATGCTTTCACACCCTACTCATGCTTCGCAAGATCTTCCAATGGATCCCGACCGAAACCAGGAAGACGGTCACCCAGGCCCTCGTCACCAGCCGACTGGACTTTGGAAACACCCTCTACGCCGGAACCACAGCCAAGCTACAGAAAAGACTCCAACGCATCCAGAACGCCTCCGCCCGACTCATCCTGGACATCCCCCGATGCAGCCACATCTCCGGCCACCTGAGAGACCTGCACTGGCTCCCCGTCAACAAGAGGATCACGTTCAGGCTCCTCACCCACCCACATAAGTCTCTCCACGACCTGGGCCCCAAGTACCTCAACGACCGCCTGACCTTCTACACGTCCACCCACCAGCTACGGCCTACTAGCCTCGCCCTCGCCGCCGTACCACGCATCCGAAGAGCCACCGCCAGGAGGCAGATCCTTCTCCTACCTGGCGGCCAAGACATGGAACTCCCTCCCCATCCACCTTCGGCTGACCCAGGACCATCTCGCCTTCAGGAGACAACTCAAGACCTGGCTGTTCGAGCAGTAGCGGACCCCTTCCCCCAAGCGCCTTGAGACCCTTCCGGGTGAGTAGTGCGCTATACAAGTGTTATGATTGATTGATTGATTGCTTAGTTGTTAATATGGAGCCCACATTTATATCTTAAAACGAGACATCCCAGTCTTCTTTGTTTCATAGGGATCCATATCTAGAAGGTGGGTTACTAGGTTATTCATATAGAGCCCACATCTATTGTTTAAATCAAGGCATCCCAGTCCTCTCTGGTGTTCAGACCATTTTTAATTGTGTTAAATTTTATCATGTACCACTGTTCTTGTTGCTTACGTCTTAGTGCTATTGCCCATTCTCGTCTGTTCTTTAATTTTTTCAAGGACTACCCATTTTATATCCGTCTCACTATGTTTTTTTATCTTTCCAGTGACTTACCAAGGGAGCATTTTCCTTATAAAGTCTGATGGCTGATTTATGTTCTCCTATTCTCACTCTAAGTTCTCCTCCATTTTCCCCTATGTAACTTTGACCACATGGGCACAGGAATAAATATACCAGGTTTTTGCTCCTACAGTTGTTTAAAGTACTAATCCTGTGTTTGGCTGAGTTAAGGCAAACTTCCTTTGTAACTAAACACTGGTCACAAACGCTACAAGAACCACATCTGTGGTTTCCTACCGCTTTGTCTCCTGTCAGAGTTTTTTGTCCTTCAACTACGTCATCTCTGTATGTGTGTACCAGAGTAGAACGTAGATTCTTGTTTTTTCTGTACGCAAATAATGGCCTTGGAAGCTTGGTTTCCGTTCCCTCGTTCAGGATTTTCCAGATGTGATTTATCACATTTTTAATCTGATTGGCTATCACTGAGAACTGACTCACCATGACAATTTTGTCCGTGGCTGTGTCTTTCTCCTTTTTTTCCAGAAGACTCTGTTGTAGTAACGGGCTCTTTTTAATGAGTGATTGATACGTTTTTTAGAGTACCCCCTTTCCATAAACTTTTGCTTAGTGTCTTCTGCATGCCTGTAGAAGTCATCTAGGGCGGTGCAGTTTCTTCTTAATCGGAGAAATTCTCCGAAAGGTATGCTGTCTTTCTGACTTTTGGGGTGGTAACTGTTATAATGAAGTACCGTATTACGGGCAGTTTTCTTTTTTTTTTTTTTTTTGTCAAAGATATTTTTATTGATTTTTTTTGAAAGCAACTCATGTCACAGTCCGCCCATGTTCCCAAACGGGGGCGACCAGATCAAAAGCCTACAGGCAAACGTGCTAAGAAGGAGCCCAAAGATCTGGGTTCACGTTTCCCGGTTCTAATGCACAGACCCATTGACAGGATACAGCTTCAAAGAGTAATAGGTGTGCCAGTAAGTCTCTCTCAGCAGCAATGTCAATAGCAGAGTTCTGGGCTTCTACGGCCCTGGTGAGGGGTGTGTGCACAAATGGGTCCTTCATGGGATAGAGGTTAGTGCTCCCAAGCGGTTAGGGATCGCCCCTTGGGCTCAGAAGGGAGGCATGAGAAAAGAAACATTGATAGCAGCCATGAGGTAAACAGAGAACTGAACACCCGTCATAATTGTGAAACAGGTGTGTCAAGGCCAGACAACCGCCCTCCCTCCAGGTATCAAATGGCCCTTCTTGGAGTGCAGGGGGGAAAGCCGGGTTGAAATGGATAGGGATAAAGGGCGAAGGAAAGGAAGACCAGCCTTCCAGGGTCGCCACCGAGTCCCAGACCTTCAAATTGGTACGTGTCGGGGTGCTAAGGTAGGCGTTCTTGTGCCTGTCCCATTTGCGCGCCAGATAAGGTCCCCGATCGTCCTGCCCGCCACACTACGGTCCATATGGAGCCAGTGCTTCTCGGAGTCCTCCTGGGACCATTCGACAAGAATTCTAAGCTGGGCTGCCCTATAGTAAAGCTGCATGTCAGGGAGGCCAGCACCACCCTCCCTCTGGGGACGTCGAAGCACATGGAAGGGGAGGCGCGCTCGCCCTCCCTGCCAAATAAAGCGCAGGACCATTGTTTTCACCTTGCCAAAGAATTCCCTGTCCATATCTACGGGAAGTGACTGGAATAAGTATAACAATCTGGGAAGGAGGGTCATCTTTACGGCGTGGATACGCCCTAACCAAGAGAGGAAAAGTGGCCTCCACCTCGTGAGCTCCGCTTGGATGCGACTAAGCATCGGAGGGAAGTTGGCCTTGTACAATTGCTCCACCCTTGGTGTAAGCTGCACTCCCAGGTATAGTAGCGAAGAGGGCGCCAACGCCAGGGGTGACAGTGTCTTGAGGTGACAGACCTCCATCCGGGAGAGAGTAATATTGAGTATGTAGGATTTAGTCAGATTGACCTTGAATCCGGCCACTTTCTCGAAGCGGCTCAGTTCTGTCCTTAGGTGCGGGAAAGACGTACTTGGATTGGAAAGGGACAAGAGGACGTCGTCCGCGAAGAGTAATATTTTATGGGATTCACCTGTGAATGGTAGTCCCTCAATTCCCGGGTGTTCTCTGACGGCGATAGCTAAAGGCTCTATATTAAGGGCAAACAGTAAGGGGGATAGGGGACACCCCTGCCTAGTGCCCCGAGAGTGATCGAAGGGAGCAGACTGGATGCCATTCACTGAGACTCTAGATCTCGGGAGTTTATAATTGGCTTGAAGCATTTGTATTAATGTGGGGGAGAAGCCAAACGCCTAAAGCGTGGCCATAAGGAACTTCCAATCAACGCGGTCGAAGGCTTTTTCCGCATCGAGCCCGACCAGGATGGCAGGGATTTTAAATTTGTTAGCTTTTTCAATGAGATGAATGATGCGCCGGGTGTTGTCATGTGTTTGTCGTCCCGCTATAAAGCCTGACTGGTCTGGGTGGATAATGAGCGGCATAAGGTTGTGTAGTCGTGTTGCTAGGATCGAAAAGTAGAGCTTGGCGTCGATGTTTAAGAGAGCGATAGGCCTGTAGGAGGCACAAAGCGTGGGGTCTTTCCCCGCCTTAGGGATCACCGATATCACCGCTTCAGCCATAGACATCGCCGCGACCCCCTCAGAGGCCATTAGGTTGAACAGCCGGACTAGGTGGCAGCCAAGGTCGGCTGCGAAAGTTTTATAAAATAGTGCAGTGTATCCATCGGTGCCCGGTGCCTTGTGGGGTTTCAAAGCTTTGATAGTGGAAAGCACCTCTTCTAATGTGATCAGGGCCGTTAATTCATCATTCCAGGCCTGGGAGACCTGTGGAATAGGCAGGCTTCGAAGAAAGTCCAGCTGAGCGTCAGGGTCTAAAACGTCTGCGGAGTACAGCGCTGTATAAAAGTCTACAAACAGGTTAGCTTTGTCTTCGTCCTTGTGGGATAGCGCCCCCGAGGAGTCCCGGATACCACCTATGTACTCCCGTTCTTGTTTGTCGCGCAGTTGTCTCGCTAGGTGTTTCCCTATTTTATTGCCTTGTGTGTAGGATAGATTCCTTAATTTAAGGAGAGTGAATTCCGCTCGGTTATTATAAATAGCCCGCAGCTTGCCTCTGATGGCTGTGAGGCTGCGAAGTGTCTGTCGGGTGGGTGTAATTTTGTGGGCCTGTTCGACCGACGCCAGTTCCTCCTCCAACAGTTCCTTTTCCTTTGATCTTTGCTTGTTTAGGGCGGAGTTAAGCTCTATGCACTTGCCCCGGAGCACTGCTTTAAGGCTGTCCCAATTATTATATTCAGAGGTGTCTTCCGGGTTATTTTGTTCATAAAAGTCCCTTATAGACTCCCGCAGGAGGTTACACGACTCCTTGTCTCGTGTTACGGAAGCTGGTAAATACCACCGGGCCGGTGAGGGGGCATTGCCAAGCCAGGTCATGCAGATTGAGTACAAGCCATGATCGGACACTGAGATGGGGAATATCCTAGCCTCCCTCAGCCCGCCCTGTAGAGATTGGCTGGTGAAGATGTAATCTTGCCTAGAGTAGGAGTGGTGTACGTGGGAGAAATGACTTTTTGGTTGGTTGGGAGCGCACAGCTCTTTTTTGTGAAAAATTCAAGGTGATTTTGTGGATTTGGTTAAGGATTGGGTGCTACAAGCAGGTGGCACGTTCGTCCTACGTGCGTTTAGAAGATACACTCGAAATTGTGTTCCCATGTGACTTGGGAACATCCCTGTCTTCTGTGCACACCGTGGGTGCTTAAATAAGCCTCCAAGACATTTGGATTGTTGACATGTTTTTAATCATTATTTTTCGTCATTATTCTCATGACTGAAGGTTTTTTGTAGGTTAAATACTTTCGAAATAGCTCCAATGCATTTCGGGTTATACACCCTTCATCTGGGAGCTTCTGGAAATAAATGAGACATAGCACTGTTTTAAAAAAAAAGAATGTCCGGATAAGGTGGCATGCGGGGTGGGTCGTGATGTGGAGGAATTTGCCGAATTGTACTGGTCGGGATTGGTGTTTAAAAATAACAAGGTGAAGGGGTTCGGGTGAAGGAGTTCATGCGTGAAAAAATGCCAGATTGGCGTGCTCTTTTTTTTATGGTCGGTGTAACATGCGAGACTTAACAAGGCTGCACTGGGGCTGAGAACCTGAAAACTCACGTTTGACCGTTAACCATGCGGCTTCTGTGGAGAAAGTATGGGTTTCGTTTTAGTGATTCGTCTAATACCGTGGGTCAAATGTGTGCAAAAGGCACCTCTCAGGTTGTGGCGCGGTACTTACAGGGTGTAGGCGTGCTCCGTTTCATGCGGGTGATCTGTTTCGGCGTCCCTGCTCCTCGCGGACCGGGAAGTGAGTGAGGGTTAGTTCGGGAGTGTGTAAAAATAAGAGATGGACTACGGGTAGCGGCCATCTTGGGTAGGTGAATAACGAACGGAGGTGTGTTAAAGAAGCGAGTGGGTGGATCAAGATGGGTGTAACATATAGATAGAAGTATTAATAAACATAAATGCATTACAAAAAAGTGGGCAAATAATAATAATTTAGGCAGAAGATATAAACTAGAAAAATACAAAGATTATGTATGAAGGGAATACAGTGGATGTGTATCCAATCGTACTGCAGGGCAGTTGGTAAATGGCATCAGGCACCAGGAGGTGCTCTATAAGTAACATGAATATTCTAAACGATCATTTAGTCCTGTTGGTTTCATAGATTGTAGTCTATAAATCCATGCCATCTCTCTTCTGAGGAGTTCCTTGTGATTGTCTTTTCCCTCTCATTTTTCAATCACTTCAAGTATCAGGAACTTGAGTTGTGACACGTTATGTCTAGACTCTGTGAAGTGTACTGCTACATTAGATCTTGTACTGTTGTTTCTTATGTTGGACTTGTGCTCGTTAATCCGAGTCTTTATTTTCCTCTCAGTTTTCCTAACATATATGCTGCCACATGGGCATTTGATGAGATAAACGACGTTCTGTGTGTCACACGTGGCGTTGACTTTTAGTTTGATTTCGTTTCCTTTCATTGGATGGTTTATGGACGGGCCTCTGATTATGCAATTACAATTGCCGCAATTCATGCAGGGTTGGGTGCCTTTGTATCGATGTTTGATGGTTGTGTCGTTATTAAGGATTTCTTTGATGTTTGCGCTGCGAGTGTAGGCGAAGATGGGGGGGGTTTTGAATGAGTCACCAAAGTCTTGTTCTGCTGCTAGAATAGGCCAGTGTTTTAAGATGGTTTTTTTGTAGGCTGTGCTGTGTGTAGAGAACCTTGACACCACGACCATCCTGTCTTCCTGTTTTTTGGTGGTTCGGACTAATAAGTTTTCTCTTGGGGTATTTTGGGCTTTTTGTATGGCTTCTTGTATAATTTCGTCCGGGTAACCTCTGTCAAGGAATCTTTTGCCCATCTCGTTCAGTCGCAACTCAGCTGTCGGGGGGTTGGAGATAATCCTTTTGACTCGTAACATTTGGGATGTTGGCAAATGTCGTTTCAGGGAACCTTGGTGGAAACTAGTGTACAATAGTGTATTGTTCCTGTCCGTGGGTTTGCGGAATAAGTCCGTGTCGAAGCCAGCTTCAGTTACTGTGATTCTTACATCCAAGAAGGTGATTGTTCTTTGGTTGGTCTCCCACGTGAATCGTATCCTATCATTTATTGAATTGAGGGTTGTTAGTGCTTGTATCAAAGATTCTTCGGAACTTTTCCAGATGATAAAAACGTCATCTATATATCTAGCGTACATTTCAAGATGATTGTTCCAGTTAGGGTCGTTGTAGATATTTGTCTCTTCAAAGAGTTTCATATACACGTTGGCATAGGTCGGTGCGGCACAATTGCCCATCGAAGTCCCGGACCGTTGCAGGTACCAGGTGTCCTCTTGTCGGAAGTAGCTGTGATACAGCGTGTAGATTATTAATTCCATCAGAAATGTTTGCATTTCTTTTTCTATATTGCTCTCTAGAATGGCTTTCTCCATCGCTTCTATCCCTCCTTCATGGGGGATGGATGTATATAGTGATCGTACATCCGCAGTACAAAGAATAAACCGTTGGTCAGGGTTCACCTTTATCTGTGCCAGTTTCTTTAAGAAATCTGTGGTGTCTTGGATGTAGCTGCTCATGTTTTTTGCTATCGGTTGGAGGTATCGGTCGATAAACTTCCCCACCGGCTCATGGAGGGAGCCTTTAGTTGAGACGATGGGTCTACAGGGAGGATCCCTCAAGTTTTTATGGATTTTGGGGATCATTGTGATAGTCGGGCTCCTAGGGAATGTCTTGATCAAGTATTTTTTGGTCCGGTCGTCAATGATTGTTCTCTCATGTGCTTTATTGATGATTTGAACCAGCTCCTCTTTGAATTGGTTGGTGGGATTATTTGGGAGTTTCAAGTAAAGTTGTTCATCATTAATGTGTTCGTCCATCTTCGATTTATACATGCTGGAGTTCATTATCACAAGTGCGCCTCCCTTGTCAGCTTTCACGCACTTGATGTTGGTGTTCTGTGAAATTTTGCGTAGAGTATCGAAATCTTTCTGTGTCAAATTCCTGTTGATGGGTTTGTTATAATTGAATTTAGATATATCCTGCTTAATCAATGTCTCAAATAAGTCAATACTTTTATGGCTTGTGGGAGCCTCAAAGGTGCCGGATGGTCTTAATCCCATAAGCTGGTCAGTCCTACTACTAGTCGGGGGGATGATGTGGTCGAAAAAATGTCTCAATTTGAGCTTCCTTATCAGTTTGTATGTGCTTACTTGAAGTTCCAGGTGATTGGTTTTCGTGGTAGGTATGAATGATGTACCTTTGGATAGTAGTCTAATCTCATGTGCCTTTTGCACACATTTGACCCACGGTATTAGACGAATCACTAAAACGAAACCCATACTTTCTCCACAGAAGCCGCATGGTTAACGGTCAAACATGAGTTTTCAGGTTCTCAGCCCCAGTGCAGCCTTGTTAAGTCTCGCATGTTACACCGACCATAAAAAAAGAGCACGCCAATCTGGCATTTTTTCACGCATGAACTCCTTCACCCGAACCCCTTCACCTTGTTATTTTTAAACACCAATCCCGACCAGTACAATTCGGCAAATTCCTCCACATCACGACCCACCCCGCATGCCACGACTGCCACCTTATCCGGACATTCTTTTTTTAAAACAGTGCTATGTCTCATTTATTTCCAGAAGCTCCCAGATGAAGGGTGTATAACCCGAAATGCATTGGAGCTATTTCGAAAGTATTTAACCTACAAAAAACCTTCAGTCATGAGAATAATGACGAAAAATAATGATTAAAAACATGTCAACAATCCAAATGTCTTGGAGGCTTATTTAAGCACCCACGGTGTGCACAGAAGACAGGGATGTTCCCAAGTCACATGGGAACACAATTTCGAGTGTACGTGGGAGAAAAAAAGAGTAGTCTTTGGTGTTTGGATATAGGGCGCGCCAGGTGTCCAGCAGGCCCATGTCGTGAATGAGCCCTTGAGTATCAGGATGAAAGGAGCCCAGGTCAGAGCGGTTAGTGTGCGTGCTGTCAAGGGAGGGGTGCCAAACCAAGTTGAAATCACCCAGTAGAAATAAAGGGCCCTCAGCAAAGTCTGTCACTTTACCCAAAAGAGTGTGTAGGAAGTCCTTCTGCCTGCTGTTGGGGGCGTAGAGAGTAACAAATGTGCACAGCTTCCCTTTCAGCTGCCCCTTGACCATCAGCCATCGACAGTCTTTGTCATTTAGTATGCCCAGTGGTTGAAAGTGAGTGGAAGAACGAAATAGGAGTGCCACCAGCTTGTGCTTGGTAGGAGCGGAGGACTTATAGATAAGCGGGTACAACTTATGTTTCAGGCGGAAGTCCTCCGTTTTCATGAGGTGAGTTTCTTGGAGTGCAAGTATGTCTATATGGTGGTCTAAGATGTACTTCCATACTTTCTGCCTCTTCTGGGGGGAGTTGAGCCCCCTAACATTCCACGTGCCTATTGTAATAGGCATTGCAACATGGAACCTTGGTTATCTATGTGGAATTGGGTACTCAAGCCCTCAGGCATACATCTCACATCGTGACTCCCCCCCCCCCCCCCCCCCCTCCCACTGACTCCCCATGGGCCGACCATCCAGCGTTGCGTCCGTCCCCCCCTCTTGTTGCAGTGAAAGGCTCTGCGACTGACTTCCCAGCCAGTCCACCTTCCCCCCCATCATTCTGCCCGTGTGGGTCATCCGACACAGATGAAAGTGGGCTGCCACCATCGGTTTCCCCCCCTCCCTCTTCCCCTGAACTAGAAGACCTCCCCCCCTCTCCCCACCCCCCCCCCAACTCCCTCACCCACCCCGCAATCCCCCCCAGAACTGTCCCTCATAACTTTTCCCGCAGTCTCGGGCCTATCAGGACAAAGTCCAGGTCCATAGAGTGTCAATGTAGGTAAGGACATGGCGGCGGCCGACTCTTCGACCCCCCCCCCCCCCCGACCCAATCTCCCCAATGAGGCAATTACATGAGGGCAAACCCCAGTACTGGAGCACCTTACTGTTTAGCTGCTGTGTTGTCTGCCACCTCCTGCACCACCGCCTCTCGTTCTTGGGTCGTCACCAGGGGGTCCGGCCTCCGGAAGGTTTTGGGGGAGCGTCGTCTCCGCACGGTTTGCCAATCGTCCCCGGATTGTCGAGCAGGGTCACTGGTTAGAGCAGGCAGACCCTGAAGTAGAGGTCAGACCCGGGACCAGGGTTCGATTCCCGACGCGGCAGGGTGTTGAGCTCAAATGTCCACGGACTCGATAATTCTCGCTTCGGTGCCTGACCTAATCATGGGTTCACACTCTGCAACTCTGGGCATTAAGCTTGCTTAATCTCCACAACGGCCCCCGCGGCGGGATGCCTGGCTTTCACCTTGGGGATGCCCTGTAGGGGCTATCTCACAGGGAAAAACCAGGACGGGTTCCCAAGGCAAGCGCGGAGATACCCCTTCGGGGGTCGATTCTGGCGCTATATAAGAAATACAATAAATAAATAAGCAATAATATTCCGTTGAACGGTGCGGGGAAGTCCCTCTGGAGTCTGTTTCCTCCGGTGGGTCGATGTCCAGCACCGCACACGTGTCTCAAAGGGATCTGAGTTGATGAAGTATCCCTTTCCATTTGAAGATGGGGCGGAACTGATGGCCCCATGTGTAAGGCACGCCTTTGTCTCTTAGGAAGTCCGTGTCCACCTTGAAGGCTTTCCGTTTCTGCAAGGTGATGGCAGATAGGTCCTGAAATAGGGCTACCGGGTCTTCCCGGAAGGTGATCGGTTGTCGTGCTCGGGCCTCTCTCAAGATGCGCTCCTTCAGAGGGAAGTCCGGGAGAAAGGCCAATATATCTGGAGGGGGGGCTTGCGCGCGGGGCCAACCCTGTGGGCTCGGTCGATCTGGATTTCGAAGTCACCTGGCTCCCCCATGATCTCCCGGAAAAGGTCTTGTAGATATGCGACAATGCTGTTCCCTTCCGATTTCAATGGAACTCCCCCGGACCCTTATGTTATTCCTCCGGGACCTATTCTCGAGATCCTCAGAGTGAGCTTGGAGATCCACCTGCTGGTCCTGGAGGCGCAGGAGTTCTTGTTGGAGTCGTTCCACTTCCATGCTGTGGGACTGGTCTGCCTCTTCCACCACCGCCACCCGCTCCCCCAGGCTGTCCACATCCCTGCGTAGCTCTCGCTGCTCACCCACAAGCTCTTGCTTCAAGGTCTGAAATTCGTCCCTCAGGTAGTTGAAGAGGGATGCCAGAAAGGCCTTCGTGATGGGCGCAGAGTCGTCGTCCGGGTTCGTGGTGGCAACCGGTGTCTCAGGAGGCGACTGCGCCTGGACCTTCTCCGTCTTCGCGGCATTTTTGTGGAGCATGTCCGCTATGTTGCGGTTGCCTTTGCATCCCGCGGTGGCCATGTCGTCAGTGTTTAGCGCCAATGCCGGGAAGGGGTTCTCCACTCTAACTCGGGAGCAGGTTCCACTTCGCCTGGATCCGGATGCAAGGGCCTGGGAGCCCGGAGGCTTCGTCCCCGACTGCGCAGAGCGGTGGGGACCCTTTCGCTGTGCTGCCCTGCTCCCTCCGGGGGGGGATTCAATTCTGTGTGAGGCTCAAGTGCAGCGCCCAGCCCTCTAGGCCCGTTGCGATGGTGGCCCGTGACCGCAGTTGCTGGCGTCGGTCCCGGTCTCGTGGGCAACCGGGTCAGTCCTCAGCAGCCCTCTCTCGATGCACCGGCTCCGGGCTCCGTGCAGATAGGGGGCACACTCCTCACCCCCCGACCCCAGGGCCCTCCCTTTGTCCGTTGGGCCCAGGTTCTTCCCAGGCGACCCACCTGAGTCTCTGTCTGGGTCCCGGCCCTGCCTTCTGTCACTCCGCCGGCTCGCCTCCCGGGCTCCTGTTTGTGCTCCGGCCTATACTCCCTCAGCCGGGGATCTCCCCCGTTACTCCCACTCGGGACCACAGTCCTCGGGGCGTGTTCGCTCTCTTGCCCTGGGCTTCGGGCTCAGGGATCGGTCGGCGCGTTCCACAGGGGGGGGCCCCAGGTGCAGTCCTGTACTATTGGCGCCACGCTGGTCCAGCCTGGCCTGGCCTGGCGCTGGCGTTGTCCCCTGTCTAGTGGGCCCAACGTGTTTCCCCCTCAGTCCGTCCCTGGTGTTTCGGGTCCGGAGCTAGGTGCTATTGGGGGGGGGGCTCAGTTCTCACCCTCTAGCCACAGGGATGGCGTTGCTCCCACCCGTGGCAGGCATATAGGCAGGCACACAGCAGCTCGGCCGGGTGGGGCCTCCCAGCCGACCTCCGCCTCTCTCGCCACTCCGCCGTCGGTGTGCTTCGCCTCCTCCTTCCCCTTGCCAGATGGTTTGTCGGCCGCTGGGAGTCTCCTCCTGTGATTGCCTCTCTGGTCTATGTCGCTGCTGTGCGTTCGCCCCCCCGTTCCGGGCGTGGGGGGTCGGGCCCGGTCACCGCGTCACGCGGACTAGGCCCCAAGCCGGGGGCTCAGGTGCTGCGGCATTCGGCTCCGCTCCCCCCTGTCGCCGCCGCGACCCAGCCGGATCGTGCACTTGCCCTGCGGTGCCGCAAACTTCTAGCCGCTTTTCCGGGGGTCTCCAGCGGTAGCCCGCCGCTCTCGGCTGTATTGCGCGGCACAGGTCACTTAATACCCCGGTCCCCGGTGTTCGGAGGACACCCCGGCCGCCGGGTCTACCCTGTCGCATTTTCCCAGTTTTCGCGCCGGCGAGGTCCGGAGCTCCGTCCCGTCGTTTCCAGCCTGTAGCGTCGATCAGGTCAGTCCGCTGGCAGCGCCGGGACCAAAGCTGCTTCTCGGCTGCAATATATTGGGGGTGATTGGAGTATTACCCGCTATTGAGAAGGCGGCAAGGTGTTTGGGGCCGGGGAGCCTCGGAAAACGCGTCCAGTCAGGCCGCCATCTTAGCCACGGCCCCCTGTCAGTTTTCTTTTTAAACAATTCTACCACAAGCTGATTGTTCTCATTATTTATGCTAATGTCTAAAAAAATCGACTTTTCTATTGCTGTATACAGCTGTAAATGTAAAATTTTCGTCACCTAAATTAATCCAAGTTAAAAACTCTTTCAATACATCTTCAGTTCCTGACCAAATGAAAAAAATGTCATCTATGAACCTAACCCAATTCCTTATATTTTCATAAAGTACTAATCTCATTATATACATGCCTATCTTCAAATATACTAATACTAATATTATGTGCTATAATGAAGAGATGCATTAGAACCTGCGGAGAGACATATGACCCAATACACATATCAATGTTATAAATCGGTATAGTTACCTGTTGGATTGTTGACAGTGACGTTATACTATGGTGTCAATATACAAATATGAAGATGTACTGACTGATACTTTTCTAATATACAGAAAGGATACCGGTCTAATGAACCTGATGACCCCAAGCAAATACATATTGTCCTGATGAAGGTGTGACCATATCTGCGGGCTCAAACACCGAAACGCGTTGACGCACTTTACTAAAATAGAATTCAAACAGAGCCCAGGAGACTCTAGATCTATTGCATTTTGTAATACTGGAAGTCTGAATGAATCTGTGTAAAGGCTATTGAATCTGATAATCTGTAGCAGCATTAGGTGCTCTATCTACAATAGGGGGTTTCTTTTGTTTAGTTACTTGTAATTTACTGTATGATTATCTCTGATTTATAAAATGTATTTCCTCTTTTTCTAATATGCTGTACAAGTGTAATTTTACTATGTTTTTTTAAATAATCTTCTTTTATACTATGAGATGTTTTTATGCTAAATGTTTTCAGTAGAATCCAATTGACTCTTTACTGAAATTTTAACAAATATATTCTTTACTAAAAAGACTGTAAACGTTATAATCTAGTTCGTGACCAGTGATTTGAGCAATAGATTTATTACATGCTGTGAGTGAATGAGATAGGAATACTGTAAGTTGGGTGTTAGTATTCCTATCTACAAACCTTTCCAGGGATAGCCCTTTGACTTTCTAGTGTCTAAAGTACCATGTTCCCTGGAACTTGTGGGGTCTTCTCTCATATTCTTTACTATAGACTCACAGGTCACCCACATTAAAAGTAAGTGAAAGGAAAACAGTATTTAAAATCGGTTTAAGAATAATTTAAGGTAATCAGGACAGGACTCTCTGCAGAACTGAGCTGGCTCTATCTGGGGGACCTCTGAATGGCTGGGGCCCTGGGCCAGAGCACACTTTTGCCCATGCCTTAACCCGTTCCATGCTAGTGACGGAACCACTCCGTCACAATCCACGGGCACGCTGTGCTCATGACGGAGTGGTTCCGTCATACCGCGGGCGCTCCGCCCACGCGGCAACAATTCCTCGCCTGCGCGAGTGAATTAATGAGCGGGCGGGGCCGCGACGGAACCACTCCGTCATGAGCACAGCGTGCCCGAGGCTCGTGACAGAGTGGTTCCCGTCACAAGCACGGAACGGGTAAAGGGATGGGCCTTAACCCCCACCAGCGCCGCAGCGGAGTAACAGCCGCGGCCAAGGGGTTGAAATGTCTCTGGCATTTTGGGAGTAGTAGTTTGTTAGCTTACGAAAATTCATGTGAAGCTAACACACCTGATAACACTCCTGAAAACAAGTATCTCTAAAGGAAAAGTAATTGCTTGAAGTATTGCATTCTTTCTGGAAAAAAAGTTGCTTCCTTTAAAAGCAAGCACAGACGTGGCCTGCTGTCCCCAGCAGGCCACCATCCCTGCTTTACTGCCAATTCCCAATGGGTCGCAAATTGTCACCTGCCTCGTGAATATTGATGAGACAGGTCAATTACGTCCCCGTTGTGAATTGCTAATGTGTCTGAGACACATTAGTACATTTAATTTTGGGAACCGCTAATTGCGAATCTCAAAAAATCGCAATGTGACACTCTCAAAATTAACATAACATAACATGTGCACAAAGCCAGCCTCATCCGCCTTGCATCTAAGGCAGCAGCTCGGGGCCTCTGGGAACATGCACTGTATCCTCTTCGGGGTTAAGTATGACCTATGGAGAACCATAGTTTGTATAAACTTAAGTTTGGCGTTTTGGGAGACTCTCTTGGGATGTTATAGAATATTTTCCCAGGCCTTGTCTGCAATCTGCACGCCCGTAGTGTCAGCCCATTTTGCACGAAGGCTCGTGAGGTCTGTGGAAGCCTGTGCTTGGATGCCTGTATAGAGTCATTTAACTAGGTGGCCACACCTCCCCATGTGATAGAGTAGCTGTACCAAGTCATGCTGCGGGGGTTCGCTGCGCTGGGGTGCCCATGTCACCCTTATATATCGCACTAACGTTGCCTGCAGTAAGTAAGCCTATTAGGAGCTCCAGTGCACCTCACGAATGTGGCATGGTCCAGAGGGACACCATCCCCAAAGAAGGACCCCACCTCTGCCACTCCTGCATCTATCCAATCCTGCATCCTAGTCATTGTAAGCTTACCACCCATAGCTGGCAGCCCCAATAGTGGAATATTGGACTCGTAGGGGGTCGCGGCTGAGGTGTACTGTAGGGACTTTTTCTAGCATTGTAATGCCGTGATTAACAATGGGGTCCGTCCAAGGGTTTTTTCATTTATGGGAGTAACATGTAATGTAGGGTACCTCGCTCTAGATCGCGTGTGCTATAACCTATTTCCTGTAGGTTTCTGCCTGCCGTCCAATAAGACAGCCACTGTAGTTGGGAGGCATGGTAATATGTCCGGAAATCAGGGACACCCAACCCTCCCTTATTCGATGCCAATTGCAATTTCTTGAGACTTACTCTACGTCTTCCCCCACCCCAAATAAGATCTAGTAGTAACATATCTAGGATGCAAAATGTGGACGTTGGTACCAGCAGAGGCAAGTTAACAAAGATATACAATGTGGGGGAAGCATCACCATCTTGGAGATGGCTATTCTTCCCATCACTGACAGTGGCAGGGACGACCAGAAGGAAATGCTGGAGCGTAGCGAAGCAATGGCCTTCATGAGGTTACCCTCCAGTTGAGTCCTGTAGATATGGATACCCAGATATTTAATGTATCCACCGCTATAGGTATCTGATAGGTGCCAAATTGGATCCTGTCTGGGCGTAATCCCTCTTGGAAATAGAAAGCATGTGACTTCCCTGCATTTATCGCCAATCCTGATATGGCCTCAAAGGCGGAAAATGCATCTGGAAGTGAGCTTGCCTCACCCTCCAAGTCTTGCAGATATGAGGATGTCGTCCACATATATCGAAATAAGGTGTGCGGTGTTCTGTACGGGCATTCCCAAAGCGTCAGATGATCTTCTCAAAGCTATAGCCAGTGGATCCAGAGCAAGAACAAACAGGAGGGGTGAGAGCGGGCACCCCTGCCTGGTGCCTCTATGTATAGTGTATTCTGGAGAAATATATCCTCCTGTACGTGCCCTTGCAGTGGGTTCAACATAGAGCAGACATACCCATTGCAGAAAGCCCAGGGGGAGGCCAAAGCGCAACAGGGCAGCAAACATGTATTCCCATGTTAGAGTCAAATGCCTGATGTAAATCCAATGCTAAACATCCCACCCTAATATATTCTCTGGAAGTGGCCTTCATTACATAGTGAAGTCGCCTAGTGTTGAGTGAAGTGCTACGTGCGGGGGGAAACCCACATTGGTCTCGGTGTATGAGACTGGAGAGGACAGGTACTAGACGATTGGCAAGGGCCTTACTGAGGATTTTATATTCGGTTGGCAGTAAAGACAGCGGTCTGTAGTTGGACAAGTCAGTGCTGTCCCGCCCTGGCTTGGGGAGTGACACCACCAGAGCTTGCATCGTGGATTGCGGTAATTTACCGGTTTCCCAGGCCGCCTTGTACAATTCCTCTAATTTTGGTACTAAGACATCCGAATATATTGCATAAATTTCAACCGGTAGGCCGTCTAGGCCCGGGGTTTTATTACGGTTAATGCTTTTTATTGCAGTCCTATTTCGTGTTGGGTGATAGGTCCCATGAGATCTTTACGTGCAGCCTCAGGTATCGTACGGAATTGTAAGTCATTTAAAAAGGCGTCTATCAGGCCATCATCTGCGTGTGCTGGTGCTGCATATAAAGCACTAAGATGGGTACAGAATGCTTCGTTAATCTCTATTTGGGAATGTATCAGACCCTTTAGTGGTGCGGGTATACTAGTGACCAACGGCGTTTCCGGGTTTTCCCTCAGTAACCGAGCTAGCAGTGATCCTGATTTGTCAGCGTCTGCGTGTTTATGCTCTGTAGTCCAATAGCCTAATTGATTCTAGGGTTTCTGCATGTCAAATAGATTCTAGGGTTTCTGCATGTTGAATAAAAGCCTCTTGAAGTGCTGCCCTTTTGCCTATATCTGTTACTGCGGCTGGTTCTAACTCCGCCATCAGCGCCTCCGTATTCATAAGTCGTTAATTCACTTCTTGTTGCGCCCCTACAATAGCACCTATTGCTGAGCCCCGCACCACCACCTTAAACGCGTCCCAGTCCATGAGGTTAGAGGATGCCGTGTTCCTGTTTTCTACAAAGTAGTTTCTAACCGTGTCCAGCAATGCGGTCCGAAAGGGGGCATCCTCCTAAGAGTTGGGGCCAAAGTTTCCAGCATGGGACTGGGGTTGGGACTCTGCCCCACTGTAGAGTAATTTCTAGGGGGTTATGATCAGAAAATGTTTTGGCTAGATATGTTGAGTGGTATACGTGAGCGGCTATCGTGTGAGAGCATAGCAATCTATCCAGCCTTGTATGGAACAAAATCACCATCGACCAGATCTCCTCATCGCTTCTTCAAAAACCCCCCGCCCACTCCTCAAACCCCGACCAAGCCGCCACCAACCTCACCCTATGGTTATCCAACAGCGCCGACATCCTAGCACCACTGAAAAAACGACATATCAAACTTGGCAGCAAGAAAGCCTCCTGGTTCAACGATGATCTTAAGAAATCCAAGAAACTCTGCCGCTCCCTGGAGAAGGCCTGGAAAAAAGACCCAACCACCAGCACCAAGGAAGCCTTCCAAAACGCCACTCGCACACACCACCAACTGATCCGAAAAGCCAAGAAAACCGCCTTCAAGGACCGAATAGATAGCAACGCCCACAACAGCAAGGAACTTTTCAACATCGTCAAGGAATTCCCCAATCCCTCGGCCAACTCCAACGACATCACCCCCTCTCAAGCCCTCTGCGACTCCCTAGCCTCATTCTTCCACAACAAAATTGCAGACATCCACAACAGCTTCGACAACCAACCCGGAGACCATTCCACCCAACCACCTGCTGGACCTTCACCACCCTCCAACACCCTTAATGACTGGAACCCAATCTCCACTGAAGACACTATCCGCCTGATGAACTCCATCCACTCAGGATCCCCCACAGACCCATGCCCTCACCACATCTTCAACAAAGCAGACTCCATCATTGCACCGCACCTCAGAGACGTCATCAACTGCTCCCTCAACTCCGCCACCTTCCCGGATAGCTGGAAACACGCAGAACTCAGCGCCCTTCTGAAAAAACCCACAGCGGACCCCACCGAACTAAAAAATTACCGTCCCATCTCGCTCCTTCCATTCCCGGCCAAAGTCATCGAGAAAGCTGTCAACAACCAGCTCGCCGCCTTCCTCGAAGCCAACAACTCCCTCGACTCCTCACAGTCCGGCTTCCGAGCCAAACACAGCACTGAAACCGCCCTCATCGCAGCAACAGATGACATTCGAACCCTACTGGACAATGGAGACACAGTCGCCCTCATCCTCCTCGACCTCTCCGCAGCCTTCGACACAGTCTGCCATAACACCCTTCTACAGCGCCTCAGAAACATCGGAATCCAAGGAAAAGCACTAGAATGGATCACCTCGTTCCTCACCGGAAGAACCCAAAGAGTCCGCCTTCCACCATTCAAGTCAGAGGCCACTGAAGTCATTTGCGGCGTTCCACAAGGATCTTCACTCAGCCCTACACTTTTCAACGTATACATGAGCCCCCTCGCAACCATCGCACGCCAACACAACCTCAACATCATCTCCTACGCGGATGACACTCAACTGATCCTATCACTCACCAATGACCCTCACACCGCCAAAACTAACCTACACGAAGGAATGAAAGAAGTTGCCGAATGGATGAAACATAGCCGTCTGAAACTGAACTCTGATAAAACAGAAGTCCTTATCTTAGTTGCCTCCCCTTCTGCATGGGACGATTCTTGGTGGCCAGAAGCCCTTGGAAAAGCACCCATCCCGACAGACCACGCACGGAACCTGGGCGTCATCCTGGATTCCTCACTTTCGATGTACAAACAAGTCAACGCCGTCTCCTCATCCTGCTTCAACATTCTTCGCATGCTCAAAAAAAATTTCGTTGGATCCCCACCGAAACTAGGAAAACGGTCACCCACGCCCTGGTCACGAGCCGACTGGACTACGGAAACACCCTCTATGCCGGTACTACCGCTAAACTCCAGAAAAAACTCCAACGAATCCAAAACGCCTCAGCCAGGCTCATATTAGACATCCCGCGCAAAGAACATATCTCTGGTCACCTGAAAAACCTCCACTGGCTACCCGTCAATAAGAGGATCACCTTCCGGCTCCTAACCCACGCACACACATCACTCTACGAAATCGGACCAGAATGCCTCAACACACGACTGTCCTTCTACTCCCCCTCCCGCCAGCTACGATCATCCAACCAAGCCCTTGCCACTGTACCCCGCATCAACAAAACCACCATGGGAGGTAGATCCTTCTCCTACCTGGCAGCTAAAACCTGGAACTCCCTTCCCACTCACCTTCGCCTTACTCAGAATCACCTAGCATTCAGAAAGCAGCTTAAAACGTGGATATTTGACAAGTAATTCCCCTCCCCTCCTCAAGCGCCTTGAGACCCTCTGGGTATGTAGAGCGCTATATAAATTCTTTGACTTGACTTGTGTGTAGGATGTAACATGCGCCATGCGTCTGTGAGTCTCCAACCCTGCATCCAATTGTTCAAAAGTTCAGCTTGTTTGTGAATTCCAGCCCCATGCAGCGGGGGATGAGATCTGTCCAACACTATGTCTAGGATCGCATTGCAGTCTCCACCCAGGATCCAGGGAGTGGTATCCCACCCCGTTGATGTTCTGCCCAGGTCATAAATAAATGTATTTTGATTGAAATTCGGTACGTATATACTACCTAATACTACTGGGAGACCGTCTAGGGTACCTCTTAGAAGTATATACTGTCCCTGGTCATCCGAACGCCGGTCTACCTCTGTAAGTGGGACCCCCATGGCGAATCCAGATGGTTGCCCCTCTAGCAAAGGCCGAATGATTAGAGGTGAACATCCAGCCCCTCCACTTTTTCCGAGTCTTCAATGCCTCCGCCTCCATCAGGTGGGATTCCTGGAGGAATACTATCTGCGCCTTTCTCCTAAGGAGGTATGCATGCACTCTATGGCGCTTGTGTACAGCCCCTAGCCCACGTACATTCCAGGTCAGTAGGTTGTATGAGCCTAAGGAGGCTTGATTACGAGACATGGAGTTGCTACATGTGTTGGCCTCCGTGTGGCACAGGGCCCATGATTGCATATAGACCAGGAATTCCCTTTCCCTCGTGAACTAAACGTATACGGTGCAGCCAGTGAATGATGCTGAGCCAAACCAATAACTAAAACATATTGGAAACAAAGAACCTTGCATGCGCAATGTGGGGGGCACGCGCCGCCAGCCATGCTATTTCTTGTGCGCAGTGCAGAGCTCCGGTGGCTCTACTGGGCCCGGGGATGGGGGATTGTTACTTTTCTCATAATATATTCATCTGTGCACTGTATTGGCAGGGTCTCCGCATGTGATACCTGGGGGGGGATCTACTCTAATATCCTAATCTCGGAAGCCCGGTACTTCAACCAGCCTTTATAGGGTCCTACTATATTCGATTATTGACCTATGTACAATTGGGAGAAAAGACATAGTAGTGCAGATCACAATATATGCATTACTTATACATTATGTACACAGTCAAACCATCGCAAGAGTAAAAGGATACTGTCCAGCCGGTTATTTCCTGTCTGTGTCTCAGGCATCTAATTCCCTATGTTCTCTGTGTGTATAGTTTCCATTTCTGATCTTCAATTGTCAAGTAGGCCATCCCCAGTCTGGGGTGTCGTAGAGGCAAATAGTGATTTTATGTTCTGAGTCTGATTGTATGGTGCTGTCCTCCGAGTCCGATGTGATCTTTGTATTGTCCTCACGAAAGGATCCTGCAACTGCTAATGCCTCCGCCCTGTCTGCCATCTTCTGAGCCGGCGTCTGTCCTCGTTTTTGTAGAGTTCTTCTGAGCTCCTCCCCGGCCTCGGGGTATCTGTTGTTGCGTTTGTAGAAGACTATGCCTTACTGAACCCGATGATCTCTCCTGACTGTGTTCAACGCCCATGACCTCCAGCCATTCTTCCACATCATTGGGGCTGTCAAAGAAGTAAGATTTCCTGTTGTGCATAACTTTGAGCTTGGCGGGGAATAATAGGGCATTTTTAAGTTGGGCTGCCCTTAATTTTTTCTTCACCGCTTGGAAGAAGGTTCGCTGTCTGTGTACCATGATAGTGTAGTCCGGATACAAGGAGATTTGCTGATTCTCAAATTGGATGGTCGTCTTCTCCCTCGTTTTTTGTAGCAGCTTGTCTCTGTCCTTCTAGTTCAAGATTTTGACAATCCGAGGACGTGGTGGTACACCCACTCTTGGCGCGCCCGTTGGAATCTGATGCGCCCTCTCCACACCAAAATGGAGACAGGCCCTTAGGGGCAACATGCTCCCGGAACCACGCTTCCATAAAATCCGCTGGTTCAGTACCTTCGCTTCGTTCCGGCAGCCCAATCAGGGCTCGACAAATCTGAAAAATTGTACTAGTCCTGCAGGTCTAGTAACTTGGAAAATCCCCTCGACCCAACTGCAACCTACTTGACCTCTGTCTTTGAAAACAGAGCAAAAGTGACAAGTTAACAAGATTTAAAGGCATCTTTATTGCTTAGTTCCTTTGTGAGCAATAAAAATGCCTTTAAATCTTGTTATCTTGTCACTTTTGCTCCGTTTTCAAAGGCAGAGGAAAAAAGTTAGTTTGTTTCCTACTCGCCAGAAAGGGCGAGTAGGAGCTAAAAATAGCTCGTCCTCATCCATTCTCCCTCGCAAATGTGAGCGGGCGAGTGGATTTGTCGAGCCCTGCCAATAACTCTGACGTTATTGCGCCGATTACGACCTTCTGCGTCTTCAATCCTGTCTTGGATGCCAGAAACCTAGTTCTGCAGGTGTTTTATTTGCGAAGCGTGTTGGGGGTCAATGCTTGTCAAAGCCTTGTGGTCACGCACTGTGTCGGCGAGCTTCCCATGGTCCGCTCTCAGGAGAGTAAGGCCGGTCGTGAGGGCCCCGATCTGTTGTTCCACTATCTTCCTTGAGTCTCGGATTTCCTTCAATATTAAGTCTAATTTTTCTGAGTGGGATTCAGCCGGTCCAGTGGTTGAATTGCCTGGTGACAGGTCCCTAGCATTAGAATCCGGGGCCCCCGCTGCTAGGACAGTATCCAGAGTTTTGCCCTTAAGCCTGCCCTTACGCACCCCAATCAATTACAGGCTTGGGCACTGACAGTGGAGCCACCTGTAGAGTACAGGGTCTTCTCTCGTTGTGGTCCGAGCTCAAGGTTCCCTCCTCACAGTATGCAGATATCTACAAAATCTCTACGTCTGTTGCGCCGTCGTCCAACTCCACCGCTCACTCACAGCCCTCCAGACCCCCCAGCAATATGGAGAGTCCGATCACCTAGTAGATTGCCTGCCGCCCGCATGTGCCAAATTGCCACCACTGTCAGTGCCCCTGTGTCCTCCAATCATGCCATGTCCAGTTTCGCCACCATTCAGCCTAGTATTGATGACTTCTCACTGCGTCACTGAATGGGTGGGGGAGCCTAGTATTGATGACTTCTCACTGCGTTACTGAATGGGTGGGGGAGGGGGAGGTTTACCACCCAGCCGGGCATCACCGCAGAGGAGCCACCCTCATATTGTGCTCTCCACTGCAGCCTCTGCATTCATTGCCCCCATCGCGGAGCCTCGCAATAAATTAGCCAGCAGCCACGGAGGAAGAAAAAGGGGAGGGGGGCGATCTGCTCGCGGCCCAAGGCACCGCGCTGACAGCTCTCACCGTCTGGTTATGGCGCTGTGTCCCGCGCCTTGCCCAGACCTAGCAAGCCTAGTTTCCCGCTCCTGCCCCTCCGCCACACTCCTCCAGTCTGGAACCGCCGTCCACCACCTCTCCGGCCTCCTGGATGTAAATTAGTCTAAAGCACGTCACTCTCGCCGGGCTCCTCACACAGGCCTCATACCCCTGCGTCTGTGTTGCAGCTACGTCTGCCGTCCGTCCTCAGCTGCTTCCTCTCATTCCAAGCTGGATTCTTCTGCCGGACAGCAACGTGCGGATGACTGGACACTCCAGGCAATCGGTACTGCTGTGACACGGTGCTCCATCAGGATTCACCCCCCCCACCCCCGGGTCCAGAGCCTCAACGAGACGCGTCCGCCATCGTAAGCGGCTGGCTACGCCCCCCCGAGAGATCGAGAAGTTAAGGGCGGAACAAAGGGGTGGTTCTAAAAGTAACAAGGGGGGGCAAAAATGGCTATAGAGAAACTAAATGCTCAAAGTTTAAACCTGCCTCCATCAGCGACACCTTATACTATTGTTTTAGTTGATGCCCCACTACTTCAACTGTGGAAAACTGTTCGGCAATAAGAAATAAGACTATTAATTGGTTAGGAAATAGGACAGGTCTAAGAAACAAAGATTTTAGGATGGTGAGGAGGGTGGCGTGGGTGGGCAATAGTACCAAATCATATGAAGGAGACTGTATAGTCCCATCATTGGGCTCACCACAATTAGTTATGGAAGTCCTATCAAGAATGTATAATTGAAACTTACCTAATCCTGGCATCCAAGTGCGACCACTGGGGTTCTTCTATAAACCACACTTTGCTAATAACTCGGGGCATTATGACGATCCCGGACGGAATCAAGAAGGGCCCTGTTGTAGAGTAGCCGTGTCAAATAGTTTTGCCCCCCTCACTTCTCTAGACGGGAACGATTGACATCCAACCGACGGGGGTCAATATTCACACGGTAACACTCTTAATAAGGATATCGTGGCAGATACGAGACTACAGAATTTAGCATTAAAGGTAGGGATCGAAGAAAATATAGGTACCCCCAGTAATTTTAACACACAAGGAGGTGGTAACATGACTCCAACAGAAAATCAAACCGGTTTATGCAGAAGTCTCTTTTGGAATGTGGCGGGTCTAAGAAACTAGGTTAACGACCAAGCTTGGCTAATGTTTATTAATAATTTTTTACATCCTGTGTCTCCAAGAGACCTGGGCGACAGAAAGTATCCATATAAATGGGTATAAGACATTTCATACCCCTGCCATTCAATCATCTAGTGGTAGGCCCAAAGGTGGGTTATGTGTGTTTATATCTAATCCATTAGTCACACATAGGAGTAAGATGGTTAGATCAGAAATATTTTTTCAGACTGTTTTTTTACAGTTGGATTGTGATTACGCCCTGTTATTTGTTAATTTCTATAAAAAATACTGAGAAGGCCAATTTGGGCGTTATATTAGAGAAGTTAAGCAAAGATATTGCATATTCGGGTCCAAAGTCAAATTTAGAAATTATACCTATTTGGGGAGGGGATTTTAACGCCAATTTGTGCCAAGTGGCAGGAACTGGGAAATGTGGTTTAACCTTGGATGGTGATGACCCATCATTCCACTTCCAACATTCCATCAAGGGTGAGCTGCTAAACGAAGTCATGTTTAAGAATGATTTGGGATTTTCAAATAGTCTGTGCATGCCCGTTGTGGATTTTGGTTATACTTTTATAGGGAGAGGCGCAAATACTACTATAGATTTTATTATTATTCCACATCGATTTGCAGGCCTCGTGAAAGCCCACGTCACTCACCCTAACGAGGTGAGTGACCACTTGGCCCAGAGCGTGAACATATTAGTCCCTAGCTGGTCGGCGAAAAGAAATGGCAATAAATTAGCATGGCTACAGGACATACACTGGGAAGGAAGAACGGGTATACTGTCTGTTGGGTAGCAGGGACCCGAAGAAGCGAAGTACTGAAATAATGGTCAAGGTGTTGGATCCCATTTTGATATGCCTAAGTGATAGCCCCACGCACGATGAGGTCTCAACTGCTTTTAATAGTATAAAAGGGATAGTTAGAGACATCCTGTTCAAAGAATCGAAAGGCTCGTCCAGTAAAACAAAAGGTTGGTTTGATAAAAATTGCACACTTGGTTATAAAAAATCTAAAAACTGCCTTACAGTGCGAGGTGAGAGATAAGTCTAAGATAAAAGCATATAGGAACACGTACAAAGAAACTAGGAAACACCGGATTACAGAATTGATAGATAAGGCATGGAAGGATCTAACCGAAGCCGCAGAGTCGAAGGACAGCGCCAAATTCTGGGCTGCAGTAAATGCTCCTTTTCTTGTGAATACAATGGATATAGCAACCATCGAGTTAGCGATTTAGTAAACGGATTTAGATAACATTTTTTCTCTAGTGTATACGCAAAACAGAAACGCAATGAGGGCATTCAAGAGAGGTTAGAGTCAGTGAATACTGACAAATCATTTGTCTCTATTAAACTTGATATCTCGTTGCAGGACGTTAATTCCTCAGTTAAAGCCAGCGACTCTGAGCCTCGGAGAAAGAATTTGGGTGCTGCAAGGACGATTGAGATTTATACAGTGTTATTCCTTGCTTTGCAACCCTTTAAATTTGTTTTTCCCTATCCTTGACTCAGCCAGACAGGCAGGCAGTTCTCTGTGATTAGAGGTCTGCTTGTCTCTTTGTATCCAATAGAAAGGACTGGCTCCTAATGTTTTAGTTTCGTTAGGTCATTGATTCAATAATGTTTGGTGTTACATGTGTCATTGTATAGTATCCATCTTTGATAACTTGTATAGCACTTGTATATATTCCCGCACATTTTTCATTTTCTGTATGTACATTTTCACTGTCTGATGACTGTCTATTTGATGACATATTTCAAGTATTCAAATGTTTTCTAAAAATACGAAAAGCTATAATAAAACAGATGACCATCCAGAAGTAATGTGCTGTTTGGTATCATATGTAGCAAAATAAATCTGTCTGGCCCCTTTTCTCGCTTTGCATAGTAAGAGTGGAAAGGCGGCAGGTCCCGACGGGATACCGATCGACCTTTACAAGTCAAACTTGGAGGTCTGGGGCCCCATTTTAATCAGAGTATTGCAAGGATGTTGCGAGAGAGGATTCATTAAAACATGGTCTGAATCAACTATAGTCCCCATTTTTAAAAAGGGCGATCAAAATGATCCTGTCTGCTACCGTCCGATATCTTTGTTGGACTCTCTGATGAAGGTCGCAGGCAGGTTTATTCTAGATCGTTTGCAGGGATGGACCGAAGGAATGAGATCTTACGCGACGTCCAATATGGTTTTAGGGCAGGTTTAGGTACAAACGAGCAGATTTTAAATTTAAGTACTTTAATTGGTAAATATACTAAGGCAAAATCTGAGCAGTTTTATTTGGCCTTTGTAGACCTCTCCAGCTTTTGACTGCGTAGTCCACGAAAAGTTATGGGGGGTGCTAAAGGAACTAAAAGTTGATCCTGTTTTAATTCAATTTTTAATGTATTCTTCACACTGGAGCCACGGCAAAGGTCCGCTATGGAAGTATGGTAGAGCACACTGCCCCATTTAAAATCGAATAAGGCAGGGATGTGTGTTGGCACCACTCCTGTTTTCCTTAGATACACCAACGCCTTGGAGCAGGAGTTGGTGTCACATACTAGGTACCCGCCATATGTAAATTCCCGCCCCATCGCATCCCTCCTTTATGCAGACGATACTGTGCTTATGGCCCGCAGCCAAATCGGTCTACAGAGGGCGCTGTCTTTTTTTTCTATCTTCATGGATTGGCTTGGCCTGAGATTGAATGCCAAGAAAAGCTTTGTAATGTCCTGTGGAACAACTAAAAATAATATAAGCAAATTTCAGGCAGGAGGGAGCGAAGTTGAAACCACCCATTCATTTAATTATTTGGGCGTGCTTTTTGACAGGACAGGTTCCTGGGCACCAGCGGTTAAGGCAAGGAATCTATTATTCATGAAGTCTATAGCGACCCTTTTTAATTTTTTTAAAAAGTTGGGGAAAAGGCCTTTTGAAATTATGCTGAGGATTTACAGCGCAAAATGTGTGAGTATAGCCCTTTATGGGGTGGGAAACTGGGGATTCCAAGATTGTACCCTAATCCAGCGGACCGAAAATGCTTTCTTGAGGTCCCTCTTGAGCGTTCCAATTAGCGCATCTGTTTTTAATTGTCATTCTGAGCTGGGAGTCACACATATTTCTGACCTGATTAGGGCCCAGCCAGCCCTTTTATGGCATAGAATTTGGACTACGAAGAGTGCTACCCCTAATAGAGATATAATGAGGGATGCCATGAAATTAGATAATGCCCGCAAAATTCTATGGCTGAAATATGTGGAAGATCTTATGCACGACATCGGTCACCCCGAAAATTTCTCCCTGCCTGACAGCTTGAATATCATTAAACGTAAAGAACTCAAAGGAATCATCTTGGCTTGAATATCATTAAACGTAAAGAACTCAAAGGAATCATCTTGGCTCATCTGGAAGATAATAGGCTAGCTCTTGCCTTGAATAAGCCAACAGTGATTTATCACCAGCTGATTATAACCACGTGTAGCATTCAACCATACTTGCAATATCAGTAGATGCAAAAGATATCTCTTGACCAGATTTAAATTTGGGACTTTCCATCATCTGATCTCGTACCCAAATATCAACGACTGGTCAAGAAATTTGTCATTGCCCGTGTGATTACGTATCCCAACAAAGTACGATCCATGTGGTATTATTCTGTAAGTTTTACTTTACCGAAAACCAAAGATTGTTAAAACCAATACTTAAAAAGGGAGGGTGGAGACAATGTCGTCCTGCTTTTATTTACTTGCAGATGTTGGACAGTTTTTATTGTATTGGCTCCATGGTGGGATTCTTAAAGAATGTAATAAGGATCAGGAAAGTAAACAACCTGTGAACTCCGGGAAGAGTTCAATCGATAATCTTTCCGAAGGATAAATTATATGTTTGAAAGTATAGCATGAAATTACTAATGTAATCTAGTGGATTGTTGTACATAGATGTATTTAGATCGTGCTATTTGATGATGAACTTGTTTTTATAAGCATTTTAAGCTTTTATGATTGTATTACTTGAAATCGAATAAAGCTCATTTGATTGATTGTATCACATCACGTCTCTGGGATCTCCACTGAATTGCGATACACAAACACACTAAATTCAAACTCCTCCCACACACATTCAAGGTACTACACAGCCCAGGACCCACCTATCTGAACCGTCGCATCTCCTCCTTACCAACCACCTAGACACCTCTGCACCCCAGGACTCCTACTCGTACACAAACCCAGAACCAGATCAGGAGGAGCAGCATTCTCTTACATTGCAGCTAAAGTGTGAAGCGGCCTCCCATTCCACATTTGAGCCTCTTTCGCTCTTCTTGGATTAGAAAGATGCTGAAATTCTGCCTTTTCAACTAACCAATCTACCATAGGCAGGGCTAGGCACCCATATATGCTCGGTGCCAGGATAAACCTGCGTTATACAAATACACATAAGTGTGACCTTCACAAGGCAAAAAAAAAAAAGAAAGCCAGCATCATGCTTCAAAATACTGGCATGGTTGTTCAATTCAAGCAACAAAAATGTTCCTTATGAAACTGTTTCCACATTATTTAGATCGTCTCAAACATGATCATGATATATAATCAAAACTAGACGTATTGAAGTAAAAAATAGTGTATTGTACTTTAACACAATTAAGGCTTAAGCGCCATCAATATTCTATCATATCTATTATACACGCAAATAATATATCACCCATATCTCAACACAAAGCAGTACATATATTTGTCAGTATACTAACACTGGCACAACTCCAGAATCCCACCGTTACACCAGTATCAATTAATTCCAGGGATCTGGAGAAGCGCAATTTTTTTTTTACATTTTTTTTTTTTAACAAATGTTATTGTCGAATTGCACGTACGTCGCAGGCTTTAGGGGGATAGTGAGTGTGTTAACAACAGTTCTTTGTATCATTAGGCTGAATCCTTGCTCATATAGATTGAGTCAAAAGTTCATTTTTGTGTAGAAAAAGGCTCTTTATTGATTTTAGTAAAAACATGAACAGCCGACACGTGTTTCGCCCCCTATGGCGATTCGTGCCAGGGCTTTTTCAAGGCTGTAAAAGATCAAAGTTACATATGTATGTTTAGTAAAAAGTTGCCTGAAGACTGACCTTTGACCCCAATACCAGTGAGTGAAGTGTTAAGAAGGGAAAGTGATTAGAGTGAGGCAAAAAGACTCCAATTTCATTAGTCCATTGCTTCCATGCAAAATGTGATATGTGAAAAGAGAGAAGGAAAAGGAAATACTCTTTTGAAGATTTGTGATAACACTTCTAAGTTGAAGTTTCTGATTGGTGATCAGTGTAGGGAAGAGCCGCGGTGACAAGCTTAGAACATAAGAGAAGAGGTAAATACCAAACGGAAGGAAGCGTTCACCTATGTGGTTTTGATACTTGAGTGTTTTGAAGATTGTCTATAAAACAATAAGTGTAGTTAATTTAACTATTAACCAGAAGAAATTCAGGAAATCAAGTCAAATCAGATAGAGCAAACCAATACGATTCCAAGTGATCAAATTGACATGCAAGGGAAAGGTAAAGCAGGAAAAAAAAGCTCACAGTTAGTACTGCATACCTATTTGCATTTCAATTTGCTCATTGCAATTCTTCATCATTATTTGTACTGCTTTCCAACAAAAGTCCGGTTTTTCAAAATATGGATCTGTTAATACAACATTTACATTTAGAGAGTTTTATCCACTATATTCATAGGTTTGTATTCAAACGCTTTTTTCTTTAACAGACAGAGATTCATGTGAGCTATTGCTGAGCGGATTATTGCCTTATCTCTTCGAGACTAATTGCAAAAACAATTGTCCACATTGTAGCGTATTTGACATCTTTGAGACAGATCCAATTGAGGAGCAGTGCACAACGATATTTGTAATTTAGTCAGTGAAAATAAATTTCGGCAGCTTATGTCATCTTTGTTTTTACACTTGGAAGTGTGGTACTTCAAAAAAGGGTGGGCACTGTTTTTTAAGACTAATTCAATGAAAACAGGTTAGTAGTTGGGAATAGTCTTAGTGGCCTGGCATGTGGGTTCCGGTATATGGTCTCGGGAGAGTATAACGCCAGCAAAGTTGTTAGCTATCGGCGTATTACACGAGTGCGGAAAACAAGATGGTCCGGTATTTAGGCAACGATAAGGTCACACGGACACAGAAGAAGTATTACCAAGAGGAAGCCTGTCCATAAAAGCAGTAGGCGCACTTACTTGTGAGGGGAAATCCCTAAGTTTCGTAGTCGGGAGCCTGCAGTTAATTCCTTCAGCTTTCGCGTGTGTGTTTATGTGTGGCTGCGGGCTGCCTCTTTTGAACCGGAAGGACAAAAAATAAGCCTCACTCTAATCACTTTCCCTTTCCCTTCTTAACACTTCACTCACTGGTATTGGGGTCAAAAGTCAGTCTTCAGGCAACTTTTTACTAAACATACATATGTAACTTTGATCTTTTACAGCCTTGAAAAAGCCCTGGCGCGAATCGCCATAGGGGGCGAAACACGTGTCGGCTGTTCATGTTTTTACTAAAATCAATAAAGAGCCTTTTTCTACACAAAAATGAACTTTTGACTCAATCTATATGAGCAAGGATTCAGCCTAATGATACAAAGAACTGTTGTTAACACACTCACTATCCCCCTAAAGACTTTACTGTTTAAAACTCAAGAGGTCCAGAGTTTTTTTCGAGTGGGTTTCTCCTACAAAAACCACGTGAAGACTGATATAGCCTTGGATTCTCCTTTGGACCACCCTTCCTTTCTAGAAACATACGTCGCAGGCCTCTGTACCCCAGAGGCAACTGCAGTATCAGTTTGTACATATGCAAGACCGCAACTGACCTTCTTAAAGAAGCAACCAAAACACCCTACATAATGTGTCTGGTTTTCCCGAACGTTGAGACCTGAGCAACATGGCTGATACCTGGTGGAGTTGTTTGACAGCTAATGAGGAGATTGGCCCTGGTTTCCCCCTCGACCATCACCTACCCAGCCGGACATCGGACACAGTAATCTTTCGTCTCCCTGTTATGGACCCTTCCACCACTCCTTTCCTACTACTTCTCTCATCCTCGTTGTTTGTTGAATGTATCTTACTACGCTATTGTAACTAATTTGTCACGCAATGTTCCTCTTGTATAGCGCTCTGATACCTCGGGGTCTAGCCAGCGTTCTATAAACCTTTTTAGATACACCTTGTAATGCAACAATCTTCTGGTTTTGCGCTCTGATACCTCCGGGTCTAGCCAGCGCTATATAACCTCTCTCAAATCAAATAAACTAACATCTGTTTTTCCCGAATGCTGAGACCTGAGCAACATGGCTGATGCCCGGTGGAGCTGCTAAACAGCTAATGAGGAGATTGGCCCTGGTTTCCCCTTGACCGTCACCTACCCAGCCGGACATTGGGCACAGTTCCTCGTAGTCTCCCCGCTATTGCTCCTTCCTCCCCTCCCTCCTACAAATTTGTTAATCATTGTTTATGTGTACTGTATTTTACTATGCTCTTGTATCTGATGTAACTCTTAACGCAATGATCCTAAATGTAAAGCGCTCCGATACCCTCTTGGGTCTGGTTCGCGCTACATAAAACCTTATAAATAAAAATTGGGAGTTTAAACTCCCCCAACCCCCTGAGTCACGCAAAGTCCACTGAGACCAATCCAGAAGCAGATAATATAGGACTAGATGAAATAATAAAAGCAAGAAATAACGGAAAAATAAAAAGCCAACTTTAGAACACACACATCCCAGGCTACCCCCTACCCCCCCCCCGTGCCAGATCTGACCGATCAGTCCCTGCCCTCATTCCACTGGAAGATCCTCTGCAGCAATCGGAGGCTCCAGCAACAAACCCTTCTAGTCCGCCCACCGCTTCCATATTTTGTAGTGCTTACGCGGACAATCCCTTCCATCACATGCAGCAGGGCGAACTGTGGTGTGCGTGGAAGCGTCCACCCCAAGACCTCCGATAGACAGGAAAATACCCCCCTCCAGAATTGGTCAAGTGATTGACATTGCCAAACAGTGTGCAAGAATGTGCCCTCCTCCCGGCCACACCGGAGGCATTCCGGGGAGGCAATTAATCCCGCCCGCCACAGTCGAACCCGTGTAAAGTAGACCCGGTGGAGGTATTTAAATTGGATGAGGCGGAGACGCGTCGCTATGGCCGCTCCCCGGGGGGCGGCTCGGGCCTCCCTCCAGCATACCCACATCATCTTCCCACACCTCCCCTAGCTTCCGCAGCGTAGGGGCGCAGTGAGTGACTATGGACTGATATATTCGTGAGATCTTCTTAGTCACCAGATCCCCCATGAATACCTTCGCCTCCAACGGGCTAAATTAGGGGAGAGAGTCAAGGCCCTTCAGACTTGGGAAAGCGCATGGCGGAGTTGGAGGTACCGATAGAACTGGGACCAGGGCCTGCAAAATTCCCCCTGTAGATCCCGGAAGGACTTGAGGGATCCATCCCGCACAACATCCTCCAGGGTTGAAATGCCTATGGCATCCCCTCCCCGAAAGCCCTGCAAGGCCGCCAGTTCAGGCATGCGCCAATTATTCCACAGGGGGGTTTCTCTAGTTAGGGTATTCCACCACCCCATTCGTCTTAGTGATTGTCGCCAAATTTGAAATACCACATTTGTCACCGGTAGTAGCTTACCATGCAGCGTTGCTGAATAGAGAATTGTGTGTAAGGTGTGAGGCCCCATAAGGTGTCGCTCCAATGCATAGGCCCGGTCCCCCCTGTTCCCATACCACCACTCATTAAGAACTAATAAGTGCAAGGCCTGGTAGTATGAAAGAATATCCAAGGTCGCCAGTCCTCCACAGTAGGTGGAGAGAAAGCACGTGTACAACGCTACACCTGTTAGAAAGTGGCTCTATTTGTACTGGACCAAAGTAAGGTACAGTGTGTATAGAGTCCACAATCCCCAGAGGTATAACGGAGGTTAAAGTCAGGTTTGATCTTACTCTCTAAAGTGGTAGCTTGGTGGAGCATTAAGGCAGTACCAGAGGACAGTGTAAAGCATTTTTTGTACACACTTAGTCAGCAAAAGGTTTCACACACTCAAGAACTGAACTCTAGGCCAATTGTTTTTAATCAAAAGATATCGTTGTTTTATTTTTAGAACCAACAGGTATCAAAATATACTTTTCTCAATATGAGAACTCTCAGGTAATTACTTTGCAAAGAGGCAATACACTTTGTAAACACAATAGGTACAGTGGTTGCAGTAGGCAACACAATTCAACATTGAGCTCAATGGGTTTTTCTACATAAATGTAGCTGATTACTTTTGTAACTCCAGGACTGGATCCTAGATTCAGTACTGGGGTCTAAGCTGTAAACAGTTTAGTAAAAACGTTTGTTATTGCAGTGATGTTTAAAGAATATAAAGGTATTTTAAAAGTTGCCACTTAAAAACTTTTCAGTGAAAACCTAGCAATGTTATCCAATGGAAGGGAATTCAAGTCACAGGTAAGGTAGGTTCTCATTACTTTTGTAATCCAGGACTGGACTCCTAGGTTCAGTACTGGGGTCTCTACCTAAGACAGGTCAGTAATTACGTTTCAGTAGTTGGTACGATTTTTTTAAGGAATATTTGTAATTTTCAAAAGTAGACAGAAGACATTTCAGAGAAAAACAGTCAATGGTTTCCTATGGGAGAAAATTCAGGTTATGGGTAAGTGCAGTTAGAATTACTTTTGCGGTTCAGTACTGGGCTGAAAGGTACAGTACTGGCTCCGCTCCTGATTCCAAGCGAGTAATTCGAAATTTGTTACTCGGCTGATTTTAGAGGAATATTTTAGAGTTTTGAAACTTCACACTTAAAAGATTTTTCGAGTCAAACCAGTCAATGTTATCCTATGACCGGAAAGTGAGTTATCGGTTTCCAGGTGAGTACTCGACCGGTGAAGTTGGTTCTGGGCATAGACGCAGGGGTCTCCCAGGGTCGGAAAGGTACAGTAGGTACACCCTCAGTGGCACAGGGGCATCCGGGTGCAGAGAGAGTAAGCCCAATGGAGGGTAGGGGGCCTTCAGTTGGTGGCTGCCAGCAAGCAGGCAACGCGGCTGTGGGAGCTGAGCTCCTGGTCACTTACTCAGGGCAAGTGGGGAAGTAGAGTAGGGTAGTAGTTGCACTTCCAGCGGCACTCGGACGGCTGGGTGCAGGGTGCTTTTGAGCCATCGGGCGCTCCAATTTTATTCAATGTGAAAGGTAAAGAGAGAACAAAGGCTGCAGACTCTGGGACGGAGATTCTTCAGGTGCGACCACCACTTCGAGAGGTAAGTTGGGATCTTGGAGAAGAGGTGAGTATCCCAAAGGAGGGCGCTGGGGGCGCCTGGTGCAGGGGTGTTTGGAAATCTTACCCTCGGCTGGTCGCGGTTGGAGGTGTCCCTGGTTCTGAGGCTGCAGGCATCGTCGAGGAGGGTCTTTGGGCAGTGGACTTCGGGTCCCAGTCGCCGGGGGTAGTCTGGTGCTTTTAGAATTGGTGCTGAACACATTGCTTCTTTCAGGGTGTCAAAAGCCTTTTGGCAGCTAACAGTCCAGTTTACTTTCTTGGGCAGTTTCTCGGAGGTGAGTTCTGTGAGGGGAGTCACAATGGACCCATATACCTTCACAAACCTCCTGTAGTACCCAGTCAAGCCAAAGAATGCCCTGACTTGGGTCTGGGGTGTTGGAGCTGCCCAGTCAATGATGCTTTGGATCTTGGACTGTAAGGGTTGTACCTGGCCTCCACCCACAAGGTGGCCCAAGTACACCACAATTCCCTGCCCTATCTGGCATTTGGATGCCTTGATAGTTAGCCCTGCAGATTGTGGAGCTTGTAAAACCTTCCCAAGGTGGATCAGGTGATCCTGCCAGGTGGAGCTACAGACCGCAATATCATCAAGATTTGCTGCACTAAAGGACTCCAACCCAGTCAGGACTTGATTCACCAACCTCTGGAAGGTGGCAGGAGCATTTTTTAATCCAAAAGGCATTACAGTAAACTGATAGTGCCCATCAGGTGTGGATAATGCTGTTTTCTCTTTTGCTCCTGGGGCCATGCCAATCTGCCAGTACCCTGCAGTTAAATCAAAGGTACCGAGAAATGTGTCTGATCTAATTTGTCTATCAGCTCATCTGCTCTTGCAATGGGGTGAGCATCTGTCTTCGTGACAGAGTTGAGCCCTCTATAGTCCACACAGAACCTCATTTCTCTCTTTCCACCCTGTGGATGAGGTTTGGGGACCAGAACCACAGGGCTAACCCAGAGCCTCTCGGAGGGTTCAATAACCTCAATCTCCAGCATCTTGCTGACTTCAGCTCTGATGCTTTCCTTGACTTGGTCTGATTGTTGATAGATTTTGTTTTTGGCAGGGTTGCTGTCACTAGTGTCCACCTCATGGGTACACCAGTTGGTCAGACCAGGGGTCATAGAAAATAGACTAGCATACTGTTGCAAAACTTGCTTGCAGTCAGTCTGCTGTTGGGCAGAGAGGGTATCTGAAAAGATTACTCCATCCACTGACCCATCTTTTGGGCTGCAAGAGAGGAGATCAGGGAGAGGTTCACTCTCTGCTTCCTGTTCCTAATCAGTCACCATTAGCATGGTGATGTCAGCCCTGTCATGGTAGAGCTTAAGGCGGTTCACATAGATAACCCTTTTGGGTGTCCTGCTTGTGCCCAGGTCCATTAGGTAAGTGACCTCACTGCCCTTCTCCAGGATAGGGTAAGGGCCACTCCATTTGCCCAGGAGAGCCATTGGACACCCACACCTGTTGCCCAGGTTGAAATCCAACCAGTGCAGCTTTTTGGTCATACCAGTGCTTCTGAAGCTCCTGGCTGGCCTCAAGATTCTTGGATGTCTTTTCCATATACTCAGCCATTCTGGACCTTAGCCCAAGCACATAGTCCACAATGTCTTTTTTGGGTTCTTGAAGAGGCCTCCCCAACCCTCTTTCACAAGATAAAGTGGTCCACTTACAGGATGACCAAACAGAAGTTCAAAGGGGGAAAACCCCACTTCCTTCTGTGGTACTTCCTTATAAGCGAAAAGTAGGCATGGCAACAGGACGTCCTTCTCCTTTTGAGTTTTTCAGGAGTCCCATGATCATACCTTTCAATGTCTTGTTGAATCTCTCATATAGCCAGTGTCTAACCCAGGGTGGTGTGGAGTGCAAAAAACGATGGATTTAGGCCCAGATCCTTGTACTGGGGTGAATGTATGACATTGTTCTACATTCTGTCCATCAACTGTGTTTTTGCGAATCTCTCAACAAGGCCATTGGTTTTTGGGTGGTATTGGGTAGTAAAGCTGTACTGCACACCACACTCCTTCCACATGTGTTTCAGGAAAGCAGGCATGAAGTTGGAACCTCTGTCTGAAACCACCTCCTTAGGAAACCCAACCCTGGTGAAGACACCCAGGAGGCCCTTGGCTACTGCAGGAGCTGTTGTAACCCTAAGGGGAATTGCTTCAAGGTACCTAGTAGCATGATCCACTAGTACTAGAATGAATTTGTTCCCTGAGGCTGTGGGAGGTTCCAGTGGACCCACAATGTCCATCCCTACCCTTTCAAAGGGGACCCCCACCACTGGTAGTGGTATTAGGGCTGCCGTTGGGTGGCCACCTGTCTTGCCACTGGCCTGACAGGTAACACAGGAGCTCACAACCTCTTTCACCTTTTGGTGCATCTGGGGCCAGTAGAAGTGGCTGACTAGCCTTTCCCAAGTTTTGTTTTGCCCAAGATGTCCAGCTAGGGGGACGTCGTGAGCCAAAGTTCGGAGGAACTCCCTTTACTTCTGTGGCACTAACACTCTTCTGGTGGCCCCAGGAGTGGGGTTTCTTGCCTCAGCATACAGTAATCTCTTTCCATTAAGCTCTGTTGGTACCACTGACATCTCCCTGTGCTTCTGAAACAGCTTGCTGCCTTAGGCGTTCAAGAGTGAGACAGTCCTGCTGTCCCTGGCACAGCTCTTCCCCAGTGGGTCCCCCTGGGCCCAAGAGTTCAACCTGGTAAGGTTCAGTTCCCTCTAGGGTTTCCAAGTCCTCTCCCTGGGGAGGGGGGTCCTGAGAGGTTTGCTGTGCAGAAGCTGGTCCACCAGTCTTCTGGTTCTTTCTCTTGGTTGGTTGGGCCATATTTACAGGCTCCAAACCTACTTGTGCACCCTTCTTTTTTCTCTGTACTCTAGTTTGCACACACACCAGTCTAGGAATACCCAGCATGGCTTATTGCTCAACTTCAGCCCAGGCTGAAGTTTCCAGGTCCTTTCCATGCAGACAGGCAGCTGGTAACTGCGGAGAGACTACCACTAGTTTTAGACCAGTAACCTCCCTCCAACCTAGTGTCACCATAGCCATTGGGCGATTAGTGGTAACACTGTCAGCATTGGTGACTGGGTAAGTTTTCCCAATCCAGTATTGCTCCGGGGAAACCAGTATATCTTTCACCATAGTGACACTGGCAACTGTATCCCGCAGGGCTTCTTCTCTAGTTCCATTAATAGAGGGTTATTGCAAGTACTTCTTCAAGTTTGGTGGTAACCCAGCTACATTGGCAAAATCCATTTCCCCCAAGGAGACTAGACTTGCTTGAGTGTGTTCCCAGATTTGCTCTGGACACTCCGCTGATCCCATCTGTAGACTTTCTGTCTCTGGTTGCCTTAGGGGCTTTGTTGTAGGGGCAGTTTTTGTCTACAGTTAAATGTCCCAACTTTTTACAGTTGTTACAATAGGCCTTGTTAGGATGTAAGTTCTTACCCATATAGAGCTGATGCACAAAGGGAGTAGTTTGGGACCCAACCCCCTGTACAGGTTTTTGGGGCACTTTGGAAGACTCACTTTTTATCTTGGGTGTCCTCACCACCTTTCCCCTGGGGAAGTTTTGTAGCCACCTTCTTTTGGTCACCCCAAGAGGTTGTCCTTGTCACCCTAGTCTTGACCCAATGGTCTACATTCTTTCCCAATACTTGGGGAGAAATTAGACCTAGGTCTACCAAATGCTGATGTAACTTTTCATTTGTGCAATTACTCAAAATGTGTTCCTTCATAAACAAATAGTAAAGTCCAGAAAAGTCATGCACATTGTGTCCAGTTAACCAACCATCCAGTGTCATTACTGAGTAGGCTACAACATCTATCCAGGATTGGGTCTGGGGATTGTTAGCCCACCTGAACCTAATTCTGTACTCCTCAGTTGTGAGCCCAAGTCCCTCAGAGTTTTCATCATGAGGTCCTAGGACCCTGCCTTAGGCCCAGAGAGGGTCGGACGCCTGTCTCTACAGTTACCAGAGAATGGTTGCCACAGGAGTGCCCCCATAGAGGTTTCTTCAATCTTCTCATATCACAAGCCCTCTCAAAGGCTGTGAACCACTTGGTGATATCATCACCTTCCTCAAATTTGGGGACAATCCCTTTGGGGATTTTAGGATCGTGAGTCTCTCTCCCTATTTTTCGTATTGCTGCCACCAGAGATAGGGGCTAAGCCCATCTCTTTCCTTTCTTTTTCCAGAGCCAGGAGTCTGGACTCTAGATCTAATCTCTTGGCCAACTTTGCTAAGAAGTTGTCCTCTTCATTGGGGCTCGCCCTAATGTGTTCTCTGGGGCCTAGTCCACCTGTGTGGTTCCCAGCCCCCCAGTGGCTGACTCTTGGAGAAGGGTATGGGGACCCTCACTACCCTAGAGATGGTGGGAGGATTGTTAACATCCTCCTCCTCCTCCTCCGACTGGGTGTCACCCTGTTCAGAGGGGTGGCCTTTTGCATACTCAGCCAGGAGCTCCTGGAGCCCTAATTTGGTTGAATGCAGGCCCATGACTATCTGTTTAACTTTGCTTAAGGACCTCATGTCCTTGAAGGACAAGTGTAAGTAAGTTGTGAGGCCGAGCTCCTCAACCACCAGATCCATGGTGTCATCTTCCCTAATAGCAGGGTTCTTTTGAGACATTCTAACCTGACAGTTCTAACCCTCTACCCTAGCTGTAGTGACTTTTATTTTTCTAAAATCCTAATGGGACTTAAGCAAGACCCTACCAGATTTTTAGTATTTTGGAAAAAACAATTTCAGAATTCTAAAGGCAATTTATGAGTTCTGTTGTGTGATTAGATGGTAACCAAGTAGTCCAACAAATGTAAGTTTCTATCCCACCGCTAATCCACCAATGTGAGAAAGTGGCTCTATATATACTGGACCAAAGTAAGGGACAGTGTGTATAGAGTTCAAAATCCCCAGAGGTATATCAGAGGTTAAAGTCAGGTGTGACCTTACTCTCTAAAGTGGTAGCTTGGTCGAGCAGTAAGGCAGTACCAGAGGACAGTGTAAACCATTTGTTGTACACACTCAGTCAGCAAAAGGTTTTACTCCCTCAAGAACTGACCTCTAGGCCAATTGTTTTTATATCAAAAGATATATTTGTTTTATTTTTAGAACCAACAGGTATCAAAATATACTTTTCTCAATATGAGTACTCTCAGGTAATTACTTTGCAAATAGGCAATAAACTTTGTAAGCACAATAGGTACAGTGGTTGCAGTAGGCAACAAGATTCTAAACCCAATTCAACATTGAGCTCAATGGGTTTTTCTACATAAATGTAGCTGATTACTTTATAGATTACTTTTGTAACTCCAGGATTGGATCCTAGATTCAGTACCTGGGGTCTAAGCTGAAAACAGTTTAATAAAAACATTTTAGTTATTGCAGTGATTTTTAAAGAATATAAAGGTATTTTAAAAGTTAACAAACTTTTCGGGGAAAAACTAGCAATGTTATCCAATGGAAGGATATTCAAGTCGCAGGTAAAGTAGGTTCTCGTTACTTTTGTAATCCAGGACTGGACTCCTAAGTTCAGTACTGTGGTCTCTACTTAAGACGGGTAAGTAATACGTTTCAGTAGTTGGTACGATTTTTAAGGAATATTTGTAATTTTCAAAAGTAGACACTTAGAAGAAATTTCAGAGAAAAACAGTCAATGGTATTCTATGGAAGAAAAATTCAGGTTCTGGGTAAGTACAGTTAAAATTACTTTTGCGGTTCAGTACTGGGCTGAAAGGTACAGTACTGGCTCCTCTCCTGAGGCTGCAGGCGTCGTTGGAGGGTCTTTGGGCACTGGACCTCGGGTCCCAGTCGCCCGGAGGACGTCCTCGTGGTCTTGGATCACTCGGGCACAGGCTCGGCTTGGCCGGTGCAGAGTGGGCTGGATTTGCAGCCTGGCTGTCACCAGGGGTGTTGCTATTGGAGCAGAGCCTCTGCTCATGGGAGTCCCAGTCTGTTAGAGGGTCAAGGCAGGCAGGTCCTCCAGGTTGTCCAAGGTTGCTGTCTGCGGGAGTCGCCGGGATTTAGCAGGTGCAGGTTCCAGGGTCGACAGGCCCCTAAGGCTGGGGGGTCAAGTCAGTTGATGTCATCCTGTTAGCAGCTGCACGGCGGGTCTTTGTCATCTTGATCTTCTTTCTTCTTTTCTTATCTGGATCTGAGGAAGGAAGGTTCAGGGTGCCCCTAAATACTGAATGTAGGGGCGTTACAGTTAGGGCAAGGGCAGGGAACAATAGTTCCTGTCCTGGGGTGGGTACACCCCCTAGTCTGCTCCTCTCCGGTGGGAGGGGGGCAGGAGCCTAGCTGTGATTGGGCAGTGCTCCCCATCTTAAAGATGGCCGGAGCCCGGGGTTGTGCTTCACCTCGCCTCTCCCACCTGAGGGGTGGAGTTGGCACAGGCTGGCACACACCCCTTCCTGACGTCTTGTTTCCCGCCAGACTCCCCACCAGAGTGGGGGTCAGGACTGGTGGGGGCCAGTAGCTGAGTACAGCAAATGTTCTGGAGAAGCTCTCAGAGGCGGCAGGCCTTTGAAGCTTCCCCCTGCCCGTCCTGGGGAAGGAGACCCAGCACCTCGCCCAGGATGTGCATTGCTGCAGGCCCAGGAGAGCGGGGGACTCTCCACCCAGGGGTCCAGCAACATGTCTGCTGTGTGGAAGCCTCTCAGTCCAGACGAGGATTGTAGGTTAGGTTTCAGGTGGCATCTCTAAGATGCTCTCTGGTGCATTTTACAATAAATCTCACACTGGCATCGGTGCAGGTTTAAAATGCTGAGAAATTAGATATAAAACTTCTCAGTCTTCAGTGAAGCTATCATTGTGCTGTGGAGTTCGTAATGACGACCTCCCAGCACCATATACTCTTAATGGCAGCACTGCACTTACAGTGCCTAGGAATGGCCCTGGGTACTGTAGGGGCACACGGCTCATGAATCTGTGCCCACACCACTGGCATAGAGCACCCAGCTAGAGGGGTAACTGATGTATGCCAGGGCAGTGGGATTGTGGGCATGGCACACAGGGATGGGTGCCATGTCAACTCTGTTTAGTTATGTACTTAGAGTTGAGAGAGGACTTGCACAGCTGAGTGAAACCAAAAGTAAACCACTGTTATGGTCTGTACCAATCAGCGTGATCAACAAAAGACTACTACACAGCTCCCCACACTTGGAAAAAGACTCTGGTGCACAGCGCAAAATTGACTGAAAAGTCTACAACATCATATAAAGTTGATCCAAAGGTTAAATCCACACGTTTGAGAGGTTCCTCATGTTTTTTAATCCATATTCATTGTTATCATGAACAGTTCATCTTTGCTTAACCCCTTTACTGCTAAGGCAATATTTTGGCCCTCATTTAATTTCCATTGAAATCAATGAGAAGTACATGACGAGTTACCCTTGTCATTAGCATCCAAGAGGTTAAAGAAGCTCAAACATCATCCAAAATGAAATGTCATCCAATCATAAATCCTCCCAATGCATTTCGGGCAGATCATACGCCCTTCCTCAGGGAACAGCTCTACAAACATAAAAGAAAACACCCCAATGTCACAAACCTATATATGTACCTAACTCACATTACACAAAGACTGACTAAATGCTGTGCTGTTGACCACAAGTTCGACATGTGAAAACCAGATTATCATGCACAACCTGTAACCTAGTGTGGAAAAATATATAAGGTGAAGTGCTGCTCCAAACGGTATAGATTAAGTGAATTGAGCTGAAAAGGTAACATGTGAAAGGTAGCATCAACATGCAAAAAAGAAGAAAGTCTCAGCAAGGTTGCACCCACGTGTGAAACGAATTAAAAAGAATTAAAATTGTGCTCCCCAGTCTCAAACAACCAAGCGATAAATAGCCAATGTGCCCGATACTCACGGGATGATTACATCCGTGACGCGTTATGATGGAAATCTGAAAAAACGCATAAAGTCGCGTTTAAACCACACGCGGTAAATAAGGTAGGATGCTGAAACGGTTCGAAGCGGTCCTCGGTAGAGGTACTCAGAGTAAGTGAAGTCCGTGGACTCCCTCGATAGACGACTGACAGGAAACCTCCGAGATTCGAAGTCCCAGTGAAATTAATACGGGCGCGAGGTGTGTAAGAAACATAGAAAAAGGACTGTGCTCTGATGTTAAAAACAGTGCCATCTTGGAAAGGTGAAAAGATCGAACACGAACTGAAGGGGAATGTGATAAAACAGCGAGTTACAGAGTATGTAGAGACCTTCAACAAATACTAGTTTCCCTGAGTGAATCTGAAATAGAGAAAATAAATTTCCAATAAAGAAAAGATAAAGAAAAAATTTAAGAAAAAATTAATAAATAATAAAGCGTGATGGTGTTAAGAAACAGCCAAATAACAACATACACAGACTGTCAAAGGTACAAATAAAACAGTTAATGGACAAAGGATGCTAAGTTCAAAGGTAGCACAGAAATTCCATCCTGTCATTTAATCCGTGTGGCTGCATCGTCGCCATGAAGCGGATCCAAAAGTTCTCTCTTTTCAACAAGGTGTTTTTGTTGTTGTGTGTAGGTGTGATTTGTTCCAATACGAGATATTTCAATTGGGCTACTGTGTGTTTTTGTTCTACAAAATGCACGGCTACTGTGGATTTGATGTTGCCAGAACTTATGTTACTCTTGTGCTCCAGTAGTCGCGTTCTGATTTTTCTTTCAGTGTGACCGACATAACACTTCCCACAGGGACATTTCAACATATAGATTAAATTGTCCGAGTTACAGGTGGCGTTGACTCGCAGTTTGATAGGATGACCCTTCATGGGATGGTTGGTGACGTTCCCTTGTATGCAGTTGTTACAATTGCTGCAATTGTAACAGGGTCTAAGTCCCTTGAATGTTTCAGATTCACTCTGCTCCCTGGGTTTAGATAAGATCTCTTTGAGATTGCGTCCCCGGGTGTAGGCGAACAGTGGTGGTTGTGTGAAGGCTCCTTCGAAATCAGGTTCCAAACTAAGTAAAGACCAATGATTAGAGATGATGTTTCTGTATTGGTTGCTCAAGACAGTATACTTGGAAACAACTACCATCCGAGAATTCTCAGGTTTAACTCGAACTTGCAACAGGTCATCACGGTTCATGTTCTGACATCGGGTAATTGCCTCATCCAGTGTGTGTTGAGGATAACCACGAGCTTTAAACCTTTCCACCGTATTGGACATTTCTTGTTGACACAAGTTTTCAGATGAAACAATACGTTTGACAAGCATCAGTTGAGAAAGAGGTAAGTTCTGTTTCAACCCAGGTCGGTGAAAACTCTGAAAATGTAGCAGTGAATTGCGATCTGTCGGTTTACGAAATATGGTAGTATTCAATTTTCCTGCACATCGTTCAACCTTTACATCAAGGAAGTGAATGCACTCTCTGTTAAGACTCCATGTGAACTGCACTCGATCATTGATTTTATTCCATGTTTCCAAAAAATCACTCCGTTCATTCTCAGTTCCTGCCCATAGAATGAAAATATAGTCCATGAATCTCAGATAAAGCTTCCCATGATTCTGCCATGCCAGTTGATTCAATACATGTGATTCTTCGAAAGCTTTCATGAAAATGTTAGCGTATGACGGTGCCGCACAATTTCCCATGGCGGTTCCGCATAGCTGGTGGAACAATTTTTCGAGTACTGTGAAGTAACTATGTTATAAGGTAAATACCATAAGTTCCATCAAAAATACCTGCATGTCTGCATCCAGGTCAGAGTTTCACCTTTCCAAGATGGCACTATTTTAACATCAGAGCACAGTCCTTCTTCTATGTTTCTTACACACCTCGCACCCGTATTAATTTCACTGGGACTTCGAATCTCGGAGGTTTCCTGTCAGTCGTCTATCGAGGGAGTCCACGGACTTCACTTACTGTGAGTACCTCTACCGAGGACCGCCTCGAACCGTTTCAGCATCCTCGCTTATTTACCGCGTGTGGTTTAAACGCGACTTTATGTGTTTTTCCAGATTTCCATCATAACGCGTCACGGATGTAATCATCCCGTGAGTATCGGGCACATTGGCTATCGATATCTTGGTTGTTTGAGACTGGGGAGCACGTTTTTAATTCTTTTTAATTTTTTTCACACGTGGGTGCAACCTCGCTGAGACTTTCTTCTTTTTTACATTCAGCATGTTGATGCTACTTTTAGCATGTTACCTTTTCAGCTCAATTCACTCAATCTATACCGTTTGGAGCAGCACTTCACCTTATATATTTTTCCACACTAGGTTACAGGTTGTGCATGATGATCTGGTTTTCACAAGTCGAACTTGTGGTCAACAGCACAGCATTTAGTCAGTCTTTGTGTAATGTGAGTTAGGTACATATATATGTTTGTGACATTGGGGTGTTTTCTTTTATGTTTGAAGAGCTGTCCCCTGAGGAAGGGCGTGTGATCTGCCTGAAATGCATTGGGAGGATTTATGATTGGATGACATTTTATTTTGGATGATGTTTGAGCTTCTTTAAGCAAAGATGAACTGTTCATGATAACCATGAATATGGATTAAAAAACATGAGGAACCTCTCAAACGTGTGGATTTAACCTTTGGATCAACTTTATATGATGATGTAGACTTTTCAGTCAATTTTGCGCTGTGCACCAGAGAGTCTTTCTCTAAGTGGGGGGAGCTGTGTAGTAGTCTTTGGTTATGTACTTAGCTCAGGGTTTCGGGATATGCACCGCCTTGTGTTCTATGGTGTCTTTTTTTCGTGCGCGAGGGTATCACTCCCCTCCAGGAGTGTGACGAACAGTGCTTAATTTGTGCCGGTGCTTTCCGGTGCTTAGCACCGGCACTTTATTATCAGGGCCGGGTCTACACTCGACACCCATCTGCTGCACTTGGTGGTGACATAATGGATATTGCATTAATCAAATGTGTTTAATTACGTTTACCTCGGAGCAGCCGCAGAGTGATGTTCTCATGACCAGCTCCATGCCCGAGTGAAAAATCATTACATGTTTATTGATGGTGGCCTTTAAATTAAGTGTTGTCGCCCGTCCCCGTGTGTGCGTACCGCGGGACGCTGAGTCATTGCGCTGGATTTTGGTTCTTCCGGGGGCAGGGGCTGTGGCAGCAGGCAGCGTGCGCAGATTTATTTCAACTTGCCACGCCCCAGCATACCCGCATGCGCGCACCCCACCCCGAGTCATCCATTTAACAGTTATTTGCAGCTGCATCAAGCCCGCCTAACGGAACCGCTCATGTATAGCGAGGGTACCTGCTGAAGGCGCCACCACTGGTCAGAAATAAGCTAAGGTACGTGGAACAAACGTGGCTGACTATTACAGGTCACAGGAGTACTTCAAGCTCCTTGAACTCGTCTGTCCTCTTCGACCTTTGGTTGGTGCTGCTGCATGAGAATTACACATTATCCCCAGTGGAAAATGTACAGGATATAGTCCGCATTAAACAGAAGGTGGAAATATTCCCAATGAGACTGACGGGTAACAATAGATAACTGGAAAGCGGCGATATTTTGCTGTGTAGAACGTTTACAAGGTAAATACATTAGTGTTGTTGAGGGATAGTGTTAAAGGATCTGGGGACTGACAAAACAGACGAACTTACTTGCGCATTCATAAAACCCACCCACGCAGTCATAGATTCTTTGGTTCTACTTCTACGGCTGCGTGGGTGGCAGCTAATGCAGGGTTCGCCGTTTGGGCCCTGTGACGCAGCATGGCTTGGGTTTCTTGGGCCCTAATACAGACACTTCGGTCTGCCTTTGAAGTGGTGAGTAAAAAATTTAGAGGTGGACGAGCCACTCTAAGCTCAAGCCAAGGTCGAGCCTGAAGCATGGCTTTGTTTGTCTCAACTCGAGGTCCGGTTGAAACCTCGAGCCGAGCTTTTTCATATGGCTTCTGCTTGCCCCAAACCAGGATGTGCCAACTTTACAGCTGTGATTTTGGGCAAAGCGTTTAATATCCTCATTGCCTATAAACAATGAATGCAACCTTGTGTAATGTTGTAACTGGTGCCCTCGAGTGATTGTGAGTACACAAGCATGGCTCTGACCAGCAGTACAAGGGGTGGGGGGGGAGGGGGAAGTCTCGGGAGAGGCTGTTCCAGAGCCGAGGACCAGCAGTGCAGACGCCTTCGACCTCAGCTGCTCCCACTTTAGTTTCTGGTGACCCTCGGGAGCCTTGGGCAGAGTAGGGTTGGTGGTGATAGAGGGGTGTCTCAGGGCACGAGATTTCACAGATGCCTCAAGGCACTTAAATGTGAACATAAACTCTCCAAGGGGACGGACTAAGGAATTCACAGCCATCCAGTGCTTTAAGTGGGTCTGGCTGCCCGCTGCTTTCCTCCCTTAACAAGACCTGACCTACAAAGCTCAGAATTTTCTGGAGGTTTGGTATTTGGGGTGGGGCAGCCCTAGGTGGAGGCCACTGCCACAGCACAGGCGAATGTAACTAGGTGAGGGAGGAGATGGGAAGGTCAGAAGCAGTGCAGTGTTCACAGTCTGACTACACAAATCACATGGCACAGAGTGCAGTGTTCACAGTCTGACTACACAAAACACATGGTGCAGTGTTCACAGTCTGGTTACAGGACGAACATGGCACAAATACAGCAGGGTGCACAGGCTGGCTACACAAAGAACATGACACAGAGTGTAGTGTGCACCCTGCTGTATTTGTATCATGTTCGTCCTGTAGTCAGACTGTGAACACTGCACTCTGTATTGTAACCAGGCTGTGCAAACTGGCTTCAGGACAAACATGAGAAAATGCAGCAAAGTGTGAACACTGCACTCAGTGCCATGTTTGTTGTGTAGCCAAACTGTGTACACTGCTGTTTTTGTAACACGTTCGTTCTGTGGCCAGTGTCACGTTCGCCCTGTAGCCAGTGTGCACAGTCTGGCTACACAAACAACATGATACCAAGTGGGCAGATCTCAGTCTGGGTGTCTGACTGAATCAAGCACGACTCAAGTAGGGCACGCACACTACATCTACAAGCATCATGCAGATAGTGTAGAGAGACTGTGCTGGATGAACAAATCAAATGATGTAAATAGTGCAGTATGTATAGTCTGCCTAGGCCCAGCAGCACTAAACACATTAATGATAGAAAATAATGCTGTATTTATGACTGGACTCTAAGCTCGAGCCAAGGTCGAGCCTGAAGCATGGCTCTGTCTCAATTCGAGGTCTTGTTGGAACCTCGAGCCGAGCTTTTTCATATGGCTTCTGCTTGCCCCCTAACCAGGATGTGCCAACTTTGCAGCTGGAGAACCCCGTTGGAGTCTCGGGGTCACACTCAGCATCCTGTGATTATGGGCAGAGCGTTTAATATCCTCATTGCCTATAAACAATGAATGCGACCTTGTGTAATGTTGTAACTGGATCTAATGTAAAGGGTGCCAAGTTCGCGCTGTATAAAAGCTGCAGAAAGGTGAAAACAAAGCCTTAATATAGGAAAGACAAATGGATACCGGAAAACCTTGGTAAATTGCAGCAACCAGCTTAAATTGTGTGACCATAAGCAAATATTTTATTTGACCAAAACAATTTCTTTTCTTCATAGCCGTGCATGAAAGCCCTTTCAAGCGTTGAGTTCAGGATACCAGTTTTACAACAACCTATTGTGTTTGATTTAATAAAACTCTAAGGCTGCTCTAAAATAATCTGGGTTATGTCCAGGGTTTACCTGTCAGTTGTCTTGTCCTTAGTTCACTAATGGTTTATGTTTAGAAACTATCACTTTTAATAAGTACTTCGCAGTGCAGATCTATAATCTTACTATTAATGGCAAAGCTTCCACATGGTAAAGAAATCCACTTTTTTGAATTTTGAAGAGACCTTATAATAGTTTACATAATGTTTGTTTTATGATTTACATAGCAAATGTTTTCCAGGGCTCATTTCGTGCGTAGGCTTTAAGATCTGAGCCAGACCATTAGCTCGGCTCTGGCTCGACTCTCCCAGGTAATTTTTGGCTCACCCACCTCTAATAAAATCAGTGGTTAATTTGTAACAAAAAATAAGTGCCAGGGCTCTCATCAGGAGGCAGCTTGCACCAGCCCATTTCACCTGCTAGCGCCACCTAAAATAGAAGCAACTGCTAACCATGAAAGTGGACAGGGAATGTCGCTTAATGGCGAGTGCTGCAGACTTCGGAGCTGGGGAACCAGGTTCATATCTCCTCAGTCAGCTCACCATCCTGTGATTCAGGGCAAATCACTTACTCTCTCCTTAAATTAATGTGTCCTTAACTGGTGCTCATGAAAAGCTCCTATGTTAATGATTAAGTGCCATGTTGATGATTAAGTGCTGGTGCTGAGCACTGGAAACCACCAGCTCAAATTAAGCACTGTGTAAAACTCAGGCATAAATGGGCACTCTTACAACAACAACTAAGCCTAGAGAGGGAGCAGAGATTTAATAGTCAGATTAACCTCTCTTTTGGCAAGTGGAAACCAAAGAGGAATTCACAGATAAGGCACCTCAGCCCGAGCTAAAGTTAAGTCATTTTTTTTAGTATTCTCCAAATGTGTGCCTTGCAGGAAGATGACAGTGCATCTGCACAAGATGTACATAGTTCAAATCTTGATATGTATATTTGGGTACTGCCTTCAGAAGAGGACAGAATAAATGAAAATCAAAGACCACACCATACCTCCTCTTGGGTGAGGAGTGGGTGAATGGACAGTAGGAAATTGGCCATAGACCTAGAAAAAGTTGGTTCAGGGCCTTCAATGTTGTTTCTCACAAGCTCCTTTCAAGGGCTGATGTGAACTCAGCTAGCAGTTAACCTAACAGAGTTGTTTTTTTCCCCACAATTCAATTGTTACACTCTAGCTTTCCTAGTTTGATTGTAAAGGCTGTCCTTTGTCAAGGTTCTGTGATGATGGTTATCTTTTGTTTCATATGGGGACCTACAGTCCAAAATGATTTCAGTTCAAGACTGGAGGCTGAATTACATCTGGTTTTTCATTACATTACATTATAGCAGCAACATTTCACAAGGGTATTTAAACTAAAAAATTCCTCAGAACATGAGAAGATCAATACTTCAGTAAAGTTAACTTACAAGGGGGCCGATTCACAAAGGGTCTTCACACTCTTGGCAGAGGCCCTCAGTTGTGTCAACAGTGCCTGCACTCATGGTGGGGGCCTCTACACTCGTTGTGGGACCTCTGCAATGAGTAACTGCAGTGGGGAGGTCCCGTCACGAGTGTGCCCCTCTTCCACGACTGCCGGGAGTGCGGAGGCCCTTTGTGAATCGACCCTTAGGTGTTCAAAATCACATATCACAGAGGGTCTTATGGCATCACTGTCCTTGGATATATAGTCGTGAATACGAGAGACAACTTCCTCTTCTTTGCTACTCAAGCAGAAAGTACATTCCTCTTTGTTATTCATCTTTTTCTCTTCACCATTTTAATTTGCTCCTTGTAACAATATTTCATACCTTCAATATGCTTTACGGGGTTAGGGATATATAAAAGGGGTGGCATGCCTGGACTTTGTTAAAAATGACATACCTCCGTATTGTCCTTTCCCCAAATCAGCACATAAAGCACTAGCATTGTCCCTTTTCAATGCGTTAGTGATTTTAGCTCATTTAATCCAAAATTGTGCTTTAAATGCACATTTGATTTAATCTTTTTCAAAATGTTCACAGGGCAGGGGAACCTGTCAAAACCTTACTATGAGGAAGGCTCCCTTGCTGAAAATCAGATCGGGTTTAACATCTGGCTTTTCGCAGTTGTGGATGGAGCTAATAGAGTAAGTGGGTGGAGCCAGTCGAGGCAGTGGGTGGAGCCAGAGAAAAGTAGGTGTGGCCTTCGACAAACATTTGAGCACCTGCACTTCAAATTTTACAAATTAAGCACTGGTGACGAATACTTCAAAGAGTAGCAGACCTATTGATCCATAGGCCTCTCACCCTTGGCACAGATGTTGGGCTGAACAATATTCAGCAAACGTTTGTATTAAATGATTTCGCTATGAGATTCTAGTGTCTTTGCATCAAAGTTCAATTTATTCATTTCATCCGCATATGTTTTTATTCACATATTCCGAACGATATTTTCTTTTCAAGCATTTTTATAAAGTTCCAATGCATTTCGGTGCCCCATGCAACTTCATCAGGGAAAATCTGGAATGTACAAATAAACCTAATTAATACCAAGTACTCTATCAATCCCAGTGTGTGCTAACTTTAATCAATTACGCGTGCGCTAATATCCTGGGTTGTGTGTTGTTTCTGCTCCCAAGGTCCCGTGTTAAACTCTTGCATGCTCAATGTTTACTCTTAAACAGAAAATGTTATGCCCGTACTACTTTCAAAGGTTCTGGCGCCATGGTCGTGTGAGTCGAGTGTGAACGAATACATAGAAACTTTGCCACCTAACTGCTTGCTGAGCATCTGCTACTAAAGCGCTTTGTCTGCGTAGTTCATCTTACCTCGCGTGTGGTTCTAACGCGGCGTCTTTTCTCCTCGTGATGTTTGTTCGGTCTGTGTTACAGAGCCGGTATGAGACGGGTATTTACGCTGTGCGCATTACACGCATGGGCATTAAGGGCTGCACTTTTTTTGGTCTAACTTTATTAACTGTCGGATACCTATCGCTAGCTGTCTAACTGGGATGTATGGATCAAACTACGAGTGCTATAGCCAGTGTCCATGTAAACATTAGGGACATATCTATATATAACAGTGAATAACAAGAAACACCTAAATTGATTCAAACCTGCAAAAGTAAGGGTTAGTTACTGATATACAATGCTAACGATTCAAAAGATTATAAATAACATAGGAATTCAGGCCGATCATTAAGCCCATTTGACTTTAGGCTGTTAAGGTGATAGATCCAATAGTTTTCACGTTTGAGTAAGTTCTTCTTATTGAGGGAGCCTTCAACTTTAGGAACTAATTCCAAAATACAAGCTCGCAATTGGTTGATATGATGTCTTTTTTCAAGAAAGTGTGTTGCCACTGTCGATTTAAGCATGCCAGTTCTTATGTTGCTCTTGTGCTCTGTCAGCCTAGTCTTTAACTTTCTTTCCGTGTGTCCAACATAAACTGACCCACACGGGCACTACAGCATGTATATTATGTTCATAGTATCACATGTGGCGTTGACCTTTATTGGAATTTTGTGTCCTTTCATTGGGTGGGAGATAGTGTTGCCTTTCATTATGTTATGGCAATTACTGCAATTCATGCACGGTACAGTCCCTCTGTATGAATTCATCTTTGGATTCTCCTCTGTGGTTTTTAACATTTCTCCCAAATTTCGGCCCCTAGTGTGGGCGAATGTGAAGTATGTCCAGGATGAGTCGGGCGGAGGCGTTCTGAATGCGTTGAAGTCTTTTCTGCAATTTGGCTGTGGTTCGGGTGTAGAGGGTGTTTCCGTAGTCTAGTCGGCTGGTGACAAGTGCTTGGGTGACCATTTTCCTAGTTTCGGTGGGGGTCCTTTGGAAGATCTTTCGGAGCATGAATAGGATGTTAAAACAGGAACGAGATGATCCAGTCCAATTCCTTATCTTGTAATCCGACGTTCCTGAGGCGATGTACTAGGGTGCGGTGGCATACCGCGTCGAACGCTGCGGAAAGATCCTGGAGGATGAGGGCCACTGTTTCCCCGTTGTCGAGCAGTGTCCGGATGTCGTCTGTAGCTGCGATGAGGGCGGTCTCGGTGCTGTGGTTGGCTCGGAAGCCGGACTGTGAGGGGTCAAGGGAGCCGTTAGACTCAAGGAAGGCGGCGAGCTGGCTGTTGACTGTCTTCTCAATGACTTTGGCGGGGAACTGGAGGAGAGAGATGGGGCAGTAGTTCTTAAGTTCGGTGGGGTCTGCAGAAGGTTTGTTTAGGAGGGCGCTGAGTTGGGCATGCTTCCAGCTTTCCCGGAAGGTAGCGGTGTTGAAGGAGCAGTTGATGATATCTCTGAGTTGGGGTGCGATGACTGAGTCGGCCATATTGAAGATGTGGTGGGGGCATGGGTCGGTTGGAGATCCGGAGTGGATGGAGTTCATCATGCGGATGGTGTCTTCGGTGCTGATTGGGGTCCAGGCGCGGAGGGTGGTGGTAGGGGGCTTCAATTCAAAGGTAGGGGGAGAGGACAGGTCACTGAAGCTGTTATGTATGTCTGCGATCTTGCTGTGGAAAAACGAGGCTAGTGAGTCGCATAGATCTTGAGAGGGAGTGATGTCGTTGTTGCCGGCGCTGGGATTGTTGAGCTCATTGACGATGCTGAAGAGTTCTTTGCTGTTGTGGGCGTTGTTGTCTAGTCGGTCTTTAAATGCTGACTTTTTAGTGGTGCGGATCAGCTGGTGGTGTTTGCGGGTGGCGTTCTTGAAGGCGGTCATGTTGTCTGCGGTTGGGTTTTTTCTCCAGGTTTTTTCAAGGGTGCAGCAGTTCTTTTTGGAGTTCTTGAGGTGGTCATTGAACCAGGAGGCTCTTTTGCTTTCTGGTTTGTTGGGACGGTTTTTCAGGGGTGCTAGTTCGTCAGCGCAGTGGGTGATCCATTGTGCGAGATTAAAGGCTGCTTGATTTGGGTACGTAGATCTAGCGGGAGGGTTTTGGTTCAGTGATGTGGTGAGCTGGTCGAGGGTAATTTTGTTCCAGTTTCTGCGGGGAACCTGTTGCGGGTTATGGTGGGTCATTGTCTTTCTGAAGCTGATGTGGACGCAGCTATGGTCCGTCCAGTGGAGTCCTGTGGTGTGATTTAAAGGAGATGTGTTTGCTGGAGAAGAAGATTGGGTCGAGCGCGTGTCCGGCGTAGTGGGTGGGGGTGTTCACCAGCTGTTTGAGTCTGAGATTGGCGAGGTTATCAAGCAGGGTGGTGGTGGTGGTGGTGGTGTTGTCGTTGTTATTCTCCAGGTGAAAGTTGAGGTCTCCTAGGAGAATGTAGTCCTCGGAAGTGAGGGCGTGTGGGCTGACCAGGTCAGCGATGTCTTCGGAGAATTGTGTACGGGGTCCTGGGGGTCTGTATATGAGGGTGCCTCTGAGTGTTTTCTTGGGGTCGGAGTGTATCTGGAAGTGGAGGTGTTCGGTGGCTATGAGGGTGTCGTCGGAGCTGGTCGAGATGCGGATGGTGTTCTTGTGGACGATCGCGATGCCTCCTCCTGTTTTGTTGATGCGGTCTCTTCGGATGATCTTGTATCCGTCTGGGATGGCTATGGCGATGTCGGGTGCTGATACGTTCATCCAGGTTTCCGTGGAAAGGCGACGTCTGGAGATGTGGTGTCAATAGGTTCCATAGTTCAATGGCGTGTCTGTGGACCGAGCGGGTGTTGAGCAGGATGCACTTCAGGTGGTTGTTGTTGGAGCTCTGTTTGGCGTTTGTGGTTGTAGTGTGGGTCCTGATGCAGCAGAACTTGCAGGATTGGCAGGTGAAGGGTCCACGGGTGTGTCCTGGGGCAGCTCAGTGGCAGTCGGGGAGTCTGCCGGTGTTGAGGGCAGTGAGGGTTGCGGTGTCGTATGTTCTGCGGGGAGGATGGTCACTGCGGGGGCCAGGGGCTCTGGCGCTGGGCGCGGTCCAGGTGCGGACGGGCGCAGACGTGCTTACCTTCGGCGTGCCTGCTGCGCGTGAACGCTGTGCGTTTGCCACTCTGCCATAAGTGGATAATGGAGGGGGGCGGAGCGAGGGAGGAGCAGCTGGGAGGCGGGAGCGGGGTGGCAAGTGGGGAGGAGCGGTGATGTAGGAGGGAACGGGGGTTGGGCTGAGCAGCGGCAGGAAGCGGGGTGGAGGGGCACAGGGCACAACAACTGGAGTATACAAACAAAAACCGGAGAGGCGCAGCGGCAGCAATCAGGGGGCACAACAATATGAATGCAGAGCAAGAACGAAACAGGCACAGGCACAACAATTACAATACCAGGCATTAAAGAATAATAAAATACTGCACAAGACCAGATCCTTGGCGAGCTCAGGGGCACAGCAGCTCATGGCACGAGGCACGAGGCGGGTGGAGCGACCGGCTCTGACCAGGTCAGGTCGGGTCACAGCTCCCCGTCTCGCTGATACAGACCTAGGCTACTAGTGGGAGGGAGGAGCAGCTGGGAGGCGGGAGCGGGGTGGCAAGTGGGGAGGAGCGGTGATGTAGGAGGGAACGGGGGTTGGGCTGAGCAGCGGCAGGAAGCGGGGTGGAGGGGCACAGGGCACAACAACTGGAGTATACAAACAAAAACCGAAACCGGAGCGGCACAGCGGGCAGCGGTGGCGGCAGCAATCTGGGGGCACAACAATATGAATGCAGAGCAAGAACGAAACAGGCACAACAATTACAATACCGGGCAATAAAGAATAATAAAATACTTCACAAGACCAGATCCTTGGCGAGCTCAGGGGCACAGCAGCTCAGGGGCACAGCAGCTCAGGGGCACACCAGAGGCACAGCGGGCAGCGGAGGCGGCAGCACTCGGGGTCAGGCACGAGGCGGGTGGAGCGACCGGCTCTGACCAGGTCAGGTCGGTCATGGGGGTTCATGTACAGCCCGGTCGTTTCCCCGAATATGTGCATGATCCTCAGAATTCGTGTCCTCGATCTATCCAATGCCGTAAGGAAAAAGAGGACCTCATCCACATACAATGCGATCCTGTCGGATAAACCCGGGGCCCACTCCAAACCACCGAGCTGTGCATCGATGCGCACCCAGGCCGCCAATGGCTCCATGGCTAGGGCGAATAAATATGGCAATAGGGGGCACCCCTGTCTGGTGCCTAGTCTGATAGGGAAGCTGGACAAGACCGCTCCTGCCACACGTATCGACGCTGTCAGATCAGTATAAAGGAGCATCATGTACAACAAAAAGCGTGGGCCAAAATTGAGTCTACGTAGTAGAGCGAACAGGTAGACTCAGCTCAGTGAATCAAATGCCCTGTCCATGTCCGCCAGCAGGAGTGCAGCCGGCTCCCCAGTCTGTCCGATGGCCGCCAGCGCCAAGTGCGCCCGCCTTATGTTGTCGCTTTGCGCTCAGGGGCAGAAACCCGGCCTGGTCTGGGTGTACCAAAGCCGAAATGTGTGATAAGAGTCGGTTAGCCAGTGCTTTGGCCAAAACTTTCCGTAACCAAAACTGGGTCTGGGCTAACAGGCAATAAGGACAAGCCTCAATAAATCCAACAACCAAAACAAGCACCAATATTGCCAATTACTTAGTATAGGGGCCTGAAAGTGACCACACGACCTACTCAATTAAACAGTAGATCTTAAGACCAACTATTTCGTCCAGAATAAATCAATTGTTTTTATTTTAATTATTTGAGTCAAAACATATATCATACAAAATTCACATGTTTATGTACATTGCTTATTACACTCCACAATTATTCACAACGACACTTCTAGCAGTCAATACAAACATTCAACCATGCATACACATAACCGACATAGAATCAATTGACATCAATTTTCCACATAAGCTATTTACAAAAATAAATAAAAAAAACACAGGTAATCAAATCAATGAAGTGTGAGCGGATATCGTCCCCGAGTCTGACATATGCTCCTTGTATTACACAGAGCTCACACTTCATTACAAGACACGAGCCAGTCACGAAAGAAAACCTGTGAGTACCTTGCTGTATGGTGCATGTTGTAGCGAGTTCCTTGACTCTGATGAAGAGTAAAATAGATACAGTATTTAGTTGGGTTGTCTTTTTGTCTGTTTCAGATCCTGTGAAAACAAGCACCAGTGAGGTAGGATTAGTTCTTCCCCCCTTTTATTAAGAAGTGACACAGCTTGGGTCGTCTTCTTAGACTGACTTCTGTCTGTCTTCTCATTCACAGCTACGTGGTCCTGAAGAGAATTCCCTTGAAGAAAGGGTTTTCGAAACGCGTAGACCGTTTTTCACAACACTAGGACGTTCTTAAAACATCAAAGCCTTGAAAATAATTGATTTGATTACCTGTGTTGTTTTTTGAATTTATTTTTTGTAAATAGCTTATGTGGAAAATTGATGTCAATTGATTCTATGTCTGTTATGTGTATGCATGGTTGAATGTTTGTATTGAGTGCTAGAAGTGTCGTTGTGAATAATTGTGGAGTGTAATAAGCAATGTACATAAACATGTGAATTTTGTATGATATATGTTTTGACTCAAATAATTAAAATAAAAACAATTGATTTATTCTGGACGAAATAGTTGGTCTTAAGATCTACTGTTTAATTGAGTAGGTATTAGTTTTTCGGGCTATTTTAACTTTACTAGTGCCCCCAGAAATCGAGGTTTGGAGTTTTCTCTTACCCATATTCGTGTAGTAGATGTTAGGTATCCGGCCTGTCCTGTCCTCTGCCGTCCACGGACGGCCACAGACGCCCCGCCCTCTGCCCGGGCTCCGCCCGCGCGCGTCCCGCGACGCGGAGGAAGCCTCCCGCTGATGTAGCGGCGTTACCGGAAGTCCCCCGCTAGGCTCCCTGGGAGCTGTAGTCTCCAGCCGCGGGCCGCAAGATGGAGCAATGCGGCGCGGCGAGACTGCAGCGGTAGCAACCCAGGAGCCTTGTCTGCAAGCGTGTAGCTGATGGCTGGTGGCAGGTAGCGTGCAGCGTTTTCTCCTCCTTCCTCTGCGCCTCTGTGTTGCGAGTGCCTCTCCCCCTTGCGAGTGCCTCTCTTGAGTAGATTGTGTGGTCACTTTCAGGCCCCTATACTAAGTAATTGGCAATATTGGTGCTTGTTTTGGTTGTTGGCCAAAACTTTGGCCTCCACATTAAGAAGAGAAATGGGGCGGTAGGAGGCATGCTGCTCCGGGGGCTGACCAGGCTTATGAAGCACCACAACCTCCGCATGCCTCCATTATGGGGTTCCCAGCCGGCCTCCCTGGCCTCTTCCACCGCCGCCCGATAATAAGGGGCTTAACTGTAGGTGGTACCGGTGAAAAAAACTCACTGGGGAACCCATTGGGTCCAGGCGCCTTCCCTGAATTGAGCTCTCCCAGGGGCTTGCCCAGCTCCTCGTCTGACAGGGGGAGCTCCAGTTGTTGACACGTCTCATCTGACACCGCTTTGGGCGGGAGATCTGTTATGAATTTGTTGTTCGTAGCCTCTGGTAAGCACTCCTGAGGGGCGTAAAGGTCCGCATAATAAGTGGCAAAGCTCTCCGCTATGGCCTTAGGGTCCGTCATCGTCACCCCACCCTCACATCCAGCACGCCCGGAAGGGCCTGTGGATGTAGAGTACCCTGACAAAGCCAATGTAACATCTTACTCGACTTGTCGCCCCAATGACCTATCCTGCTACGCGTTGCCAGCCAGACCTGTTGGGCTTCGTTCATCAGGAGAGAGGCACAGGACTGCTGTGTCAGTAGTAGTCGCACCGCCGGCCCTTCACCAGCCACCTGGCTCTGATGCTCATGCGCTTCCACTTCCGCCTCAGCCCGGACCAGCTCATCCTGGTGCTTTTTACGGGCCGTCACTCACCATGCTTTGTCCACCCCATATAAAGTGGGCTTCAGTGCCTCCCAAAGTGTCATGGCGCTGGAACCCGACCCCACATTGGCAATAAGGTAGTTCGAGACCGCCTCCCTCAAGTGCCTCTCTTATTCATCATTCTGCAAATTCCAAACCGAAAGGTGCCAACAAAAGGGTTGGCACCCTTTCCCCATATGCAGCTCAACGGACACTGGAGAGTGATCCGACAGCCCCCGGGGGAGGATCTCGGCTGACACCACATTTGTAACCGTCGCCCGGGGGACAAACACATAGTCAATCCTAGAGAATGACTTATAAAACGCCGAAAGTTACGTAAACTCCCTCCTGTCCTCATGAGTGTGCCACCACGTGTCTAGCCAATCGAGTCTTGTAACCATAGTGTGCAATTTCGTGGGTTGATTGCCACCCCGGCCCCCACTAGCCCTGCTCCTGTCTCTGCCCATGTCCATCACATCATTCCAATCTCCACCCACCACAGAGGCCACGTCCGGCATGTCGGCCCATAAGATAAGTAGCCGCTCCACCAAAGACCACTGTATAGGGGGGGCATACACGCAGCCTAACACTATAGGGTGCTCCCCAATCGTGCCCCTGAGAAATAAGTAACGCCCCTGCGTATCCAGCCATTGTTGCGCATGTACGTATGGGACCCTGCGATGTATTAGTATCGCTATTCCTCTGGAACCCTGCATGAACCCAGCCTGAAAAATCTGCTGGAAGCCATAATAACGTTGCAGGCACAGGACCCTGGAGCCCATCAGATGGGTTTCCGCAAGAAGAGGGTGTCTGCTCTGGTCCTCTTGGCCTGGCGCAGGAGAACCCCTGCTTAATTTTATCCAAGAACCCGCGCAGATTCCAACTAATGATGCGAAGGATGCCTAGGGACGCCGGCCCATCTACCATCCAACTAGCCATCGGGCAACATGCAGTGTCATAACACGGATGAGGCCCCTTCGGTGTGTGTATCGTGAGGAACCCAGTGTGGAGGCGCAACTCATACCCCAGAACAAACCCCCTCCCCATAACAAATACCCCACCCCATACCTCAAAAACGCTGAAGTACCTGTCGCGACATGGTTGGCGCCAAGCCCCCAACGGGGGGACACGGATGCCCCGCCAATGGATCCCCAACTTGCAGCCCATGTATTCTGGGCCCTCCCCCAACAAGTACCAGACAGGTGGGGATACAGCCCACATAAGGGCTCCCTCCATACAACTTAAATCAAACATTCACACAGTCTAATTAGAGTAACATCTCGGCACCATCTTGTCCACAGAGATTAAGGATCTAGTGTCTGATGCTGGGAAGTAGGGTCTCCCCGGGAGGAGGCTCCGCAGGACAGGGAGCGCCTCTGGGACCGAGATCTTCTGTGCCCCCTCCGGCGCTGTCCTCTGGAACTTTTTGACGGCACCTCACTCAATGATGAATCTGATTCCAGCGTAGACGGCGTGTGTACCCGCACTGTTTTATCTGTTCATTTGAACACCTCCTCCGGGGTGTCAAAAAGAAGTGGGTGCGGGACTTGTACACCACATGCAGGCGGGCCGGGTACAATAAGGCATTCGGGAATTTGAGGATTCTCAGTCTGGCTTTCGCCGCCATGAACGATTGGCGTTGCTGCTGCACGAGTCGCATATAATCCGGGAATACCAGGATACTGTGGTTATCATAGAGCAAAGGTTCTTTGCCTCAGGCCTGCTTCAGTATGGCGTCGCGGTCAAGATAGTTAAAGAGTCTTTCAATCACCGGTCGTGGGCGAGCCCCCACCGGTGGTTTCTGAATGAGATCTCTATGGGCCTTCTCCACGACAAAGCACCGGGAAATGGAGTCCGGTGCGAGCTAGCTTTCCAGCCATTGTGTGAGGAAGCGTTCCATACTGCCATTCTCGCAGCCCTCCGGGAATCCAACGAAGCACAGTTTGTTCCGCTGAGCCCGCCCCTCAGCATCCTCGACCCGGAGCACAAGGCCCTTCTGGACGTATTCCATGCTTGCCATCTTCTGGTTTAGGACCGTCACATCGTCTTCCACCCCTGAAATGTGGGTCTCTGTCTCCGTGATGCGGGACACTGCGTTCCGTAGATCCTGTCGTAGTAAAAGAACATCTGAGCCCACCGCACCAATTTTGGCATCAAGCATGTCTCTGAATTGGGTGATTGCCGCCATCAGAGCAGCATTGTCTGGTATGGCCTCCTGGGGGCTCCCCATAGCACCACCCGTTGCTCCCGGGCCGGTGAACTTGTCCATTGGCCCATGTTTTGTGGATCCACTGCCACCCTTATCTCTCCTCATGGTGGTCTTCAACGGGCACCTCGTGGATTCGGGCCCAGCTGGGCTAGACGACGGCACAGGAACCCCTCAGCACAGGCACACAGCAGGCCGGTCAGAGACCCGATCCGCCCCCACATGAAGGCACCTCCGGTACGGGGCTCTCAATCCACCAGAGGAGGCCACAACCGGTAGGTGGCCGCCCTCCCACAGTAAACAGTATAGGCTTGGGCTAGCCGATTGCTAGAGAGATCTCACCGGCAGAAGATACGGGGTCGCCCCCTCCCCTCCAGTGCTCCAAAACACCCAAGTCGCGTGGCCCAACTGGTAACACCGTCCCAATGCCCCTCGCGGCCCGTTCGACCTCCGGTGTCGGTCCCCCCGGTACGGAAAGGCGGGAACAGAACTGTCCCCTCACGCTCCCCCCGTGGCCCAAGACAGCCGCCAAGCACGTACCCTGTCAACACAGCCGGGGCGGGGAATCTCCACCAACTCAGGCCAGCCAGTGACCGCTCGCACCCCGGGCACTCACCGCAGATGCAGTACGCGGTGATCTTCAAGGTCCCCTGGTCACCTCACCCGGTAGCAGCGCCGCCACTCCCGGCCCCCGCCAACCGCAAGCACGCTGCGGGTCGTCTGTCCAGTACACAACCTGGGCCAGGCCTAGCTCTGCAAAGACCAGTGGAACCCAGCCCCTCTTGCCACTGCCAATATGAATCCCAGGAGAGTTTGGAAAGTCTAAGGGGGACCGGCAAAGACGTGCAGGCAGAACGGAGATGCCTCGAGCACACCTCAACGTGGCCTGATCCAGCCGCTGATCCCCAGGCGTAAGCGCAGGCCCGGGGGGACCCACACTCGGTCGTTAATGCCACCAACCACACTGCAGCGGCCAAATTCACTGGAGACTGGCACTCCCGTACCCGGGGGCCTCCGACACAGGCCTCTGCCTCGATCACGGTGCCTGTCTGCAGCAGCCCGACCCCGTAGGCTGGTGCACCCCCTCCTCCCGACTCCTCACCAATGTCTCTGCAGAGTCTCTGGGGGCCGATCTGCCCCCGAATGCTGCCTTCGCAGCTGGGTGCACCGGACAGTGCGCCGCGCCCACAAGTTCAGACTGGACCGCGAAACTCCACGCCCCGGCTCCGCAGTCTGCCTTCAGGCTGCGCCTTGTGGACACGCCGGCTCCGGCCCCCAGCTGCTCCCAGCGCCTCGATTGCTCGCTGGACCGCTACCGCAGGTCAGTAGAGCCAAGATGCTCCCTCCAGGACTGCACAAGGGTGCAAGGGAGCCATGTGAGAAAGTGCCATCTTTCTTGCATTGGTATACCCCCACTTGTTTCTGAACTGCTGATGTACTTTGACTGAGTGTGCCCAGGGTTCCTGCCAACCAGGTACCCAGGGCCTGTGTTCCTTCCCTAAAACTGTGTTGACACTTAAACCCATGTGGCATCTCTGGCCACCTGTCAGCCACTAGTAAATGGTACCCTAGGTACCAAGGGCATGGTGACCAGAGAAGACCCCAGAGGGCTGCAGCACTTATTGTGCCACCCTCAGGAGCCTGGTACCCTGACACCCACACACTGCCCTTGCAGGCTGAGTGTCTAAGTACAGAACTAAACAGAGTCAACATGGCACACATCCCTGTGTGCCATGCCCACAGAACCCACTGCCCTGGCATACTTCAGTCACCCCTCTAGCACGGTACCCTATGCCAGAGGTGTGGGCACAGATGCATGAACCCTGTGCCCCTACAGTAACCAGGGCCATTCCTTGGCCCTGTAAGTGCAGTGATGCCATTAAGAGTATATGGTGCTGGGAGGTTGTCATTACGAACTCCACAGCACCATAATGGCTACACTGAAGACTGAGAAGTTTGGTACCGAACATCTCAGCACATTAAACCCGCACTGATGCCAGTGTGGGACTTAATGTAAAATGCACCAGAGGGCTTCTTAGAGATGCCCCCTGAAGCCCTAACCTGCAATCCACGTCTGGGCTGAGTGGCTGCAGAGGCTGCCACACAGCAGACATGTTGCTGGAACTCTGGGTGGAGAGCCCCCGCTCTCCTAGGCCTAGAACAATGCAACTCCTGGGCGAGGTGCTTGGTCTCCTGCCCCAGGATGGGCAGAGGGAAGCTTCAAAGGCATACGCCTCTGTGAGCTTCTCCAGACCATTTGTTGTAGCCAGAAACTGGCCCCCACCAGTCTTGACCCCCACTCTGGCGGGAAGACTGGCAGGTAAAACTATGCCAGGACGCGGGGGTGATGAGGTGAAGCACGACCCCGGGCTCTAGCTATCTTGTAGATGCGGAGGCCTGCCCAATCACAGCTAGGCTCCTGCCCCCCTCCCACAGGAGAGGAGCAGGCTAGGGGGTGTACCCACCCCAGGAAAGGTCCCTGTCCTTGCCCTACCTGTAACGCCCCTAAATTCAGTGTTTAGGGGCTCCCTGAACCTTCCTTCCTCAGATCCCAAAAGAAGAAAGAAGAACAAGAGGAAGAATACCCGCCGTGCAGCTGCTAACAGGACGACGACAACAACTGACTTGGCCCCAGCCCTACCGGCCTGTCGACCCTGGAACCTGCTCCTTCCTAATCCCGGCGATTCCTGTGGACAGCAACCTCTGGACACCCAGAGGACTTGCCTGCCTTGACCCTCCTAAAGATTGGGACTCCCATCAGCAGAGGCTCTGATGCAACAACCCACTGGTGCCAGCCAGGACGCTCCGGACCAGCCCACTCTGCACCCGCCGAGCCCGGGCCGTGCCCAAACGAACCAAGACCACGAGGACGTCCCACCAGCAACTGGGACCCAAAGTCCAATGCCCAAAGACCCTCCTCGACGAACCAGACGATGCCTGCAGACTCAGAACCAGGGGCCACCCCAACCGCGACCAGCTGAGGGTAAGCTTTTCCAACACCCAAAGACACCCCTGCACCCGGCACCCTACAGCCCCCTGTGCCTCCCTTTGGGGTACCTACCTGTGCTCCAAGATCCCAACTTACCTCTCGAAGGGCTGGTCATCCCTGGAGAGTCTCCGTCCCCGAGCCTGCAGCCTTTGTTCCTTTTTGACCTTTCCCATTGGATAATCTTTGAGCGCCCGACAGCTCAAAAGCACCCTTCACCCAGCTGCCCGAGTACCGCTGGTTGTGCCACCTTTGACCTATCCTACTTCCCCCTTTGCCCTGAGCAAGTGACCAGGAGCCCAGCTCTCACAGCCGAGTGGCCTGCTAGCCAGCAGTCACCAACTGGAGGCCCCCTTTCCCTCATTGGATAACATTGGGCCTAACTACCTCTGCACCCGGCCGCCCCTGTGCCGCTGAGGGAGAACTCGCTGTACTTACCTGACCCTGGGGGACCCTGAGTCTATGCCGAGAAACCTAACTTCACCAGCCAAGGACTCACCTGAAAACCGGTAACTCACTTACCTGTCATTGGATAACATTTACTGTCTTGACTCGAAAAATCTTTTAAGTGTGAAGTTTTGGAAACTAAAAATATTCATGTAAAATCACCCGAATTCCGAAGTATTCACCTGTGATCAGGGGAGAAGCCAGTACTGCACATTTTAGCCCAGTACTGAACCGCAAAAGTAATCCTTACCTTGTTTACTAGTAATCTGTATTTTCTCCATAGGAATGCATTGTCTGCTTTTCTATGAGATTTCTTCTAAGTGTCTACTTTTGAAAACTTGAAATATTCCTTAAAAATCATATGAAATACTGAAACGCAATTACCTACCTGTTTTAAGTTGAGACCCCAGTGCTGGCCCTAGGAGCCCAGTACTGGATTACAAAAGTAACGCGATCGTACTTTACCTGCAACCTGAATTTTCTCCCATTGGATAACATTGCCAGATTTTCATTGAAAAGTTTCTAAGTGTGAACTTTTTTAAAACCGCTTTATATTCATGAAAATTCACTACAGTAACTAAAACGTTTTTACTAAATTGGTTTCAGTTTAGACACCAGGACTGAATCTAGGATCTAGTCCTGGAACTACTAAAGTAATCTGTATAGTAATCAACTGTACTTATATGAGGAAAACCCCTTGAGTTCAATCTTAAAGTGTGTTTATAATTGTGTTGCTTCCTGCAACCCCTGTATCTATTGTGTTCACAAACTTTATTGCTTCCTTGCAAAGTTATTACATGGGAATATTCGTATTGAGAAAAATATATTTTGATATCTGTTGGTTCTAAAAATAAAACTATATCTGTGGATATAAAAACAATTAACAATCCCGTTAAATCGGTAAGAAACCTAGGGATCATGCTAGACTCGGATTTATCTGGCAAATCCCAAGTAAATAAAACTACAGGAATATGCTTCGGCACACTAAAGGTTCTTCGAAAAATTATCGACCTTATTCCCACCAAAGCTAGAAAAGCATTAGTCCATGCTCTCATAACTCCCCACTTGGACTACGGAAATGCTCTCCTGATAGGTCTCAATCAAAAAGGCCTACACCAGCTTCAGTGCATTCAAAATGCAGCGGCTCGAATGGTGCTAGGCCTCTCGAGAAGAACATCTACCAAAGCAGCCTTAACCAAGCTACATTGGCTTCCTGTCAAGGAAAGAATTAGATTCAAAAGCCTCTGCTATGCCCATCGTATAGCTCATAATAAAGGCCCCACCTACCTTAGAAGTCTTCTGACCATCCATTGTCCGTTAAGAGACTTAAGATGGAGGTAAATCCTTCAGTTTTTTGGCCACTAAATATTGGAACGCCCTTCCACTTCCTCTTCGGATGGAACCCTCCGAAACACTATTCAGGGCCAAATTGAAAACTCTTCTATTCCCCAAATAATTGCTGTTTTTACTCCCTCAGGTTTCATCCTCCTCAGTTTATGAATTGTAAGCAGTTAGCGCGGGGATACACAGTTTTGTGCAGCCAGGCGCTCTATAAATGTTTTATTATTATTATTATTTTAATTGGCCTGGAGTTCAGTCCTTGAGTGTGTGAAACATTTTGCTGACTGAGTGTGTACAACAAATGCTTTACACTTTCCTCGGGTACTGCCTTACTGCTCGACCAAGCTACCACTTTTGAGAGTAAGGTCAGCCCTGACTTTAACCTCTGTTATACCTCTGGGGTTTGTGGACTCTATACACACTGTACTTTATTCTAGTCCAGTATATATAGAGCCACTTTCTCACAAGCCAGGATATAGGTAGGATTATTTTCGGGCTGGACGGAGCTGGCCAGCACACGTCTGCCATGATGGCCTGCGAAGCCACGCCCCTGAAGCGCAATCCTCTTAATAAAATTTTTTTTTAGCAATCCAAGGTTCCATTGACTAATTTATTAACATTGAAAATAATCCAGTGGAACTTGAATACAAAGTATGACATGATATTAAGATGGATGCATTGTCAACGTTTCGGACTCAAGTGGCCATATTGGTCCGCGAGGCCATCCTCAGGATTCTGCATTGAAAAGGGGATTACACCTGTAAGTACGGACATAAAAACAGATCAATGAGACACAACACTAAAGGTAATTAAATCAATACACCTAATTAATCTGTGCATCATCTTCATACAATGAAAGCATGAAAAAAGTGATCACACATCCACCAAGGGAAAACCACAGTATTGTAGCTTAAACTATATCCACCACAGCCTACAAATCCCAAGCAAAAAATGTAAAAGGTAAATGTAAGGTACATCATATCCAGTGTCTGAATATAATCCCAATTTACAATAGTACACAATCTCTAAATCAGTACCTTGCTTCCACTGTGATGGCTCCACAAAGGATGCCCAATATAACACATCGGATGCACTGTGAAAGTCCAAAGTATAAAGGCCATTGGATACAATGCAATACACTCTAACAAAAACACAAAGTCCCTATAAAGGTACCAAGCGGTCTTACCCAAACATGACTTTAACACAGGTTATCCCATCTAGAAAACCTAAATAAAGGTAATAAAATTACTGCCCTTTAACTACCATGTTAGTTTTTAGGTCTCCCCTAGGCAGCACGCATATGCTGCACTAGGAAAAAAGACCTCTTTGAATCGCTCTAGTCTGACTTCCGGCCTATGGCTTGCTGTTACCGCACCGGCTCTCGAGCACGCGCACACCATTCGCTGGACTTCCGGCCTATGGCTTGTTATTGGAATGAAAGCCATGCAGCTTGTATGATTTTCAGCATTATCCCCTCTGTCGATGAATGTGCTGTCTGGCCGGATATTTGGAAGAACTAATTTTACAGACAGCAGCACTCAATATATAGACCATTACTTGTGTTTACGCCTGTGAGAACCCTCGCAATGTATTCTCTGCAGTAAGAACCTAGCCGAGGAGGCCCTTACATTTGTTCACGTGGCTCATGCTCTCTGTTGCATTTTTTTTTTAAAGCTAATTGCATTAAAATCACTTCTTTAATGGATAAACGGGGGCTTTGTAATCGCCAGTTTAGTGTTTCGAAGTGCACACAGGCTTTAATAGATGGCCGTTGTCAAAAAAGGCCTCCATGGCAATGAAGGGTACATAAGGGGGTGGTAATGGACGGAGCATCTGAATCAATCAAACACTCACACCCAGTCAAAAGATCTGGGTTTAATCCATCACCGTTCTTTAGCCCACTCTGCCACCCCAGTTCTGACATGGCTATATGCAAATCAGTCTGACCCTGTGCCTCATGAGAACAGTCCAGCCCGAACTGCCAAGCCATGCCTTCCCTGGACTGGAAACAAGCTTCTGAGGACCGGTTTCTGGCATTCCAGCCGTCTTCAGCCCGGCTTGCTTGAATCCAGTGGCAAAGTGAGCAAGGGACTCGCGTCTGAGCATACCCTGCCACACTTATGGCGGCCAAAAGCAGTACAAAACGGGGGTGGTAATGGACGGAGCATCTGAACCAATCAAACACACCCAGTCAAAAGATCTGGGTTTAATCCATCACCGTTCTGTTGTTTAGTCTGACCCTGGCCTCATGGGAACAGTCCAGCCCGAACTGCCAAGCCATGTTTCCCTGGACCGGAAACAAGCTTCCACTTTGCCACTGGATTCAAGCAAGCCGGGCATTGGGGATTGAAAAGTCCCAGCCCCGAAGATCAGCCCTCCACACTCCACGAGTTCTGCGTGGGGCCCTTCTTCATTTTCCTGTGTTACATACAATACTCTACGTATGAAACAGAATTGTAGAGAATAATGAAGATATATTAGTAACATTAGTAAACAGGGAATTCCAGCACACTCTTGTATAGTAACAGGACTCGAGTAAAAGAATGTCTGTGACATTTCTGGCTTAGGCAGTTACTGCTTAGAGCTAACAATGGACGAGGGCGACACTGCATATCTATAGTGACATATTTTACCTTGATTGTGTCACAGATATAAGGACTTTCACCGCTTCTGGACGCACTCACACCAGTGCTACTAGGGAAGGCCCGGCTGGGTTGGAATTATCACCAGCTAAGCGGTGAGTCTACGTGCAAAATTTTAAATGAGTCTCACTGTGGCGATATCTTGCCCAGACATCACTCTAGTACAGTTAGTGATGAGATCTTTCCGTTTTTTCTTTCTTTGAACATTGATACAGACCTTCGGATGTTGACACGGCCGTCTAGGTATGTCTTCTCAATGACACAATTTTGCACTCTATCACAAGTTTGGCATGAAGGATGTAAGAGCCGCACACGGTCAGGACACTCTCGCTGCGCTTCAGGTTTTTGTCACTATGTATCATTGGGATCAGTGACCACATACAGTGAGGTACTATCTTCTCCCACACAAACCCCTCACGACCACTATCACGTACACTCACGTCTGTTTTTAATATCGACTATAGACACCTTTTTCGACACGGATGTATTGTGGTAGCACTAGAAATAATAAGCTTGAACAAATCACTGTATGTTCACTGCTGGAGGAAGCATTTACTGTATGTATATAATACCCAGACAACATGGTCTGGTATAGTAATTTATGTGTCCAAAGAATATGCTATATGCCACTTATTTATTTGTTTCAGCCCTGATGAATCGCGAAGGCGATGAAACACGTGTCGGCTGGCTGTAATCTTCATTAAAGACGCCAAGATTTACTCATCTTGTGGAACTTGTTAACTTCTGTCAATTTGTGCTCTGGAACATGCTTGTATATTGTCATTGTACAAAACTTCTTTACTTTATAGAGTGCTGCGGCAAACCGTTTAGTCACATTGGCAATCTCATAGCAGGCTATTGTGTCATTTATCATGTTGTAACACTGCAGAGTTTTAAATATGATCCAGCAATCTATTCATGTTCCAGAAGAAAGCTGTTATTTAGGAGGGGTCATGGCAAACTATGTTAGATGCATAAAAGTCCTGCCAGAATGCAATTTGTTAGACCAAGGACGCATAGTAAAGCACCACAGACCAACAGTAATAACCTCCGCTGCCTTGTGGGTAGGCCTCACCGCGACTCACCCTGGCAGCTGGATGGGTAGGCCCTCGCCCACAGCTGTTCTCCAAAGTGCCAGCTTGCCCTCCGCATACTGGGGCCGGCACAGTCACAGCCGGTGAAGGAGTAGGGAGGAAAGGCCACGATCAGCCTGGGACTCTGTGTTGCGGGAGTCAAACTGCTTATGCCAGCCCAGGCATGCACTGACCAGGGCAGTCGACACCCGCCAGTCCTACTGCCATGATGTCCGCTCCACAGTCCTCACCGGGTCACCAGCCTGGCGAGACCGGCTCGGCTGGGCGAAGGGAAGTCCGCACCACAGGTTGGATGCAATGCGGGTGCCGGTGAACCCTAAATGGTAAATTCATGCCCAGATTAATAGCAGATTACAGGGGTTTCAGAGCGGAGCAGCTTCAGGGTGCGTCCGCCTTGTTGGCCGTCTTGGCCACGCCCCCCTAAGGCTTGTTTTTTTAAAATCTTTTACTGCACTTTTCTGCAGGTTTAAAAGAAAAATATGCAAACGCAAGGGTATTGGAGCACTTCCTATGATTACCAGCAGTTACATTATACAAGGTCCCATGTATTGATTATAGGCCTTGGAAGATTAAGTGATTTGCACAGAATCACATGCGGTTAAGCCGACGCGGAGACTCTAACCTGGTGACCGGGTTCCATACTTGGACACTCTGGTAGTAACTCTCTTTGAAATTACAGATTATGTGGTTGCACGAGTCTAAGATGACTTGCATTGTTTTGCAGGTTTTTTTCCGGAGTGGTGCCCCCCTCCCTGAGCTGCATGCCAGGTTAAGGTGAGGCCTTCTATCTGTAAATTATGGGTAAGAATATCAAATGTGAGTGTGTGTACATATATATACTAGCAGCCTGCCCCGGCGTTGCCCGGGGGCTGAGCGGCTGCATTTTGAGCATTTGTTTAGTCCCGGCCGGGCCCCCCTCCCGCCCGCCCACCCCAACATTGCCTATTCCGCTGCCCGCCCGCCTGCCTCACGCCCGCCACCCGCCTCTGCCTAGCAGCCTGCCCCGGCGTTGCCCGGGGGCAGAAGGGGGCTGGGGGCTGCATTTTGAGCATTTGTTTAGTCCCGGCCGGGTCCCCCGCCCCGACATTGCCTATACCGCTTCCCGCCCGCCTCCCGCCTCTGCCTTACCTCAGCCGCGCTCCGGACTTAGCCCCCTCTCCCGGGCCCCCGCCCGCCCCGACATTGCCCAGATCGCCTCGCCTTACCTGAGCCGCCGCGCCACTCCACGTCGCAGCTCGTCACTGCTCCTCCCCGCCTGTCGTCATCACGCAGGTGTAGGTCGCAGTCAGCGCTACGTCGCGGCCGGCGCTTGTTTTAGGGGACTACTTTGTTTTTGAACTTTAATTTTTTAATTTACGTTTATTTTTTATTTTATGCAGCCTATGTCCATCTACACACCCTGAGGATTACAACAATGCATTGGGTTTGTGGATTGGCGCTGTGGTTCCCGAGTTTACCTTGCCAAAAGGTTTCTGTTCTCTCTTTATAATAGTAGCATAGATGTGTGTGTGTGTGTGTATATGTATATGTATGTATTGATGTCTTCTCCAATGTGGTCACCAGGGATTTGATGGCCATGAGAACTACACGGAGCAATCAGAAGACGCAATACAATACCACTAAAGAACAAAAATCTGCTATTAATTCACTTCTGGAGGACAAAACCATAGTATGCAAACCCTCCGATAAAGGAGGTAATATTGTGATTATGTCGAGGCCCAAGTATGTCGCAGAAGGGATGCGCCAACTTCAGGATGCTTCTTGTTATGCTGTGATAAAGAAACAGGAATATTCGGCCAGCATCAGTGATCTTCACATCTTGCTTAAGAAGTGGTATGACAAAAAAATGTTAGACTTGGAGGAATACTTGTTTCTAAAAACTACCAACCCTACACTACCCTGTTTCTATCACCTACCCAAGGTTCATAAGGACATTAAGGAACCCCCAGGAAGACCGATAATTTCATCGATGGGAGGATTGACTGAAAATCTTTCAAAATTTTTGGATCATCACCTGTTTAATTTTGTACTGTCCCTGAGATCGTACATCAGAGACACCACGGATTTCATTGAAAAGGTGGAATTGTTGGATTGGCAACCATCTTATATACTGATCACCCTGAATATCACAAGTTTATATACTTGTATAGACCATGAACAGGGTCTCCACGCAGTGGAATATTTCCTGAGCAAGAGAGAACTCAAATATGCAATGCATAATAAGATGCTATTGGAGCTCATTGCATTTTGCCTACATAATAATATCTTTCTCTTCCAGGACACTATGTATCGCCAACTCTCTGGTACGGCCATGGGTTCCTGCTTCGCCCCCAGCTACGCGAATCTATTCGTTGGCTGGTGGGAGGAGCAGGTAGCCTGGGCCCCCAGACTCGCCACATGGAACACCAAGGTGGTAACCTGGAGCAGATACATAGATGATCTGTTCCTGGTGTGGAATGGAACAGGTGATGAAGCCATCCAATATATCCAATTGCTCAACGAGAACGAGTATCACTTGAGATTTACTAGTGAAATCAGTAGGGAAACGGTTAATTACCTAGACCTAGAAGTAAGTGTCAATGAGGGACGCATTTGCACACAACTTTACCGCAAACCCACGGCTGGGAATAGCGTTTTACACGCTTCCAGTGGTCATCCTCGTAAATTGATTAATAATATCCCCTACGGGGAATTTTTGCGGTTAAAGCGCAACTGCAGCCAAAATGTACATTTTGAGAAAGCAGCTGGTGAATGCATGGAAAGATTTATAATGAGGTTACAACCCTTCCCTTCTTCAAGAGACCCTTAATAGGGTAAGGAAAATACCCCGTGCTAGTCTTTTTGTTAAGAAGACAGGTCCTAATACTGAAGGCAGATTCCGCATTATAACACCCTATGCTGTTGACTTCTTCAAACTACGATCTATCTTGTCAAAACATTGGCACATTCTGAAATCTGATCAGATTGTAGGGCCTGATATTCCCAACACACCGTTAATCACGTTCAGGAAGGCCAGATCTCTACGAGATCAAATAGTGCATAGCTACTTGCAACCAATACAGAAACCACTAGGCACTCTGAAGGACACCAAAGGTTTTTTCCCTTGTGGAAAATGCAAAGCCTGTGCAGCAAGTAAAAGGACATTGACATATCAAGTCCCGGGTAGAAAGGATGGGAGGAAGATAACCAAGTTCATGTCATGTCACACAGACTTTGCAGTCTATTGCCTAATGTGTCCCTGCATGTTACGGTATGTTGGGAGTACCATTAATCCTGTCAAGTTGAGGATATTAGAATACATGCGGGCCATTGTAAATAAAGACTTTACGTATCCCGTGGCCCGACATTTCTCCTTGAAACACAACAGTGACAGGTATCTTCTCAGGTACTTTTGTTTGGACCAAGTTGAAGAGAATCGAAGAGGGGGCAATAGATTGCTCACACTTAGGAGACTTGAGTCTCGCTACATTATAGACCTGGAGACCAAAGCACCTGGAGGCTTGAATATGGGAGAAGAATTGGCCTCTCATTTGGGTTAACAAAGTTTATCACTGTTATGAGAACCATTTGAGTCGAATACTGAGTTTCCAATATTAGTTGAAATGCTTGTGTAATGTTTTCTGAAATGTCCTGAGTGTTTTTGTTTTTTGTTTTTGAGATGGATGACATTATCACTAGCAAAACTTAGCTAGATGAATTGCTTCAGTTTTTGACTACACCGTAGTTGTGGCAGTCCTATTGGGCTGCAATTGCCGATCCACGGCTAGATTTTGTCCGACCTGACCACATTAGAGTTTTGTGTTTTTGTCGGCAGTTGAGTATTTCTCAACAACATATTGCTGTCTTAGCCATAAAACGTATTATGATTATGTACAATACATGGTTTTGTTTATAAGATATCAATTTTGCCGATACACGGCAGTATTTAGGTGTTGCAAACCTGTTAGCAATCCAATGCAAATCGTGTTGAAAGTATACACTTTAAGATGGCGCCCAGTGCTGCGTGCAAGAACTAGTCCTTTGTTTGTTTTCAAACATTTTGCAAACATATATAATGGCGCTGCGCACTGTGTTTCAGATGTAAACATTGAGAAAGGGAGGGCTCTCGCGAAACGCGTCTGTTTTTCAAATAAACCGCCCTGCTAAAGAACACTGCCGTGCTCGAGAGTGCTTATTATTCCTGTGACCCGGCTGGGTATTATCAGGACTTTGGAGCTGTGATGTATGTATATATATATATATATATATATATATATATATATATATATATAATATATATTTGCCAACAATCGTTGAATGAGTACGCTGGTGACAGTATAATTATTCTGCACCTGTTTTTTCAAACAAGAAAGTAGACATGCCCAGAGATACCTGCTCTAATGAAATCTTTTGATATGTTTTCCTTATAGGTATGACCAGTGATTCAACGCAATAAGGATCACTGGTGGTGTATAATTTTCTTTTGCGTTCATGTTTTTACACACTAATAACTATAGTGAAGTTCTTAAAAAAATAGCAGTAGCAGTTTTAGCAGTTTTAGGTCCTGACATAAGCCGCAACACCCTCTCTGGGCTATAGGCTGAAAAATATAGACCTTTTTTCGTCCACTACTTGCTGGCATAAGTTACCCCTGCTGGTGCTCGGTTTTTAACCCTGGCTTCAGGACGAGTTAATTAAGTTGCATTTTGTACCCGGTAGCTAGTTTTAACTACTATTTTGCCATTTTTTTACCCCTCCTGATTTATTTCTTCTCATTGCAGGATTTAGTATATCCAAAAGTTAAGAACAAAAGATCCCCGAGCTCCTCCCTCTCAGTGAGGGTGTTGTAGTCCGTGGCAGGGCTAGGTTTTATCGTCACGAGGAGAATACCAATGATTAAGTATGCTACCTACGGCGGGAGAGGGATTTCGTCCTAACAAGGTGACTTGAGCTCCAGCATAAAGCTTTAAACCCTCCCGCCCCGTGTAGTTTGCCCCTCGTACAGGCCCGTAACTAGAGGGTGGGCCAGGCCCACCCAAGGATTACCCTGGCCCACCCTAGTCCATTCTGAACTGAAAAATGATTGTTTTTCTTCCTAATGTCTCACAGTGGCTTGAAGCCCTATTGTGCTCAGCCTCATTTGTTTTATTCAATTATTAACTATTGACATGTGCTAGTTTCAGGCCTGGGGACGGGTGTGAAATCAGCAAGGATAGTATGTTATATGTTATGTTATATGCGGATTTATAACGCGCTCCGTTAGTCAAGACTGTCCTGGCGCGGGGAAGAAACTGGATCAGAGTGGAAAAAAGGAGTATGCTAATCATGAACTTGAAAGAGGTGAGTTTTAAGCAGTTTTTTAAAATTGGTCAGATTGGGAGCGTGTCTAAGAGCGTCTGGTAGGGCGTTCCACATTTGAGCTCCCTTTACCGTTAGAGATTGTCCACCCAGGCGGACTCTTCTGAATCTGGGGACGACCACCTGCTTTCTGGAGGTAGATCGCAACTGACGGGTCGGGAGGTAGAGAGTGAATCTTTTGGCTAGATAGGAAGGGCACGGACCATTGAGGGCCTTATAGACGATGACCAAAGATTTAAAGCGCACTCTTTGTGCCACAGGAAGCCAGTGAAGCTCCTTCAACTGTTTGCGAACGCTGAGTCTCCTGGGGATGTTGAAAATGAGTCTCACCGTAGCATTCTGGACTACCTGTAACTTTCTGATCATATAGTCAGGAGCCCCTATATAAAGGGCGTTTGAGTAGTCCAGACGGGAGAGAACCAGAGCTCTGGCTACAGTTTCTTTGGCCGTTTGTGGGAGGAGGGGAAAGAATTTGCGCAGAGTGGTCAGGGTTCCAAAACACGTCCCCGCCAAGCGCGAGATCTGGTCGCGGAAACATAAGTCGGCTCCAAACCAGATACCCAGGTTCTTGGCTATCCCACTCTCTCCCGTCGGGCATGTTGATTCGCTGGGCCAAATAGACTCCTTAAAGTCAGTGGGGAATTGGCCGTAGAGCAGAATTTCTGTTTTTTCCTCGTTGCATTTGAGGCATGATTTAGCTAGCCAGGCAAATACAGAGGATAGGCATTGGCGTACTCCAGAGGTGCACAAGTTCTCCTTTTTCCAGGTGAAGAGAAGCTGGGTGTCGTCGGCGTAGGCCATTATCTTAGTATCTTATTATCTTAGTAGCTACTATGATGTGCACATGAGCAGCGCAGACATCCTGAAAACTTTCACTCACTCGTACTAAAGGGGCTGCAGGCTTCCATCACAAGGCACCTAGGAGTTGCAAAAAATGATATGACAGAAACACTTTGCAAAGGATGTCCTTTTCCCCAGAAAGTTAGTGAAATGTGTTTATAATTAGGATATAGATTTACTCATGGTTTGTAATGTGTTCCTACTCTGAGGCCATTACTAACTTGCAGCATTACATAAAAAATAAATTAATGGAAAAAGTTAAAAATAAATATGTTTATCTTTTCATTGGCTAAATGAAAAAATATTCTACTCATCATTAATTAACACCACATTAATTTGTATGTCGATTGTTTCAAGCCATAGAATGATTACTTGTGCAGGGACCTATGGTCTGGGCCACTGGAATTAAGTAATTGTGCAGGCGTGGTATTTTTCGTATAGCTATGGATTTGCTGCATTTGCCACATAATCCATTATCTTCGGCATAATCTGCAGATAGTTAAAAAGATTGTTTTTGGCTCGAACGGTTCAAAAGTTACTAAAAGCGCATTGACATGTGGTGGCACAGAGTGGAAGATTCTTTCCTAAGGTTTATTGGTCACCTGTTTGCTTATTGCTATTTTTAGTAATTTAAAGTGGTACAAATGAGGTGCAATCTATGTCCAGTGTTAGTATTAGTTTATTATTTTGATATTTTTATGCTTACTATCACATAATGTGCCGCATTATGCAGCATAGTTTGCTTTTTCGTGTTGCATAATTTAGTCAACACTGCTGCATAATTTGACCTTTCCTTGCCGCATAGTTCCAGTGGCCCTGCCAATAGATAATCACCAGGACACTTTTTTGTTTCTCAGCAGGGTCAACTCAGGAATTCATTCTACTGAGGCTTATACAATGGGTGTATTGTGGTCTACTGGAAGGAACACTTGTGGCAAAGTATGAGGTAGCGGATTCCACATAAAACACAAATGGTTACATATTTATTTTAAGATTTAAAAAAATCTTTCAACAGATTTTAAAGTTCACGTTGCTACAGGCTACAGCACATAATGAAACAAGCATTGGCATAGCCAATATGTCTCGCCTTTGGGACCTTATAAGTATTTAGTTATGCAGCACAATAGCCTTACTGCAACAACATTAACTGTTGCATGGCTAAACAGTTATAAGGTCCCAAAGGCGAGACCTATTGGCTATGCCAATGCTTGTTGTAACTGTGACTTGCTCAGCAAAGTATTGTTGTGGTGGTTTTCCTTGCCCTACACTTCTGTTCCATAGTATCCCTGAACCTTTGTTTCTCTCTTGTTAATAAGGGTGCCTATTGTGGACCATGTGGGTTTCCTAAGCTTCTCAGCTGAAATTAGATTGGTTTGATCTACTGCCATTGGGTGGTGGGGGCGTTCCAGTTTACAGCTGGCGTGGGAGTTTTCAAATGCTGTCCTAGTGGCTGCAGTTATTTCCTCTCAAGTAAGGGCTGAGTTGTAGGTTTTCGGTTAATTGGTAGGGAACTGAATAAATAAGTCTACGATTACTGTTGAGGTTGTGTGTTAATTGGTTTGAAGGGGTGTAGGAAATTAGGTGGTGTTCTGGGGCAACAATTTGTACGCTTGGAGCTGTAGAGAAGGTGGTGGAGTGATAAGGTGGGCTAAGGGCATTAGGAGTAGATGGTGGAAGTTGATGTGGAAAGGTGGAGTTAGAGTGTAGAGTAGGGAACAGATGGTGGCAAGTGACTTGGTGGCTGAGTTGGAGGAGAGCAGTATGCTGGTTCCTAAATGGGAGTAAAGCATTTTGTAACCTTGCGAAAAAAGTTTGAAGGCGGGCTAGCATGCAGAATGAATAGCATTCACACCTCTTTTATTTGTAAAAGACGAGCAAGGGTGTGCTAAGGAGAGGGGTAGAGTAAATAGATAACATGTGTAGGGTAATTGTGGGCAAAGCAGCGCTAGCAGGAGCCCACATCGTTAATGTTAATGTTACGGAATCTTGTATAGCGCATGGCTACCCCAGCAACGGGGCGTCCCAGCTCTTGCAGACAGACCTAAAACTAGTGCAACAGAGGATGTGCTAGATGGACGCGAACAACCAACTTTTTATGAGTTTTCGGAATAGCAAATGGTTTGAAGTAGCTCGAGCTTTTAAGGGGATGGAGTTCCAGAGCTTAGGGGCCAAGTACCTAAAGGAGCGGCCGCCGGCTCTGCTCCTCCGAGTCTTAATGGTACGTGCTAAGAAAAGATCCGCTGAGCGGAGTGCGCGTGTGGGGATATAGAAGGAACATAGTCCTTCAAGAGTCTGGGGGCCAGCGCTATACAGGATTTTGTGGGTAAGGCAGAGGGTCTTGAATTGTATACGTTGCTTTATAGGTAACCAGTGTAGTCGCCGGAGAAAGGGAGATGTATGGCAGGTTTTGGGTAGAGCAAACAGAACACGGGCAGCAGCATTTTGTGCTCTTTGCATCCTATTAATTGTAGTTGTGTTAGATCCTAGCATAAGGGAGTTGCAGTAGTCCAGATGAGAAAGGACTGACGCCTGAACTATGAGCTGGCGGGTGGGGGGCTCAAAAAAGCCCAGAATGGGTCTGAGAGAGCGCAAACGCCCATAGCAGGTGCCCACAACTTTTTTAGCATGGGATTCCAGGTTGAGCGAGTTGTCAAGCATCACTCCTAGATTTTTTACTAGCTCCTTGGGTATAGGGGCTAGTCCCATGTTTGCATGCCATTGCCAATCAGAAGTACCTCTGTTTTGGAGGAGTTTGGTTGAAGACAGTTGTTAGATAGCCACCCAGATATGGCCATGATGTCTTCTTGGAACTTCATTTGGTCTGCCACATTGTTATTCGAGAAATTAAAAATAAGTTGTGTATCGTCCGCATATGATATGAGTTGAATCTTACGTTCCCGGGCCATGACGGCCAGGGGGCGGACGTACACATTAAACAGTGTGGGACTAAGCGCAGACCCCTGAGGCACCCCACATTCAAGGGGGAGTCTGCTGGATGAGTACGGAGGGGCGTGCACCTGGAAGGAACGGTCAGATAGAAATGACGCGAACCAATCCAGTGCCGTTTCCATGACTCCGATCTCCCACAGTCTGTCAAGCAGTATCTTGTGGGAGACCGTGTCAAATGCCGCACTCAAGTCCAGCAGAATCAGAATAGAGGTTGCGCCTATATCCAATGAAGCTCTTAGGTGTTCAGTAACTGTTAGCAAGGCAGACTCCGTGCTATGGTTCGCACGGAAACCATTTTGGGATACATCTAGGATCCCATTGGACTCTAGGTGTAATTAATAACCCATGTATGAAACATAAGCACTACATAATCTTCAACATTTATAATGAACATGCCCCTAAGTACTGACTAGGAGAAAATAATGCTTTAGAACAGTGATTTATGAGACTGGCTAGCAAAAGTATGTTTGCCACTTAACTATCTTTTATCTTTACATTCAGAGAGGATTGCGTTGGCTGTGGTCTAAATGTTAATGCCATTTTCAAATGATTTAAGACATGTTATTTCAACTAGTGACGTGATGGCCGAGTTGGAGCAGAACAGTATGCTGGTTCCTAAATGGGAGTAAAGCATTTTGTAACCCCAGAAAAAAACTCCAAGGCGGGCTAGCATGCAGAATGAATAGCATTCACACCTCTTTTATTTGTAAAAGACGATCAAGGGTGTGCTGAGGGGTGGAGTAGAGTAAATAGATAACACATGCAGTGTTTGGAGTAATTGTGGGCAAAGCAGTGCTAGCAGGAGCCCACATCGTGTAAGTAATAACCCTTGTATGAAACATAAGCACTAAATAATCTTCAACATTTAATATGAACATGCCCCTAAGTACCGACTAGTGGAACAAAATGCTTTAGACCTGTGCTATATGAGGAGAGCAGTATGCTGGTTCCTAAATGGGAGTAAAGCGTTTTGTAACCTGAGAAAAAAGTTTGAAGGCGGGCTAGCATGCAGAATGAATAGCATTCACACCTCTTATTTGTAAAAGACGAGCAAGGGTGTCCTAAGGAGAGGGGTAGAGTAAATAGATAACACCTGCAGGGTGTGGAGTAATTGAGGGTCAGTCAGAGGTGCACCCTGAGGGAACCGTAGCTCTTAACATTTGCACTTTGCTATTTTGCACTATCACCTGCTGTTTTTAAAACTCGTTTTCTACTTGCCTCATTGCTTTTAAAAAATACTTATTGCTTTTAAAAATACTTATTTCATCCTCGTACTTTGCTTACCCAATCTTCATTGGTCCCACTGTAATTCTTGCATGCCCCTGCTCCCAGTTTCGCCGCGGGTGTTCCCGTTTGTGCGGAGGGAGACCCGGGCTACACTGCTAGTCGACATGGATGCCATCTTGGGGGTGAGGGTCAGCGCTCTAGTCGCTCGCCCCACTCAGTAGAGTGCATATAAAGCTATGTTAACACAGACTTGCAGCAGGCGCGCCAAAAGCAAGCCCTTCTGCGCCCATCCGCTGCCGGCCGGGACCACAGGCCCTGCTCCCTGCGCTAGCCAGCGTCTATGCTATAATTCAGAGGTTGTTCGCCGCATGGAGCCCCCATTGATGGGAGCATGCAATCATACCATCTTACCTCACAATCCCCCTCTCTTATGTCCACTTTGTAGTTTTCAGCTAGGAAACAACCTGCCCCCCTTCCCATTAACCACTTAAGGTTTATGATGTTCCTAATAAATTGCAGATCCCTGCCTTGCCACGCCGCTGAAATCTCTATTCTTCTTGAAGACTAAGCGCCAGAGACCGTTTTTCTCATAGAAACGTGGCTTTCCCCCAACTCCGATCCTGACCTTGTCCAGGCTCTGCCCTTGGCCTATGCCATCACTACGATGGACCACCCTGTAGGGAAAGGTGGCGGGATCGCAATCCTTTACAAACACAAACTAACCTGCCGAATACTGGGCAGTCCTGCCACTGATTGCGCAAATGTTGCATTCACCATCAAGTTCAGCCCCGTTCTTACTCTCACAGGCATGTTAATTTACAGACCCCCTAGGCACTCTCTGAACTTCTGTAAATCCCTTCCTGACGTGGTTGCTAACTTAGCCAGCTCCTCCGCTAATTTCTTTATACTGGGGGACTTCAACCTCCACTTTGATGCCCCTAAAGATCCCTGCGGTAGAACTTATCAAAGACCTAGCGGTCTTCCAACTTTCACAAAAAGTCAGTTAACCTACCCATACAAAGGGCCACTCACTACTCGCAATCTTCTCGAACCTGGATACTATGGTCAGAGGAAACCCTATACCAGTCCCACGGTCAGACCACTTCCTCATACCATTCACATGGTCGCCACCAGGCAAAACTATGAATAGAGCCCCCTTCTTCCTGAAATCCAGTCCTTGGTTCAAACTTTCATTGGAGCAATGGGCCACAACTCTGAAAGCCACTAAACCAGAACCGTTGGCTGATGTAGCCACTGCCAACGAAAATTTTAATTGCTGGCTTAAAAAATCCCTGGACACCCTCATTCCCGAAAAAGATATAAAAGTTAAGACCAAAAATCCCAAAAAGCCTTGGTTCACAGCTGCTCTCCGAGGCATGAAACAGAATTGTAAAAAAATGGAGAGAGCCTGGAGGAAAAACTTTTCCCCGGACTCAAAGGAAAAATACAGAAACAGCATTCACCTCTACAAAGCTGAAATTAGATCCGCACAGGCTATCTTCTACGAAGGAAAAATCCTAGCTGCATCTAACTCCTCATGTGAGATCTTCAATGTTGTAAAAACCCTCTCAAAACTTCCCCCCCCAACCCCGTCCACCCAGATACATCAGGAGTTCAGTGTAATAAACTTGCTGAATTCTTTTTTACCAAAATCGATGCCATTTTCTCCTCTTTTCCCCACATAAATAAAGCTCTCACACACATTCCTCCCGGTAGAAGCCAGTCTTGCCTTGACTCCACCCGCTCTTGGAATTGCCAGAGTTTGAAAGACTGTTTTCTAAAGTTAAGTGGTTCCCCCAAAGACCCCGTTCCCCTGCGAGTGCTCACCCAAGTAGCAGAGGTAGTCTTTCAGGTGATCTTAGACTTAGTCAACACCTCACTCGCATCAGGAGTGTTCCCCCCTGCTTGGAAGGAAGCCATGGTAAAGGCCCTCCTGAAGAAACCCTCCCTGGATCCGTTAGATCTAGGAAACAACTGCAGCATTTCTCTTCTGCCCGGGATAAGTAAAATCACATAAAAATACTTCAATACAATACTTTCTTCTTTCCTAGAGACCCACAATCTTCTCCACCAGACACAGATAGGTTTTCGCCCACTCCAGGGAACAGAAACAGCCTTGATCTCAGTAGTGAAGGAAGCTAGAAAGATAGTCGATTCGGGTGGCACAGCGGTAGTCCTGCTGCTTGATCTCATTGCGTCTTTTGATACCGTCAACCACCACATCCTAATTCATAGGCTTCGCAACTTAGGTGTCTCCGGAACCGCATTGGCTTGGCTCCAGTCGTTTCCTGAGAATAGATCCTTCCAAGTGCTCCACAACCTCCCCCAAAAAAAAAACTACGTTCTGGAGTGCCTCAGGGCTCCTCCATAAGCCCAACTCTTTTTAACGTATATACCTGCACCCTTGCAGAAGCAGTTTTTCCCTTGGAGTCCTATAATCTCATATGCGGATGACACACAGCTGGTGATCAGATTCAACAAAAAGGACAGTAACCCCCCCCCCCCCTGGTCTTTACTCTTGTCTTCAAGAGATAGCCTCCTGGATGAGGGACACCTTTCTGAAACTAAACGGGGACAAGAGCGAAATTGTGGTCTTGGGAAATCGTTCCCCACTTGACAAGTTTTCAAAATGTAGAGAAAAATCTCCTCATTACCTGCCTATATAAATTGCAATTCATATATATCCAAACAAATCCAAGATTTTGGCCAAACAAACCAAGTGTTGTATAAGACCTTACCAAGCAAAAGTCTCCAGCTTCCAACTGCCAAGCTCTGAATCAACCAAATGGTCTCTGCATGACTAACGCCAGAAGTGATCTCAGTCAAGGACCAGCACCCCCTGGAGGGTCAAATGTAGAATCCTCCGTCAAGACCACTCCGTTGGGCATCCGAGTCGCCAATGAGCTCCACTTAGGGCGCCAATTTGTAGAAGTAGACCTCACTGAGGCCTACCGGTGCTTAGGGGTTCCCCCTTCTTTGCACACTAGTCCTTAGAACAACAAATAGAGACTGGCACGGAAGCTGGAATATCAAAACAATAGTTTATTAAACCTGATGAGTGGAACTACATCTATACAAAACCCTCAGGCAGTGTATGAGGTAGCACAAGGAGTACAGAAACTGTGGGTCTTTTATACCCACTCAAGAGCTCAAAAGAAGGCAGTACAAGTACACACAAGAATAGCTATTCACATATATATATATATATGAGAGAGAAAGTGCTCAGTCAACAAAGTAGGAGGAGTAATGAAGTTGCTAACATCAGTTGAAACAGCCTGACCTTTACAGACTAAGACAGGTGCATAAGCAGCTACAGACTTTTCTGAGCATGCGCAGTCCTGCAGGAGCGAAGTATAGACAGTCATTCTACTAAAACACAAGGGTAGGCAACAGCGAAGACGGAAGGAGCGCATAGCGAGCACGTGGTCAACTAAAATGGCTGCCAAAATAAAATGGCTTCAGCTCATGCTAACAGCGATCTCTGCCAAACTTCCACAGAACCTCTAGACATAACAGCACTGTTGGCCCTGATACAAGCAGACTCCAAAGCCCAACTGGTCACGAAAATATATGCCCAAACACAGGAGGCACACAGACGAAAATCATAAAGACATGACTGGAGTGACAGAGGGACTTGGACAGGACAATAGACGACTGAAGTTGGAAACGCTGCTGTGCAGCAACTCGCAGGGTGTCTCTGAATTATAGGCACAGGTTAATTCATTTCAAGTACATTAATAGAGTATATTACACTCCATAGAGAGACTGTTCAGGTATGGTTTACACAACACAAAATAATACGAAAGATGTCACACTGACAACACTGACTTTCTACATGTATACTGGCTCTGCCCAGAAATCGCTAGGTTTTGAGGAGGGGTGTTCCAGGAGCTGGGACGCATATTAGGCATCGAATTAGAATTAGACACCATGCTTGCCTTGCTGGGGTACGTCCAAGTGATTGGCGTCAAAGATAGGAAATTGAAAACCATTCGCTTGCTTTTGGTCAAGTGTAAAGTTGCAATGCGTTGGGCAAGGGGCTTCGGCCCTACAATAAAGTAATGGCACACAGACATGGTATATTGTAACTGTCGGATATCTATAGTGAGTTATTACCAACTCAGTCGCCCCAAAAACTACTCGAGCCTGTTCCAAAGGTACTTAGTTGGTAAAGAGATGGGGAGACTGAAGGCGAGCAAGATGGTAACAGAACAAACGCCTGAAACACACAAACAGATAAAACATACGGAATCTGTACAGAAGTTCCGGTGAGCCCAATCAAAGGGTCGTTGGGGATACATCCTTGAGCTATGGAGAAGGGAGGCTTACCTTCAAGGCTGTAAGATGCGAACCTCACCTGAGTGGCAGTTACTAGATTGGGGCCCACCAGTGGGGAGGGGGGGGCACTGACCACAGACACAGGAATTGTGTGATAAAGGCCGCTTTATTGGATTCAGGTGCACCCTGCCTATTCCCCAACCTTGGCCTGTGCCGAACAAAACTAGGCCTAGCTAAATATGTGAATGCTTATACAACCCCCACCCCTAACCGGATCCCCAACATTGCCACATCATACAACATCTTAAAATATCCCGTCCGCAACAAATACTCCCCATGCCTACCAACTGTAAATGACCTCAGTGTCCCCCACCACCTACAGAAACAGCCCAGGCCTCCTCAACTACCCCCCTTTCTGAACTAGGAGAAGCGCCAAAGAAGAGCACAGCACCAGCACCTGATCCAGCGACAAACAAGCTGCCCCTCAAGACCCACCTATAGATCGTGCACCATCATCCAAGAAAACCCCCTCGAAGTACCTAAAAAAAAAAAAAAAAAAAACCCCGGGAAAAAACCCACAAAAAACCACTCAGGGCGGGAGGGCGGTCAAAAACTCGTGCCCCCACTGCCCTGCTGTCAGCTCCTGCGTTCCTGCACCAAAATGGTGACCAGTGACACAAAATGAAGGTCCCCAGCCCAAAAACAGACCAAATGTAGCCCAAGACCTTCCCCCAGCCCAACCAGCCCAAATAGCTCTACCGTGTCTCTGGTCTGGTGCCCCCTAACCCCCCCCCCCCCAGCCCCAAAACTACCCGTGGGGGGGGCACTGACCACAGACACAGGAATTGTGTGATAAAGGCTGCTTTATTGGAATCGGGTGCACCCTGCCTATTCCCCAACCTTGGCCTGTGCCGAAGAAAACTAGGCCTAGCTAAATATGTGAAGCCTTAACAACCCCCACCCCTAACCGGATCCCCAACATTGCCACATCATACAACATCTTAAAGCACATCATACAACATCTTAACGCATCCCGTCCGTAACAAATACCCCCCATGCCTACCAACTGTAAATGACCAGTGTCCCCCACCACCTACAGAAACAGCCCAGGCCTCCTCAACTACCCCCAACTACCCCCCTTTCTAAACTAAGAGAAGCGCCACTCGAAAGTCGCACTAGCGACTTTCGACCCCCCCAATAGGACTCCAACCTCCTCGGATACCTGCGCACCCCCAAGGCTCCATCCAGTGCCTCCTTCAACTGCACGATGTATAACTCCATCCCATACCGTGAGAGATGCACTCCATCCTCCTTAAAAAAGTACACCGCCCCATACCTAAGCTCGGGATGCTCCATCCTGCCTATCACCTCCGTGGCACAGAAATCCCTCCTCTCCCTGTTGATCTTCCACCTCATCCTATCAATCGCCCCAGGGCGCTCCGCCCCCTCCAGAACCTTCTAGGAATAAATTCTGACCAAATCAAGTGGCAACCCGCCCAATTCCTCCTAATCTCCAACATGTCCCTCTTCATCTGTTTGACCAGTGCCAAACCCTTACACTGCACCAGGTCATTTTCGCCCAGATGTATAACTAACACATCCGCCCCCCCCCCCCCCCCCCCCCCCCCCAGTACCACATTGTTCAGCAAGGGCATCAACTCGTGCCAACGCATTCCCCCCCTTTCTCCGCCAGTGACATCTAAACAAACTGTCATCCAAATCCAGGTTGAGCTTCCGGTGCCTGTCCCATTCAGCCCTCTCTGCCCGCTTGACAAATGAGTGTCCCACAATGAAAATGTTCAGGCTGTCCACCTCCGGCCCGCCACAGCACCTGAAGACACACATATCAGAGGGCGAACCAACAAGCTCAGAGCGCCTCTTCTACCCCCGCATCCTCCCGTATCGCCTATAGCAATTGGACTTCCACCGCCCCAACCGCTTGATCTTTTCCTTCCCCCAACCACACCGTGCTGCCGCCGCCCCAATTCGAAACGAGTGCGTCCCAATCGCCTTCGGGTCCTCACCCATATTCCGCAGGGCGTGCCACACAACCCACAAAGCCTGTGCTGCTGTTACCCTGCCGTCATCCTTCCGACCGAAAACCACGTCGTCCGCCGCATTCCGATCCGCCACCAACTGCTGGCCATACGCTTCGTCGCGCCCCCGGGGCCCAGCACCACCCACGTCCCCACCCCCCTCTCATCCGTCTTCGAGCGTCGCCAACGCTCCGCCACTTCCCGGTCCTGCATCTCAACGTCCTCCCACAGGAGTCCCCGGCCCCCTTTCGAGCCCACCAACTCAGACACCCGAAACGCTCCAAAATACAGCCAGGACATGAGCGTGGAAAACAATACCGCCTCGCTTCCGCTCCGGCACACCGACGGCAACACACCAATCAAAGCCCCCAGCAATGCCCTTTGTGACCGGCCGACACTGCGCCACCCGCACCCCCTCTCCCTCGCCCACCCTTCCAGCAATCGAGCCTCCAACTCACCCGCCGACTGGGGGTACCCCATCACAACTTCCCCATGAACGCCACCGCCGCCAATTTGCCCGCAATTGTCAACCCCGACAGACCCCTGTCCATCAGACTCAACATGAACCGTACAACCTGCTTGTCCCGCTGCCAGGGATCCCTGTGCCTTACCACACCCCAGCGCCGAAACTCCTCCCACGTCTGTGCGTACGCGGACACCAACCACGTCATCACCAGCTGAACAACCCGGCGTCTCCTACTGACCAGAGCTCCCTCGGGACCGACGTCTTAACTGTCTCCGCCGCTGTGGCTAGCCCATGGAACCTCTGCCACTGTGAACGAGACAAAGCATCCGCAATGTCATTGTCCACTCCCGTAACGTGGCGCGCATGAAACATAATGTCATTCTCCAAACAGTGCTGCACAAAGACTCTCATCCGCTTCAAAACCTGCGGGTCCCGCGCCGACTGCCTGTTCACCACGTGTACCACAGCCATGTTGTCCACTCTGAACAACACCCTCTTGTGTGCCAACGCACCCTCCCACACCGTGACTGCCACCAACAACGGAAACAACTCCAAGAAAGCGATGCTACGGCCCCCTGCCTGCCAATGTGCCGGCCATTGCTCCGCGCACCACAGCCCGTCCCAATACAGGCCAAAACCGCCAACACCCGCCGCATCGGAGTACAACGTAACCTCCCACTCCCAGTCCTGCGCCATCGGCACACCATTGAACCGTTCTAGGAAAGCCCGCCACATCCGCAAGTCCTCCTTCACCCCTGCCGACAGACTCACGTGGTGATGGGGAAAGGTCAAACCAGACAACGCCAAGCCCAATCTCCTACAGAAAGTACGAACCGCACGCACCACGCGACAAGCTAACTTAAGATGCCCCAAGAGGACCTGGACTTCCCGTACCAACACTTTCTGCTTGCCCAGCATGTCGTCCACTAATGCCAACATGACCGACCTCTTGTCCTCCGACAGGCATGCTTCCATGGCAGCTGAGTCGAGCACTAAACCGAGAAAGGACAACACCGTACTGGGACCGTGCGTTTTCTCTGGCGCCAGAGGAACCCCAAACTCCTCCATCATCCCCGCCAAACTGTCCAGCAGCCGCTGGCAGTCCATTGCACCGGGTCGCCCCACCAGGAAGAAATCATCCAGGTAGTCCATCACCGCCTCAGAGCCTGTGCACCTGGAAAAACCCCACTACAGAAAGGAACTGAATCGCTTGAACGCGCAGGAGACTGAGCACCCCATCGGCAATGCCTTGTCCACAAAAAAGCCACCGTCTGAATCCCCAGTAACTGGTGGTCATCCGGGTGGACCGGGAGCAAGCGGAACGCCGACTTAATGTCACACTTCGCCATCATAGCGCCCCGTCCCACTCCCGCCACGAGCCTCCGCGCCACGTCCACTGATGAGTAAGACACTGACGCCACGTTCGCCGATATGAAATCATTGACGGACCCCCCTGCCGGCCACGACAGGTGTTGAATCAATCGGAACTGCCCCGGCTCCTTCTTGGGCACCACCCCTATCAGGGAGATGATCAACCCAGAGAGTGGCGGTTCCACAAATGGGCCCACCATGCAGCCCTCTGTGACCTCCTTCAACAGCTTCTCCCTCACAATACCCTTGTGAGCATTCACCGACTTCAGATTGTCCGCCCAGCGCGCAATCCGTGGGCCCTCATAGCCCAGCCGAAAACCCTCCCGGAAAACCTGACGCAAAACGGCCGCATCGTCCGCCTGCGGATACTCATCCAGGGTTCCATCCGCGCCAGTCTAACCGGCGTACAAGCCTTTTCCCATAGCCCCGCCCCCCGTCCGCCCCCTCTCCCCCCACCCTGTGAACCTCCGCTCTGCGTTCTTCCCTGCGCGGGCAGTTGTCCCGGCGGCCCGACAACACCCCAGCAGCGTACCACTGGGTGCCGCCGCCCGCATTTGGAGCACTTGTGCCGGAAACCGCACGTTTGGCGGCCACACGCCCCCTTATTGAATTCCCAGCAGGCCGCAACCGGGTTCTGCCCAGGGGATTCACCCTGCCCCATCCCACCTCGGGTGGGGCGAGCCGAAAAGGGGGCCGGCACGAGCGGTAGCCCGCTGGCCGTATACACCGTACGTCCAAACTTTGCCCCGCCCATCGTTTGCTGATACAGATCCGAATCTAGCTCCCCCCACTTCACCTCCGGATCGGACACCATACGTGCTCGGAATTCCTCGTTGTAGTGGGACCAGGCGTACCCACCATACGTCACCAGTGCCCTCCGCACCACGTCCATGTACTTAAAAAGTGCAATGGACTGATCCAGAAATTTCTCACAATATATGCTGGCGTATATGAGGAAGGCCGCTGACCAATTGTCAATCGTCAAAGGAATCTTGGGGCGCTGCGCCAACTCCTGATCCTCCTCCTTGGACCCCTCCTTCGAAGTCGACTCCCTATGCAACAACTTCAAGATATCGATATACTCCCCCTTCCAAATCTTCTCCTTCGTCCCCACCAAGTGCGCCCCCAGCGGCTTGGTCACCCCCATATACGGGAGCTCGCGCACCGGCACCACACAACTCTCAATCTCCCCGGCTGCGCCCGTCCACGCCTTCGCGCTCCCCATACCCGTGCTTTCGCCATCGCCGGTCCCTGCGCTCCCTGACGATGCCGCCCCGTTTCCACCGCTCGCGCCGGCAGTGCCCACCCCGTGTCCTTCACATAACAGCCATTCACCAAACGCCCTCCTTCATCCCTCAAGCATCCGTCCCCACCGACACCTGCACACAGCGCCGCTTGCTCGCACCACTCCCCACTCCGCCTCCAACCTTACCTGGCGTCAAGGTCGGCGTCCGCCTAACCAGTGGAGCTGAGAGGGCCGTCACTCTGGGCGCGTCCTGCTGTGGCCGTACCTGTAACACACTGCCAAGATTACTCGATCCCCCTCCTGTATCTCCCCCTCCTCCTCAGACTCCCCCGCTCCAACATCCCGCACACCCCGGCTGTCCCCCATGGACTCCAGCAGGCTCAACCCCGCCTTTTCCCTGCACACCCGCATCAAATACACCAGGTCCACGCACTCGCTCTCTTCCACTGCCGCATTCGCACAAAGCATTGCAGTGACTGGAACCGCAGGCACTACCCTCCCCCCGGCAGCCGTCGCGACTCTTCGGGGGTGGGCTGGCGGCGACGCTTCCCGTCGCCGCCCAAGCTGTCCCACGGCATGTCCCATGTTGGAGCGCGAACGCCCGTACAAGGCAGAGCCGGCCCATCCCCTCGGTAGAGCGGAGCCGCATGCTGCTCACCCGAGCGCCTCGCCAACCTGTCCTGCCATAGAAAAAAGGTGAAGTCCAGCATGCCGGGGTGAAAAGGCCCCCATCCCCTCCCCAAGAGCTGCCCTCGCCCCAACACCTCTGCACACCCCGTCCCCACCCCGCCGAGTGACTCCCCCCCTTTGCGCCGGGCGCCCCAAACCCCCGCCCGCTCCCCCGACCCCCACCCCATCTCCCATGCCGACCACTGCGGCCCCACTCTCCCTCCCCACCTCTCGTACCCCCAACTAGGCCCGGCCCCCCCAATCCCAGCTCCCACCACTCCCCCCCCCCCCACCCCCCCCTACCCGCCCCCGTCCGCCTCCCCCACCACACCCAGACCCGATTTTACCCCCACTTGCTGCACCTCTCCACCCCTGCCCCCCCGCGCCCTCCCCGGCGACGGAGATCTGCTCGGGCCCACCATGCTTGCCCCCTCCCCCAACGATGAACCCCAATCCAGTTCGCTCTCCCCACCCCCCTGTCCCCCCTTTGCCTCCCTCCTCTTCCATTTGTAGACAACAACAAGGGTTTGGCTTAAGCGCAATAAGGCTACGCCAACTATATGATCAACAAAACAAATGCCAGTACTGCTCAACTTGTTCCAACCTATTCTAAGATGAGCAACCAATCTCTCATCTCTCCTCTCTATAAACCACTCATACAGTCCAGAGTTTTATCTCAAAAAACTTTTTATTTTGTTTTACCATTAAGTGGAATTAATTTCTCTTAATTTCAAAAAACAGGCTTTTAGTGTTTGACAATTTCAAAAAACAAGCTTTTAGTGTTTGACAATTTCCTGTAAGTCAAAACAACCTTCATTTTTACATAGGACATGGGGGGGGAGCTCCTGATACTAAAAACTATGTGTGAATATTTACAAGAAAGTGAAAACGGAGTGCAGATACATGAAGAAACTGGCATCCATACATTTAACTTCCAATTAATCCATCAATTACATACAACGTTTCATACACCACATACATTCCTGAATAAAAAGTCCTAAAGAAAAAGGGGACAGTGTAGAGATTGTGTGTGAAAAAATGTCCCTGTGCTGTTTTTTATTTTCTTAGGGCAGGGCACAAAAAACAACAGAATTGCTTCAAATATTTCTTATTCAAAATGTATAAACTATTAAGCCATCATAAACGTTTTACATTTAGTCAGTTTTCAAATGATTGGCCTAAATAAAAACAGAAAACAGAAAAAAGGTCAAGGACCTTTTTTGTGGTATGTATGTGGTGTATGAAACATTGTATGAAATTGATGGATGAGTTGGAAGTTAAATGTATGGATGCCCCCCCCCCCCCCCAACCCCTACCACTTCGCCATTTCCACCAAAAACTGGACCCTCGCCCGCGCCTCCCACCTCCCTGCCACGGCCCCCGGCTCCTTCCCCAGCCAAACCCCCTCGCCCCCCAGCCCTGCCCTAAAAAACCAGCGCAGGGCACCCCCTCGCCTCCTCCCGCCCTCTTGCCTCCTCCCGCCCTCTTCCGTGACCCACCCCGCGTCGCGGCCTTGCCCCGCCGACCTCCCTCGCCCGCCCCCTTTCCGCCCCTCCCACCTTCCTGGGCCTTCCGCGGCCAAGACCGCGGAGGCCCACATGCAATCACCGCTGCCACGGCGCTGTTCGCAGCGGGCCGCGGCCGTCTTACCTGGAGGTCGGGCCGCATGCGGCCCGCCTCCCCCAGCAGCCTGAGAGCCTCCTGCACACGGGGTTCGCCAAGCGCCGCCATTTTCCCGCACCGCACAGCCAACTGACGAGGGGCCCAGCAACACCAGTACGACACCGCGCCCAACGTAAATACCGCGCACCAGCCTAACCACGAAAACAACGAAAAAACTCGTGCCCCCACTGCCCTGCTGCCAGCTGCTGTGTCACTGCACCAAAATGGTGACCAGTGACACAAAATGTCTGTTTATGAAGGTCCACAGCCCAAATGTGGCCCAAGACCTTCCCCCAGCCCAAATAGCTCTACCGTGTCTCTGGTGCCACCTAAACCCCCACCCCCACGGCCCCAAAACTACCCGTGGGGGCAAGCCTATTGTTGGTCGGCTGTCCCCCTAAATCCCCATTGTCTAGTCTCACAAGGTGTCAATAATGCCTACGACCATATTTTTGTAAATTGATGTAAGCGGTCGTTATGCGCTAAATGATATGTCATGCTGTAACATTGTCTGTAGTTCGGTTACTTGTCCCGCTCAATAAACAAAATAATAATGGTAAAAAAAAGTTTCGATCTCTCAGATTTGCTATTTTCTTCTACCTTTTTTGATTGTATATCTTTAAGCTGTGTTCTCAGTCTTTTTGATCCCTTGTCTCTCAACCTCAATGTTATTTTTCTCTCCACGGTTGTCCACTTTTTTCTGAGTCTTCTAGTCCTTTATATACCAGGCCTGCCCTTACTCCTCTTTCAACCACTATCATATCCTTTTTGCGACCTCATTTTCCAACAACCGCACCAGCCTTGCTCTACGGCTGAGAGTCCGCTATTTGTCAGGAATTTCTTATGACTTTCTTACGTCTTCTCGGGGCCTTCCTCCAACTTCTTTTAACTGCCATGTGGTGGTCTTTGTTTACTTTCATCTGTAACACATTACTACTACAGGACATATTAATAGTCCTCCCTTTTTCTCCCCCAGCACTCTGCTTTGGTATATTGAGATCTTGCCAGGGTGGGCTCCAACTCCTCCTCTTTGCATTCCAACTCCCACTTCATCACGCTGCCTTTTATTTTTACTCCCATTCGGGCATTCCATCACCCACACCACTGTCAAATGTTGTCCACTCAATTCCATGCATTGTTACATTCTGTTTGTTGTGGTCCTTCTCCTCCCTTGTCTCTGGATGGTTGTGCCAAACACCTCCCTTTCTTCAGGCGCTGTACCCGGCTCGCTGTAAATCTGACCGGTGGCTGCCCCCTTTCTCTGGACTCGTAACCTCCCTGTGTTGTCCTGCAGTCCCCGAACCTGAGGGGGCTGTGATCCTGGATACTCGCATGTCCCTCCTCCTCCTTGTGTTGCTTTAATTGTGTCTGGCATCCACACCCTTTTCCTTGCGTGTTCTGTATTACTTTTAGAGCCAGATGTTGCTTTTGCTCTTTTAAGAAGGAACTCTTCTTTGTCAAAGAAGAAAAGTCTGACGTCTGATCATTTAATTGTCACACTAAACCTACTTTTGGTTGTTAACCCCTTCGCTGCGGCGGGAATTCCGCCGCAGCGCTAAGGGGGCGGGGAGGCCGAGCGGCGCTCGCATGCTCGTGACGGAGCCGCTCCGTCACGAGCCGCGGTTGAGCTGTGCTCGTGACGGAGCGGTTCCGTCATGGCCCACCCCGCTCAATGGAACGTCCAGCGCAGGCGCGAAATTCGCACCGAGCGGGCCATGACGGAACCGCTCCGTCATGAGCACAGCTCAACCGAGGCTAATGACGGAGCTGCTCCGTCATGAGCATAGAATGGGTTAAAATAGTTTTTCCTCCCAACATAATATTTTTCTTCTTAGGTTGTTCAATTAATTGCTTGTTCAAAATTACTCTTGCCTTTTTTTTGTTTGTTTTTTTACCCCAATAATAGTCCTCAAGTCAGTAAGGAAAAAAATGTTCTTCCCATATTTATGAATGTGCTTCTCGCACCGCCAGTGGCCTTAACTGTAGGCTTTCTGATGACCCCTTGTATGTTATGTGAGTGGTCCTGTCCTTTCTGACGTGCGAGCACTCTGCACAGCTGCCAAGGTTTCAAATAGCTTATGTGTGACATTTTCATAATTTCAGTGTAATTATATGTGACATTCAAAGACTATGGGTGACACTTTGTCGCAAACAAATCAAGCAATGAAGAGGGAAACATGTAAATATCAGAAAATGCACCCATTTTAGCAACAAGAAACTTTGGTTTGGCGTAGACCACAACGCTTCTCAGAAGGCGTGGCTCCTCCTTCACCACCCCTTGAGCCAACACTTTACACATGCTGTACAGCTGAGGGCAAATGTATGCTTCCTCAGGCACACTGTTCCCATAGTACCGCCTTGGACCATAACCACCGCACGTGCCCATTCCGTGGGTACCCAACAGCAACTCCCCGGCCTCTCCTCCCCCTGAATGCCCGTTTGCCATTCTTGAAATAGTCAGCCAACAGCACTGGTTATTAGTGATGGTCGTTGTTGGCCGCAGTTTTATTAATATTAAAACACATACTGGTTATGCAACTTCTCATTTGCGAACTGTACCCATAAATCGTACATGTCATATACAACTCATGACACCATCTTGTGAGAACAGGTGTCAGTCTTTTGTGTACTCCTCAGTTCTTAATTGGCACTGTACAAACCTAGTTCCTTGTCAGTCCTTGGTGTTCCCGTGGTTGGTCGCCCACGCCTTCTGCGTGTCGTGGAGGGGAGCTTTTCTCTCTGGAGTTAGGTCCCCAGCTCGCTACCATTTGCGCCCTGCCGGGTCTGGGCCGCGAGTGCATTCTCCTCCTGCTACTCCTCTCCTTGGTGCGGCCACGTCACCCTGCCGTGCAGCATCCAAAAGTGAGTGGCCCTCTGTTGTATCTTACCCATGCCCCCCCCTGCAACCCTGCGCTTGGTACCTTCCTTTCCCCTGCGCGTGAACCTCCCCAGCGTTCTCCCCTTCCCATTGGTTCCCCCACATTCCATTCCTTTCCCCAGCTGATAACGTTGACACCAACTGTCATTCTACTGATGTTCCGCTTACCCACGCACTACCATAGTGTGGGGCTGTTATAATAAACTTACTTCACATTCCTTCAGCCTGCAGTCTGCTTTGTAACAGTGGCGACGAGGTTACCTGCGGAACGACAGCCTCACACCTGGTACAGCTGACAGACAATGACTTTGCTGTGATCGACCATCCATCGATCTATCCATCGCAACCATTCTCCTCACCCTGGGAATTCCGGCGCTCCCTCTTAACAGCGAAAGAGGACGTGAACCGCACAGCTGTCGAGAGAAGCGTAGCTGGTATCTTCAACCGAGATTTGAGCATCTCGCATCGACCGGCTGCTGCACCACACAGAGGTAGGACCCCAACAGTACCTTTGGGACCCTCCTTCCCGTGTGCCCTCGTCTCGACGCTCTTCCCTGGCTGCGACAGCGCTCTTCCGTTCCTGTCAGTGGCGTATGCGCTTTCCCTGCGCACTCGAAGAGGAAATTCCTGTCAGCTGTTTTTCGCGCCTGCAATTCCACTTGTCTGCGCATGCCCAATGACGCGTGACGTCAGTGAAACGCAGCGCTGGGGGCCATTTTGAAAAAAAAACTTCATGAGAAATTGATCGTTTTTTTCCTCGAGTCAGTGTTCGAGCCTGGCCCCTTCTCAGCAACCTTTTGAATTTGCAACTTGTGCTTAAATCGAATAAACAAAGACACACATAACTAAGCAAGCACACTATAAAGCCATTCCTGTGAACACAACTAGAGTGTCAACACATCACAAACAAAGGTGTATTAAGTGACATTCTCTACCACATTGGAATCCTTGCAGTGTGTTATAGACCTACAATCCTTCTATCGTCATGTGTGCTCTCAGTTCCTTGAACCTTTCGCAACCTCAGGCGTTTCTGCCTCTCAAAGGTGCACCATGCATGCCTTGGAAAGAGTGGAAAGAGTATTTTGTAAATTACATTGAGACAGTTGAAGATGATGATTTCACTGCTGAAAAGAAAAAGAAAGTTCTTTTGTACTGCTTGGGTCCAGGTGGACTTAAGACCTACAATAACATTGAAAAGAAAGTAAGAACTGGTGATGATGTTTTCCAACATGCCCTAGATGATCTGGACGATCACTTCTCGCCCATTGTGTGCGTTGCTGTTGATCGGTACAAGTTTTCAAGAAGGAAGCAAGGTAAGGATGAAAGTGTTGAGGATTACGTTGCTGCCTTAAACAACTTGGCCTTAACCTGCAGATTTGGAGCACTGCAAGAAGAGTTCGTGCGTGATCAAATAATAATGCACGCGAGCAATCCCAATATCCAGGACAAACTTTGGGTCAATGGAGAGGCTTCTTTGAAGGAGGTTGTTGCCCTTGTCAAGAAAGCTGAACTTACAGGCAGATGCGCCAAAGCTGTTATTGATGAACCGGCAGAAATTAAAGCTATAAAGTCCTCCAATGCCAATAAACTCAAACTGAAAGGAAACAAAAAAGAAATGAGTCATGATTATCACAAGAGAAGTGAACCAAGCAGATCGAAGCATAGCGGTGACAGACGCAGCAATACAAGGGACAACGATTCTACTGAACTCAGATGCTATCGCTGTGGGTCCCCAACCCATCTAGCTGATTCAAGAAGGTGTCCAGCCTTACATCAAAAATGCTCGTCATGCGGAATGACCGGTCACATCGCTAAGGTTTGCAACAGGAAAATGTACAAACAAAGCAGGCAGGTACGACAAATTCAAGAAGAGAGTGATTCCACCGAAGAGGATTCAGAGTATTCCGACTCCGACAATGTCAGTTATGTCTTCTCAATTGAATATGACGTGTTAGAAGTCACGCCCACAAAGAAAAAAAAACCCATGTGTGATGTCAGTTTGGGAGGGGTGACAGTCAATCTGATGGCAGACTCTGGGTCTCCCTTCACGATTATCAACGAAAACGTCTGGAAGCAATTCACGGATAAAATTGGCCCAACTCTAGAGAAACCCAAAGTAATTGCTAGAAGCTACACGGGAAACAACATTGAATTCCTTGGTACACGTGATCTGGAATTCGAATTTAAAAACCGTAGAGCATTTTGCCGACTTTACGTTGCAAAAAAAGGCCCTTCTGTCCTCGGCTGGAGTGACCAAGCTGATCTAGGCATCATGCTCGATCCCAATAGTGATGATCCCGTCCTGTCAATAAATGATTCCTGTAAACTGTCTATACAAAAAGACTTTCCCGAAGTGTTCTCAGGTAAAGTTGGCCTTCTTAACAGTTTCGAACACAAAATTGAACTCAAAGACTCAGCTGTTCCTTGCATTCACAAGGTAAGACATCTACCAGTGTCTGTGAGAAGTGATGTCCAAACTGAATTGAACAGACTTGTCAAGGATGGCATTATAGAAGTAGTGGAATCGGCAGAGTGGGTTTCCCCCTTGGTCGTTGTCAAACGTCCCAACGGGAAAATCAGACTCTGCATCGATCTCAGGGACCTCAATAAGAACATTATTGTTGATCAATATCCCCTACCACGTATAAGTGAGATGTTTAGTGCCACCAATGATATGTGTGTATTTTCCATTATTGACTTAAAATCTGCATACCACCAGATCCCCCTGCATGCAGACAGTAAAAAATTCACAACCTTTATCACACCCTTTGGTTGCTATCGGTTCACCAGGGTACCATTTGGCCTGGCCTCAGCCGCAGCACTTTTCCAAAGGGTCATGACATCCATTCTGGAAGGTGTTGATGGTATCAGGTTTTTCCAAGATGATATCCTGGTCATGGGCAGCAACCAATCGGAACATGACACACGCCTTAGACAAGTGTTTTGCAAACTGAAAATGCATGGTTTAACGGTTGAATTAGACAAATGTAAAATCTCACAGGACATAGTGGTGTACCTTGGGCACACCATCAGCCGTGACGGCATCAAACCCAAACAAGGTCTGGTGGATGCCATCCTTAATGCCCCATGTCCCTCAAGCAAAGAGGATGTAAGAGCCTTTCTCGGCTTGACTGAGTATTACTCCAAATTCATAAGGAATTTCTCTGAAAAAACCTACAGCATAAGTCAATTACTGAAAAACAAAACCAAATTTGTCTGGTCACCGGACTGTCAGAACACCTTTGTTACCATCAAAAAGGAAATCAGCGAGGCGCCTTTCCTCAAAGGTTTTGACCCCAAAGCAGATATCTACCTCACCACAGATGCAAGCAACAAAGGTATTGGAGCTGTGCTAGCACAGAAGGACTCATCTAACCAAGAATGGGTTGTAGCCTTTGCCTCCAGGTCGCTCACCTCTGCGGAGGAGAAGTACTCTGTCATTGAGCGTGAAATGCTGGCTTGTTCGTGGGCGCTCAATTACTTCAGAGCTTATGTGTGGGGTTACAAAATCCATCTCCGCACAGACCACAAACCGTTAATCAAGATACTGACAGCCTCTGGTCTACAAAATGCCTCACCTAGACTCAGCAAAATGTCTATCAAGTTGTTGGATTACAACTACTCGGCTGAATATTGGCCAGGAGTGAAAAACAAGATTGCGGATTTCCTCAGCAGACTACCTCTGCCTCACACGGATGGCATGATCGCTCAAGAAGATGAGGAGAAAGTAGCTCTGCTCTTCAACACTGACCTGGATGGAATATCAGCGGAAGAATGGGGTCAACACATGTCGCGCGACTCCACCCTGCAAATGGTATGCCAATTCATCAACTCTGCATGGCCTGATAAGCGCAACCTACAGGACAATATCAAGGTGTTTTGGGAAACTAGAAACGAACTCAGTTTGGAAAACGGCGTGTTGTACAGAATGGGTAAAGCCATAGCCCCTGCCACGCTCAGAGACAAAGTCCTAAGTTTGTGTCATGTTGGCCACCTTGGCATCACCAAAACCAAGCAGCGTGTCAGGGCAAGTTATTGGTGGCCGGGTATCGACAAGCAAATCGAGGTCCAGGTCAGGAACTGTATGGAATGCTGTGACTCAGACAAAACTCTCAAAACGTCAAAAGTCAGTCTCTCACCGATTCAACCCCCGCAAATGGCATGGGAGAAATTAGGATTGGACATAGTGGGGCCCATAGAAGGACATGATGGAGAAATCAAGTACATCTTGGTGGCAATAGATCACTTCTCCAAGTGGCCAGAAATTAAGATTGTGGAGGAAATTGACAGCTCCAAATGCATAGACTTCTTGGACAAGCTCTTTCTCAGTGAAGGTTTACCCAAATCCGTCATCACCGATAATGGCCGGCAATTCTGTTCTGAAGCATTCAAGTCATTCCTGTCTAGAAACTGTATCACCCACCACACCACTTCAATTTATCATCCAGAAGGTAATGGCCTCACTGAACGTTTCAACCGTGTCTTGAAAGGGCACATACAACTATCCAGAAATGCAAACTTAAACTGGGAAGAGGAAATATACAAACTTATCTGGGCATTCAGGATTGCCCCCTGTGCAAGCACACGCACAGCACCCTTCATTCTCATGAGAAGCAGACAGCCCATGAGCATTGATCTGGGGTGGATGTCTGTATCAAAACAAATCGAATGGTCACCTGAAAACATAAGAAATAACATCATCAAGGCACAGAAGTACTACAAAGAATGGTATGATTCTAGACACAGCGCAAAAGATCATTCATTCAAGGTTGGCGATCTTGTGAAAGTTCGTTTGGAAAAAAAAGTAAAGAAAGGAGAAAGCAGATTCACCGCCCCACTTCACATCGACGAACTGTTTAACAATGCGGCAAGACTCAGTGATGGGAAAGTCTGGCACATGAGCAGACTGGCGAACTATCATCCCAGTGACAAGGCCCAGGGTCATCAGCAGCATGTTACTGTTAGCAATGATTTGTGGGTAGATGTTGATAGATCTAATGTTGATGTGAATAATAGGTCTAGAAACAACAGCACACGTGACCACCAACCTGACTCTGACTCTGACGATGGTCAATCGACAGATCGGTCTGCAGGTGTCAATCCCCGCACTTCGACTTGTAATCGGAGTTGTCAGGATGACCCTCATTCGGATTCTGAAGTTGCGTCTGATGGTCACAGATTCAGTGGTCGGTTCGGCAGATCTGACCTTGACTCTCATTCGGACACCGAATGTGCACCACACTTACACGCGGCCTCTGGAAGGTTTGGAAGAACCATCCGCAGACCTAAACGTTTAGATGATTATGTGTGTGACTAACTCCCAACTGGCTATGCATCCTCCTGCATGTTGCCACTGCATTCCGTGGCGCTGTTGCCAAAACTCTATAAAGAGGAAGATGTGTTGTATCTTACCCATGCCCCCCCCTGCAACCCTGCGCTTGGTACCTTCCTTTCCCCTGCGCGTGAACCTCCCCAGCGTTCTCCCCTTCCCATTGGTTCCCCCACATTCCATTCCTTTCCCCAGCTGATAACGTTGACACCAACTGTCATTCTACTGATGTTCCGCTTACCCACGCACTACCATAGTGTGGGGCTGTTATAATAAACTTACTTCACATTCCTTCAGCCTGCAGTCTGCTTTGTAACACCCTCCTCCTAAACACCGCCCGCCGGTGTGTCCCTTAGCCAACCATTGTAGGATTTCCGCGGCTCCCCCCCCCCAGCCCCCTGGTTCGTGGCTTCTCATCATTTTTTTTTTTTATCTACAACCTGCCAGCACCATTGCACCCCACAGGTTGTCCCAGAAGACCTTAATCCCTCTGTCAGAGAGGTGCACCCTGTCCTGCCCATAAAGCTCCGGGCGTCCCGGGTGAATGAGGCCGTGCCTGATCGATTCCAGGCCATTGGTGGAGCAAAACTTGTGCATTGCGATGTTCAATTTTCTCCTTGCATTATCCACCGCCTTGTTGGAGTCAGCGCCGCTCCAGTGCCTCCTGCTGACCATTTCCTACCAGACCACCGTCGTGGGGCCCAACCATGTCGTCGCCTTGGTGAGATCCCTTTGGATGGCCTGCTCCACCGCTTTGCGCCCAAGCCGCGTTAGTTTGTTGCCGCCGAGGTGAATGATCAGGACATCCGGATGGCACGCCGAGTCTGCCAGGAGGCTGTCCAGAGTTGGCAGGAGCTGCTCCCATCTCATCCCTGGTTGCCCTATCCAACGGATGTATGTCGCTTTGGGTCTGTTCGCCGCTTTGTGCCCCGACTGCCGCCACCAAGACTCCATTCTGGACACGAATGAATGTCCCACCACTAAAACCAGCCGCGGGCGTCCCCCTGATGAGAGCAAGAATTCAGTCAAGGTGGCTTGCTGCGCACCGGGTTTGTTGTCTGTAGTGTGGGGGTGTGTAGGAGGGGGGTGGCCCCACAGCACCCTGCCGTGCGGCATCCCAAAGTGACTGCCCCCCTCTCCCCCTTCCATTTAAAAATTTTTTTTTTTACACTAGATGTGGGCGTATATATGACTTGTAGGCCCTGGATCGCCATCTGCCCACAGCCTGGATCCTGTCCTCGGGCATGCCATGCTGCGATGCCGTGGTTGCCGCGCCGATCCTGAAAGAGTGCGGGGCAAAAGACGCCGGGTGAAACCCGGCTTTTCGGAGGCCCTGGCGCATCACGGCCGTGAATTGAAATCTGCTCAGGTTCCTGCCATCCTGATGCTTGAAGAGGGGGCCCTCGCCCGCCGGGCGGGCCACCATGTATTTGAATAGCCAGCATACGGCACAGAGCCCGGCCTCTGGAATGCAATGCAGTCGTATCGTCACCCCTTTTCGAGCCTTGTCCGTCTTAGACTGCCTCAATGTGACCTCTACAGCCCTTTCCAATGGTTTGATGTCCCTAGCCTGCAGGCATTGCTGCGCCGGGTCTGTCTTGTTGGGCGCAACTATCTCGCTGTTGCGGAAAGCGCCAAAGAAGGCCGTGGTGAATGCAGCCCTAAATAGCAGTAGCTCATATTTGTCTGAAATGATTCCTACTAACGCACTTAAGAGCTGGTCCAGCTTGTCTAAGTCAATGGGGCGCCTGCTGTCTGTCTTTGTCCCCTCAACTCTCCTCCAACCCTTCAAGGCTGTCTTTAGATATAGGGAGGCCGTGGGATCCTCCCCCGTGTAGAGCTTGGCGAAATGGGCAATGGCGGACAGATGGGCCTGTGCCCATGACCTCGTCTTCTTGGCGCTGAATGCCCATTGCACGAACCTCTCTACTGCTGTTTGCGTCCCTGCCTTGTCATCAAGTGATTTTATGCCCCCCACTCTCATTACTGTACTTGCGCATCTCTTGTACCTCCTGGTAGCTTCTGGGGTGAGTGAGTGTCCTACCAGTCTGGATAGGTCTACCCCCCCAGGTCCCAAAGGTATGTCTGGAAAGGGGTCATCTCGTTGTCTGCCCCAGGGACCAGCTCTCTGAATTGGTTCATTTGGGACCGTGACAGTGCGTCCGCCGCCGTGTTCTCTGCCCCTGGCACATGGCGAGCCTTCAGCTCCAGATTCCCTTCCAGCTGTAATTTAATTAACTGACGCATTAACCTCAGCGTGTCAGGGCATCTCGCTGCGCCTCTGTTAATGGCCTGCACTACCCCCTTGTTGTCTGACCATAGGGTTAGCTTCATGTTTTTTATTTCCTGTTTCCAGATTGTCAGAGCTACTATTATTGGGAAAAGCTCAAGGAATGTGATATTCTTGGTGACCCCCCTGCGCAGGCCGCCTGTCTGGCCACTGGCTCGCACACCAATGTTTCCCTAGGATTGCCCCGAAGCCCAGGCTCCCGGCTGCATCAGTGAAGAGGGCTATCTGCTTGGCCGTCACCCATCCCTCTCTCCAAATCAACACCCCGTTGAAGTCCTGAAGGAACTCGTCCCACATACGCAGGTCCTGTTTTACCCCTGTGCCCAACCGGATGTGGTAGTGTCTGTGGGTGACGCCTGATGTCAGCTGTGTCAAGCGCCTGGAGAATACTCTGGCGGCGGGGATCACCCTAGCTGCAAAGTTTAGCTTCCCAATCACCCCTTGAATGTCGCGGAGGGTGGCTTTGCTCCGGCCCCGCAACTTACCCACATCCTCCCTGAATTCCCTCACCTTGTCTGTGGGCAGCTTGGCTGTCCCCGCGATGGAGTCCAGTTCTATGCCTAGAAAAGTGAGTCTTGTGGTTGGGCCTGTCGTTTTTTCCGCTGCTAGGGGGACCCCCAGGGTCCTGGCCAACCCCTCAGAGGCTGCCAGCATGCTACCACACATGGGGGATCCTGCTGGCCCTGTGAACAAGAAATCATCCAGGTAATGCAGTTTGCCGCCTTCCTGGTGACAGTCATGGAGGGCCGACTCCAAAAAAGTGGCAAACTGCTCAAAGTATGCACATGATATGGCGCAGCCCATGGGCATGGCCTTATCAATTAACAGGTCCCCCTCCCACTGGAAACCCAGTAAGTGAAAACTGGAGGGGTGGACGGGCAGCAGGCGGAAAGCAGATTCGATGTCTGCCTTGCCACGAGGGCTCCCTTTCCTGTTGCCTTTACTAACTCAATTGCGTGGTCTACCGATGCGTAACCTACTGATCAGGCTTCAGGAGCAATTCCGTCATTCACAGATGACCCTTCAGGAAATGAGAGGTGATGTATTAATCTAAATTGACCCTGCTCCTTCTTGGGGACCACCCCCAGGGGAGAGACCGCTATGCCCCCGTGTAGTTCTTTTGGGAGGGGGCCCTCGATTCTGCCCAACGACTTTTCTTTTGCTAGCTTGGCGCATACCACTTCTGGGTGCTGCATTGCTAATTTTAGGTTGTTTGCCCCCTCTAGTGGTAAGGGGCCCTCAAATGGAATGACAAATCCTTCCTCAAATCCTTCCACCAGCACCCTGGCGTCTGCTCTGTTCGGATATTTGTTTGTCAATCTGCGCAGCTGTTGTATGTTAATAGGGGATCTGGCCAGCTGGCAATCTCGAATGTCTACCAGGCCCGCCCCCTCTACTCGCCTTGCGGCTAATGCTTCCTGCTCTTCTCTTTTTTGTCTACCTTTGACTCATGCTTGCCCCCCTTGCAGGAAGCCGCCGCGTGCCTGCCTCCACAGCTAGAACATGCGTGTTGGAATTTACATGAAGAACCCCATGAACAATCACCCGCGTCATATCTCCAACATATAGCTTTGGCTCTGTTTGGTGAGTGAGATCTCCCTGCGTTCTGCTTCTGATATGACCTGCCCCTTCCCTTTTGGTAAGAACTCCGAAAGGACTGGTCACTTCTACTTGCCCAAGATTTCACCTCTGTAGCTGCATGCATTTTGTGAATGAAACCTGAGACATCCTCCTCGTTCCACTCCATCTCAGGATGCCTCTGCATCTTCAGCCTAAAACCTTTATCATATTCCAGCCACGCATCCCCAGGGAACTGCCTCTGTGCCAAATGGATATTGGCCTCATATAACCATAAATCTGCCGCGCAGCGGGGGAACTTCTCCACTATAATACAAGCCATAATTCTGAAGGCGTCCAACCAGTTTTCAAAATTACGCTCCTTTCTGGCGCCGCGCCTTTCCTTCCTGCCCTCCTCTTTCCTGTCACACGTGGTGAGGTCCAGGCCCTCGAGTTGTATCTTGAGCACGGAAAATATGTCTATAAATTTCTTGCGCCATATTCTTTCCTTAACTGCCAGGGGAATGAGGCATGCTAGGCTGGTGGCCTTTGTTGTCAAGGACGCCGGACCGGGTGATGGCCTGATGTAAGGATCAGTGACTAGCCCCTCCAGCGCTGGGCTGCCTGCCGTGGTCCCGTACCCCCAACCAGACACTGGGGAAACTTGTTCGCCCTGCGCTGACAAACCCATGTGTCCCTGTACCCTTGCCTGGCGCGCCCACCCTGGGTCGACCATATGCCATGGCATGCCTGCCGCCTCCTCTGCGCGCTGCTCCCTGGGCCCCGCTGTCCCCTGCCCTGTGCCATTAAGCCATGCTGGCGCCAATGATTTTAAGCACTCTTTCACAATGCTACTGATATGCTCACCATTCGCTGTGCTGCCGGTCGCCTCGTTCCGATCCCCAGCGTCCAGCCGTGGCGGGGGGGCTTTCTGGCACTCCTTCCTCGGGGGGTTCCTCTTGGATGCCTTCTTCTGTGGCGTGCATTTGCGTTTCTTGGGTGATGAAGGGCCAACTTCATCCTCTGCCAGGTCCTCAGGTCTGTTGTCTTTCCCCATGTCCAAATGAGGCTGCAGCCAGTCGTTTCCGTGGATGGCCAATACCTCACGTATCCTCTTCAGCAGCTCTGCCACCTCTTCGGGCTGACCCTCTGCCATGGTTGTGTGCTTCTCTCTGTTGCCCCTCTGCACCTGCGTCAGGCCGTTGGTGGAGCACCGCCCGATGCGTGTGCTTTGACGGGGCTCTGAGCGTAGTGGTTTGCCGATCCTCCGATGGTAGCGTTCCGCCCTATGCGTGAGATCTGGCGGGTCCGCACTCTGCCTGCCCGATCCGGCCCCACGTGGTCGATAGATGCCCTGACCCGGGATGCGGGGATCAGGTAAGCTCTCCGCTCGTTTTGTATCTTCTGGGGGGTCGCTGAGGCGGGATTGCGCACTGCGCCTTCTGGCGGCACCGGAGAGCGGGCGCAGCGCTCCGCTCCGGTGCCTGTTTCCAGCCTACCCCGACCTCTCTGGCCTCGGCGGTTGTCCTTCCTAGTTTGTAGCGGCCCAGTGCGCGCTACGCCCGAGGGAGTTGGCAGAGGTAGGGCCGGCCGGTCACGTTTGCCATCGTGTGGGATTAGCTGGTATTACCGAGCAAGCGACCACGTTCTTCCCGGGAAGTTCCTCTGCTCCTGCTCTCGGCTCTGGAACCGGCTCCGGTATTCGGGCGTCGTGACCGCGTCCCTTGGCGCCAAAACTGGTGAGGCCGGAGCGGGGCTTCGAAATCACGCTCCGCTGCAACTGCTGCCTCGCAGCGGCACACTGCGCGCTGAGAGGCTGCTTCGTGCCGACACGAGGAGGTGGGGAGAACCTTCGGCGCACCGCCGGCTGTTGGATCCTCTTTTCCTCCGAGCCCTGGTGCTCACCGACAGGGCTTCGCCTTCCCGCTGTGGTCCTTCTGCTCAGGCACACTGTTCCCATAGTACCGCCTTGGACCAAACACTTTATTAAACTAGGTCTCCAGATTCCAGAACGGAGCACAGCAATGAATTGCGTATCCACATTTCCCTTGCATCAGCAATGCCAAAATTGTGGCCTGTTGATTTCTCCTGCCTCTGCTGTAGGAGGTGTGCGTTTCAGGCTTCCACTGATCCACTGAATGATATGTTTTAATAAAGTTCCTGATTTGGCAAAGAATTAGGTGTTTCATGTGATTATTATGTTTTGGAAAAATGTGTGCAAATGCAGTAAATCCACTTTTGATTTTATCACATGCATCTGCAGAATTATGTGAAAACTTTAGGATTGTCTTTTTCAAGCGCACAGTGATGCCCTGTCCGACTGACAACCCTAAATCTGTAGTCTACATCATGTCGAGGTTTGTGTGGGCTGACAACTAAAAAGTTCTCCAATTAATAGGCGGCAGGCCGGCCCTAATGTCACGTGCTCTGACAACACGCTTACAAATGTTATTCGATCGAAATTATCAGCATTGTGTTGCAAATAACGAAAACACTGCAAGTTAAGTGGCAATTAGTTGAATTTGGGCTAATGAGCCATTTATATATCTGGACCAGTAAGTTCCATTTTGTAACTAAAACTGTATGCACTTGCTCTCGTGCCCAAGGTAATCGTTTGAGTAATCGGTCTTTCATCTACGGTGGTCCTCTGTTGAAGATGAATGGCGTATTTTCTGGTCGTTGTCTGTACGAATTACAGGCGGGTCAGGTTAGTCATTTTTACTGAAAATAATGGGAATAAATTCGAGCGATGAATTCGAAAAGTTGCAAAGTACCACAGAGAAAATGTAATTTCGTCCTGCTAACATCATAGGGGTGATTTCGAGACACAGGAAGACACGTTATGGTTTCTCCTATTACATCAGCGCATTATTGTAATCAATTGAATCAAAAGCTGAATTCTCATTGCTAGAATTTTTCACATATTGTAATTGGTTTCCTTCTGATCTATCTAATGAGCGATGTGTATTCAGATGAAACATTTTATTGTATTACCTGATAGATGCATTGTTTTCATTCTGCACTGTCTGAATTGACTACCACAATTGCCTGGATCTCTTTACAAAATACTATCAGTATGTTGTAAGCTGTATATTGTAAAGCATAACGTTGGCAACTTGAAAGCTTTTCATTACATTATCTGTGTTTTCAGTACGCTTTCTGAAAATGTGTACTGTATCTTAACAGGGTTTGATGAAACGTATTGTATGCCCTTCTGGTTGTTTTAAGATAATTGCTCGAAAAAAACCTTGATTGTGCTTGAAATTGTAAAAAACAAAGAGTTTGTAATTTCTCACGGATCACCACTACATAGTAGACGAAATTGTGCTACTAGAAACGAGTCGTTTTCTTTGGAACTGATGCTTTCTTTCAAATTAACTAAAAGTGCAGCAGTCCTACGTAGGTACCCGTGGCTTTAATGTACCGCATCCGCTTGTTTTTTTCTTTTTTGGGAAACCTTTATTGAGTTTTATATGGCAATGCAATTCAAATTCCACAGGCTTTACTCTTTAAGTGAACATTACATTCTAGAGTCAGTAGCACTAACAAAAGTTTGTCTCCCTACCTACCTTTTTATTAGGTAATTATAACTCCCTACTTCCTTCCTCCCCATGAGTCGCAACTGAGTATGTTCTTGTCGTATCGATGTCTCTAATTCAAGGTTGAAATCACTAAAGGGGCCTATAAACCTCATCTCTTATCTGGTCATACGCTGCGCTATTCGCCCTCCAAACTTGCAATAACGGTGCTATAGCTGTCAAGGAGCTTCCGGCTCAAGTGAACTCCAAAGGGAGGGATTCGATGCGCCATTTTCTGGATCCTTTAAGCTGTTGGCTAGGGTTTCCGAGGCCCTGGCCACCTCAATCGAACCAATCCCGGTATAGACTCTCTTAACAGTACTCTCCCCTCATATCCCGCCCATCTATCCAATTCCTTTTTCCGTGTGGTTACTTGAAGTCCTGCCGGGGCCTTCCAATGCCTTGTTATTTAGCCATTGGCCAAGAGAGGCAAAATCCTGAAATGCGCTTGTAACCTTGGTTTTAGAGGTATGGGGGAACATGCTCAGACAGCAATGAGCCGGAGTGCAGGGTATATCCTTTTCTCTGACTTCAGCTACCACCTTAGTGGTCTCCTCCTAGTAGCTGTCCAAAGCACATGCAGAATTTCAGCTCCCATCTCGCCACTCTGCGGGCAAGCTGCATCCACCATATGGAAGCACTTATTAATTCTTCTGGGAGTAAGGTACGCCCTGTGCAATATGTGGAAGTTAATAAGTTTGATTCTGACATTTCTAGATATCTTGGGGATTCTCTCAAGGACAGTAGCACAGTCTCTATCTGTTATGGGGAGTCCTAGATCCTTTCTTTAGCATGTCTGCAGTGTGTCAAGTGGCCAAAGCATATCACCGCATGGCTCTGTATTGGCACGGGACTACTTTAATCGTACCCCCGGATAGGCTTATATACTGACAGACCTCATGGTTTCTCAGTTCTGACTAACCTGTTCGCCAATGATGGCGAAAGGCCGAAGTCACCGCTCTGTGAAGCAAGAAGTCCCCCTGCGGGAGATTGAATCTTGAACGGATATCCTCAAAGGGAAGAACCTCTCACTCTTGGAACAAATGTCTTACTTTTGTCGCCCCAGCCTCAGCCCATTCTTCCATCCCTCCCCATTGCCCACTATGAGACAAGACTTTCAGCATGGTCATAGGCAAGTCGGGTGAATATGGGGCTTGGCTGCAGGTCTTCTGGAGATATCTGTTCCAGCAGCGCTGATTTATGTGGAACTCCCTGGGGGATCGACACGTCCTCAACAGCACCCTAATTAGTGCTTCCAGGTCTGGGACAAAAGGCCCCACTATTCAGCTCTGAGTCAGCCTGCCTGCCAACCACTGCGTGAAAATTGGACCTTCCCTGCCAAATAATATGTCTCAAAGTACGGGACCAACATCCCTCCGTTAGCTGCCGGATGCTTTAGCATGGATTACGCCACTCTCTTTCAACCCAATCCCCAAATAAAGGCTGTGATAAGGGAGTCCAGCTCGGCAAAGCGTGCCCTAGGGATTCAAATGAGAAGTGTCACAAAGAAATGTATTCGTTCAGGTAGCACTGCTTCCATCTTCAGTAGAGCTACACTCCCCTCCACCGATAAGAGCAGAGCCTTATAGAAATCGATATTGGTTTGCAGCAACCGAACAGATGGTCCCACATTACCATCAAGAAAATGTCGGGTGGTGAAAAATCTTAACCCCAAATACGATAAGCAACAAGGTATCCAATTCAGGGTTCCCAGATCTTCCAGTGGGTGAAGGCCCCCCATTATCTGGAACAACCTGGACTTCTGCCAATTGACTTTTAGGCTTGCAAGGTCTCTGAACTCCTCCATCATTCTCCTAGCTCCTGCCAGATCCTTCCAGGATCGCGGAGGAGGATCAACAAATCATCTGCATACAGTGGTACATGATGGCAATATGCCCCAGTCCATATACCTTGATGTCGACTCCCAGTTCTGGCTACACTGGCCAGGGGTTCCATGGTTAGCGATAAAAGTAATGGAGACAGGGGGCATCCTAGTCTTGTCCCTCTTTCCACGTTCTAGCTCTCCAATATTGTGCAGCCCGTACAGACCCTAGCTAGTGGGATTGTATAAAGCAATCAGACCCAAGTTAGGAAGCCTCCTCCCATTTGTATACACTCCAGTACCCCATATAGAAAGCGCCATTCAAGACTCCAACTTCTTTTCTAAATCTATGACAAACACTGCCGCCACCTCTTTATCCTAGTCATTGGCTTCTAACAGCAACACCAATTGCCATATAGTGAGAGCAGTGTTTCGGCGCTGGATGAATCCTGCCTGGTTGCAGTGTATCAGTTTAGTAGTATACTGGAGGATTCTAGTGGCTAAGATTCTACTCCATATCTTAAAGTCTAGGTTCAGCATCCACAGAGGTCGATAGGCGCTACGTCATGCAGTGGTTTACCTGGCTTTAGGAGTGGTACTACCAGGGTTTATTGAGTGGAGCCAGGGAGGCAGCCTGTTCTGGCAGCAGCATAGTTTCACTAATTTAGAGGCCAATTCATTGACATAGGTGGCGTCCAACTCAACTGTTAGTCGGTCCCTCGGGTTTTACCCCGTGCCAGTCCCTTGACTGCCGCTTTAACTTCCTCTACGGTGACTTCTTCTCCAAGAGTGTCCTCCTCTTCAACTGTGAGGGTCGGGAGGGGCAGCAGCATTAGAAAATCCCATATCTCCCCTTTATTGTGCTCAGTAGCACTCCGATAAAGGCCAGCGTAGTAACTAAAGAAGTACTGATTGATGTCCTCCTTCCTATACCTACTTAGTCCCTCCTCATCTTCCATTTCAACTATGGTGAGCCCCTCTTTGTTGTGTTGGCCAGCCAAGCTAGTAAGGATCCTGTGCGGTCTCTCTCATCATGGTCTCACTCCATATAATGCCTGTAGTCAAAGCATCGCAATGTATCAACTTGAACTGCTACTCTCTTTTTGGCTTCAATTAAGGTCTGCTGTAGGTCAGGGTACCCCGGTCTCTGCTTATGTGTCCCTCAATTCCTGTTCCGCCACCTCTACCTTTTTTTACAAAGTGGTCTTGACTCCCATCTACGCCCATATACACTGGCTCTCAATCCCTCTCTTGAATGCGTCCCACTCCACCCGAGAGTAAGATGCAGTGCCCACATTCTCTGCAGAGTAGCATACAATCTTCTCTCTAATCTCCTCTGGAATATCTGGTTGTCTAGGGATTCCGTGTTGAGTCGCCATGTAGTAAGGCAGGGTCAGGCCGCTCCCGTCTCAGCTGTAACAGGACTAAATTATGGTCAGACAACGTACGTGTCAAGTATTCTATATTGGTTGTCAGGCTATGGATGTCCAGGTGCATAAAAATGAGTCCCTTAAGTAGGGGGCGGGGGAGGGGGTGTGATGTCTGTTTACCTGGGGGTCTGCAATGGAGTTAAAGTCTCCTCCCATAAATTTTTTTTTAATGAATCAAGTAGGTGGCCTAGGGTCCCGACTATCTAGTCAGAAAGGTGCCTTTGTCAACATTGTGACCATGTACATTTATTATGGCCATGTAGTCTGCCTGTCACCACTACATATGAACCCTCCATGTCTATGACATCCCCTGTGTGTTGGAAGGGACCCCCTCTTTGAGGTACGGCATCCCAAACAGCCGTGAAAACCCAAATTGGCACCTGTTGAACTCTCTGCAGATGCAAAAGATGATGCACTAGCTGTGAGGATGGACCAGCCAGAGACTGCCGGATCAACACTAAGGGAACCATGGGAGACTGAAAGGGTGGAGACACAAGAGGAGAAGGGAGGCGAGAAGGAGACACAGGAAGAGAGGTAGCTACGGGCTCACAACGGAGCTGACGCCTAGCCGAGATGACCAGGAGGAGAGGAGAGTCCCGTTGTATCCTGGAGCCCCCAGAGTGAGAGATGAGGCCATGATACTTCCTACTGCAGTCCAGGAGGCCTGCAGTTGCCGGCAAGTCCCGCTGTTCCACTATTTTTAAAAACTGATGTGGAGCTGGAAAACATCGGCTACACCCAAACAATAGTGGCAAGCACTTCCTTTCACACCCCTTTTGTTTTTCCTTTCACATCGGGTGATGACACTGAAGACTGGTGGTTAAACCAAGAGCAGTAAAACAGCTGCAGTTCTGAATTTTTTTTTGTAATTTCTTTTTGACTACTCCATTGCTGTGAGGACTGCAGATACGTGGCCAAGGGGACCTCGGATTCCAATGCGGAACACCTTCCTTTAAATCTGATCTAGGACTGGAAAAGACCGGACAGACTTTGTTTGCTTAATCTTTTTCCCCCTTTTTGTTTTCTGGCCTACCTTACCTGAAAACTATATGCAGATCTTTATTATTTTATTTTTTTGGTTCAGGTGCGATTTTACAATAAAAATCGAACAATTCTAATACAGGACCTTGGCCTTGCTTAGGAAGACCCCTTGACCGTCATAGGTTTAGCGACATGAAACCCCCCAGATCCAGATTGGTGTACCTCTAGCATTTGCTGAGTAGTTGTATAGCAGGACTGGCCCCTCCATCCACATTGAAACTCTGCCCCCTTTTTAGCTAGCTTGTGAGTCTCTTGTAAAAGAGCATTGTGAATCCCTCATCTGTCAGTAAGAGAATACCGTATAGCACTTGTATATGGTATGCACCCCCCTGATATTCCAAGAGAGGACCTTCTAAGTTTTAGGAGTATCAATTTATTCAATCCCTGTAAGATCCAGGGTCTGAACCTCCCCATGGTAATTTTCCCACTGTAGGAAGGTGAGCACTCTATGCCCTGAACCAATAGGCCCCCATGTTGTGACTCGTGCCAATCCACTTAACCAATTCAAACCCTTATAAAACGTACAGTTTACAGGTACTCATGGGAGCACCCACGACCTACTGTAGATTGGACGCGAAAGTCGCCCAAGGTCCGGCCACCATGATGGTTCCTCCCACCCAATGTATACAAATTCAGGAGTTGGGTCAGACTCCGGGGAGAGAAGTAAAGCGTCCCCTCCCCCCCCCCCCCCCCCCCATTGCCCCGGTGCTTAGCCCAATAGCGCATCTTTTCTCCCTCTCAGGGATTCTTGTGCTTCAGTCAAGTCTTAAATATTCTTGTTGGATGATCCCAGGGTGACTCTAGGGGGTTCTAGGCTAGAGCGGCATGAGATGCTACACCAGTTATCAGAGTCCTGCGCTGCCATCTCGGGCATCTGCAACACCTGCTCGGTTCGTTGATATTCATTGAAGCCACTGCCGTCGTCACTTTACTCCTTTCTTGTTGTTTCATGGCTCTGGATGGAGCCCTCAAGATGGGGGGTCTGCACCTTTGCCCTGAGCCTATCCAACACACTTGGAGGGCCCTGCTGGGACCCGGCTATGGGTGCTCAACCAGCCAGCTCCAGACCTCCTGAGGGGTATTTAGAATCTGGTTCCACTCGAAGTCGCAACACTAAGCCTCGCCAGGAACATCATTGCGCACAGGTGCTCCGGTTGTCCGAGTCTCTTTTTTGCATCCAAGTAAGGAGAGTATTGCCGCTGTACCTCTCTTGAGAAGTCTGGGGAAATTCTGACTGGACTGTTCTCCACTTTGAGTGCCCCCCTTTGCTGAGCTTGGTTGAGGATGCAGTTGCAGTCCTGTATAACATAAGTCGGTTCACCACTGGCCACGGCTGCAGCCCTGGAAGAGGTGGTTTTCAGGCATCTATGAGCTCGCGCAAAAGCATAAAAGGGAGATAAGCCCTCCATCGCCACTTCCCCTCAAAGCTAATTCTCCAAGTACACCATTATGTTGTTACCTTAGATTATTCTCAGGCAGACCGACCACCCGTTTATTATTTTGGCATGTTCTGTTCTCAGTGTCCTCTGCCTTCAGCTCAAGTGTGCGTATCTTCACGTCCATCGTAGTAAGCCTTTTATTTGCCAAGGTTATAACTGGGGGAATTTCCCCCGGCTACTTAGCCATCGATTTGACCCATTCTGCTACACGGTGATGGTCAGCTCTCAGGAGTCCTAGGTCTTCTCTCTGTGTATCTATTTTGGATTCCACCACCTCCCAAGATTCTGTGATTGCTTGTAGGGCCTTGGAGCGTAGGCCCTCCCCCATATGCTTTTAGTGAGGTCTGATGGCCATCAGTCTGTGAAGCATTCTCTGCCTCTTTCAGGTGCAACCCGCTTGCGTCTGTATCTTTTTAACTTGTGGTTTCCCCGTAGTGGTTTTGGTAAAGGAAACCCACTGGTATCCTCAACATGCAGGAGAGTGCGACTGCTGCCAGTCTTCAGTGGAGGCCCCGTGGGGTCGGTAAGGTGCAGCGCTCTATATTCTGTGGTCCCCCAAGTCTACTCATCGAGTGTGCTCTTAAGACCCTCTGCAGGTCAGTAATCTGGATTCAGTGGCGTCCACCTCTCGGGGAGCCCCTGGAATCACCAACATGGACTCTGAGCCTGCCCTCATAGATGCAGTGAGTGCAACAGCTTCAGGTCTCCCCTTTTTCAATGCTTAGGGCATTGGTGCCCGCTCTCCCCGCAAGGGCAGAGCTGCACCCTGCAACTGCTCACCATGAGGCCTCTGCGGGCTAGTCCAGTCACACCTCTAATCTGTCCATCTGCCCCCACTCAATGGTCATTCGCAATTTAAATGCAAAGTGATTTCTCTCAGGCTAAGAGTGCCAGTTGATGTGGTGGGCTATACTAGGCTGCTCCCTTAGGTGTTCCTCTGGTTCACTCCACGGGGCTAGTCGGCATCCCCCGCTGCAAAGCTGTGAAGTAAGGAAGGGTCCGTCCCCGGCCACAGAGCACCCTATCATTGACCCCAGTTCAGGGCACCACCCGTGGCTTCACCGCACAGAGACCGCTTGGGCCACGGGCCCCAATTCACCAGGTACCAGGCTCTACTCTGCTCCAGGGCAGTCCGCATCAGGTTACCACCAGCACCAGGCGATTCCTGCGGTCCAGGCCACCAACCATTAACCAGGGCTCAAGTTGGGCGATCCATCGGGCAATGGGGCAGCCCATCCACAAAGAGCACTGCAGGAAGGGGGCAGGGTCATAGCCGTCTCCTCACCACTGGCCACAAGCTAGGGCACCTCCCCACCAGCACTCTGAGGAGGCAGCCCTCACAGCATATCTCGGTCTCTGTGCCCTAACTCCCTCCAGCAGTCCAGGGCTCGTGCCACAGCAGATGATCCCCTGTCTGGGGAAATGGCACCCTTCAGCTGGGCCGAGAACCCCAGTCAGCGCTCCCTTGCAGCAGATTGGGCAAGCCTAGAGAGACTCAGGCAGTCACGGGTGCCCTACCACCGAGTACAGCCTTCCTAACCTTTGTTTCTCAGAGGCTCAACTCAGTACAGGCTGCTGTCTGGGCCTTTGACCAAATCAGGGGATTCCTGCACCAGGGAAATAGCATTCCGCGGCAGTGGCTGATCACACCAGTCCGTACCGCAGTGTAACAGTGCTAGGAAGCCAGGAGCCTCAGGCAGGTGCAGGTGCCCTACTGCAAATCGAGGTGTAAAGCACCCTTCTGACAGTGGTCCCACAGGGTGTCCTCCTACTGCGGGCCGCCTTTCATTCACAGGTACGCCCACCAAACGTGGACACCGAGCACCTGGGTGCAGGTGCAGCACCCCAGGCTGCTCGGTCTGTGATCCATGGTACTCCAGCGCACCGTCTGTCCTCTCCGGTCCACCATCCGGTATCGCTAGTCGCTCAGCCCCCAATGTGGCAGTCGAGTCCAGACCACTGCGCCAGCCACTAAAGGCACTCTCCAAGGGTCATAGTTGAAGGTAGTGGGCGCCATTTATTTGCTGCTGCTTCGTCGCGCTGGCACTAAACTCCACACCTCTACACCAGTGTGCCCTTTTAGCCTGTTAGGAGCCGCTCAGATGTTGGGAAGGGGCTCTCGGGTCTATTTTACGGTCCCAGAGTCTGCCTCATTTCATCAGGATGCCACTGGGTAGAGTGTCCCCAGCAGGAGCACTGTTTAGTGCTGCCTACTCCATCGGCGCCAAGCCACCCCAACTCCAATTGTTATTTATGTTGAGAAAGCAGGGTGGAACCTGTGCATACGTAAGAAGGTAAAATTGCAGACATACTGTTCGCTCACAATCTAAAATTAAACTCTGATCTTTTCATGGACGGTATTTGCTTTTTGTGAAACCAATGCATTTTTTCTATTCTGTGTACATGTTTTGAGTAAAGTCGATATTTTACACGAGTATTTCACTTTTCTGTTTCTGAAAAATCAAGCAGTTGAGGATCTAATGAAACACTAGCCGACCCATGTGTTGCTTGCTAACTCTTTTGCAGTGCACGCTATACAAGGATGGAAAACCGTTTTAGTGCTTCATTTAAAATGTTTTTGAATAACAATCAATATTAGGTGTATACAGTCTTTTGCTTTATACGTTTCCAACTGAAGAAATAAACGCCAGGATCAGTTTTTCATTGTCAACGAGTGTATAAATTGCTCAAGTTGGTACCAACAATTCGCCCTCACTGAACCGTTCAGTATTTCCACAAAAGAACGTTCTAGGCTCCCTGATGATGATAACGGTCGTTCGGTTATAAAGACACGATTGTTGATGCATAATACAGTGAATTGTCCTTATCCACTTGTCAACATTAGGTAGCTTCTGATTTCAGTTGTTGAGCTATAATACACCTCGTGGCCAGGGGCCCTGGGAAATTAATTTTGTGCATTTACAAGGGCACTGTAGGGAAACCTTTCATGTTTACATTGGGTTAGATTCCAGGTTCAGACGTTATGCTAAACTGCTTTAAAGAAAAGTCTTCAGACTATCACAAAAACATTAGCAGCACTACAACACATTCATATGTAGGAGCTGCACAGTCAAAGAAACGTTGCCCCCATTTAATGCAATTTTTCTGGAGCGATAAATATTGGATTGGGTATTCTCCCCATTATTAGTCCTCATTAATAGTAAGTCTCTCCTCCCCCCATACTTGTCTAATATAGTTTTACAAATATGTTTAGGCACTTATACGTATCAGAAATGCCTCCTTTACCAGATAAAGATTAGTAAAGTGGATCATGCTTTTTTAATTTGCCTCACTCCTGTTAATCTGATCAGAATTACTTCTTGATCGTAAATATTCAAAAAAACAACGTTTTGCTTGAAACCCGTAACTTTAGTTGATGGGTCACTGACACAGGCATCATGTTGCCAATTTTCATAATTTGACTTAATTCGACAGCCTCCATTCTGCCCAGAATGAGAAACAAACATTTGTGATCTCTTCAGGCAGATTGGAATTTAACCACAGCAGGAATAGTTCAACATGAGCTTTATACCTAGTGGAGGATAAATCTGGCAAAACTCTGATACTTAGAAACTAACCTTTTGGAAAAAAATTGCAGCTTTGAAACTGGGTAAAATCTCTATATAAATCATGTTCCTTTGTCATTTGACTATCACACAATTATAAAGTCCCGCATTCGAGGGTATTGCAGCCTCTTAAAATGCATAGTTTGGCAATGAAAATAATCCTCCATTTCCAGGAGGGTGACAACCCATCCAGCTCTCTTCAAATGTGAGCTTGGATTGTCCGTACGGTTTTATCTGCTGACTCAGTGAGTATAGATTTGCTGACACTTTCAGCTTTGTGGGCACCGATAAGGGTCCCAGTTCTTTAGTTAGTTCATGAAAAAATTAGGCTTGATGGGGAGTGCTGAAAAATAAATAAACCTTGAATAAGTAGAAGAGTTAACTCACTATTCATGAATTTGGGTGGATTATTCCAAAAAAGTCTAAGGGTTCAATATCTTCTGGTACTTGTGCAGACACCCTGTAACTGATGGATCAGTGAATCAACCAGGTAGCAGTTGTCCATGCCTCTCGACCATTCTTGTAACTGAGATGTGTACCAGTGCCTGTCCCTCTCAGCTAATAGGAAACCCAGGCTTAATAACATTACAGTTCGGCTCCTTCAGTAATTTCCAACCCCGACTATGTCCAATAGGAATGCCATTGGATCAAGCACCATGGGAAATCCAACCACTTTCAATGGGATGTGTCCCATCTTCTTGATATTTATGAATGACCAGGCACGCCCACACCATATGCAAGAAGTCAGTCATGGCTTCTGGACACCATTAGCAATTTGACAAGGTGCCTCAGCATGCCTGCCACCGTTTACTGGGTGTATAAAACACTGGTTAGTTATTTGCACTGCGTCAAATGGAGCCTATGCAAGATGGGAACTTCCCTAGGTACCATTTTTCTACAGTTAAGCCTACCTCAGTCAAGGGCCTTACATCCAGTTCCCACTTTTTATTCAGTGACCCAAGACCGTTAGAGGCATTAAAGCTCGTTTTTTTTGGCTTGGGCATGCCTTTTGGCCTCCGTATTACCAACTGTGATTTTAGTCTCCAGTTTCGGCTATATGTATTTATATAATTATGATTTAATGAAGCTGTTATTCTGTCATCAACTCAAAGTAAGATTTGATATGGTCAACTTCCAAACGTCTACAAGGGTAGATACACCATCCCTTGTACACTGGGAGTTTGCCCATCTTCTTCTTGTGAGCACCTGGTGCCAACACAAAAAGACCACTTGTGCAGCTGGGGTAAAGTCTTCTGGCAGGCCACCACCGTACTGCAGTTTCATCACCAGATAATTTTCTCTCCCTCTCCCCCCTCCATTTAAGATGATTTGTCCTACAGAGTAATATGATTTGATAAACCTAGCGTGCCTCTATCATGCCTAAACCCGATTGTGTCTGAACAACTCATTCCTTTACCACGCATGCCTTTACCACACAATTTCGTGGCAAAAGTATTACGGGTATAGGATGTGTGGTAAAGATCTTTTTTTTAATTTATTTTTATTTAGCATTTATTTCAACAGTCAGCTGTACAGTGAGCAAAATAAATAGAAAAATCAAACAGGTAAGTAAGAATATCATTAACAAAGAAAATAAGGAAGGATATCACATGATAAATAATGCTTCTAAAATGCAAACAATTAATGTAAGGTACTTAAATCATATTAAATCCAATTGGTTATAGGCTCCCATATTTTCAGACCTTGTGACCTTCTTTTTATCCCTTTCAGTTTATACATTGCAATTTCTAATCGATATATAGAGCGCAATTTGGATCGCCAGTGATGAAAGATTGGAGGTTCAACATCAATCCATCTAGAAGTAATACAATAACGAAAAATTGACATACAAATAAACAAAAAAGCTTCTTCGGCTGTCGATCTAATACCGATGTAATCCATTTGAATGCCTAGGATTGCTAATTCAGGGGTTAGTTTAACATCAAGTCCTAGGCTATTATTAATAAAAGATTCTATATCAGCAATAAATCGGGAAAGTTTCATACATTTTAAAAAACATGTGAATAGAATCAGCCCCGGTCTCATCACAACGGTTGCAGCTATCACCAATACCTGTTTTCCATCTCGCTATTTTAATAGGGGAATAATAAAAATAAAAAATTGACATGTAATTTTGTCTTTGAAGTGAGCCATTAAAAAAAATCTTAATTGATAATTCAATAGATCTTCCTATGTCAACATTCTCAAGTTCAAATTTCCTTTGCCATTTGCTCTCTACTAACAAAAGATCATCTTCAATTTGATTTATAGCAGTAGCATAAACTAAACCTATTTTTTTAACTTTCTTTCTTATTTCTAAAATAGAATTTTTATTCATACAGCTATGATCTAGAAGGCCTTTAGATTCTAAGAAACTCCGAATTTGGAGGTATTTGAAAAAATCATATTTGGATAAACCATATTTAACTTGGAGATCAAAAAAAGAAATGCATTTAGAGTCTTGATATAAATCTCCTAATACATGAATTCCAAATACATGAATTCCAGATTGATACCATCTTTTGCTAATTTGATCATAAAAACTGCTGGCAAACTATGATTATTTAGAATAGGAGAATAATAATGAAGTTCTTTTAAACCTACCATTTTCCTCCTTATTTGCCGCCAAACAGTAAATGCCGCTAATACAATTAAATTTTTTTTGTGTGTGTAATTACTGGGTTCTATGATTTTTACCAAACATTGTGATACTTTATCACCTAGTAGTAAATCATAGACTGACGGATATACTGATTCCTCAATAATGACATCCCTAAAAAGTAATATACCCATATGTCTTAAAAAAATAAGCCAATAATGCAGCCGGAAGTTAGGGACTCTCCAGCCGCCTCTTATTCTTGGCAGAATACACCATTTTAAAGCCCGCCTTGAGCGATGATAGCCCCAGAGGGACCTAGATACCATTCTATCACTTTTGGTAAAGTAAAATGAAGAAATTAACAAAGGAATTGTGCGAAATAAGTATAAAAACTTCGGGAAAATTAACATTTTAATAATATTAACACGGCTGAACAAGGAAAAATGTAAGTTATTTAACCTTTCTAGCACCTTATTAGAAGATGTTAAGACGGGCTCGATGTTAAGACGTATAATGTCATCAATCTTGGGGGAAATAGTTATCCCCAGGTATTGAGCTTCTGGAGCAAAAGCTATTTCATGTGGTCGCCCCCATTCCGAGTGAATCAATTGAGTTTTAGTTATATTTAATTTATAGCCAGAGAGTGCGCCAAATTCTTCAGCTAAACTAATTATTTTTGGGAGTGCCCGTCTGATATTTGTGGTAGTAATAGCGGCATCATCTGCATAAGCAAATACTTTAAAACGATTCTCACCGATTGTTACAGGAATGATGTCTGTTGCAGTGCATAGTTTACAAAGATAGGGTTCTAAGTATAAGGCAAACAACAAGGGGGAGCTAGGACAACCTTGCCTTGTCCCCCTTGTTATGGAAAAGCCTTCAGAATTAGTATCTGTTACCCTAATGACTGCTTTAGGATGGGAATAAAGAGCTTTGACTGCAGTAATATATGGATGTGGAAATCCCATCCAAATTAGTACAGACCACAGAAACCCCCAGGTGACCCTATCGAACGCTTTTTCAGCGTCCAACAGGGCCACTGCAACGGGAGACTCTGGCCTGCGCCCAATCCAGCAAGGCTATTATTATTTTTACATGATCGATAGTGTCTCTTTTAAAGATAAATCCGTGTTGTCTGATATAAACCAAAGATGGCATCAATGTATTTAGTCTATTAGCCAAAATCTTAGAAAAGATTTTGCTGTCGGCCGTTATAAGAGAAATAGGTCTATATGAACCTAACTCTTCACTATTTTTACCTTTCTTTTTAAAAATGATTATTGTAGCAAACGACCATGATGCTGGTGGATGACCTGCGAAAGCAAACTGAAAAATCTTGGTCAATTCTGACTTCAAGACATTCATAAAGACCCCATAAAATTCGAATGGAATTTGATCCGGTCCCATTGCTTTTCCGGCAGCTAAGCTAAGAATGGCTGTTTCAATTTCTTCCCAGATAACTGGAGCACTAAGTATCTCTTTTTGTTCAATCGATAATTCAGTTTTATGAATTTCTTCAAGATATTGTTTAATATCTGAATCGGATGGTTGGTTGACTTGATGATATAATATTTTATAAAATTCATTAAATGCTACCACTATATCGCCTTTCGAGGTTTTGGCACTTCCATTTATATCGAAAATTTTAAAGATCTCATTGGACATTGGGCGCTGACGAAGGCTTTGAGCCAGAACTTTCCCTGTTTGTTCGCTTAGTTCATAACTTTCTGTGCGATATTGAGAGAAGCGTAAAGCTACCTGATCAGCAATATGGGAATAAACTTGACTACTTTTGATGGATAGATCAAGTTGAGATTCTTCTACATTTTTATTATTTTTAATATTTTCTGCTAGTCGTAATTCTGCTTCTAGAACAATATCAGTCTTTTTTTAAAATTTATCCCGATTGCATTTCTGTTGAAAATTCGAATACTTTAAAGTTTCACCTCTTATAATAGATTTAAATGTATCCCAGACTATTAGAATTGATGCGGATTCATTATTTATCTGAAAGAACTCTTGAATAATATTCGTCATGAAGAGTATATAATCTTGTTGTAGTAGCAGGTTCCTCTGAAACGACCAGGTTGATTGCGGGCATGGCCCAATAGATGGCAAATTAAGGTAAGAAGAACAGGGTTATGGTCTGACAATAGTTTCGAAAGAGCTTTTATTTTATATTTATCAGAAAAGAACTGGGAGAGAAAAAAATAATCAAGACGGACAAATTTCCTATGTGGGGCGGAAAAAAAGGTGTACCCAGGAACTGCGGAATGTAAGGTGTGCCAAGCATCAGAAAGGCCATTGTCTATTACCAAAGACCTTAAAGCCTTAAATGTCCGTGATTTGGAGCCTACATAGCTTTCATTTTTCCTAATATTAAAACTAGCTTCCAAATGAATGTTTAGATCTCCGCTAAAAATAATAGGAGTATTACATAATGCAAGCTCCTGATTTAGAGAATTAAACAGCTCTGAGTCATCCAGATTGGGGCCATAAACAGAATAAATCATAATCTTGTTCTGAAACACTAAAATTTCAGCCGAGGCCCACCTACCCCACTTATCAGCTGATGTCTTAAGAACAATACCTAAATTCCGCCTAATAAGTATAGCTACTCCTCGTTTAATTCCTGTCTTTTTAGAACAAATCAATAAGTCTAGTCCCAGATTCTTTATTAAATCTCTTTTCCCCCAAGAAACATGCGTTTCTTGAAGGCAAAGAATATCAATTTGTAACAAGTATATCATTTTGGCTAGGATTCCTCTTTTTTTGCCATCGTTAAGACCATTAACATTAAAGGTACGAATTCTAATTTCCCTACCCATCAGGAAAAGTAGCAGTTAAACATCGCCAAATTATCACCAAAAACCAGACATTTATTATTCTTGCCAAGTGAGAATTTCTTCAACTGAGATCTCCTTATTATACTATTATCAAAGCTTTTGCTAAAACAAACTAAACTATCTAAAAAAAAAAGACCGTACACAATAAGTACCGTAATATACAAATTTTGCTCAGTTCCAACTGCTGTTGAGTTACACCCCCACCACCACCCCCCCACTCCGCCCACCCATCCACCCCACCCACACCCCCATCCCACCTTATGAGGCACAGGGACAGCCAGTCCCTGGGATCAGAGTGCTTTCCCCCCCACCTCCCAACTGACTTGAGGAGAGAAAAAAATCAAAATTAAACAAGAAGAAAAAAACCCAAGCAGATTGACAGCCTAGCCCAGCCAGAACCAGCCTGGGAATTCCAAATCATCATAGTTAGTTACACTAAAAATGAAACCATACATGACTATACATGATTGTACTTATCTATACACACTTAACAAATGATCATAAAGAAGCTAGGTATTCTTTAGCAACAATTTCAGATACAAAGAATCTCGTTTGTCCTTTTACAGTAACTTTAAGTTTAGCTGGATTCTGAAGGTAGACTGTGGCACCCTTTTCCTGAAATCCAGAGATTAGCTTCCTAAGATGCCATCGTTTAGACACGGTTGCCTAACAAAAGTCAGGTCTAACAAAAAAGCTGCACCCTTTTGCAGAGCGTTTTTTGTCAGGTCTGGCTAAGTCAGAGACGGCTTCTCTGGTCAAAAAGTTGTTGAATCTAACCAAAATCGCTTGTGGGTAATCTCCTTCTTTTGGTTTTGATTTTAAAGAAAAAGGGAAACTATGAGCACGTTAGATTACCACTGGCCAATCCCAAGAGGTGAGTTCAGGAAATGTTGAGCAAAAAAGGTCACAAACAAATTTCCGAACATCAGATCCACCTAGATTTTCTGGAACCCCTAAAACTCGTAGATTGTTCCTCCGGGACTTATTTTCGAGCTCAGTGAGTTTAAAACTAATATCGTCTCGTTGTGCTTTAACTTGCTTAAGTTCATTTTTTTGAGCAGCTACTTCGTCCTCTAAGGTGGATATTCTATTCTCAGCCTCGGATACCCTTGCCGACATATCAGTACATATTTTGGTGATGCGACGAACAGCATTTTTAACCTTTTGGCAGGTGGCTTGGGCACGTGCAATCTCGATTTTAGTGTCAGACCGATGTGCTAACATAGTTTGATAGATTATTGGAAGTGTCACCTCCGGATCAGAACTGGAGTTAGTGGTTTCTGAAAGTACTTGTTCATTTATCGAGCATGATTGTGCAGATTGCTGATCTTCCAGATTGCTAGATTTGTTTCTCGAGGCCGGTAGTTTCCTCAGCCGGTGTTTCTTGACTGTGATAGTTGAACCGGGCGAAATCTCACTGACCCCGTCATCTTCTTCCTCTTCCATTCTACTATCTTCTGCGGGATAATCAGCCCAATCTTTGTCCAGGCTCTCATCAGATGTTAGATCAGACATAGGAAAAAAAAATTCATTAGCCTCCTGTATAGTGACTTGATTTGAAGTTTTGTTAGTTTCGTAGAGTTCACTGGATTCTACCGCTAAGTTAGTTATGTTCCCCTCAGATATAGTAAGGTTTTTGGTAGAAGTTTCAGTTCCAACTGCTCCATTAAGTTCAATGGGGACTACAGGTCCCAGAATGCCGTTTGTTGACGAGTCAATATCTAGCCTGGAGTCTGTGTCAGATTAAGTCTGGGGCTATATCCAATTCAGTTATGGTTTCAGTTCCAGGTTCATTAACCCCGGTCTCCCCAGAAACTTGAAAATTCCCAGCTGGGCCTTCTATACTCTCTGAAGCAGACGATAATACGCCATCTGAGTGGCTAATTTGGGAAGAAAGTTCTGCATCAGATTGAGAAGTTGCTAACTAGGCTCCTCGAGAGGTTACAGGTGAGCACTGCACTAGAGCATTTTTTGCTGCCTGTTTTTCAAAAAGAACAGGCAAAGTTTGTGCTATATAATTACTAGTGTGCTCTCCTCCCCTTTTTGTTAATGAAGCAACAGCAGACTCACCGGTTTTTTGAGCACCCCGAGCTGAGCCAGCAGTAACAGTCTCTTCAGCTCCAAGAAGAGAAGAGAAGAGAAGAGAAGAGAAGAGAAGAGGTGTGGCGCCGCGGCTAGGGCGACTGACTCCGGAATCTGGGGATCACGGTTCGATCCCCGTGGCCGGCGGCAGGTTAGCCCAGCACCATGTGACTCTGGGCAATAGCTTGCTTAATCTTCCCAACGGCCCCCAGCGCCTAGAGACCCTTACGGGCGATTGTGCGCTTTACAAATGTGGATTATTATTATTATATTCACGTCCGGTACCGCTACAGATTTCAATTTGCCGCTCCTGGTGTTGGGCAGTTTCGGCTGTGCGTTAGCTTTCTTTGGAGGCATTTTAGTGAAATGCTGAAAAATGCCAAACGATGACTGACCGGGACGCCGGGAAAGAAATCGCCAATGTCGGTATGCGTGCGGGGAAAACCGCTGGAAGCAGAGCAAGAGAAGCAGCTGCATCAAATGTCAAACACCAAATCCTGGCGTCGGACCAAAATCCTGGCGTCGGACACGAAGAGAGATCCTGAACGGGAGCCAGGAGCCAGAAGCTGGGGGAGCCGGGAGAGACGGAGTGCCGTGAGTTCAGCAATTGGCAATGCGGTAATAGAATCAAAAGAAAAACTGATATCAGACAGCCCGTCTTCACAAACTTGGCATCAAGAAGGCCTCATGGTTCAACGACGACCTCAAAAAATCCAAGAAACTGTGCCGCTCCCTTGAAAAGGCCTGGAAAAAAGACCCATCCACCAGTAACAAGGACGCCTTCAAAAGCGCCATCCGTACTCACCACCAACTGATCCGAAAAGCCAAGAAAACAGCATTCAAAGATCGACTTGACAACAGCGCCCACAACAGCAAGGAACTTTTCAACATCGTCAAGGAATTTTCCAACCCCTCGACCAACTCCAACGACATCACCCCCTCTCAAACCCTCTGCGATTCCCTAGCCTCTTTTTTCCACAACAAGATTGCTGACATCCACAACAGCTTTGACAACCAACCCGGAAGCCAACCCACCCTACCATCAGCTGACCATCTTCCCCCCCGTTAACACCCTCAACGCCTGGAACCCAATCTCCACTGAGGACACCATCCGCCTGATGAATTCCATCCACTCTGGATCCCCCACAGACCCATGCCCCCACCACATCTTCAACAAAGCAGACTCCGTCATAGCTCCGCACCTCCGAGACGTCATCAACTGCTCCTTCAACTCCGCTACCTTCCCAGAAGATTGGAAACACGCTGAACTCACCGCCCTTCTGAAAAAACCAACAGCAGACCCCACCGAACTCAAAAACTACCGCCCCATCTCGCTTCTCCCATTCCCGGCCAAAGTCATCGAGAAAGCTGTCAACAACCAGCTCACCGCCTTCCTCGAAGCCAACAAATCCCTCGACTCCTCACAGTCCGGCTTCCGAGCCAAACACAGCACTGAGACTGCCCTCATCGCAGCAACAGACGACATTCGAACTCTACTGGACAATGGAGACACAGTCGCCCTCATCCTCCTCGACCTCTCCGCAGCCTTCGACACAGTCTGCCACAGCACCCTTTTACAACGCCTCAGAAACATCGGAATCCAAGGAAAAGCACTGGAATGGATAACCTCGTTCCTCACCGGAAGAACCCAGAGAGTCCGCCTCCCACCATTCAAGTCCGAGGCCTCAATCATCTGCGGCGTACCACAAGGATCCTCACTCAGCCCCACCCTCTTCAACGTATACATGAGCCCCCTCGCGGCCATCGCCCGCCAACACAACCTCAACATCATCTCCTACGCGGATGACACTCAACTGATCCTATCTCTCACCAAGGACCCCAGCACCGCTAAAACTAACCTACACGAAGGAATGAAAGAAGTCGCCTGAAACTGAACTCAGATAAAACAGAAGTCCTCATCTTAGGTAAATCCCCCTCTGCATGGGACGACTCCTGCTGGCCGGAAGCCCTCGGAAATGCACCCATCCCGACAGACCACGCACGGAACCTTGGCGTCATCCTGGATTCTTCACTCTCAATGAACAGACAAGTCAGCGCCGTATCCTCTTCCTGCTTTAACATTCTTCGCATGCTCAGAAAAACATTTCGCTGGATCCCCTCCGAAACAAGGAAAACAGTCACCCACGCTCTAGTCACGAGCCGACTGGACTACGGAAACACCCTCTACGCAGGTACCACCGCTAAACTCCAGAAGAAACTACAACGAATCCAAAACGCCTCAGCCAGGCTCATATTAGACATCCCACGCAACGAACACATCTCTGGTCAACTTAAAGACCTCCACTGGCTACCCGTCAATAAGAGGATCACTTTCCGACTGCTTACCCACGCACACAAATCACTCTACGACATCGGACCAGATTGCCTCAACTCTCGACTTTCCTTCTACTCCCCCTCCCGCCAACTTCGCTCTTCCAGCCAAGCCTTCGCCACTGTACCTCGCATCAACAAAACCACCATGGGAGGCAGATCCTTCTCATACCTGGCTGCCAAAACATGGAACTCACTCCCCGCTTACCTTCGCCTCACCCAGAATCACCTTGCGTTCAGAAAGCAGCTTAAAACGTGGATATTTGACAAATAATCCACCTCCCCTTCCTAAGCGCCTTGAAACCCTCTGGGTATGTAGTGCGCTATATAAATGGTATGTTTTTTTTTTTTTTTTTTTTTTTCAGGAAAAAGGCAAAGCTAAAACGTATTTCCTATTTCACTGCCAATCCATTCTTCCTTCAAGTCGGGAGCGGGGGAGAGAGCAGCTCACACCGCTAGCGTAGCGGCCGCCATCTTGCCTCGGGCCAATGTGTGGTAAAGATCAAACACTATGTCACCTGCCCTTAGCCTTAACAACTACTTGACTTACTGAGCCCTAAAAGCATCTCTGCCTCCAAATGCCAGAACTACCCCAACCCCCCTAAAAAGTACCCCACTCTGAGCCCTTAAAACTACCCCGATCCCCTTGGGCACCAAAAAACAACACCGAGCCCTAAAAACTACCGACCCCCCCCCCCCCCCCCCCCTTCAATTAACGAGGGTACCTCAAAGACAGGAGGTGGTGATCCCCTTAAAGGCTACCCTGCCATCTTGTAGGCCCTTCGACCAAATCCCTGGACCAGTGGATCATGTCAGATCTACTGAGCCCGTGGCTTGAGTGCCAGGGTAATCTGGAGAGGTGACAGTAGCCAACCATGTTGGGCACCTTTCTTGGTGTCAAAAGGGGAGGAAGGAATCCCTCCATTTACTTTTACTCTGGCTCTAGGTTTGTCATAGAGGGTTTGACTGCATTTGGCCAGAGTTCATTTTTTCAGAACTAAAAATAAATATTCCTAATCATTGAATTTTTATATTTCCGGAATCAATTAATAAATGCCGCTCAGGCCTGTTTAAAGTCACGCACCTGACAGCAAATTTTGAAATCTCCTGATATTGTCTAGTAGTTTTCTCTAGCACGAAATAATTTGATTCTGGGTGACGTAGGGATCAGATTAACTCATTGTTGCATCACCTGCACCTCCGCCGTAATCTTTGTCTCAGGGTTAATGAGTGAAATTGATCTGTTTAACGCACTGTTGCCTCGCGGGTTCGCAGGTTTCAGCACTGCCATGATTGTGGCAGTACAGTAATCACCTGTAGTGATTTATGAAAATAATCTCTTGTCGTAGTAGGCTTGCTGTGACATGAGAGATTATATTCATACTGCACTTCATGCAGATTATCAAGATCCCTCTCTGAACGCAGCCTTTACCCTGCAGACTTGAGGACAGCTATCCCTTCATGTTAATTACTGAAGAGACACGTTCTGTGGAATCACCTTAGGTCAGATATCTTACATAATTGGCTTGAAAAGGCCCAAGGCCTGCGTTCCAACCAAGGAGCGAAACACGTGTTGGCTGTACCAAATATTGCATTGCTACGAGAAATACACCAAGAATAAACTAACAAAGGCTAAATCTACAATAATTTACATTATTTTTAATTGGTGTCAATCTATTTGTGTACAATGAATTCATTTATTATATTATGAGTGGGTTAAGGGGGGGGCGTGGTCTGCCTTCGAAACAATGCATCAGTACACCCCAAGACATTTCCTCATCAATTTAAACCGGCATCTACATGGGTTTTTAGGGTCCACAAGCTTTCGCCCTTCCAAAAGGAATAAAAGGTATGGGTCTCCTCTTTAAGGTGCCAGTGTTGCCAAGCATCTTGAAGACATACAGCATTTGATCGTTTTCGGAGCAGGGAGGATCAGTGTGTTTGCCTAACTCCACACATAGGCAGTATGTATCAGCATCCATAATGGCATTTTGGACCATCCGCACACTCCTGATCAGTGTGTGCTGTATGATCCATTCAGTTAGGAAATACATGTTACCCTTTCCTGTGTGGGAGTGCATAAACAATCAGGGTACATTTATGGCCATAGCAAGTTCTTTTAAGTTTCAAATCTCCCTTCTTTGTCTAGCTGGGTACTGGCTACCATCAAGGGATATTACTCTCTCTGATAAGAATAGCTTGAATCCCAGGGTAAGCCAGCCTGGAAGACTCTAGAGTATCCGCATTTACCAAAGAAGTTGCATCTAGTGCCCAGCAAGTGTGTTTCTTGTAACATCATCACCTGTGGGTGACTCTCTTAATGTATTGTAGCCATGAACACCTTTTTATTTTAATGTTCAGACCATTGATGTTCAATGAAAATGCCTTTCCTTATTGGGCTCACCATGCTCAAGTAGTTTCCAGCCTCACATTTGTGAACAGTTTTGAACAACCATCCCCCTTAACCCGCTTCTCATACTTCACTCCAGAAGAGACTGTTCCCTAATGCAGACTTTTCACATTACACACTTTCTGCATCACTCCGAAATGGTAGATAATCACCCCCTAGAACTAAAATATTAACTTCTAAAAAAAAGAATGGGGAAAGTGGAAAGAAGCGGCAGATTGAGAACAGGTATAGAACCTCTGACATTCTCAGTATAACACATCATAAAAGCACATGTAAATTTCAGGTTGAGTAGGTATTGGTGTCTTTTTATCATAATATCACATTGACCATCTTCTGTAGCTCACCCTGGCTAACCAGTACCTCTGTCCTCAGCCATGTCTGGCATTTAGTGCTGTTTTTTGTGTGGACCTTGTCAGTTCTTGTTGCTGGAAGGTTGAACCGGACTTCGTTTGAGGCCGGCAGCTGTCACGCCCAGGGACCAAGCCACAAGCCATGCCTCCTTCTGTTCTTTTGATTAAGGTGTTCCTTCTTTTCTGCCCCAGCGTTGCTGGGTGCTTGTGAAACCTCCACCTTCACCCATATTGCTCTCTCCTCACTGTTCGTATTCCTCCTCCTTTTTAGGTCTCGTGGCGAACAGCGCGTCAGCGCTGTGTCCGCCAGGAGATCTTTTGTTACTGACTCTGCTTCCCAGGAGACAGCACCTGGCCGCGCGCATCTCGCAAAAGGAGATCGGCGCAGGCCATCGCGCGCTCGCCGTATCTGTCTCCTGGGAAGCGCATACATACACAGGCACACTTCCCCCTGCACGCATGCGCACACACACACGAGCGCACATGCACGCACACATACAGACACCCCCACCCCATGGTGTCGCACACATGCACACTCTCGCACGCACACACAAGCGCACCGAGAGACCCCTCCCACTTACCGCCACTACGGACTTCTTCAGCCTCGGCGGGGCTCCCAGTCACCACCGCTCCTCTGGCAAGGCACTCCGTGGGCTCGGGCTTCAAAAGACGGAAGTCCCGCCCCACGATAGGTTTCGTTTTCTTTGATGTTGAAGTTCCGCCCCACGATAGGTTTAGTTTTCTCTGATGTTGAAGTTCCGCCCCACGATGGGTTTCGAATGCTGAAAGGCTGTTAATATGCAGATGGTGCAGAGGTGAAGGGGCTGATTGTTTCCGGTAAGGCTCTCCCATATCTGGAGTTAAAATTCATCTTAAATTCACTGGCAATTGTGGAACTTAAAATGAAGTATGGCATGCGGGAACACGTGTGTAGGCTGTGAAAGTACACAAAAAGCAAAGAACTTCACAGCGTACGGAATTATATTTCATTTGAGTTTATGGGCAACCCATTGCAGCTGGAGGTCTTCTCCCGGCATACACTTTGTGTTATACCGTGTTATACCGTAGAGTGCAGGTGCCGTAGGTGCAATGTGGAACCGCAGAAATACAATCAAAACAAGGTTTTTTATTTATTATGTGGGATCTCCCACTCTTCAATCTCACTGTTACTTTTGGAGTCGAAGCAACTTCAAACGTTTCATCACTCACTTTTGTCAAACTTTTTATGGTTCGATTTCCTTCCGCAAGTTTACCAAGCACCTGCTGCACTTGAATATGCAGAGTAGTGAGTGCAGGGAGTAGTGAGTGCAGGGAGTAGTGAGTGCAGGGAGTAGTGAGTGCAGGGAGTAGTGAGTGCAGGGAGTAGTGAGTGCAGGGAGTAGTGAGTGCAGGGAGTAGTGAGTGCGCAGAGTAGTGAGTGCGCAGAGTAGTGAGTGCGCAGAGTAGTGAGTGCGCAGAGTAGTGAGTGCGCAGAGTAGTGAGTGCGTAGAGCCATTAGTGCACACCAATTGTTAACGCATCCTTAAATAACTATTGTAGCAATCGCAGTATGGCGCACTTTACTTTCAAACATATTCATCTAAAGCGCAGCATGCCACCACTGCTACAAAAATAAATACACATTTTTTTGGGCCTACAATTTATAGACTTTTGGTGCAATTGGTGTTGCAATATTAAGCAATGCCAATAGCTCAAACTTAATTAACACGAGACCTATTGCATTGTAAATGCTTGTTTTGTATTCTTTTTTTTTTTTCCCCTCTCGCCCCCCTCCCGCATTCCTCCCTACCATTTTTGTTATTTCACATTGGTAAAGAGCAAAGTAGGTATCGGAGTGCATACACTAGGTAATATTTATTTTTGTATGAACTGGAAGATGAAGTGCTTTTTTTGTTAGGTGAGGTGGTCAACTTTGGTGTAATTTTGTTCTCGGTATACCATCTGTTTTTCGCTTGGATCCTAGGTGATTTCTGCTGGCAGTTCTGAGGTAAAGTGCAGAATTGCATTTGAGGTATTATGTGGCTACATTGCCAGGCAGTGTGAACCGGGCCTCAGTGGGTGCCACGCCTCTGCAGCTTTTCAGGGGTATGAAGTAATTTGAACAGCGGTATTGTTACAGCCTGAATCTATTTCCCAGGGTAACTTCTTCAGAGGCACAACGCTATGGCCGGTCAGCAGACATTAGTGCTCCATAGAATTCAGGGGTAGATTGTCCGTTTTATGTTTAGCCTGCGTCTTTAGTTGTAAAGGAAGTGGTTGTATTCCCTCCTATGGCTGACAGTGTGAGCCGACAAGGTGGCACTGCTCGACTGGTTTCTCAACAGGTCCGATTGTTACATGGTTTTCAACTCTATAATGTCCGGTGAATAAATACTGGACGGGTTCTTCAGTACAGCCACTCCAAGGAGGATGGTTAGAAGAGTAGCAGCAGAAGTTGTGGGGGTGTTAGCTATGTGCGTCGAGGATGGCTCACGTTAAGGGGCGCGAACTGGAGTAGCGCGGCGAGTAAGTTGTATTTTTGTGACCGTTGTGCCAGTGATGTAACTTATAGTGACTGATCATAAGCTTGCTCAGCCTAATCATTTCAGAACTGAAGCATGTTCCCTATTCTTAGAACAGAGCCACAGTTGTTGCTTATTTAGGCAATTATCACCCATGGAGTCGGGGTGGCAGGTGTAGTGTTACATTTGGTAGGCAGCTCCGGTCAATGACAGAAGCTGTAGATTACCAGTAGGCACCACGCTAAGCTAAGCACCAATTTTCCGCTTGCGGAACCTTGGTTGTTGCTTATTTACTCCTGCAACTATCGCCCCATAAGTCCGACTTGTTGGGGTAGTGTTACTTTTGTAGTACATATCTCGAGTGTCAGGGACTGTCCAGGACTATGTGGGGAACACAGAGAGGGACTTGGGCAAGAACTGGGAACGCGGTAGAAAAACGTAAACCGAAAGAGAAGTACAGCACTGCCCAGGATCATACGGGTAGTCAGGAGAAAAAGGGATCCAAAGGGGAAGCCTGTAGAAGTGAACAAGATGGGTAAGACTCAGAAAGGAAGGGCACTCACGAGGCAATTTAGCATTCAGACTAACTACACCCAGGACAGACGTGCAAGACATTTATATAATACAACATTAACAATAAAGGGAAGTGTGGGGTAAAGCACTCAGGAGCTCCACATGGTAAGACTGAAGCTCAGTAAGTTTCTCACCCACAATTGCTGTTACAGATACTGACTGCAAATACCCACATGTAGGATATGCATGCAAAGGCAGGGTCAGTTTCTCACCCACAATTGCTGTTACAGATACTGACTGCAAATACCCACATGTAGGATATGCATGCAAAGGCAGGGTCAGTGGAGCGTATACCTATGGTGATGTTATAAATGTAACTCAAAGACAATACTCACAGTGAACAAGAAATACCACCTAGGTAGTCAGCTGAGCCCACGAATCCTGGTGATCAAACAGGAACACGCAAGGCAGTAACAGCAAGGGGGTAGAACTAAACACGAGCACAAAAGACCAGGAACTAGCAAGGAGGAGTGCTTAACAGGAAATGAAGGAAATCACAGGGCAAACTTGGCAGAAAACAGGTAACAAACATACAAGGTAACAGAAGCAAGACAGTAGAATAGAAAGACAGCAAACTAGGAACTGGACCCAAGGAATTGGGAAGACAGACACTGACTGGAAAGGGATGTACAGAAAGGGGGGGTTGCAAAGGGTATACTAGAATAATGCAGGTTAAGGAATCAAGAAAACAAAAGTAGCATAGACGGCAGTGCCGGGGCAGGAACAAGAAGTCAGCTAAGGCTTGGGAGTCAAGGCAGCACTGCAGACAGTGCCGGTTCAGGAACAGGGAATTACCAAAGCTTCAGGAGTCAAGGTAGCACTGCAGGCAGTGATAGTTCAGGAACAGGGAAATTACTAAAGCCTAAAGGAGCCAAAGTAGCACTGCAGGCAATGTTGATTCAGGAAACCGGGAAATTACTTTAGCTCAGGAGGCAAGGTAGCACTACAGGCAGTGCTAGTTCAAGTAACAGGACATAACTACAGCTCAGGAGTCCAGAGAGCACTGCAGGAAGTGCTAATTCAGGCACAAGGAATAGCTATATCTCAGGCACTCAGAAAACAAGGTAACACTGCAAGCAGTGCTAATTCAGGAGAAGGGAAACTGCTGTAGTTCAGGAACAGGGAATACTGCGGCTCGGGGTAGCACTGCAAGCAGTGCTAATTCAGGAACAAGGAACAGGAACACAGCAGCAGGTCAGAAACAAGGCATAACTAAAGCTCAGGAAACAAGAATAGCAAAAGCTCAGGAGCACTGGAAACAAGGATCGGTCTCACCGGTAAACGGCTACAATGACCAACCCTGGGCTGAAGGGAGCTGGTGCTTAAAATAGCTCTCAGTAATCACATGCATCAGGTGTGAGCAGGCTAGCAGCAGCCAGCCAGAGGTGAGCTGAATTCCTCCACCCATCCTTGGCCTGCAGGGGCGGAGACAAAGCAGTCAGCAGGGAATTCTGGGTAATGGAGTTTCAGGCATGAGTAGGCTGGCTTCAAGTATAAGCAGGCTGGCTTTCACAAAACCCAGCATGGATTGGGAATGCATGTCAATTCCCAATAAGTCTCCAAATGGCTGCAAGTCAGGATATGCATGCAGAGGAGGGTCTGGAAGCTTATTGGAAGACTGGAGAGTCCCACAGTTCAGCCCCCTGGTGGTGGACACAAGAACACAGTGAGCAAATCACAACATCGAGCCAATAACTGAAGCAGCAAAGTACAGTCAGTGGCACACTTTTCCCAGAAGGCTCATATGGTGTGGTGCGAGGTTATGATTCTTCAACAATTAGATGTCACCATCTATGTAATTGGCCACTCTAACTGTCCGCAATCAAGCAGCCTGGTAAGAGATGGGCAGAACACTGCAGAGTAACCCGCAATCCTTAAGAGATAGATTGGGCAGATGGAAATCACATGGGGCAGCTATTTTAAGGCCATCCCATCTGGGAGTGTGCCGTCCACTCAGCATTTTATCCTCCTGGGATTGATATAATGGGTACCAGCAAAGGGAGATAGCATGAAACACTTGTGAGGCAGTGCCAGGCTATCCCTAGGAGTGAAGGTGCGCACACTCACAGGGTACGTTGGCCCAGGCTGCGTCATTCACAGTGCCCTACTGTTCTCCCTCTTGGGAAGGCCAGGAAACAGGTAGAGGGTAGCAGCTGCCAGACACAGCGAAGATATAGCGGATTTCGGTCTGAAGCGCTAGGTAAAACACACTAATTGGGAAGGGTTTATAGTCTTCAGACCCTACATTTATTCAGATACCCCCCATCTTTACCGTCACTGTGTTATCACCGAGCACAAGCTTGCCACCCCCCTCCCACCTTGGCAGCACGCACAGACTCAATCCCTCAGCACACTTGCCTGGGTTTGTGGTTAGGGTCAGTGTTGAACTGAGAAGGGGAGCCAACGGTGCAGCACCTCTGGGGGTCGCCATGTAGGGCCGGATGGCGTTCTCACTGATCGGATCCCCACAACGTGTTGAAGCGTTCCCATGCTCTTTCTTCCGAGGGTCCGATGCAACTATCAACCATTGTCGAGGGCAGGCGATGGGTCCAGTGTTACAAGTTGTTTTAATAGAGGGATAGAGGATGAAGACCCTGAAAGGTGTGGCACGTTATGCCAAGAAGTGTTTACAGCTTACATGTTTTAACCCTATCCCATGATAGTCTAATCGTCCAGGCCAGAATCATGGGGCCACCGGGTGGCTCAACAAGGTACGTTTTATCGTACAGAGGGCACAGTTGGTTTGGTGCAGGGTAATTCCTCCCTATCCACCACATGCCAGCCAGAGGGAGGTGACTGGTACTTAGAGGATTATACTTTATTATCTATAATCCTTGTAATTTTGAAGGGACTTTGGCTTATTTTCTGACTTGCCTGGTCCATTATTCATTCCCTAGATTCTTCTATTTTGCAGTACCGCAAATGCCCAGTTAACTGCCACTTGATTCTCTGTGTCCTGCAAACTAAGTGCTTGGTCGGGTGTTGCTTTCCCGTACCAATCTGTCTAACAGATTTCCACAATAGGAACAATAACTCTGTGCTTCTTTAACAGCAGTATCTGTTTGACAAAAGCTTCTTAAGTAAGAAGAGATTGGTGGGGTTAAGGCTTGCACTGCAAGGATCGGTGGGTAACCGTCAAAAGTTTACTTACAAGGTCTGTAAAGTTGAGGCGAGGGGTCATTTCTTCTGCAAAGCACTGGGCATAATCTATAGGTCCCAGATTTGCATACTAACATATTTCCTATGGTGTTCTTGCATGTGGCATAGAGATCGAGGTGTAATCCCCAGGTGAAAGATCCTCCCCAAACAAGATAGCTCACTGGGGTTTGTGCCTGCTGCAAACCCATCTGTACTTTTCAGGACATAAGTAGCGGGCTCAAGCTTTCATTCTTTGAGCGTGATAAAATTAGTACTAGTAAGTTACATTGCAATTAACAGCTTTTATTAAATAGCAAGAAAAAGTTATGATTGTACTGGGTGTGTTATGCACAGTTATTAGTGTAATGATTCCGCTACACCTGCACAACATCACACATATTGTGCTTTCAGGACGCATGCTATATGTTCCTCCTACCCTGATGAGAGGTAACCACACATCTTCAGCAATGCTAATCATTACTGGTCAAGAGGGGCGGGTAGTGGTTGCAACAACACCTGCAGCAGTGAGTGCCGCTATGCGGCAAGGTAGAGGATGGGAATATAGGACTGCTAGGTCCCGCTATATGCCTGCCACCTGGGCACTTGCAGGTTGTTAAGGGGGATCTCTAAGGGCACAGGAGGGGTCATGGCAAAATAAACCTGGACTGATTCACCTGCTGGGTGTGGTCCCTAACTCATTTCACAGGATCACTCCCTGTTGGGTTTATCCAATGATCATCCCAATTAGCATGTAGTACTGCAAAATTTTAACAGGGTCAAACAAAACGGGCAGGGGACTGACTTGAGGGAGGCACAAAAGACAATCAACCCCCCCCCCCCCCCAAGACCATGTTGCAACATTGTTTCAATACAGTTGTATCAACAATCCAGGGGAGGGGCAAACCTGGGGCCGGTTAACGGGATAGTCCCTAAGCATAAACAGGGGGTGTGCACAGGTACGGCTACACATCCTCCAGTCATAACTCTTGGTCGGATGGGGTTTGGAGCCTGATATGTCTGCCCCTCGTTCTCGCCACCCACTTACCTGCTTCCTGGTATACACTAATAGAGGTTTGGCACAGGGCCTATTCACGCCAGGGTTGGGTCAGGAGCAGGGTGACTCAACAGATATGGATCGCTGTCAGATGGCGAGGAACCTGCATGCTAGTGAAAAATAAAGGGCAGACTAGTTGTCCGTGTGATTTTTCTCCAGGGTCCCACTAGCCATATGCAGGGGCCCTGTTTTGACACACTGGTATACCTCTAGGAACCGCTGGCTTAAGTGCTACATCGCTAGTCTAACTGTCAGCCTAGCGGGTTGCGCTAGTTTGTCATGCCAAATGTAGCAGAATACGGGGGAGTCGGTGGGATACACCCCTGTGAGGCACCTGAGGTTTGTTGGGGTGCAGTGTTAATAAGCAAATATGTGCCAGCTGGATTATGTGGTATAGAATGGTGTGCAGTGTTCAACAAAGGGGGTTTTGCAACCTAGCATTTCTTAAAGTTTCCAAGACCAACGGTCTGGGGCGAGGGCCTTCCAGGCGTCCTGTGAGGGGGGTCCTAGGCATGCGCAGGAACAGCTTGCTGTAGAGGCTGCAACACAGACTAAGGGGGTGTCTCCACTCCCAACATTTTTGGCCATACACCTGGGAGGCAATGACTTGACTTTCCTGGGTAGTAAAGCAATCGGGGAAAGCCATGGAGACCTCGTGCAAATTCACTGAGCAAAGGGGGTTTGGCTTCATCAGGCATGGGTTACAGCACGCTAAGTCCATAGAGTGTTTTGATGAAGATGGGATACACCTGTCCAGAGTGGGAATGGACCTGTTCTTGCTTGATCTGGGGTAGGCCTTGGAATCAGCAGGGTGTAGGTAACTAGGCCTATCGTGGTGGAGGGCCCTCGGGTAACGGTGGCCACACCCAGTGCTGTGGCGGGGTTACAGGGCGATCCAGAGGTTGCAAGGTACAGAGGGGTACCCTCTGCAAGAGCACAACCAAGTGCAAAGGCCAAATTTCCCCAAGGTGGTCCTTGTGTTGGACCCTGGAGGAGCGACGGCCCCCCTTTAGTCCTACGGGCGGTTGTGGACCTGAGTAACCAGGGGTTGCCTGGAACGCTCTAACCCCTTCTGGGGGGCATGAAAAATGGGGTGGACTGGCTGTCCACCGGTGGGAGGAGTCATCCCCTCCCCCAAATCTGACAAACACCTATTGGCTAGGACCACAGTGTAATTTAGCTCATCAGGTGGGTAGGCGGGGAGGGGCTGCCTGCCCTGGTATCGCCCGTAAGATAACCCACCATGTTGGCATATTTGGTATGCAAATAAACCTGCAGCATTGTTTTCCACAAAGAAGGTGTCTGATCTGTTTATTTCTCCAGGTTATTGTTGTAGAAGGGATGGGGAGTGTTGCCGATGTTGGCACTATGAGGGCTGCCCAGGGTCCAGAAAGGGGACCCTCCTAAGAGGGCAGCCCCCCTTAGTGCTTTATGAGGACACACAAGGTAGCCTCCCAGTGTTTGCGACCCCTAGGGTCTGCGTGCGCGTCACTTCGGGCAGGAGTGGGTGGGGGCGAGGCACATATACCTCTCCTGCCCACTGGGTGCCCTCTTTTCTCGCTGCCCTGATGCCTCTTCCCTCCCTACCGCCTACCGGGCTTACAGGCAGGGGGTTGGGGGGGGGGGGGGGGGTCGTCTAACTTATTATTTTGTGTTGCAGGGCGATCCAGAGGCTGCGAAGTACAGAGGGGTACCCTCTGCACGAGCACAACCAGAGCGCAAAGGCCAAATTTCCCCAGGGAGGTCCTTGCGTTGGACCCTGGAGGAACTCCAGCACCTCGTTAGTCCTACGGGCTGTTGTGGACCTGAGCAACCGGGGGTTGACTGGGTTATCCCCTCCTCCAAATCTGGCAAACACTGATTGGCTAGGGCCACAGTGTAATTTGGCTCATCAGGTGGGCAGGCGGCGAGGGGCTGCCTGCCCTGGGATCACCCGTGAGATATCCCACCATGTTGGCTTATTTGTTATGCAAATAAACCTGCAGCAATTTTCTCCACAAAGAAGGTGCCTGGGCTGTTTATTTTTCCAGGCTATTGTTGTGAGAGGGATGGGGAGGGTTGCCGATTTTGGCACTATGCTCCTTTGAGGTGTTCCTTCTTTTCTGCCCCAGCGCTGCTGGGTGCATGTGAAACCTCCACCTTCACCCATATTGCTCTGTTCTCTCCTTCCTCTTCATATTCCTCCTCCTTTTTTCATATTCCTTTTTTTCCCCCCTCTCGCCCCCCTCCCGCATTCCACCTTTCTTTTGTTAATTCACATTGGTAAAGAGCAAAGTAGGTATCGAAGTGCATACACTAGGTAGTATTTATTTTGTTAGGTGAGGTGGTCAACTTTGGTGTAATTTTGTTCTCTGTATACGCATCTTTTAAAAAATGTTATTGGGTCAACTGAGATCATCATTGATATTGGCATCCGCCATGCTATGGGGTGTTAGAGAAAGGCGTTGCTTGTTCATTACACATGTTCAATGTTTTTGATGTCTGCCTCTGCTCCTCTGTACAGTGCTGCACGCTAGCATGCCACCCGTTCGAAATGAGGGCACCCATCTACCTTAGGTAGCCTGCTCCCTGTGTGTAAGTTTACCTCCTTTCATTTCAGTAATATGCTCTTGTATTTCTGTTTGGCATAGTTAAACCATGTTGTTTGCAGCCTGGTCATGCTCCACACCAGCATCCGGGTGGTATTTTCACAATCAAAGGGCCATTTCTTTTGCCCTCAGGATATGAACAGTTGTTGCTGCTGATGCGGATGGGTATGTTTGGTCCAGAGGCTTGCTATGCTGACCGGATGTGCTGTAATGGCCAGAGCTGCGGACCTTGGAACAGGGGAACTAGGTTCCTTCTTGATGTCGGCTCAACATCCTGTGACTCTAGGCAAATCACTTAATCCACCTGTGCCATTAAAATAATTATCTTGTGTAATGTAACTGGTGCTCAGATGCCTTCCGAACGAACTTGTTCTTAATGAAGGTCGTAGTATGAGGTAAAGGATGGGGCCAAAATGTATTTTAATAATCTGAAGGAGGTACGGCCCTTTTGTGTTTGAGGCTGATTTATGGATATTGGCTTAAATATTATTAACGCTTTAGGTTCATCCAACGGAGTGTCAGTTTCTTCGAGATTGGTGCTAATATGATGCCATTTTACTTCTGTAATTAGGCAAACGCCCTCCTCCGTTTCTGTGAGCTTTAGCGTGGGGCATTTTACACACACCACCTCGATGTCCTTGATTTTTCTTTTCATTAACATTGAGTCCCACGCAGTCATGTGTCGGTCGTCCAGACAGATATGTTAAGTCCTTAGGGGGACACGGTTGCATGCCTTTCCTCTACTATTCCAATTCCTTTATATGTATTTTTTAGGTAATTTTTTTATTGTTTCTGTTAATGAAAACCATAACAATACAGTTATTAAAACGGAGAACTGCAATAAGTTCTTTTTTCCTAAAAGTCATAATCTTTTGTTTAACAATTACACTCAAGTTTATATAGAAATATCATAGTTCAGTCAATTTAATTAATAAAATGCAGATGTTTTTAAAGTACGTAGTTTGCAGTTAGTGAATCTGGGGCATTGTTTGACACATTTATTTTATTTATAAAGTTTTATATAGCGCAAACTTGATCCCGAAGGATATCAGAGCGCTTTACAATTTGAGGCAAAGGTAACAAATCAGAACATTAGTCTAACATTGGGAATCTAATGGGCATTGAATCAACTAGAACAAACATAACAGCTCATAACCTGAGTGCACGAGTAGGAATGGGCTATGCCGCGCGATGGAGCATAGAGAGATAAGGGGAGTACGTACAATAATCATATACAGGAATAATAACCAGTACCCAGAACAATAATCGAAACGAGTCAAATGGGAAGTCTAAAAGGCATTGAATCAAATGTTGAACATCTAACAGATCATTTATACACCTGGGTGAACAAAGAATATGCTAGACGATGGAGCATAATGATTTAAGGGGAGCACACTAGCCTAACAACAACATTGGTGCAAATAAATGAGTCTCTAATATAAAGCATCTCTGTCCAAGGCTGGCAGTGATAATGCTCCCCTTCTCTGGCCTTTTGAAAATAATTTACAAAGCAGTCATATCGCGGTACCAGGGGCACCGTGGTACGAAGAGATCCTTTCTGTCATGGATGTAGCCGCGAGAGATTTATGGATGGAAGGAGCTTGTACCACAAAGCTGTGTCCACCTGATCTGATCTTCTGTAATTTTGGAATAGAAAGTAAATTCAAGTGAAAGCTCTAGTTTTATAAAGGTGTATGCATTTCCACCTGGTCTGTAATTAAGTGATGGGCTAGACTTCTCAATCCTTTAGAGGTGAGGCAGAGGGTCTTAGGGGCATATCACCAGAAACCAGAGATAATTATCGCTAAGCGCACTTAGCGCTAGGATAATTATCGCCGCCATCGCTGGTTGCTATCGCTGAGACAGCGCACTATCAGCTATGCTTATCTCAAAAGCGATAGAAATATCAGCAATAGCTACATATTGTGTGATCATCGCTGGAAATCCAGCGACAATCGCACAATGATTGGCGAAACGTTGGTGATAGGGTAGGGCAGAATTAACCATGATATCCACCGTTCATTGGATATCATGGTTAAGTCAAACTACAAGCAGGCACTAGGAAAGCAGCGACAACCACGGTTAGCTCCACTTTTCCTATCGCTATGCTTGTTAGCGTGCCCATTGATAACTGGAGAAATGTCAGTTAGCGACATCCTCTCCAGTTATTCTGGGAAGGAATGCCGACTTTGCATCTCATTAGACTCTCTTTGAACAACATTGTTTTCCCTGTGTGGGAAAGTGCACCTTGCCTGGAGGTACTGAAATACCTGCTTGATGGGTGAATTGGAAAGCAAAATGTGTACAGCGACTGTGTGTTTACGAATGCGGTCCTTTTAAACCATACTGCCTATGTTTTGAAAGGATATAAGCAATGGGCACTGAAACAGGTCCCTTCTGGGCCCTGTACTCATGGCCTTACCTTTTCATGCAAAAGCACTCACTAATTTCAGAATGAGTGTAAAAGGAAAAAGGTAACCATGTTGTTTTTGCTTACATTTCACATGCTTTATTTAATCTTGCATTCCCTATGAGTGTTTGCTTTTTCTAGGATGTTGTTAATTTTTTTAGGCAGCATATTGCTCTTGTCTAGTGCGAAAATAGAATTGAGTCACATCCAGGTGTTTATAGCGGGTCAGTGCAGTGCAAGTTTCTCTAAGTGGGGCAGTATGGTGTTCAGTGGAGGAGAGGATGTAGTGCTATGGTCAGAGCAGCTGAAGTGGAACTGGTGAACCAGGTTCAGCATTAATGACCAGGCTCCCAGACCACTCTCCTGAGGGAGCACATTCCTGTGCTACACCTTAGAAGGTGCCGCAAGATCTTAAAAACCCTGATGTCTTGGCATCAGCAGGTGGGCCCTAGCGGTGGCAAGTGTGGATTAACCTTGAAGACCTGTCCACCACTATCCATGAAGTTCACCTCCAGTCTTGGGGACAGACCTATGAAGCAGCACACCATAGAATGGCAGTTACTCGGTCACTGAGGTCACAGGACCCTTGAGCAGGGTGGCTCCAGGGCAGTGCGGCTGCACCAGGTGCTAACTTCAGGTGGGGACATCGTGCTTGTAAGTATAATATGGTTTTAAAAGCATTTGCTGCCTCCTTCCTGGCCTCCAGCATTTTTGGGCAACAATAAAAATGTCTTCATAACTCCAGTGATTAATGTTCTTAGTAGAGAGATAATGTTTTGTGTAATGGAAGGTTTGACTCATGAAAAGGAATGGCAGAGGTGTAATGTGCATGCTGCTAGGAACATGTGCCATGCAAATCACAAAGTGCACATAATTTTATTTATAAAGTTTTATATAGCGCGAACTTGAACCCGAAGGATATCGGAGTGCTTTACAATTTGAGGCAAAGGTAACAAATCAGAACATTAGTCTAACATGGGGAATCTAATGGGCATTGAATCAACTAGTACAAACATAACAGCTCAATATAACCTTAGCGCACGAGCAGGAATGGGCCACGCGATGGAGCACAGAGAGACAAGAGGAGCATATACAACAATCATATACAGGAACAATAACCAGCACCCAAAACAACAATTGAAACTCCTTTCTGCATGCCCAAAACCCCAGACCTCTACTCCTTTGAACAACCAAGCTTCTATCAACATTCCAACAGCATTACAGCAAACCAATGCGTAGAGCAGTGGTCATCACTGCCCCCCACCTGTATCATTACACAGCACCTGACTCAAATGCAACATGAAGTTGTATGTGAATAGGTCAGTGGGTTACTGCTTTTGTGAGCGAGAGCCTATTATTACTTGCAGTTAATAAGTTCTAATCCTAACATAGAACAGTGAGCTATAAACTGTCATGTAAGAGCTGCATGCAAACTCTAAGGTATAAATTAGAGAGTTTTGTTTTTTCCCCCAGTCTTGGATTATCCTAATGTTGCAAAAAAGGGTTCATTTGGGTAGAAATCCATTCTGATTAATAAAGAGAACCCCTAACCATGGTATTATGTTTTGAATACTGAGTTTGTGTTTCTACAGACCAATCACTATTAAACTATGCTGCCTACTAGTATGGTTGTCATGTGACTCCTACAACTTGTAGTCTTTTGTCTTATGTAACATTTCCTACACAATGATTTACACACATATGAATGATTTGTCTCTGTGCAATATGTGTGATGTAAAGTGCTCTGACACCCTACACTGGTATTAGTTGTGCTGTAAATTTTATGATACTTTAGTATTTTGAAAATGTTTATACATGCTAACAGTTTCTGCAAAGATTTTTCCTTATTAGTACTAGTGGAACATACAACTGCAGCAATGAGAAAGGTGACCAGTCAACCTTTGCAAAGGGCCCTCCACTTCACCGCAGCACAAGTCACATTTTTTAGTAACTTTTGATGTGTTCGGGCTATAAACAATGTATTAGTTAAAATAGTCAGATTATGCAGCAGATGATGCATTATGTGGCAAATATGGCAAAGCCATAGATATTTGGGAAACATTTGCATACTAGGATATTTTGCCATTCATGTTTGAACTGCTCTTGTGGAAAAAGGGAGAAGTGCTGATGACAGAAACTCCATGGCTGAGAGACAAATGGCGTGCGATTCCAATTTTAGGATGTTCGGGACATTCTGTGATTGAAAACGTATCCAACTTTGTGAATGTATGTTAATGTCAATAACACACATTTAACCTTAAATAAACATGTGTATCTATTGGTTAAATTAAATAATGTAATAAGCTGTAACCAGTTAGTGACATGGGAAACAAATATTAAAAATTGAGATATTTTGCTCTTTCTGCCACTCCTCACTCCGCCCACTGACCCAATCCATTGATTATTCCCACCCTCTGATTCTCCCCCCACAGTCCCCCTACTTTTTTTCCCCCACTTCGACAAAAAAAATGTTCCCTCCCATTGTTCTTGCATTGTTCTCCCTTGTGTTCAGAAAACACGATCTGCCACTGATCAGTCCGTCTTATTTGGTGTTAGGGAGCAACTCACAAGATTTTATTTTAATGCTTGCGCATGAACGGAGAGAAATGGAGAGGACCTTTATTAGTTGGCAGTTCAATTCAATTCATTAGTCTTTATTCGATAATTTAGACACACAACCTACATAAAGGTGTCGATAAAAGATTGGCACCACCACAACAAAAGAAGAACCAATTTGTACAAAATTCATACAAAGTTTGATATCAAACATTATCGAATCCTGATTATACTCCAGATGTTAAAATCATGTGATAACATTCTATAAAATTATTCTTTTAAGAAGTACTATTTACATTGTCACAGTCAATGGCTAGATCTAATTTATCAGCAGCCGTCGTTTTTCTTTTCCTCAGTACCCATGCCCAGCTCAAAAATTTTGCAATAGCTATCTGGGCGAGTATTCATTGATAGTATACGCATAGCTATCATACATGATCTCGTGCCAAGATTTGCACACAGTGGCTTAAGCCATCTGTGACGCGGATCCAGATACACCGGACACACGAAAAGCAGATGAGTTATTGTCTCTACCCTAGTCCCTAGTATAGCAAAATGGGCAGTTAGTCATCAGAACCTTATCCCATTTAGCTACAAACGATCTTAATGGAAGGGTACCCACACGGAATTGATGATAGTTTTCTATCTCCTACTTTTGTGATCAAATTCCAATATGGTTCTGTTTCCGTTAAAAACGTATGGTCATAGAAAATACCTGTTAGCGACGTGCTGCTCACCTTTGACAGGTTCTTCTTGGTTAGCATACCCCAGTAAAGCTCTTTATAGTAATTTTTGCTGGGGAATGTATTCCCTGCTGGGTCACCCCACAGATGGCTAAGTCCCATTTCAGACAAGGTATACTTGATATTCTGGAGCCATTTGATTTTAGAAGCTGAGTCTGCATTCTTAGCATTCAGCATTGCGTTAGCATAGGGTGCCAGTTCTGCGGTGGTCCACAATCTCCTCCAATAGGCTAAAGGTCTAAAGCCTGCAAACTTATCAATGGAGGTGCAGCCTATATCTAAAAGTAAAGGCTTAATTGGAGTTAATTGAAGGAGGGCAGTCAATGATCTTAAAAACGTATTTTGCGCTTGGACTAAGGGTGATAGATTTTCGAACCCCCAAAGTTCAGCGCCATAAGTAATGGATGCTCTGATTTTCCCATTATAAATTGCTACCGCAGGCCCTATAGGTTTGGTATATGACAACCTATGTTCCTTTAATAGGGCCCCCGCTAGCTGGTAATTAATGCCTAAGAACCAAAAAAGGTCAAGTTGGGGCGCCCAGTTAATCTTCCTACCCATAGTTACCCCTAGATAAGTAAATATCAGTTTGCTCTAGGGGTACGCTATCCATAGCCACCCTGCCTTTAACAGATTTAGATTCATGCAATACCATTTACATTTAGTTTTGTCGACATTCACTGCCAACTCATGATCATTGCAAAAAACTGTGGATTGATCAAGGGCTCGTTGCAGACCAGCCTGAGTTTTTGATAAAATTAGCGTGTCGTCCGCAAACATTAACAAAGGAACCCTTGTTCCGGCAAGGGATGGAGCATCTGTTGGATAATTAGAGTAATAAGCAATAACCCTGTTTATAAATATGGAAAAGAGGGTAGGAGCAAGGACACACCCTTGACGCACAACTTTGTTAACAGGGAAAGCATCAGTCAGTTCGCCCTGCTGCCCCCATCTTACTTTTGCGTAATTTGCCTTGTGCAGCTTGATGATGAAAGCAAGGATTTGTAAAGGCATCCCAGCTTCCTTTAATGAATCCCACAGCTTGGAGCGGGGTACTAATTCAAATGCTGATTTTAGGTCAACAAATGCTGCGTATAAAGTTCCTCCTGCTAATATTACTGTGGACCAATAAATCATCGTAAATCTAAAAACTTGATCGATTGTGCTTACATGGGGTCGAAAACCCGCTTGATAGGTAGATAGAACATTCTGCTCTATAGTCCATTCATTAATTCTACCTAATACAAGTCTCGCAGTTCTTTTCTGTAACGTATAGATTAGGCTTATCGGCCTATAATTACTGGGACAGGCACGGTCTCCTTTCTTATATATAGGAATAATTTCGGCCCATTGCCAGGTATTTGGTATTGAAGCACCTTTAGCGATGGCATTTACAATGATAAAAATATATTCGATCCAAGTTTTCCTATCCTGTTTATAAAGATCTGCTGGGATGCAATCTGTACCTGGAGGTCTCCCAGCCGGCACCCTATCTAAGACTCTATCTCTCGTTTAGTGAAAGGAAGGACAGCCTCTATCTCGACCTCTGGATACTTAGTAACAGCACTAAGTGGAGAATCAAATTGGTCTTGGAAATGCTGGACCCATAGTTCGGGTGGGACATTATTGACTGGTGTTGCACAGCTCATGTGGTTGCCCCATTTAACTAATTCCCAGAACTTGGCCCAGTTCTTCCTATCAGAGGCATTAGTTAAGCCTGCCCATCTATCTTCATCATATACTTTCTTAGCCTTTGCTTGCGCCCTTTTATAGTTGTGTTAGAGAGGTTTCAAAAAGCGGAACCACAAGCCTCGTTATACCACTTAGACACTCTTATAGGGTGGGGTTTGAACGGTTTCTTCGTTTTTGTGAACAAAGATTTTAGATTTAGGAATTGGTCCTCATGAATCTTCATAATGTGTTGGGAAATATTACCATTATCATCTAAGGAAGCCATTGCAGCAAGGATCTCTTCCGTAGATGATCTAATCTGCTTCTGTTGGGCATCAACTCCAATAACCACCGCCCATTTTAGCCGGCGGCGGTCCTGTAATATGATCAACTCTCCTATCTTAGATAGGGTTTTTACACTTTGACGGCCAATACCAATCCTTGTTAGGGTCAGTATTAGGGGATCATGATCACTTTCAGGTCTACGGGGAGCCACCATATCCTCAAGTCTGGCCCAAAGTTCGAGACTTAAAAAGATATAGTCAGTTCTACTATTTCTAGTCCTATTTGAGAATGTAAAACAACCCTCGGAGTCTGAGAGGGTTCTCCCATTAGTGGCTCTGATCCCACCCCCTAATGATAAACTTTTCAATTGGAGTGCCACCTCGGCCCACTTACTAATTGGTTGCAATGTAAGTGGAGGCACCCCCCAATTCTGATCCTCATCCATAGTAATACTATAATCATCTGTACCCAATGGCTCAAATGTGCAATTGAAATCACCCACAATTACGAAGACACATGAGCCTTCTAAACCGTCCATAAATGTCTCTAATTAGACAATAGTTGGTGAGGCTTTCCCACCCGATAACCCACGCGCATAAACATTATTAAGTATAAAGTCAGGCTCATCCTTATGAGAGATCTTAATAGGGAGGATATCTGGGCTGTCTATTGATAGTACCTTTATTTGAATAGATAGTTGTTGTTTAGCCCATATGACCAGTCCTCCACTAGTTCTCCACTTTTTTATTTGCAATTGCCGTTTTACCATGGGCTAGGCTTTTGCATTAGTCACTCCAAGTGGGATGAGTATGCTCAGGCGTGAGTCCCATGCTCTCCACACCACTGGAGTCAAGCTATCCTGGCTGAAGACGGCTGATAGCCAGAAACCAGGTCCTAGGATGCTTGATTCCAGTCCAGGAAAGACATGGCTTGGCAGTTCAAGCTGGACTGTTGCCATGAGTTACAGGGTCAAGGCTGATTTGCGTATGGCCATGTCTGAACTGGGGTGGTGTGGAGTGCAAAAAAACAATGGATTTAGGCCCAGATCTCTGTACTGGGGTGAATGTATGACATTGTTCTGCATTCTGTCCATCATCTGTTGTTTTTGCAAAGATAACCTGGGCGGCAAATCTGTGTAGCGACCAGGTCTCCTGCAAAGCGATAAAGTCATACCCTTCAACAAAGTTCGACAAATGGGAGGACATGGTTTTTATTAAGAAGCCCTGCGACATTCCAAGATAATAAGGATAAACCATCTTTTTGCAAATTCCCTAGATCAACACGGGATAACAACGGGGTCATGATCTGATCCTTAATCCCCGGAGTATAAACTTTATCATCAGCAGTTAGATCAACAATAGGAGGGGGAGCAGGACACACTACCAATAGCGGAGTGGGGGGATTGTTGTCAAGCGCATAGATCTAGATTAGAAACAGGAGAAAATCTGTTGGATAGTGGGACCTCTTGTGATTTATTGCTGACTCCTGGGTGAACCCTGGGAGGTCTGCCCATCTCCAGTTGATTTTGGACAAGAATGTAATTTGGCCCAGGTTTATAGAAATACCCCAACGGCACTATAGACATCCCATCCACAGCTCTGTCCCTAACTCCACACAGATTGTCCAACAGAAATGTTGTTGTATGCACATTGTTAAAATTTACAACTATACAATCTCCATACTCTTCCTTCCTAGAAGGACCAATCCAAGATGTACGTCTGGCCATGATCATGAACTTGCCAACTCCCTCCCCCTAAAGCCCAGCCTCCCTTATTCTAACATTAAGCCAATGTAAAACTTTGCAAAATAGTTTATCTGTGGTTTCAGACAGGTTATCACGTAGCGGTGGAACATTTTTCAATACAACGACTAAGGGTGTTGAAGCCGGTGGTAGATTAAGTACTAGAGCTTTGTTGTGGCATACTACATTCCAAACCTCTCAGACCTTCTGGACCATTGGATATAAAAGTTTGCTGGTCCGAGGGGTGTGTTTCTGATCTTATCCCTTTGTGAGGCCAATGGGTCTCTTCCAACACCCGGACTGCTTGCTATACATTGAGCAAATTCGCTGGATTGATTCACTAGGTCCTCATACACCCCAGGCACAGCGACGAGCGTACTATTTGCTACTGCCACAGGATTGGGTGGTGGAATTATGACTATTGGTTTGGTTGTTACCTTGCTCACGGCCTGTGTGCAAGGAGGTTCTAATATTACCACCTCATCCCCCTGTTTGGTGTCTGTATTCTTTCGAGTTTGCTTAGAATGGGTGAGGAGACCCTCAAGAACAGGAAACCTTGACCTAGCCAGGGATTCATAGTTGTCTAAACGATCCCCGATCTTGGTCAGTCTGCATGTAATGGGATATAAAAGGGTGGTTAGGATACTCTCTAATGACTTCCATTGTCCTAAGTCACAGTTCGAGTAGATGCCTTTTCCCCCTGCACAGTTGATATCACCATCTACCAAATCAGTGCTGGTTATGGGGCTGCCCTCCACCGATGGAATACGGCCTCAGAGTTTATTCGTTCTTGCCACTTTTGCTGTACTGGGCCTTTGTGGTCCGCCTCCCCGCTTCCTTTTTACTACCTGGTTCCAAGGTTAGTCGACTGGTAGTTATTTTTTTGTTTGTGGCCCGGGCGGATGCACGTGTAGAAACAGTAGCACTGATATTACTATTATTTTGAGTCAGTGATGGTATTACTGAGTCCTCTAGTGTTCCAAGGGAATTTCGAACTTCGGTAGCTGCATCGCTGTTAGTCGGTGGTAAAATGCTATTTACATCTTGGTGGGCTGGCGAGCGAGCTGCAGCTATAGACCCTAGAGAAGATCTCTTATTTAATTGTGGGTCCAGGGACAGCCTTTACTCAGTCAACTGAATCTCTTTCTCCAGAACAGAAGTCGCCCTAAGAATAAACTGGTCAAGCGTCCCCACCACGCTGCCACCCTGAGAGGCGCCTAGTTTTTTCCCTTCACGTTTGTTCATCTTCAATAACCTGGGAGCACCTGGGCAACATGAACAACAGGAAACAATAAGAGTCTCAGGTCTTAAAGGTATTGCCCCAGGCAATTTCTAGATCAGATATATAACCACTGACCTTGCAAGATGATGGAATTAAGAGGGGGGGCCCAGCCCAGCCTCGTCAGTCTCGGACAGGCACAGACTGGCCCGTCCTTGGCCCAAGCTTCGCCCCGGCAGGCGCGTCCCACGAAGCGGGTACCGCGAGAAGTAATGTAGAGGTTGTGGGCGGACGGGCACAGGTGTGTGCAATCCCGGGGCTCCTGGACCTAGGAGTCCCAACACAGCAGAGAATCACCAAACAGAGTCCTCCCCTACGAGCGATGCCCGCGAAGCGGGGGCCGAGAGAAGTAATGTAGCGGTTGTGGGCGGGCGGCCGGGCACAGGTGTGAGCAATCCCGGGACTCCTGGACCTTGGCGTCCCAACACAGCAGAGAATTGCCAAACAGAGTCCTCTCCTACGAGCGGCACCCCTTTGGCAGTTAAATGAAGTGTCTGTTGGATCCAAGCCCGCTATAATTTCCGATCTGCAAGTCCTTGCACCTCTAATGTTTACGGCGTGTTTTAATAAAGTGGCTCGTGCATGTGATAATTTAGGACAGATGCAGACTAGGTGGACATGGTCCTCTTTGCTCCTCCCACATAGTCTACATTCTTTCGACACTTAGTAGAACCAAGTTGGCTGGTCCGCAATGGACAGCAGTTTGCCGAGACGCAAGGCCATTAGATGTTGCTTTCTGTAGGCCGAGGATGTGATATTTAAATATGGTGCTCGGGTAAGTGTCTTGTAGTTAGTCATTACCATCCAAACGTGTTTCCTCGTATTGAAAGTATTTTTATCAACTTGCAGCGAGTGAAGTTTTGCTGATTTATTTATAGTTTGCTTAAGGGCAGGTTGGTTTCCCAAAGCTCACTTGTACAGGTTTCTAGTAATGCCTTTTTTAGGTATTGATTCTATGGGGACTTTACATCTTTCTTTAATTCGTCCCACAGAGCCTTATTCATTCAGAGTCTACAGTGTTTTGCTACAGACTGTACCATTGCTTGATGGTTGCATACTTTCTCCCCAGCGTTTCGTTGGTTACCCCAAATTGTAGTCTAACCTGTGCTGGGGATGCTGCCTGATTAATGTGAAAGACTCTTTTGTAGATTGTAACTTGAGATTTGTTTAGCAGGTCGGCTTCTTTCCCGTATAAAGCCGCACTGCCATATGATAGTGTTGGTAGCATTTTGGCTTTTATTACTGCTAGTAAGGGTTTAAATTATGGCCCCTTAAGATTTTTGATAAGGACCTGAAGGCGAATGATAAGGCATTTGTTCGCTCAGTCATGTAAGCTTTTTGTTCCCGGGGGTTGTGCCTGTTGTCGATGTAGAACCCCAGATACTTGTAGTTAGATACTACTTCTAACTTTTTGCCCTCTAATTGGAATTGCTGTTTAGCTGCTTGATGTCTGCTAATCAGCATTGTTTTGCTTTTTGTAATGTTTATCTCTAGCTTGTTGTCGGCTATAAATTCCAGCATTCCTACAAGTGATCTTCGTAAGCTGATCTTAGTTAGGTTCATCAAAACAACATCGTCCGCATATGATAAATGGTTAAAGGTAAAGTACCTAATTTAGGTCGATGGGATATGATCTTGTTAAGTTTTGGCGCAAAGTCTGCCATGAAAAGATTAAAGCGATGGGGGGGCCAGGACACATCCTTGTTTGAGCCCTTTGGTGGTTCTAACTTTTCTTGAGGGCCATCTCCCAGTTTTACTCTCATCGATGTATTGGAGTATAAGAGCAGTATTCCTTTAAGAATTTTATCAGGGATTTTCCATGTGTGCAATTTTCCCATAGAATATGACGGTCCACGCTGTCAAAAGCTGCCTTTAGGTCAATTAAACAGTGGTGCAGCTGTTGTTTCCTTCGGATATATTTGTCAGCTATGACTTTATATGTATTGTTTTCTTTACATGCTTGCATGCCAGGGCAACAAGGTTCTGGCTGCTACTGCATCTGATCGTGCTTTCATGTTTTCCTTTGATTATAGGCAAACTCATTAAGAAATATTGCTATGCCGATGTACATTACTCATTAGTTTACATTGGCCTAGATGGTGCAGGGGTGAATATTAGGGTGGGAGAACAGCAATACTTTATTATACTGTTAGTGCATGATTTCTTTTAGCCACATGGCTCAGAAAACTCATGCCGCATGGCAGTTTATCTGAGCCTGAGCTGGTAAAGCATTGTAGAAAGTACGTTGGTTTTCGATGTGCTCTGTCCAGGCTTCCTTATGAGGTCGTATGCCTTCATGGATTAAAACTCGGATTTGCTTTTTCAGTATTTCATGTAAAACCAAGTGCTCTGATGGGGGCAGGTCGGACGGTATGCGGCTGTTTAAAAAAAAATCTGAATATGTTCAATTATTTGGGATGTTTTTGAATACAGTCCTCTACCCCTCCATGGATCTTATAGGCTGTTAAACAATCAATTTAAATATTTTTCAAAGAGATTTTTTTTTTGTTATAATTTTTTATTTTATTAAAGAAAAATAACTTCTACACAAGGCAATAAGACAATACATTCGGACATGTGTTCAAGGAGGAGGGAAACTGCAGTATAATATAATACAAACATCATTGATGCAAGGGGGGGGCCAGTGAGGAAACAAAATCAGTGATCATAAAAGCTGCACAAGACTTGGAATGCCAGATCAGGGGGAAAGGGGAACCTCTGGGGTCTCCACGAATGGAGGCGTGCATACATTTCCATGGTAGGAGTTCCACTGGCTCCACATTTTATTCCATTTCCTGGGTCTACCCCGTGCCACATACACGGTCTTCTCCCTGAACATACACCAGTCCATGTTCTCCTTCCATGCCAAAACCGTGGGCGGCCGCTGGGAGCCCCACAACTGCGCGATGTCTCTCTTAGCAATTATATTCCCCAGGGTCGCCCACTGCGTCTGTGCCACATCATAGTTATTCGTTCCCAGACATTCAACAGGCAACGCCTAGCTCCGGGCAATAATGCCACCCCGTGACTCTTTCCATCACAGCATGTACACGATTCCAGAACACCACCACCTCCGGACACTCCCAAATTATATGGAGGAAGGTTCCAACCAGTCCACAACCACGCTTACATAACCTATCCACTGAATAACCCATATGAATCAAGCGCGGGCCAGTGACATATATCCGATGTAGGATTTTAAGTTGAGCGAGTCGGAGGAATTGCGACCTCCTTAGGCGAGGATAGCGCCGACTGCCAGTCCACGTCATCCAACTCTAAACCGTCACTGATCCAAACCCCTCTGAGCCGCACCAACAGATCCATTCGATTATTAATCAATTTCTTATATATCAAAGAAATAGTGCTGTCGGGCACGTAGCCGTCAAGCACCCGATCTTCTAGTGGGGAGGATTCGGGGATGTCAGTACCCTCAGGAAAAACCGAACTCAATGCGTGGTTAAACTGTGCATAACGGAAGAATTCCCTATCATTCAGCTCATACTCTACCTTCAGTGCCTCGAAGGTCTTGATTTTACCATTGACCCACAGATCACTCACCCTACTAATACCAATCATATCCCACTTTTCAAATCCTTTCGTCTTCCACAGGCAACCCAGTCTTTCAGGCTCGTAAAGCGGAGTTGCACGGGTCAGTCGATCCCTCCATCCCGTTGCCGCATTCGCATCATGCCACACTCGTACCGCTATCTTGGTGGGTCCCGATAGTTCCCTTCCCGCTGCTTTGGAATAAAGGGCCCTGCTATAGTCCCCATCCGGTAACAAGTACTTATCCATCTCGAATGCAGGGTTTGAGGCTTTGTCCATACATTCCATGATTAATCGCTCCCAACTGAGAGGCCCAATAATATCGCCTGATATTCGGAAGTGCTATACCTCCGTCGTACCAGGTAAGCGTGAGCTTGGCAAGGGCCATACGCGAGCATCCATCCCAGATCAATCGTCTCTGAAGACTCTCCACCTCCCGAAAATAACTCGCCGGAATAACATCAAACGTATTCTGGAGCGCGTATAGAAATCGCGGTAAGGACATCATTTTAAAAAGAGCTGCGCGCCCAAGTGGTGAAAGCGGTAGCCTGAGCTGGCCCACAACGTCAGATTTTAACCTCTGAAGAGGAGGGAGCAGATTACGATCATAACGAGCCACGGGATCTAAAGTTATAAAAATCCCCAAGTACTTAAATCCCGTCTGTGACACCTGGATGGGACATCCGCGCAGTAAAGGGGGGGTATCTCCCGAAAGCACATACACACAGGACTTGGTCCAATTGATCACGAGGCCGAAGTTCCTTCCAAACGAGGTGAGCACATCAAACAATACATTCAACGACTTACGAGGGGACGTGAGGTACAACAAAATGTCATCTGCATAAAGCGATATGCGATCCTTGAATTCCGGGGTCCACTGAATACCCTTCATCGAAGGCTCCCATCGCAGCCAGACAGCCAGAGGCTCCAGGGCAAGGGCGAAAAGAAGTGGGGACAACGGACAGATCTGCCGCGTACCCCTCCCAAAAACAAAAGGCTTAGACACTCGACCATTCACTTCCACCTGCGCCAATGGCTCCTCATACAAACGTTTCACCCAGCCAATGAAACCAGGACCGAAACCAAATTTCGCAAATGCGGACCAGAGGTACGGCCACTCCACCGTATCAAAGGCCATCGTAGCGTCCAAGAAAGCCAAAATGGCCGTCTCACGCAGCGACGCCGCCCTCGCGAGAACACCGTGCAAGCGCCTCAGGTTAAGTGCTGTATTGCGGTGTGGGATGAAACCGGACTGATCCAGGTGAATCAAGTCACTAATTACTTTTATCAAGCGGTTTGCCAGCAACTTGGCGAGAATCTTTGGTTCGGCGTTTAAGAGTGAAATGGGCCTGTAGGACGCACAGCGATCCCGCGGTTTCTTCTCCTTATGAATCACCACGACGGTAGCAAGACACTAATCACGAGGAAGGAAGCCGATGTCTCACGACTCTAGAAACATATCACGGAGATACGGCGCCATTTTGTCAAGACGCAACTTGTAGAGTTCGATGGGAAGAGTGGAGAAGTGTGGCTCACTGGTTAGAGGAGGCAGATTTGGAAGCAGAGGTCAGCGCGGGACCAGGGTTCAATTCCCGGCTCGGCGGGGTCTTAAGTCCTAAAATGTCCATGGACTTGACAATTCTCGCTCCGGTGCCTACTCGATTCACGGGTTCACACTCTGCGACTCTGGGCAATAGCTTGCTTAATCTCCACAACGGCCCCTCGCAGCGGGATGCCTGGCTTTCACCTTGCGGATACCCTGCCGGGGTTATCTCACAGGGGAATACCAGGACGGGCTCCCTAAGCAAGCGCTTAGAAACCGCTTGGTGATTTGCGCTATATAAATTCCTGTACATTTACATTTACAAGACCATTAGGGCCCATAGCTTTGCCCGAGCGCACAGAGCGAATAGTGAGGGCCACCTCGTCAGCTGAGAATACTGCGTCCATTAGGTCCCCATCTGAATCCGACAGGCGAGGCAATGCAATGTCACGCAGCAACAGGTGGGAGTCTTCCTCCGGTCTATCGGAGACTGGGGAATACACATTTTGGAAATGTTCCGCGAAACACTCAACAATCTCAGTCGGGTCAGTCACACACACTCCATCAAGTTTCTCAATCACAGGAACCACACGACTCGCCCTCTCCTTTTTATCCAGGCAAGCAATCCGTTTCCCTGCTCAAAGAGATTTGTTAATACAGTTTGAAATTAATTGTAGCTAGAACTTCAGATCTGGTAATGTGTTCTCATTGCAGGGTCAGTGTTTCTGTTTGCTCATTATGACCACATAGACTGCTTAATCATACCTGGGTTCAGATGAGAGTAGTATTTAGCTGTCACTTGAACACTATATTCAATACAACTCAAGCACTACGGCTAGCAGGTCTAACCCGGACCTTTTCAAGGCTGGGCAAATAGAGCATACAAAGCTAACTCCTACAACCACAAATATTTACACAGTACACTGTGCATGGTACAGTATATCAAGCAGAAAGTTGGACGGTTATAGTAGTATTTTCAAAGCTAACCCAAAGATGACCATTTGAAAAAATAAACGAATGGAGAATTAGTTAAAAAAAATATTGCCATTGTCTTGAGCACAAGCAATAGTTAGAGCTACTGGAATTATGTGATTCTACATCCTTGGCTTTTTCCCATAATTATGAATTTACCACATAATCCTTCATCATCTGCAGATTTTACAAAAATATTTCTCGTTGAAACGGATCAAAAGTTACTAAAACGTGACAGTATGTGGTCTCACGTGGTAGAAGGCACCTCGAAAAACATTAGTTGGCCATCTTTTATTTGTTTATTTCTGTATTTGGTTGTAAACCTGGTAATAGCGAAGTGAAATCTTTGGCAGAGCACAAAATATTATATTTTAGTTATTCATGTACATTAAAAAACAAATTGATAAATCGCTAAAGCATAATAAGTCAGCACCAACTTCTTTTCAATGACACAGCGGTCTAATTTCCTTGGGCTCCGCAGCTTTTTTTAACTATATGCAGTACGTGGTACAGTCGAAATCATGCAACCTTACATACATTTTGATACACACAGAGGACGAATGTATTCAAGAACAATCTTTTGAGCCCCAAGAGGGAGCCTGACCAGCGCACTGGAAGTAGAGATTGGGTTACGCCTGCCAACCGTCTACACGTCTTTTAGAATAATTGATTATTCCATGCTGGCTATACCTTGACATCTTAAACCATACTTTAGGCAGGAGGCGGCCCTTGCTAAGAGTTCCCTGTATTTGCATGAAATACATTTTACATCCACAATTGCTAACAGTGCATCCTCTTATGTTTAACTGGCTGACCTGGCTGAGGTATGGGAGGGCGAGCACTGAATGAGATTCGTCAATGTATCAATTCTGTGTATGGGCCATCACCTAGGAGCGGCCCACTGGTGCAGGAGGGTAACTCTGCTGGAACCTGATTGGTTTACGTAAAGAGACCAAAATCTCAACACATTAATCAACTTTAAGGTGTAACCTGCTGTAGAAGGATCTCACTATAATTAAAGATGCATGCTTTATTCTATGTCAGGACCGAAGGCTTCAGATTATGCTTTTCCTTCTTCGCTGTTTAATATGTGCCAAAAACACAGCAGCCCAGAAAAGCTCCACAGAAAATGCTTGTATATCCCAAAACACAGGAAAAAGCATTTAAAACAATAAACAAGATGATTTTAACGAAATCAACTACAAATCCCATCATTCCTTCATAGTCCGAGCATTATCAGTCCTTCCATAGTGTCCATGACCATTAGATAGGGTGTCCATCTGGTGTCTTCTCCCTCTTTCTTCGCTGCTTCGCAGCCAGTTAAGTGCTTTTTTTCCTTGCTCTGCATGACATTGTTTTCTATGATATATTTGGTGTTTATGTATGACTGCATCTGTTTGTGCTTTCTGGGGGGGGGGGCTCTGATATTTCTCGACATTTGTATGCCGTTTTTCCTTTTCAGAGTCCTTTTGTGATCGCGCGGACGTTCTCCGTCGCTTTCGCGATCTCCTAGTGACAGACGCGGCTTTGTTTTCGGCCGCTAGGGGGAGCCCGTCCGTCTCTCTGATCCCAGCGCGGCTTTCCTCACAGCGGGAGCCGCACTGAGGAAATAGACGCTTCGGTGCCTTGCCCGCCCCCTCACCTGTACGCCCTCGCTGTGGGGGTCTGTATTGCCCTGATTTCTACACCCGGAAGGGTCTGTGTTGCGGTATTACCGCGTTGCCGCCTGCGGGCGTTTTTTGTAGCACTCGATTGCGGTTTTACCGTGTGTGGGCCCAGTGTTAATTACAAGGCTTTTGAAGGGTCCCTGAAGGAGCGCACGCAGGGGGGCGGCTGTGACCCAGTCCTTAGTGAGGGTCTGTGCGTTCAAGGGTTGGTGCTGCCCTAATTCTGGTTTTCAGCCAGGCATTGATCTTTGCGGGCCTCAGGCCTGTCCATAAGCTGGTGCTTTAGCTTGGGCATTGTTTTTTCACTCTTTTTCCCCGGGGTCTAGGGTTCCCTATTGACATGGAAGGGGAGTACTATGAAGAGGAAGAAGAATCCCATCACTATCTTAATGATGAGGAATTCTATAACGCAGTGGATAGTTCTATCTAACGCTGCGTTACAGACATTGTAGGCACCATGGAGGAACACCTGTCCACTCGGATAGTGGAGGAGTGCGCTAAGTTAGCGCAGGTGCATTTAGGGGCCCCTGGTTCGGACCCGGGCCCTTCTGAGGGAGATCCACCTGCTCCTAAGCGACCTTACAAGGAGGGGAGTTCGGGGGGGTCGCAGGGTGTGGATAGGGATGCCTTTTAACGTCTGTGTGACGCTTTTCTGGCGAAGGCAACCAACCCCAACCCTGCGCCGCCACCTGCATCAGCCCCGTCTTTGGGCACGGCTCCTTCTTTCCCGGGGGGACTGTCTCCGGTTGATTCAGACGACTATGAGGGTTCTGTGCGTTCTTGGCGTCTGTCCGGCTCCGCCGCCGAGTTGCCCCAGGACAGCTCGGGCATGTTAGACCCGGATGATATTATTCATCCGCGGTCAGCTGCTTGGGTGCCCGGGGACAAGGTGGCGAAGTTTGTGGCGGGACGCCTCCGGAAACCCTTGGGGAATGAAGCGAGAAGCTGTCTGCCGGGGAAGTGCCCGTGCCCAACGTTAGAGGGGAGAGTCGCTCAGACACCGAAGCTAGAAGCCAAGATGGCTACCTTTATGGCTAAATTTGTTAAGGATCCGCGCAAAGGCATAGACAGGTCCTGGCGTAGCTGCCAAGACAAGTTGCTGGATGCCATAGGTCCTATTACTAAGATTCTGGACATGGCGGAGGAGGCAAAGGTGTCGGGGGCAACCATATCCCCCGAGGTTTTGTCCAATTGGGCGCAAAGAGTGGTCATATTTCTGGGGAATGCCAATTGCGCGCTCTCGACGGAACGTAGGCATTCCCTCTTGATCAAATTGGACCCGAAATTAGGTGATCTGGCCTCCTGAGGCAGGGGCTGTTGCCCAAGGGGGCCTGTTCGGGGATCCCTTCATAAAAGAATTGGGCAAGTTTGTCTCCACTTTTACATCTCTTGATAAGGCCCAATCCAGTATCAAGCGGGTGTTTCAACAGCGTTTTTCCCGAGGGGCCGGTCGTGGTAGGGGCCACACGACCGGCCGTGGCGGTCAAAATTTTGCCAATAAGGGGCAAGGCTCCGGAAGAGGTCAATACAATACCTCAGCCAGCTACACAAACTTCTACCCTACGAGAGGCCAACGCTTCAGGGGGCGAGGCGGCTACAAGAACAACGCCGGCAATAACAGCCCCAACGGTAAGTCTAATATCGCCGGACCAGGTTAAAATTGGCGGCCGGCTAGCGGCTTTCCCAGAGGCCTGGGCGGCAATTACTGCAGACGCATGCGTCCTTCAGACCGTGCGCGGTTTTCATATAGAATTTTACGATCAGCCCCATCAGAGGAACCCCCCTCGCCCTATAGTTTTTTCATTGGCCGATGCGCAGTTGATCGACGAGGAGGTCTCGGGTTTCCTCAGCAATATCTTCCTTGTGGAGAAAACGGATGGGGGCAAGCGGCCAGTCATCAACCTCCGGGAATTCAATGGCTGGTTGACTTATCATTTCAAGATGGAGGGGATCCATCTCCTTCGGGATGTGCTCCTTCAGAACGATTGGATGGTTCGTTTGGACCTGAAAGATGCTTACCTAGCGGTCCCTATCCATCCGCCGCATCGTCTGTTTCTTCAGTTCGTCTGGGACGGTCAGGTGTTCGAGTTCACTGCCCTTCCGTTCGGACTTTCCTCCGCCCCGTGGTGCTTCACCAAGCTCCAGCACCCGGAGGTGGAGGGTCTGCGGAGCCAAGGTATCAGGATGCTTGTTTATTTGGACAACATCCTCTTGATGGCTCAGTGCCCCGAGAAGCTAAACATTCAGCTTCAAAAGACGTATCCTTGTTACAGGGGCTAGGTTTTGTCATCAACGGAGACAAGTCCATGCTTTCCCCATCCCAGAGGGTGGTCTTTCTCGGCTTCGTCGTGGACTCGCTCAAAGCCTCCTTGAGTCTTCCGTCCAGGAAGGTGGCCAAGATTCGGCATGTGTTGCGACAAACGATGGCAAAATCACACTATTCCCTGCGGCAGATCGCCAGGGTGGTGGGACTACTGTCCTCTTCCATTCAGGCGATCTTCCCGGGACCCCTCCATTACCGGACCCTTCAACGCCTCAAGGCGCATCATGTCAGGCGCGGCTTATCGTACGATCAGTTGGTTCCCCTTACAGAGGAGGTGAAAGGCGAAATGGCTTGGTGGCTCGCTCATATGGAGGCCTGGAACGGCCGGGCGATCTTCGGTGCGGCACCGGATCTGGTGATAGAGTCCGACGCCAGCAGGTCGGGCTGGGGCGCCCGCTGCGGAGAATTCTCCACAGGCGGCGCCAGGTCGTCCGAAGAGCAGGAGTTGCACATAAATTGCTTGGAGCGCATGGCGGGGTCCTTTGTGATTCGTTGCTGGACCAGGGACTCGGCGAGCTCATGTGTTCTCCTGAGGATGGACAACGTCTCAGCCGTCCGATATGTCAATCACTTGGGCAGCCCGCGGTAGCGAGCACTGGCGAATCTAGCAAAGGATTTTTGGGACTATTGTCTAGCCCACCATGTATCTGTGACGGCGAAATACCTGCCGGGTTGGGCAAATCAGGTGGCAGATTGTCACTCCAGGCATCTTCGGGATTCCAGTGCTTGGCACCTAGATGTGCCATTGTTCCAGCGGCTGAACGATCTGTGGGGGCCGTTCTCAGTGGACCTCTTTGCGTCCCATTTGGATTATCAGCTCCCACGATTCTTCAGTTGGAGGCCGGATCCTCTAGCGGAAGCCACAGACTCTTTTCTCCAAGATTGGAGTCAGGAGAGGGCTTATGCGATCCCGCCCTTTGCAATGATCATCCAGGATGGCGGCCCAGCTTCGCCGCCAGGGGGCGGAGGTGGCGGCGGTGACGCCCGTTTGGAGATATCAAGTTTGGTTTCCAGTTCTTCTGGAACTTTCTTGGGATTCTCCAATGCTACTCCCCCAGATTCCTCATCTTCTCCTCAATCCTGAGGGGGAGCTGCACCATGTTCTAACGCAGGGAGCTCTCCGCCTCATGGTGTGGCAGCTTTCAGGCGACGTTGGTCGCTCCCAGGCCTTTCGAGATCAGCTGAGGATCTCTTATCGAAAGCATGGGCACCTAGCACGCGAAGAGATATCGATCCGCTTGGACCAAGTGGGTGCGTTGGTGTTTTCGACTGGGTTTCGATCCCTTGGTCGCAGGCGTCGTACCAATTCTGAATTTTTTGGCGATCTCAGCGGCTCATAAGCCGGTGGAAGGAGCCACTGTTGGGGAACATCCTTTCGTATGTAGGCTCTTACACGGGGTTAGACTTTCATTACCCCCGAAACCACGGTATTCCAATCTTTGGGATGTCAATGTTGTTCTAAATCTCTTCCTTTCATGGCAACCGAACAAGTACCTTAATTTGAAGGAATTGTCTGCGAAATTGGCCCTGCTTTTGTGTTTGGTGTCTGGTCGGAGGGTTTCGGATGTGCGGGCCCTCGAAATTTCAGCGAGAGTTTTTTCTCCGGACGGTGTGACCTTTACGGTGGGCCGTCGTACTAAGTTCGCTTCTCGGACGATTTCTTATCCAGCCTTTGTAGATTCACCCAAATTGTGCGTAGTGCAATGCCTCAAGGCGTACGAGGAGATAACAGAACTCCGCCCTCCGGGCGAAAGACAATTGCTCATCGCTTTGCGAAAGCCACACAAGGCTGTCTCCTCCCCCACTATTGCTAGGTGGGTGCGTTGGGTATTACAAGAAGCAGGCATTGACGTGAAGCAATTCGGAGCTCACTCAGCTAGAGGAGCGATGACTTCCAAAACTTTTTCTTTGGGTGCTCGGCTGGAGGACCTGATGTGTGCGGCGGATTGGTCCTCTGATTCCACGTTTAAAAGGTTTTATTTCAAGCCGGTGGTGGACATTGCGCATTTGGTCGTAAGTAAGCTTTGAACTAGCATAATCTGAAGCCTCCGGTCCTGACATAGAATCGAAATTTGCCTAGCATAGTAACGGTAAATTTCAATTCTATTAAGATAATCCTCGGAGGCGAGGATTATCCCTCCCAGGACTTCCAGCGGTAAGATTCCCTCCCGTACTGCAGTAAGTAACCAGATTTTGGTTTCTAATCTGTTTACATCGTTACTGTAATACTTGTTTTGCAGTGTTTGAACTGTTCGGCTGAACTGATTCTTGTTTTTAGGCGTGAGGTTTTGTGTACTACGCTTACGCTATTGTGTCTCCGGAATCAAGGTTCCAAGCAAGACTGATGTCGGCATGACTCGCGTGAAGAAAGAGGGAGAAGACACAAGATGGACACCCTATCTAATGGTCATGGACACTATGGAAGGACTGATAATGCTCGGACTATGAAGGAATGATGGGATTTGTAGTTGATTTCGTTAAAATCATCTTGTTTATTGTTTTAAATAGTTTTTCCTGTGTTTTGGGATATACAAGCATTTTCTGTGGAGCTTTTCTGGGCTGCTGTGTTTTTGGTACATATTAAACAGCGAAGAAGGAAAAGCATAATCCTCGCCTCCGTGTCCTTAATAGAATTGAAACTTACCGTTACTATGCTAGGCAAATTTCGATTCTCCGATACTTCTGACTTTGCATAGGACTATGAGCCGACGAATGTAAACTACACCCTCTCTTGTTTCAACCATTCCAGTTGGTTGTATTGCTTGCTACGCCCGTGCTGACCCCTATAGTTTTGATATCTACCTCCTCTGCATCGATTGTGTCCGGAATTTGGTAACTGGTTATTAGCCTCAGAGTCACTCCCTGTATCCGAGCTAGATCCTGAATAATTGGATCCATATCTTCTCCCTCGCTTATTAAAGTCTGGGGCTTTGTAGTACAACATGCCAGGTCAACCTTGGTGGCCACCGGGACCTTGGGGGTATCCAGGCAATTTTCAGCCGCCTATGGCTCCATTTCCCGGTTTTCCAAATTTTAATAATCAGTCTTTTTTAGCGCGTGGCCCCAGACGGTCACGGGGCAAAAGAAGACCGACACAAGGACAACCTCAGGTCCAATGGGAGGATACTGCAGGCCCCCACGCAGGAACTCGGAGCCACACGAGAAGGAGTGCCCAAGAATAGTAAATACACCTGAAGAAAGTTTGGTAGTCAACTTAAGTCAAAGAACTCTATCAGACATTGAAGAAGTTGTGCTGAACAAGGGTCTAGGGTTTGTGACGACAGATGAGGGTGATCCATTTGTCCTTCAAATTGAACTAGCCCAGTTTTTTCGCAAACTAAGGCTTCACTATTTCTTTAAGAACAAGTGTACTGAGGAATCAGAACATGATACAGACACCAACACAAGCTTGAGGACCAAATCCACTTTCTTACCTCCAGCACATGCCATACCACCTCAAATACTTACGTTCGAACTGGCAGTCAAAAATGACATAGAACAAATACAATACTGTTCCAGATCTGGCTACAACAACTTGACCACAGCTGAGAGACAGGCTCTAAAAACCTTAACCCAAGATGGGACTATAATTGTGAAGCCCGCTGATAAAGGGGGCTCCATCGTTGTCCAAGATGTGGAAACATATAGGACTGAGTGTCTCCGCCAGTTGAGCAACAATAATGCGTATCGATTCTTGACCACTGATCCCACTCCTAGATTGATGAGTGAAATCCAAGTCCTAGTTGAAGAGGCCCTAGCAGAGGGTTGGATTACCACGCTAGAGGCACAATTTCTGCAGGCTAAGCATCCCACTATGCCCTATTTCTATACCCTACCGAATGTGCATAAACCCCAGAGACCGCCACCGGGCAGGCCTATAATATCTGGCCAGGGTTCACTTTTAGAACCACTCTCTGCGTTTGCGGACTACTTCCTCAAACCCCTGGTATATACAATGCCTACCTATCTCAAGGACACCACCGATGTCCTGAGAGTTATCCCTGACATCACTTTCGATCGAGAGACTGACTATCTAGTCTCTCTCGATGTAGAGTCCTTGTACACCTCCATTCCCCAGGATGGGACTCTAGATACCATCAGATCCATCCTGGAGGAATCGGAACTGGATTCCATCACCCCTGTGCCTTTCATCATGGCCCTGGCTACCATAGCCATGAAAGAAAATGTCTTCATGTACGAGGACCAGTTATACCACCAAATCTCTGGGACCAGTATGGGCAGTATTTTTGCCCCTTCCCTAGCGAACCTGTATGTTCATAAGTTCGAGCAAACCATAGTATTGCACCCCGCCAATCCTTTTTTTCCATCTATAATTTGGTGGAAAAGATACATAGATGACATCCTTATGGTTTGGAGAGGGACCAGTGAATCGGCCCTCAGGTTCCACCAATGGCTTAATAGTCAGAACAACTACCTCCGCTTTACCATAGAAGTGAGTAAAGAAAGGCTTCCTTTTCTGGACCTCTCGATCTACAGTACCGAGAAAGGTTTAGAGAGTGAATTATACCGCAAGCCCATGGCAAGAAATTCCCTTCTCTTGTATGAAAGCCAACACCCTAAGTCTCTGAGGGATAATCTGCCCTTCGGACAGTTTCTCCGAGTACGTTGAAACTGTTCCACTCCAGAAACTTTTTTAAACGCCATGCAGGTGACCTATCTAAGCAGTTGACCGCTAGACACTACCCTAAAAAACTTGTCCAGCGTTCATATAAACGAGCAGCGAATAACCACCGTGCTGCATTACTTGAACCCCGACCAGAGAAACCACCTTTAGATCGCTTGACATTAGTGAGTACCTTCAACACTAAGTCCAATTACGTTCAGCAAATTATCAAGAAACACTGGCGCATTCTGAATAGTGGCAAAGAGAAAATTGAATTTCCGCTCTTTGCTTTTAAACGCTCTAGAAACTTAAGGGACCGTCAGATACATACTCGCCCTAGAGCCACACCCAGGAGAGAGGTAGGCACTTTGTGGGACCTACCTCCTGTGGTGGGTCACCATCCTTGCGGAGCTTGTTCTGTTTGCCCCCTGACATCTAAAACCACCAGCGTGGACATTGGCACTGATCGGCCTTGGGAACTGTGACAGTTTTCTAACTGTAATAGTACCAACCTGATCTACCTCATAACTTGTACGTGCAACGAACGTTATGTGGGAATGACCACGAGAAAGGTGCGCGTGAGGATGCAAGAACACAGAAGCACTTTTCGGTGCAAAAAAGACATTTCGAAACTCACCAAACACTTCATAACACACAACCATGCAGAAACAGACTTTAAGTGGCATGTCCTGGAAAAACCGTTCATTCCACCACATGTTAGCGATGTGTCTAGATTTCTGTTCTTGCGAGAACAAAAGTGGGTTTTTAAATTGGGTACAGATAGACAAGGACTGAACGATGACATACCGTGGTTCAATCTATCTCAAGCATACATGAAGAGATGCGAGAGTATTGTGACCTTCATCTGAGATGCACTGGGCTGGCCAAGTATTTGTGGTGACTGTACCGTTACATATAGTACTGGAAGAAGAGATATAACAACATGGGCAGTCACTCACATTATTCCACATATATGCCCCTTGTGTGCTTGGGGACCTATCTGAACCACACAATCCAGCGGGTGTGGACATTATGTAGGTTCTGCCAGGTGAGCGTATTACATAGTCACTCTTAGTCGGGGTCTGACGAGTGAACCACACACGAACAATGTCAATTAATTTGTAGTTTCATTCTTGATTGTCCCGCTATTGAATGCACTGCAGTTCTGTCTTGCATCAAGCTTGAGGTGTGATTTTCACATTTTGAGAGGTTATGCAGAGAAATATGGTTATGGCTGCATCCCTATATGAACTACCGTTTGAAGTAACATGACGTCATTTGGTAGTTCTTTTTCTTCAGCCCGCGATTTCCCCTCATAGTTGTTTGGCGTTACTTCTGGACTACATACAACGACCAGGCGTTATCACTATGTAGTTCTTTACCTGTGAGTGAACACTATCGCTACTCAAAGCGGAAGATGTACCAGCAAACTACCCAAGCCTCAGGCGTGACATCACTTTGTAGTCCTACACGTGGTAGCCTCACGAGATCACGCGCGAAAGTCCCGTCCTGCATCAAGAACAAACAGAGTGCAGACAGAGACATACACTTGCCTACCCCTGTCATTAATTAATCCCCGAGATCAGCGTTTGATGAGAGATAACGCGACTGACAATGGCAGCCATCCCAGCCCTTTGGCACAGCCCCTCCCCTGGAGGTTCCGATTGGTTGGGTTTGTCAGGCCAGACTAGTGATATGGGAGTAACGAAGGAAATTCGGTGCCTCCCCCTGACTCAGTCACACTCGGAGACAACGACGGACAGGTAGGAATACAGCTCCACCGTTCTTAATCCAACTGATTTGTATCTAGGCTGTTTTCCAGTCTGTCTATCGTCGTTTAACTTTTGACTAAGTTACAATAACGTTAATATTTACTCAGTTCATAGCTAACAATGGAATGGATAGGAGGTTGAAATAGGAACCAGTTGGTAGATGTTAGTTAACTCCATGTATAGAAGACCTTGTGACTTCGTATTTTGTACATTGTCCAAGCAGATCAACGTTTGATCCCTCTGTTCTTTGTATTCACGAAGTCGGTTTCTGTCCTTGTAGAGCGGGGTCTCACATATCCTGAGCCAGGTCCAGGAAGAGGTGAGGTCCACTCCCCGGACACTCTGGGTGAGTAATGAAGCTGTATATATTTTAGAAACGATGTATCTCTTTTAACAGACCATGGTAGCTGATTGTTATTTACTTGCACGTTTGTCCCCTACAGACATTACTAAGTCACCAGGTGCCGAAGAGAGGAGTGTATACAGATGAAGGAATATTATATCCTTTTTCACTTGTGTGTTTTTTGGTATAGTTTTTTCACACTTTATTCACTCACAAGCAGTAGCATATATATAGAACAGAGACCCTGACGAAAGCCTGGGGAACCTCCCGTTGTGGCTGAAACATGTTGGTCTCTTCGCAGCTATTTGTGTGGACTGCGATGACTATGTTACACTGTTCTTGTTTTTAAAGGGGAAGGGGCTAACGTCTATTAAAACTGGCTTTTGTTAAGTTCCCTATCCTTTTTTAACCACCACTTATTTGTTTTTTGCACTGCACATTCCCATCGTATCAACACCATGTGGTAGTACCGAGTGATTGTGGGTGGCTACCCCGAACTGGCTATCAGGGTATGATAGTGTTCTCAATGATCAAGAGACACAATACCCGATAAGGACTACCAAATGAGAATATTGATTCATACAAGACTTTTGATGGGAATCCTTAACTAGGGGTGACTTACGTTTACTGGTGCTTCACATTTTGGTGATATGGTCTGTTAGATCTACTTTGTTCCCATGTACAATTGACATGGGTACAAGATTATAGAATCACGATCGGATTCCTAATTAGACCCCTAAGTTTGTTGTTTATCAGTTTAGTTCCAGTGGGGGATAATACTTAGGCTTGGTCTCTAAACATCCCTTGAGCCCTGCAATAGTGTTTGTTTTTTCATGGGAACAATCATTAACATGTAAAAGCACACACCTGGACACAGTAGTTAACAAATGAAGCAGGCCAAGAAATTCCTAGAATTCTAACATACTACCTGGTATTAATTAATAAAACCGATATCCAGCTGGTGTATATTTATTCCATTTTCTTTTTTTAAACTATAAACAAAGTATCAAAATGTCACCAATGCTTTTTTTTTCTTTTTTCAATGTATACATAAATATTATTTTTTGTTATACAAGATGAACATCATTTTGTGTTTTCCAACTTCATATAATTGTTTACACAATCTAACAATGTAAACATATGTACATACATAATCTTCCTTTGTTACTCGACTTTATATAATCAGTTTTTTTTTTAAAGAAGAGAGAAAGACAATATTGTGATGTGCAGAGACTGGCAGTATTTTGTCAGACTACTTGCGATTCGGCATGGCCTTCATCAGGACTCTGTCACAGTGTCACTAAATGAAGTGATAGACAACATCAATGTCCAGAATTAATGTGCCTACTATTATATTTAGGATAAAAATCTTACACTACAGTGACAGGTAACACCAAAAGATTCCTAGGACTAAAAAACGTTGGGTCTCTAATTGTTGTATCAGTGACAATACAAGGGAGAAACAAATCCACCATGAAGCGAGTTGAAGTATAAAGAATAAAGAGTGAATAATAAATAATAATAAGGAATAAAAAATTGTATAAAAAGTAGGTAAAAAGTACCCTGCGTCTTTGCATGAAGATCTATAGGTGGTTTAGAAATTGTTTAATGCATGCTACACAGCAAAGGAATAGATATACAGAAGAACAAGAGGTGTCCACACCTTATATCTCTTGTTATGGACAACTTAATTTGTCCATTACTCTGGGTGTATTCATATTTAAGATCATATCTAATGTTGTGTACCATGATCAAAGGGTCAACTATGGGATATAAAGATGCTAATTTTCATGAAGAGAGCTTCCCGCAGGATCACTACTTCCTATATAAATCAAAATAGGAGTGGAAGAGGGGAAAAGAAAATCTGGTAAGCACTTTGATATTTACAGTGCTAGCCCCCTGGGTAATAGGCAGGTGACAATTTATAGATGCATATTACATTTAAATCTCATTCATTTGTTGTAGTGGGCAATCCCCTATTCTTTGTTTCTGGTCCAAGGTTAGGATGGCGTTCACTGGTGGATATTACTGCAATTATGAAGAACCGATATACTGCAACCTTTCTCCTTGTTGCCAATTTCTTTTTGGCAGAGTTTTAATTAATAAATGTGTAAGTGAAGGCCTAGACCTTGCATCACTGTTTTGGCACAACTCCAACGCAAAATCTAATTTGCTAAATATTGTAATGCGCTCAAATGTACTCATGATAGACCTGTTTAACATATTCAAGGTCTTAAAATCTGCTGTAACTTTTTTGTAATATCACTTCCTGTGAGGTTATGGGTTGTGATGTCATGTGCGATGTTACGCGCTGTGATATCCCTTACATACTGCCTAACTTGGTTAGTGCCCCACTTCTGTTTTTTTAGGACTTGTGCAATGGTGGGAGAAGTATAAAGGAGAACTAGCTTTTGTGTTTTTTTGGGCTAGGCATAAAATTAAAATGTTATCCATGCCATATTAAGGGGCCAATGTAACTCCACAGGGATTAGAGTAATGTGATAGAAATTCAGAGGTAAAGATCTATGTCTAGTTTGGCATGTAGGACAGTTTTCTGTGGCAAGAGGCAGGCTTGTGAGACGCCCACAAGAACGGCGTGCCCGAAGTCCAGTAATTACAGTATTTCGTTAGTAGAAAAGAGACCAGAATACTTTAATCTTTCCAGGACCCAGAGGTACTAGTTTGCCACTCTAAAGATTTTGTTTATATGTAGGAGTCCTAACATGATGAGGAGCAACAAGACAGCGGGTGAGATTGATGGGAAATTAGCAATGTCTGAGCCTATGGGGTTTTGCATTTTATTGTCCCCTAATAAAATCCTGGCTGCTGTGCTGACCTATGGGCCCCCCCCCCCTCCTCCCCCCCCCGGCATGGAGGGGAGTTTCTGTGTTCCCTGGACGGGTTCCTTTTAAAGTATACGTTGAAATACTTGAATTTCATGGTTCTAGGGGACCTTAATATACATGTGGACGCATCTTCTGACCCTCATTGTCAACTTCTTTTAGATCATATGTCATCTTGAGATATGTCACAGTTTGACTCGGCCCACTCACATCTTAGACACCATGTTTTCTACCACTCAAGTTTCAGGACTCAACATTAGTCCCCATACTTGGTCTGACAAAGCTCTCATTCACTTCCGTTGGCCACTGGACCTCAGCCCTTAGGAATGCAGGTTTCACTGTTCTCTACTGCATCTTAGTTGGACCACTGTCTCTTCTACAGAGTTTAGTCTTGCCTAGAGCAAGCACTCTCCACCTATGACTAAGGACATGGAGGTTAATGCCAGTCAGTCGACTCCTGACTTACACAGGTGACTAACCACATCATACCTATTAAACACACAGATGTTAATTCTTCGTGAAAAAGACAGTCAGTCCCTTGGGTTAGTGAGGAGCTTAAAGTGCTTTGTAAGCACTGTGAGAAAATGGAAACGGATTGAAAGGGCCATTACCTTTCTAATGACAAAGTCCTCTACAAGAAGGTTCTAAATATCTATCATTGTGCAATTAAGAAAGCTTAGTTTGATTTTTTTTTTTTTACATATCAGATTTACATGTTTCAAAAAAAGTCCAGAGAGATATTTAAAATCTTCAAAAAGTTTACGCACCCAGAAGCCTTGCTTCGGTCTTCAAAACTTTCTCTTAATTTACGTTCCCAATTTTCCAACTTCTTTGATACTAAAATACAAACCATTGTGGAGCCTTTACATCTCCCGGATGCTGCCTCGATGATTATCACTGACCATTGCAGATAGAAATAGTATCCTCTTGTGGCCAATTGCTACAGAAATTTGCCTTGATTTCACTTGAGGAGTCTGCTCCGTCCTTGAGTGCCTGCAAATCTAGGTCGCCAGGTGACCCCTGTCCTCAAATTCTTGGCGCCAATTGTACGGCCATCAACCCGGTTCTAAACCAGATTCTAAATCAGTCAATAAATGTTGTCAACGTGCACAGTGGTTGGAAGCAGGTCAAGTTGATTTTTCTTTTAAGCAAACCTTCTGCAGTCAAGACCAATCTTGCCAATTTCCGGCCCATTTTTCTGTTGCTATCCATTACCAAGAATTTAGAGAAGCTCATGCATGAGCTGCTCTCTCTTTTTTTGAGAACAAAATGCGGTTATTCACCCTAATCTGGAGGGCTTCTGCACAGAGACCACACTGTTGGAGGTCTCAGATACAATAAGGCTAGCGGTAGATCAATAGAATTAGGTGGCACAGATTGTCCTTGATCTATCCGCGGCTTTTGACACTGTCTTACGTTCAACACTACTGCAGCACCTCAAAGCCATAGGTGTCTGAGGTTCTGCTTTGGCTTGGCTACCTTCCTTTTTGACACAGGTCCCAGTCAGTCTGGATGGTCCCATTTGCCTCTGATCCTAAGCCATTGGGCTATGGGGTACCTCAGGGGTCTGCACTAAGCCCCACAATGTTTTTAATGGGCATATGATCTCTTTGGTGCCCCTAATTGAATCCTTTGGAGTTCAGACTACATCTTATGCAGATGATAAGCTACTGCTCCTCAACTTTTTTTTTAAAATGTTTATTTATTGATTATAAAGCAAAGCAAACAATCAACAGTTCAAGATAGTGAAAAGCAATTAGGACATATGAACCCCGCAACCCCCTCACCCCCCGGCAGAACAGCAATTTCATAAGTACAGTGTTCACTGGACAAAACAACATGTTTTCCTAGATGCCTAATAGGGAGATCAATTATGGGAGAAAAGCCCTTAAACAGAGGCCATCAATATGCAGTAGGACTGAGTACAAATCAAGTACAGGGTGACACTGTGGATGGAAAAATCATAGACATAATAGGCAGAGCATTTACAATATGTCAGGGTGGGACATCAAATAGGCTTTAATGGGGGCCCAGAAGTTTTTGGGGCGGGAGGACTCCGGTATCTCCTCCTCATATACCTACAGTTTATCCCTACAATAAATCGACTCATGGAGCCATTGTTTTGTAGTGAGTACAGATCTTGCGCCCCAGCGCTGCGCCACCGCCCTCTTTGCGAAGAGGGTGGAAATAGCAACAATGCGTCTACTAGCTGGTTTCAAGCGTTTGACATAGCCCAACAGGCATTGCACAGGAGTGCATTCCACCTGCTCCAACACAATAGCAGTTAGAATGTTCACCACCGCTGTCCAGAAAGCAAGCACACCTCCGCACAACCAGGCAACGTGGAGAAAATCTGCGTTCGCTGCGCCGGACCGCACACAGTCCGCAGTCTCTCTCAGGCCATACTTATGTAACTGTAACGGGGAGTAATATAGCTGATATAAATATTTAAAATGGATAATTCTAAGGTTGCAGTTGGCTGTGAGGCAGCCCGTAAGTTGACAGCACGCCGTCCAGACCTCCAGTGCAATAGGATTTCCCAATGCGGTCTGCCAGCGTAGGCAAGATGGGTGCACCTCCTGGTCCCTTTCCCGTAGTGAGGAAATGTAAAGTTTGGTAATTAGCCCTTTGCAACTCTTTCTCATCAACAGTGCCTGCAATGCACGCAACGTAGTGGGTTCTGCAGGGAAGTCAGGGTATTCCGCGCAAACGGCCTGACGAACCCGGACGTATGTGAAAATAAACATGAAACTTCGGTCCGTGCCATTCTGTGCCTCACGTAGAGTTTTATATATAAATCGCCCAGTCTGGTGATGCCTGCCGCTAGCACTTTTAAGGCAGGTGCCTCCCTCGCCGCGGAGCTATTGGGATGAGAAGTTAAGGGCAATAGTGGACCATATAAATATGGCAACATGACGTGCACAGTGGAGGATTTATCTCAGTCTGCAGGCCTCCCGAGCCTCCCGAGAGGGCCACTGCTTCTAATGGGACAGGGAGTACAGCATCCGTTTCGATAGCCATGTGAGGCAGAAAAGGTTGTGGGAAATGGCAATAATGTGCGAATTGTGCTTGTGTGCACAGATAATAAAGGCAAAGATCAGGAGCCTCAAATCCTCCTCTGTCAAAGGGCAGCACTAAGAGTTCCCATCTACATCGGGGCTTCTTTCCTTCCTACACAAATGTTAAAAGGTTTGATTGGAGAGTGTGGAACAGTGCAATATTCAATTTTATACGTATAGTTAACAAAGAAATATAGCAGCTTAGGCAGAAAAACCATTTTCACAACTGCTGTCCTATCTGCTAGTGAAAGGGGTAGGTGCGACCACCTCGCGGCCTGCTCTGAAATGCGTGTAATCGTGTGACCATATTTCTCAGAAATGACTATATCCGGGTCCGGTATATCCCCACACCCAGGTATTTTACGGGGTCAGAAGTCCAGGACAACTGGAAGTCAAGCTCCAGTTCTTTGGTAAGGATGGTGAAGGGGAAAACTACTGACGTGGACCAATTGATCCCAAGACCTGAAAACCTCTCAAACCTCTCCCTGAGTAGCGGAGATAAATGCACAGCAGGCTCACGGACATAGAGCAACATGTCAACCACATATAGAGAGACAGTCAGTGGGCGTTGCCTGAACCGCAGGGCTGCAGTGGAGTGTCTCTGGCGCAGCTTACATGCCAGAGGCTCTAGCGCCAGGGAGAAAAGCATGGGCGATCGGGGGCATCCCTGCCGCGTACCTCTCTCGATAGGAGACAAAGACGACACACAGCCATTTACTCAAACGCAGGCAACCGGATCACTGTAGAGCACTCTAAGCCACTGTACAAAGAAAGGTGGAAAGCCCATCCTACTCAGCACAGTGAACATATAGGGCCATTGCAGAGAATCAAAGGCTTTTGCTGCATCGAGCAACACAGTGACAGCTTGAAAATCTGATTCAAAGTAGTGTAATGTGGAAAACAGTATGCACAAGTTATGGTTCGTGGAGCGTTATGTAATAAAACCGGATTGATCTGGTAGTACCAATAGAGCTACCAAGGGTTGCAACCGAATGGCGATCATTTTCGCTAAGATCTTCCTGCCTATGTTGATGATCGAAAGGGGTCGATATGACCCGCACTTATTAGAGGGTTTATCTAGTTTTAATAATGTGACAAGGAGGGCCTCCTGGAGGGAATGGGGAAGAGTCCCCTTTTCATAGGCCTCTGCATAAACTGCCAATAGCCGAGGAGCAAGGTCCTCAGCATATGCTTTGTAGAATTTGCTGGGCAAGCCGTCTGGCCTAGCAACCTTACAAGTTGGTAGGTTCATAATAGCCTCCCTGACATCCTCCTCATCGAATGGCTGCACGAGATATTCCTGATGAGCGTCTGACAGCCACCCAAGTGCCACGACGTCGAGGTATTCATGTATCTCCTCAATCATGGGGGATTCTCTAGAAGCATACAGATCAGTGTAGAATTGCAAACAAATCTCGCAAAGATCTGCAGTCGAATGTCGGGGTTTGCCATGGACGTCAAGGAGTTCAGTAATAGCTTCCTGGCTACGTGGTTCCATGAGTTTTTGCGCAAGGGAGCGGCAAGGGCGGCCTCCTTCGCCATAATATCTAGCTGTTCTACGCCAAGAGCAATGTAGCAGTTCCTGGTCAACCATCTCATTGTGTTCTGTAACCAACTCTCTTATTGCAGCTAATTTGGCAGTGGTGGGATCTGACTCAAAGTCGCGTTCCAACAGAGATGTCAGACGCCAATTTCTTTATTTTACGCCGAATGTCTCGCAGAACTCCAGACTGTGCCCCGGTGCTAGCACCCCTCACGGTAACTTTGAATGCCTCCCAGAGCACTCCCGAACTATCCACTGTCCCTTCATTTTTTCTAAAATAATTCCTGATTGTTTCTGCGAGTAGATTGCTTAAATACCGGATCTTTAAGTTCCGAGGGTTTATGCCGCTACGCAAAAGGTGGTGACTGATACGCTGGGAGCTGTAGCGCAATGAGCACCGGAGAGTGATTCGACAGAGTGCGGACCTCATGGAACACCATTACTGTTCAGGTGCAGGCCTCTTTTGTAATATGCCAGAAATCAATGTGGGACTAAGAGCCATGCACCGAAGAGGCATACGTGCTCTCCTGATCAGATGGGTTATGTTGACGCCACACAGCATGAAGGTGACCCGCATCTAATAGACCCAATAACATGTCCGCAGCCCGTTTGGGCCGGGCCTCACCGCTGCTATGTCTATCCATGGTGACATCTAAACATAGATTAAAATCACTTCTCCAAATGATTGCCGCTGGTGGAAACAATGATATCCTGCGCCATACGTCAGAATAAAACGAGGGGTCATCCACATTCGGCCCGTAGACATTCACAAGCAATACACTCTCTCCGCCCAGTCTGCCATGCAGTATCGCAATCTGCAACAGTCATCCACTGCAGTTCTAATGACTGTGAAGTGCACCCCGTTTTTCTCTAGGATTAATACACCCCTAGCATAGGATGAATAGGAGGACGACACCTTCACACTCGCCCAGCGCGCACTGATTTTACTAGCAGTGTCTTTGGTCAGGTGAGTTTCTTGCAGAAAGGCAATATGCACTCTTATACGATCCAAATACGCAAACATCATTCTAATCTTTTTAGGCGTATTAAGGCCACGTACATTCCAAGTGAGAAATTTGATGACGTTACTCATCATGGATGGTCAACATGAGGAAGTACTTTGAAACAAAAGGTGTGAGTTAAGTGACCGCATTCAGAGGACAATAGCATACTCACACATCGTACGTCCAGAAAAGTACCAAAATAATTCCGCCGTTCCCACCCCGAACACCCACAACCCCCCACCCACTTCAGCAACCCAAACATGACTAAGCCATCCCCCTCCAACCGCCCCCCCCCCACCACCACCCTAGAACAACAATACAAATTTGGTGCACAGAGATGCAAGCTCCCTACAGGGTAGGAGGTGACCGAGCAAAAACCACATATGATCAATGCATACAATAGACAATATTTATACACCCCACTAGAGCAGTGCTCTACAGTATCCCAAGTGAAGCAAGCTATAATGGATATTTCAACACTGAAGACCATGATAATTGAAAGATATAGGCAGAACCTGTGGGAGGAGCTCGCACAACTAAAAGGAAGTAATGGAGCGGCATATCAGACATAGGAACAAAGAGGTTGCAGAGCCATGTATACAACAGCAATTGTATTGGGCATCAACATTGTACGAAAAAGTCACCGTAGGTGCATGTTGACAGTGAACACATTACAAATTAGGCAATTGCAAGATAGCGTCAAAAGCAGGGAGCAAAGGGTTAAAGGAGTCACTCAGGTCTGATCAGATAACATAACATCACGCTACTCCTCTTCCTCAGGTGCAGCAGAAGATTCTCGTTGCCTACATTTAAGCTGCTTGGCGAGGTCCATTGCGACCTTCAGAGAGGAAAAAATCTTGCTGTCATTGAGCACTCCAATACGAAGTCGGGCCGGGTACAACATGGCGTAGGAGACCCCTTCAGTGCGCAGAAATTGCTTCACAGTGCCAAATTTGCAGCTAGCCGCCTGAACGGCAACCGTAAAATCAGGGAGGAAGGCCAGTGTGTTGCCCTGATGAACAATAATACCTTTCTCCCTAGCCTGATGCAAAATGGTGGCACGGTCCCTATAGTTTAGGACGCTGGCTATTATAGGGCGAGGAGGGCCCCCCGGATCCGGCCGAGCAGCTAAGGAGCGGTGAACATGCTCCACTATAAACATGCTGGATAATTGCTCCATGCCAAAGATGTCTGAGATGAGACGCAAAATATAAGTCTCCATTTTGCCCACATTTGTCGACTCCGGCAGCCCAGTAATGCGGAGATTATTGCGCCGGGACCGCGTCTCCAAGTCCTCATTCTTTGCCTGGATAAGAGCCAGAACTTTCTCCATATTGAGAGTTTTATCTGTGACCGAGCTTAAGCCATCTTCAGCCGGCAAAACCCTATGTTCAACCTCCCCCACGTGTGCGTTTTGCTTCTCGAGCTGGGAAGACATATGGTCTAGCCGGTGGTTCACCGCAGCCATCGTGCCCTCAATAGACTGCAACGTGCGTTGCATAGCCATCAGTGTAGATTCCAGCGTGAGGGGACGTCCGCTTGGGCATCAGCCTCAGAATCTGAAGCAGCCTTCTGCTGGGTCTTGGGGGCCATACGCGTCTCAAAGGTGAGGCGTGACTGGGATCAGTCCTCCCCATAGTAGTTGAGGGGGGCAAAGCCAAGGAGAGGTGCGATGTACAGCTAAAATCCCACAGTCCCACTATAGCGCTATGTGGCTAGTGTCTGATGTCACAGCAGGCCCCTACAGTGGGGAATTTGGGAGACTGATAATGCCCCTGCTACACTGGCAAGTACCCACCTGGGGATCCGTCCAAGCAGGCCAGGTGTATGAGACAGCAGGTCGGGGAGTGGCAGCGCACCTCAGGCCAAGGAGGTGTAGTCTATGGGCGCCCCTCATGAAGCAAGACGGTAAGGAGCTCCAGCACAGCAATGACTACCACCTGGGCCGACGCCCTCCCAATCTAGGCCGAGGGCTCGCGGCCTAGGTCCGGTGGTAAGCAGATGAGGTGTGGGCGCTGCCCTCGACATGTAATGCCACTTGCAGTCCACTCAGTCTGAAAGACGGGAATCGCCAAAAACCGTCGCACAGCAGGCTCAGCGATGGCTCCCACACCGGACACCGCAAGGCCCAGCACAGGGCACCCCATGCCAGCCGCAGCTTGCAGGACGTGGCACAGCTCCAGGCCCGACCCGCCTCCGCAGCGCAGGACTTCGCCAGGCCCCGACCCCACTCACCGCCACCAACGCCGACGGACGCGCAGAGGTTCCAGCATCGCTCCGCTTCTCTCCGGGGAGGCCTCCCCAGCTGTCAAGGTCCGCCGCCTGAACGTCTCCCGGGCACCGCCGCTCGCCACAGCACAGCGATCGCCCCACTTTTCACAGGCAGCGGTCTCGGAGAGCAGCGCTCAACTCCACCGGCGCCGGGCCGAGCCGCACAACAGCTGTAGCTTCCACAAATCACAGCACCCAGAGGAGCAGGGGGAGAAGTGTGCAGATGACTTGCTAAGGCCCCATGCGACAGTGCGGCCTACCACGGATTGGCAGCCGCCATTTTCCACAACACAGCGTCGGAACAAGGTCTGTGTGTCTGCAGGTTCATCAAGCGAGGGGAAGGTCACTCAAGGCTGAATTATGCTAACTCTCTGTACTGGGGTCTACCTGCCTATCTCCTGAAGAGATTACAGATGGTACAGAATGCTGCTGCCAGGCTTCTATTGCGCTTGGATGCCTCGTCAGGGGTTTTAAGCGCTATATAAATGCAATTACAATACAATACTACACCTTCCCAAGAGAGCCCACATTCAGCCAGGCCTAAAGGAACTGCACTGGTTGCCTATAAAAGAATGTCTGAGGTTCAAAGGTTTGGTTCTGTCGCACAAAGCTTTTTGCCACAAAGGCCCTCATCATTTGTCAACATTTTCACACCTTACCAACTAGCTTCGTCTCTTCGGTCATCCAACGCCTTGCTGGAAGTCATTCCTAGTTTCCGGTGAAAAAAGTGGAGCAGTAGATGCTTCTCTTATTTGGGTGCCAGGAAATGAAATAAGCTCCCAGTTCAGTTCTGACCTTCAAGAGACTTCTTAAGACCTGACTCTTTAGTTCTGCCTTTTAGTGCCTCTATTATTGAGGGATCAGACTTGCTACTTAGCACCGGTACACTCTTTTCTGTAGCTCTTGCACTTTACAAATCTTTAAATAATTATGTGCAATTGCTTCAGCAGTGAGGGTTGAAAGACTTTTTATCCTTTGAGAAGAACAGCTTGAATTATCTTTTTGTGGAGTTAGAATACAGAAGTTCTTTAGAAGTTACTTAAATGTTGTAAATACACCAAGCATGTCCAGTGCCAAAGCCAAATTAAGGTAGACTAGGGTGTTGTCTTCATCCAATAATACCTAGACATCTCTTTGCATCAATTACATAACCTGGTGACCATGGGCCCCAATGCAAACCTGTAAGATGAGATACCACTCCGCCAGATAGCTCTAACAAAATCCTTAATGAACCTTGCTACTCATTTACCTTCCTCATAATTTTCCAGTCATCTGTCTGTCACAGGAGGTGACAGAGGTGACATACCTTTACTTAAGATGAGATATAACAAATGTCACTGCCAGCATGTCACATTGTCTTTGCTATTAGTGTTTGATTGCAAAAAACACAGTTAATGGACAGAATGTAGAACAATGTCATACATTCACCCCAGTACAAGGATCTGGGCCTAAATCCATAGTTTTTTTGCACTCCACACCACCCTGGGTTAGACACTGGCTATATGCAAATCAGCTCTGACCCTGTGCCTCATGGGAACAGTCCAGTCTGAACTACCAAGCCATGTCTTTCCCAGACCGGAATCAAGCATCCAAGGACCGGTTTCTGGCTATCAGCCTGGATAGCTTGACTCCAGTGGTGTGGAGAGAATGGGACTCACGTCTGAGTATACCCAGCACACTCGGGGTGAAAATTGCAAAAAACACAGTTGATGGACAGAATGTAGAACAATGTCATACATTCACCCCAGTACAAGGATCTGCGGAGTGCAAAAAAACGATGGATTTAGGCCCAGATCCTTGTACTGGGGTGAATGTATGACATTTTTCTACATTCTGTCCATCAACTGTGTTTTTTTGCAATTCCCAAACGTTGGGCGCCATGTAGTGTAGTTCCTATATTTCCAATAGGCTCTGCGCATTGGAATAACATATCCTATAGATCTGACGTAGGACTTATGTCTACTAGGTCTCTATTGAATATATTAGACTTAATTGTGAGTGCCACACAAGAAGGTATTTGTTTCTGATAACCGCATAAACATGACAACTTTGTTTCCCAAGAATAAGAAATGTATCTCTAGAGTCTCGGAAACAATAGATAGTTATTTTACTCAGTCAATCGTGCATGCTTCGTTTCACCTGCGGTGCAAAGAAATAAAGAGACAGGCGTTTTCAATAAAAGTATAAAAGTATTTATTGAACAGTCTTCTTTCTCATGCAGAAGAAATTAACTGCTACAATCGTAATACTGGTTGCAAAGTACAATGCATACAGTATGAAGAGTATTATAAAATAATACTGTAAAAGCATGATATGGTTTCTAAGCCATAAAATACATAGGATACATACATTATTTAAATAAAGACTAAAAAAGTACTCAACTGGTGCTTCTAAAATACGCCTACCCTGGTGTACCTAACCTAGGTCTAGTACAAGGGAAGAAGTACGTGAGGTGTAGCTTAGTTTCAGTATTCTTTGCCAAGAATCTATCCAAGAATTCTCTAAGGGTCTAATCAGCTCTGTACCTTGGTTTTAGAATGAAGGAGGTCTGGTATCGCTCTCTCAGGACTCGATTTCCCAACAACCCGCAAGGGTAGCTTGGAAACACTGGAGCTGGAATTCTCGGCAGGAGAAAAGACAGCGTCTCTCTCAGTGCGTCTGCTGGAGGGTCGGCTTCCTTCGCCACTTGCTGCAGCGAGATGTCGGACAAGTAGACAGCCGAACTGCTCCAAACCACTGTGTATTTTCTTGGGCAAGTGTGGGAATATTCATACCTTGAAGGTGGCGAGTTTGACGTAAGGTTGGACATAATAACGTCATCAAAGGGTCTCAGTTCTTGGAAAACTCCATGAGTTCTTGGAAAACTCCATGAGTTCTTGGACAGATCAATATTGAAGCAGGGGGAAGTCCCTGACTGCTGAAGGCCGGTTTTTCCAAGAAATTGTTGTAGATTTTCTGAACTAGTGGAAGTAGCCATGCCGTATTAGGACTGCATGAGCTATGTCTTAATATGGTTATGATTTCTATGCCTATATAAGGATACGGTACCTTATACCTATATAAGGGCATGAATCGGAAAAATTACTCTAGGGTCCTAAAATGCTATACAACAGTGTGGCATCACATAACTTAACCTTTCTTTACATGCTATACGATCCATGTGCTTGGCCCGAGTCAGTTCACAACAATTAGTATCCATGTATGGATTTAGTGAGCCCTAGTTCAACCCAGACCTGGTGGTTCTGGGCTCTGTATCCCAGTGCAAATGTCTTGAGCCATTCAGGTGTGTAAGTTGTGCCTGAAGCTGCTCAGCACTCTAAGTGACAGGCTCGCAATCCGTGTCTCTGTATTTTGAATTAGTTAAGTTCTAGAGTTAACACAAGCATATCCGTTCAGTCATAGGCAACACAGCTGTTCGGTCTTGTGCCATTCTTCTGAGCTTGCCCTGTCTTCAAGGTTAAATGTGGTAAGTTATTGTGTTTTCCACTGAACAGTCACCTAATCCAGCCCTAGAGCTGTCTGACCCTGTAATCAGTCACCAGAACAATTAGGCAAAGAGTTGTCAGGTTATGTATCGTATGCCAGCCAGTCCCTTGAGGCATCCAATCTGTTAAATAAGACTGTCCATCCCATAGCAATCCTAAGCCATCAAATCTTCAAAGTGGGAGGGTTTTTATCCCTAAACCATTTTTTGAGGTCCATTAGAATTCCAGGAGTCCGGCAAACCCACCAGGTTATGACCTCCTCTCCGCTTTTGGAGGACTACCCACTATAGTTAGAAATCTAAGCCCTGTTTGCATGCCAGTGTTCTCTAAAGGCTTCAGTGAAAGCAGTGGATGCACTGTTGGCAGAGAGCTATGCGAATCAGTAGGTGTTTGTGATTGGGGAAAAAAAATCAGTCCCTGTCATACATCTGCCTGCTGACAGGGTATGTAGAATTGATTCAGGACGAGACAGGGCTGGCTTGAAGGTGACTTGATTTATTATCTGGTGCTTTACTACAACATGTTCCTTTGAAGTAATGGCCCTCTTCTTTTCAATTTCCAGGTCCGGAATCAGGAGTTCTCAGGATAAAGAAAACACAGGTAAGTCACCTATTTCCTGCGGTTTCTAATACCTACATCTTCTCCCTAGTGTATATACACATACAGGAGTGCTTTTACTGGGTGCCACTCGTTGTTGGGGTTTAAATTCTGCAGGTGGTTCACCCCCTTTTTTGGCACTCATGTAGCTCCCCCCAACCCCATGCTCCCTCCAAACCCAAGCCTGTATTCTGGCATGCACCTGCATTAGCCATGCACCTCCAGGTGTGTGGCTGGGACCGTGGGCACACTGGTAGCTTACTCCATTGTCTGGATCCTTCCCAGCGTGGGAGTTGACAGGTCTTCCTCATCAGGGCAGTTCGTTGACTACATCTGAGGGTCCCAAAACGACAGGCGGCTTCTCTTCCTTTGTTTCCTGCGCAGCGTTCGCTTAGGTCTGTTCTAGGTCTGTATCTCCTCTGCATTCCTCTCTTGTTGTGTACATGTCTTCGGAGTCTGACTGCACAGTCAAATGGGAACTGTCCTCCAGGGCCAAAGATAGACTCCCGCCCTTTCCTGTCCTGTGGCCTAGTCTTAAAGAGACAGTACTCAGTTGTACCCTGTAAAAGGATGAACAACTGATGCTTTGGTGCTTATATAGAAGGGAAGGGCCAAGGTACTGGGCCCTCCTCCTTGTCAAAAATCCCCTCCCTAGGATTTTCCCAATTGTGGTAAAGGGAAAAACAGAAGAGGTAATCGTTGTTGCCCTGTTCCTTGCCTGTTCTGTGTCATTCCTCAAACTGGAAAGGTGACAGGGACAAAAACCATTGGAGGATCCTGGCATTTTCCACTTATTCTGTTTAAGCCAGGTAAAGTGATCATGCTCTATATACAATACGAAGGGCTCCCCTCCAGGTAGTAACAGAGTATCTTAATTCTCCGTATAAGGAGAAGACATCCCTTCTAGGTGGTAGGGTATACCCGTTCCCGAGGGAACAACTTCCTACTGATATAGACATTAGGACGCTCCAGCGATCTACTGCCACAGTCCTTGCTGCTACCTGCCCTGTCTTCGCCTTGTATTCCCATTTCCTGCTTCAGTGCGGGGACTGCCGCTGCTTTCTGCGGTCGTGGGACGCCACTGACAGCACCTACGTCGCCGCACTAGACGGTGGGGGAACTACGTCACCCAGAATCCACGGCGGCTCAACGCGTCACGGACCAGTGCCAGGAGGCGCTTAAAAATCGACAAGGCCCCATGCAACGTGGGACGCTCCAGCGATCTACTGCCACAGTCCGTGCTGCTACCTGCCCTGTCTTCGCCAGGTATTCCTGCCTCCTGCTTCACTGCGGGGACTGCCGATGCTTCCTGCGGTCGCGGGCCGCTACTGACAGCGCCTACGTCGCCGTGCTAGACGAGGGGGAACTACATCACTCAGAATCCCCGGCGGCTCAACGCGTCACGGACCAGCGCCAGGAGGCGCTTAAAAATCATCAAGGCCCCACGCAGCGCGGGATGTGTGCGGGCAAAGGGCGGGCCCGTCCACGCCCGTCTTAGCCAGGTTGAGGCAGGCTGGGCCCCCCCCTCTTGGCTCCTTCGGCTGTGCCTTTGATTATCATAGAAGCTGGTGCATCTTAAAGGTACTGTTGTATTATTATATTGTGGGCTATACATTTATTTGCCTTGGACCTTTGGACCATCATTGAACTTTGTTTACCTTGCTCACAGCTTGTGCCTTTGTGATTTTCTGGGACCTGGGTGAAGAGTGGGTTTTAGGCTGGATGAGGGTATTACCTGTTAGAGTACACATAGCTTAGCACTGTTGCATTGAGATTGATACAGGGTTATGGGGAAGAGGAAGGCACTGGAAGAGAGCGGGGAGGGAATTGAGGGAGGACCAAGGCGTAACATCAGGAAAAGGGCAAAAAAGGCACGTAAGGTTATTACTAACAACTGTGTCATGGATTGGATAGACACTCTGATTAGCGAGTGCGAGGTTATCTTTGATTCAGCCCCTCTCAAACCTGTTCATAGTAATTCTAAACCTCAACAAAAAAGATCCAGGCGAACTGTGTACAGTTAGCCACCCCAGATATGTTTTGTAAAACTAGTAAGAGCAAGTTACCTAATACAATTAGTGAGACCCAGACTGAAAATGTTTTTCTTGAAAGCGTTATCGTTTCGGAGAGGGAGGTGGCTGCCGTAAACGTAAATACAGATTATGCTGCCCATATTAATCCTATTGTCATCTGCACTAATAGATTTGAACCACTTGGTGAAGCACATTTATCAAGCAGGGTAAAGGAAAATGGATTCACGAGAACACAAGCCCAAACACAAACCGTCCGTCTCCCTTGTGAGTGTACTCCCATTACTGGTTTGCAAGTACAGTCCCTAGGAAAATTAACACAGGATGTTTCCATACTGAGAGACGAAGTGCAGTCAATGAAGTGCTCTCTAGAGGAGATACTTATACTGGTGAGATCACTAACAACAGGGGCGGATCACAAGGGCGGCCAAGCACACAGGTCACGAAAAAATCGGAAGTTCCTACAGGACCCTTATCCAAAGATCATGTGGGCTCTCGGCCAAATTCAAGCCTCCAAGTTGGTGAAGATTTAGGAGTGCCAAGATGTAATGGTCTAAATTATCCAGTTAAAAGAGGCCCTAATGGCTTTAAAACAGCTAGGCACGTTTCTCCAAATGTAGTTGCTATTAATCCTGGCCCTCCACATGTTTCAGATACTAGTACCCATCCATTTCATAGGAATAATACTTTTGTACATAAGGGCCTAATGCTTTCAGGTCAGGGCTTGGGGCCAACTAGAGGGTATAAATTGAATACACGCAAGCTGCCTAGCATCTATATGGTTAATGTTCCAAATCTATACCCCAATAGTGGCAATGAGAGTGGTGAATCGTCGACAAATAAAGTCATCCACTGGATTAGATATGTGAGGGGTTGTCGATCGTTGATCAGGGAGGACATCTTAGCTGCACGAAGGATCTCTCTCCTTGATCAACCTTTTGATAGTATTGAACTTGCTATGAAGAGTGTTGATCTTGTCAAGAATCTCTTCACATTGGAGTTCCGCACTAGTGGCCCACAGAATTCTAGAATACAATTTAGGCGCTCCCCTAATGGCTATGGCGCCGAGGTCTACCAGGGACTTCGGAGACTGCAGGGCTCCTCAAGCCTTGAGACCAATGATTGACTAAATCTTATTGGCCTGCCAGGGGCTTTAATAAACGTTCCTACTGTACCCTCCAGGCAGGGACTGGACGAGAGGCTATCGCCTACCACTATCCATAATGTGGCCCTGCCAATAGATGACAACGGGGTATCAGCTTTAGCAATTACTCCAATGTTGAAACAACCTATGCCCCAGACCTTAGTTCTTAGTTACCCTGAAAGTTCTGTAAATCTACCCACAGTATGTAACTTCCTGAGTTGGAATATTGCAGGTCTCAATTCAAAGTTATGCTCGCCCGAATGGAACACCTTTGTAAAGTTATATGACATCTGTGCCTTCCAAGAAACCTGGGCAGACAAACCCTTGTTTTGTGATGGGTACCTGAATTTTTACATAGCAGCTGAAAGGAAAGGGAAGGGTAGGCCTTCGGGGGGGTTAACGATCTGGGTTCGTCAAGAGCTTAAAGTTAACATCCAGGTTCTTTCAACCCAGAATAAGGACATTCAAGCGATCAAAATAATCAGCAATGACTATTTATCAATTGTGTTATTTAATATCTATGTCAGGGGCACAAGGGGAAAAAGATCAAGAGTGTTAGCGGCTCTGGAAGAGCTACTTGATACACTACCTGACTCTTCTAAGGTAATAATAACGGGTGATTTCAATACAACGTTTGAACCCCTTACCTTAGAAGATGCCCACTGGATTGATGACAGGAACTGGGGTGTTCCACCACTTGAGTTGCAGCCTATTAGGAAGTGGACTGATGTGGCTATCCAAGTAAACAGCATTTGTATGGAACAAGGCCTAAGGGCTTTAAATGGGCGCACAAAATCAGACAGGGTAGGAGCAAACACTTTCAACGATGGGCACTTTGTGAGTAGAATTGATTATGTATTGGTAAGCCTGAGTCTGTGGTATTTGGTGGATGATATGAAAGTGACCATAACCCGCTTTGTTGTTCCCTGTTTCTGATTTGCCATACTTCAGATGTATATATAACGGACAGGAATTACATTGGCGAGGTTGTATCCATGAATGATCTAAGGAGACTTAAATGGATACAGGTAGAAGAAGCCCCAACTTTGCTAGATAAAATAGATCAGAGCTTGGAACTCGCTACTAAAGACCTCGAGGCTTGTGTATCACAGATAGGAGATCATAGAATAGTGAGCACTCGTACTGCTTTTTTAAAATCTTTTGCGCTCATACTTTGAGAAGAAGGGAAAGAAGCCCAAGGCACCTGCCCAGAAAGAGGGACGCTGGTACAATGATGATTGCCGGGCGGCATGTTTGGCCCTTGGGAAAGCCATTAGAGGGAGCGTCCCATCAAAGGTCTGGGAAATGAGAACATTTTATAAGGTTATGCAAGTAAAGGCCAAGAAAGCATGGGATGTTAAAAGGTGGCAGGACTTGAGGGACGCATGCGCCTCAAAAGATCCAAAGCAGTTTTGGCATATTTATAAATGGTCTACCGGGGGTCAAGCTGAGCGCCCCCAAAATCATGTCTCAGTAGCAGCCTGGGTTAATCACTTTAAGCCCCAATATGCTTCTACCCCTTTAGTGGGGGAAGTTGCTTTTACAAATTTGATGTATTCGGGTGAAACTTTTACCATGAGGGAAGTTGAGGCAGCATTGAATTCAATCTTACCGAGGAAAGCGCCTGGGCCCGACGGCATTCCAGGCGATATTTTTTTATACGACAAACCAAGTTGGAGCCGATATTTTCTCAAGCTATCTAATGCGATTGCACAATGGGCCCGATTCCTACATCCTGGAAAAGTGCGAAAATCATCCCTGTCTATAAAAAAGGCGATAAAGCATGCCCGGGGAACTATAGGCCTATTAGCCTAATCGACTGCTTTCAGAAAATAATTGGTAGGATGGTGTTAAATAGATTACAGGGGTGGATTGAGGAGTTCGGAGTTCTATCCCCATTACAAGCTGGATTCCGAGCAGCCACAAGCACCATCGACCAGGTTTTCATATTCACTTTAATTTACTGGAAGCTAGTAACCTTAGGCAAAGCTAGTCTTTATGCCGCCTTTGTAGATCTTAGGGCGGCATTTGATTTAGTCCCCCGCTGGAAATTATGGCTAGTTTTGAAACAGCTTGGGCTTCCCCTGGACCTTTTAACTTTGATCCGAAGGCTCCATGAAGGTAATAATGCCCAAATTAGATGGGGGGGTGGCACGGGGAAGTCACTGAAACGTTCCCGGTGGAACGCGGCGTGAGACAGGGATGTGTGATGGCCCCTACGCTATTTTCGTTATATATTAACAGGATAGCTGATAGTATGAGTGCAATCCCAACTGATGCCCCTACACTAGCTGGAGAAAAAGTACCTATTTTGATGTTTGCCGACGACACGTTGATTCTCTCCAAGACCCCGAGCGGGCTTCAAAAGGCATTAAAGATCTTTGAGGATTTTTGTTGCCCGAGGGGCTTGGAGGTCAACGTGTCCAAGACAAAGCTAATGGCGATCAGCGCTCATGAGGCAAATATGAGGGGCTTTAACATGAAGGATGGAGCACTAGAATTAGTAAATGAGTTAACTTATTTAGGAGTGAACTTTCAAGGAAATATGAAGTGGGATCGCCAAATTGATTTAGCCTCACTTAAACTTTGAAAGATTTCAGGGGCTCTCTGTTTGGAGCATAATCTTTCTAATTTCAAGCCTATTAGCCCAGCCCTTGAAATTTATAATTTGAAAGCTGTTAGTTCAGCATTATACGGTTCGGAAGTTTGGGGTTGTGAGAACCTTTTACCTCTTACTATTTCTGAAAACAGGTTTCTAAGAAATATTTCTGACTTCCCCTATGTGTCCGTTGTTAATGGATCTGGGTAAGAAACCTATTGCAGCAGTAGTTAAATTGCGTCCCCTTCTGTTCTGGAGAAGACTATGGTCTACACCTGAACTTGCTGGCTATGTGCAGGGCTTCATAGACATAATTAGAGCTGATACATTACATCGCATCAAATGGTTATGGGTAGTTCGAAACCTTTTAGGAGAGCTAGGTTTGATTTCATTGTGAACTGATCCTGTAAACTCAATTTTTCCATCAAAAACTGAAGATTAAATACTGGGATTGGTTTCAAGAAAAAAATGTAAGGAAACCAGCGTCTACATCCCTTACCAGCCGTTTTCTGGATTACAAAGTCGCCCCGAGGATGGAATCCTACTGGGATGCTATTACCAAACCCATGGACCGCAAGTTGTACTTTCAGTACAGGGTGGGTACGCTCCCAGTGAGATAGTTTACGATGAAATGGTCAGTCCAACCTTTAACTAGGTGCCCGAGGTGTAGAGTCCACGACTCATATCCTTTTTGTTTGTGATGCCTATGCTGCCCCGCGCCGGGTCTGGCTGATACCAATCTGTAGGGTCCTGGGCACAAGCGTGGCTGCGGAAGCTGAACGCATTTTGCGTACTGATACTTCATTACCCATTGCATTGGCCATGGCGAAATTTCTAGGCTGGGTATGGATTTTGAGGGCTTGCTTAATTGCTCAGAGTCTTAGATATTAAAAATATAACAACCTTCTTATAATGCCGTAATTTGCACATATTCTAATGTTCCATCTTTTTAAACCTGCTGTTTTAACGATTTTACTGCCTGTATCTTATTCATGGGGATGTGCATAATTTTTATATTGTGATCTATATGGAAGTTTCCCCGGGACTCTAGTGGCGCTGAAGAAGGCTTAATATTGCCGAAATGCATTCGCCTTGTTGGTGTGAATAAAGGCTTCCACACTGTCCCCTGCTGTGGCTTCTACTCTTTTCAAGGTGAAGGAGGTTCTTTCGAGATATATATATATATATATATATATATATTTTTTTTAACTCTTTTTATTGAAAACAAGGAAGACATTACAAAAAGGGAAAAATAAATCTCAGGTGAGCACATTACATTCCTAACACATGAAGCATTGTGGCAAAGTACAGAATCAAATATAACAACATTTAGTGCAGGGATCTTGGGGAGTCCTGTGTCTCTGGTACCAATACCGGCAAAGGTGGTTCACAAATTTCTCCTCTATAACTATTCCATGCGTTCCAAATCTTACCCCACTTCTTTGGGCAGCCCCTTGCCACATAAACTGCTCTTTCTCTAATCATGCACCAGTCAAGGTCCTCCGCCCATTTGGTGACTCGGGCGGCTGGCTGGCTCCCCAAAGCTGAGCTATGTTTCGTTTAGCCACCATATACGTCAACGTCACCCACTGTTTCTGGTACGCATTTAGATCCGTAGGCTCCCACACGTTCAACAAACACCTCCGGGCCTCTGGTCGTATCTCCACACCTATTGCTCCCCTCAGCTCATCATGGATCTTTGTCCAATACAACTGTTTCTCAACACAATGCCAGAGAATATGACTTAGAGTGCCAATTTCCCCACACTTTCTCCTGCACTCTCCGCTCTCAGCCCGTCCCATTCATACCAAACGGGGTCCTGTTATATATGATCTATGAAGTATCTTCAGTTGCACCAGTCGAAGCCGCATCTGTATGGTAACTACCTTTGGAGAGGAGGCCGCCTCCATCCAATCCTCATCATCTAGTTCTAACCCATCTGCACTGCATTGAGCTCTAGTCCGCACCAGTGGGTTCTCCATGTTATTGATCAGTTTCCTGTATATCAGGGAAATGGTTGTTTGGGGGATAAATCCATCCAGTACTCGGTCCTCCAGGGGCGATGCCTCCGGGAGCACCCTACCTTTAGGGATGTGGGTGGCAAGGGAAAGCCTCACTTGTCGATATCGATAATATTCGTTATCGTGCAAACTATATTGTTTTATTAGGGAGTCGAAGGTGTGCACTGTGCCTTTCCCCATACATCTTTTATTTGGGCAATTCCGATAAGATCCCAACTGTCAAACCCCTTCGATTTCCACAGACTACCCAGCTTCTCAGAGTTCAGGAGGGGAGTGGCTATGGCCAATTTGCCCTCCCATCCCAGACCTTTATTGGCTGCGTGCCAAACCTGGATCCCATGTGCGGTTGGGCCAGTCAATGGAAACCTCCCGGGTCTGGAGTACAGGGCTCTCTCTATCACCCCTCGCGGGGCCTGTCCCAGGTCCATAGCATAGCCTGGATCTCCAGGGAGTCCATGCACAATGTGGTTCACCGCAGCCAGCTGTGAGGCCCAATAGTACTTCTGCAGATCCGGAATCCCGATCCCGCCGTCGTACCACGCGAGTGTCAATTTACCAAACGCTATTCGGGCCCTACGGTCCCACATAAGCTGTCTCTCAAGAGTCTCTATTTCCCTGAAATAAGCCGCTGGGACCGGGTCCATCGAGTTCTGTAAAATATATAAAAACCGATGCAACGCCATCATCTTGAAGAGCGTAGCTCTCCCCAGCAAGGAGAGCGGAAGGGTTTTCCAGCGCTCTACATCTTTCTTACACCTATTCAATGGAGAAGCTAGATTATTGGCATATCGTAGCTGTGGATTGAGCGTGATAAATATACCCAAATATTTGAATCCGAGAGCCTCAATATGAATCGGATATGTCTGTGGAACCACCGGGGGGTCGCCCACTAGAACAAATAGCACCGACTTTGTCCAGTTTACGGCCAGTCCGGAGTACCTACCGGAAACAGTGAGCACGTCTAGAAAATTGTGAAAGGAGTCTATAAGGTTAGCAAGACATTGTCCACATAAAGCGAGATCTTGTCTTCCCAGTCAGGTGACCATCATAAGCCCTGTATCGATCTGTCCCATCTGACCCAGGCTGCCAGGGGCTCCATCGCAAGTGCAAAAAGCAGAGGAGACAATGGAAATCCCTGTCTTGTGCCTCTACCCAAAGGGAAGTCACCAGACTTGCAGTTATTAGCAACCACTCTGGCCAAGGGATTTGCATACAGCAAGCGGACCCAACCGACAAACTCTTTCCCAAAACCCAGCTTTGCCAACACCGCAAACAAATAGTGCCACTCCACTCTATCGAAGGCCATTGTGGCGTCTAAAGATACCAACACTGTCGGTTCGTGGATCTTCGAGGAGCCGCCAAGGACGCTATGTAGTCTGCGCAAGTTCAATGCCGTGTTACGACGAGGCATGAAACCGGATTGATCTGGATGAATAAGAGACGTGATCACCTTGACCAGCCTAGTGGACAGGATTTTCGCTAGGATTTTGGGTTCAGCGTTAAGAAGCGATATGGGCCGATACAATGCTCATCTTATGTTATATTTACCAGCTTTATGTATGACCAAATATTGGCCACTCGTTGGTCATATGGGAGCTCACCCTTCTCCTTGCTTTCCAAAAACATGGCTCTGACATGTGGGGCGAGTCTACCAGCATTCAGTTTATAGAACTCTATCGGTATCCCGCTGGGGTCTGTCGCTTTTCCCGGACTTTATCTGTCTGATCGCTTGCGCAACTTCGTCATCAGAAAACGCAGAGTCGAGATAACTCCTGTCCTCCTCTGACAAACTCGGCATTACGATATCTCTGATCATCTCGCCGCTATCGGCTTCTGTAAACACATTACCGGGCGTGTAGACTTTCCTATACTATTCCGAAAACATATCCGGCTCCGCCTGAGGATCCGTGATCTTACTAGATGCCCTCTCTCCATGCTCAAGCCATTCAATCAGCTTACCAGCTTTATCACCATGCTCATATATACACTCTGGACTGCACTATTATGGGCCATCGCTCTATCCCTGATGAGATCTTTATATTCCTCCTGTCGGAGCCTCAGTAGGTGGAGCCCTTCAGGAGTAGGCGACTTGGCCACCTTCTCCTCCAAACGAGTGACCTCCGACTCTTTCTGGGCCACTTCTGCTTGTCTTGTCTTCTTTTTGCCTGACACCAGGGACAATACCTCGCCTCTCGACACCGTTTTGTATGCTTTTCAGCGGGATTGCGCAGAATCAACAGATCCCACATTTTCCAGGAAATAACGGTCTGACATGTGCAGCACCTCTTTCTTAATGGCTGGGTCTTTCAACTGCCAGGCGCTGATGGGAGCTATCCTCCCCACTTCTGGAAGATCCAGGGCCAGCCGCACCCATAGCAGAGAGTGGTCCGAAATGCCCCTGCCAAGAAACTTCACCTCTTGGATCATAGCCGCCAGCGCCCCAGGTAACGAAATATAATCTATCCTAGATAAACTGCCATGATCTGCAGATCCATGGGTGTAGTGTGTCAATGTTGGGTTGCGCAATCGCCAGCTGTCAATCAACCCCGACATGTCTATAAACTCAGGGAGCCACCTCTGTGTTGATCTAAGCACACGCAGGGGCTGAGGTCCATCTCTCCGTCTAAGACCGCATTGAAGTCGCCACCCAAGACCAGACCCCCGAGGGGCAACGCGAGAAAAACCGCAGCCAAGTCCCGGAAGGTCTCGGCCAGGTGGCACATATATTGACAAAAAAGTGACCGTTTTACCCCCCACCTGCCCCGAGACTCCCGCATATCTGCCCCTTTGATCCACCCAGGTGGCTTGCACTGACAGAGGGAAGGAGTTTCTGACCAGTACACCAACTCCTCGAGAACCAGTGGTAAACCCAGCATGCACCACCAACTTATACCCCCCTTTATAGAGGGCCATGCATCTATTTCCGACTAAGTGTGTTTCCTGCAGTAACACCACATCCGGGGAGTGTCGTCTGATAAGTTGGCTGACCATCCCTCTCTTGATCTTGTCACCCAAGCCATTCACATTTCAGCTCAGAACTCTTACCCCTGAGTCTCGACTTCTCTGCCCCATTCAACTCATGTGCAAAACGTCTCGCTACATTGATGACACCTGAGGCAAAAAGGAGGGGAAAAAGAAAACCAAAAGAAAAACAACAATCACAAAAAACCTTACCCATCCCACCTCCCCCCACCCTGCACCCCTGCTCACGGCATTTGCCAACCCCCAACTCGCATTGTGCCTGTTGCCCCATACCTAAACTAATGACTATCTAAATATAGATCAGAGGCGGAAGCCCGAGCCCCGCATCACCGCCCCGCCCATAGGAAACAAGTCTGACGCCTAGAGCCATACCCCGCGGATGGAGACTACCCAGGATTAATCAAAAAGCAAGCAAGCAGTATCCCCCTTTACCAGCCCACACCACTCCAACTACAATAATACCTATCATTCCTGTTCCAGAGCACCATGTCCATCTCCGCTGCCCCCCTCCAAGGGATCCCCCTGATTGGAGAGACTCTCCAACCAATCTGAGGCAATCTCTGGGTTATCAAAAAACCAAGCCCCCCCCCCCCACTTCAACTCGTAATTTGGCTGGGTATAACATGGCCGTGGACAAGGGTCAGGGGACTCGATAATTCTCGCCTCTGTGCCTACTCTAACCAGGGATCACACTCGGCAACTCTGGGCATTAAGCTTGCCTCATCTCTACAACGGCCCCCCACAGACGCCGGGAATGCCTGGTTTCACCTTGGAGATATCCAGAAGGGACCATCTCACAGGGAAAGCCAGGACGGGTTCCCCAGCGGTCTTCAGCGCCAGGACGCTCCCGGGCAACAGTGCGCTTTACAAGTCCCACACATTTACATTTACATTTAAAGTGCTTGTCTCTGAGCCGCTTCTTGACTCCCATGAAGCTCTGTCACCGTCTCTGGACCGCCTGGGTAAAGTCTGGGAAGAAGGTGAGGGTGGAATTTTCATAACTCAGGGGACCACCAGATCTAGGAGCCTGCAGGATAGCGTATCTGTCTCTGAAATTGAGCGCCCTCGCAATCATCGGACGTGGTGGAGCCCCCATCTTGAGTCGCCGTCCCGGAATTCTATGGGCGCGCTCAATCGTGAAAAGGTTATTCAGTCCTTTCGGCTGCAGATGTTTTAGAACAATATCTTCAACAAAGAGATCTGAGGTCACCCCTTCAGCCTTCTCCGGAACGCCAATTATGCGTATATTATTCCTCCGAGCCCGCCCTTCATAGTCATCCAGCTTGCGGCTCGTCAAGTCATTGGCCTCCTTGAATGCACGGACCTTCCGCTGCAACTCCGACACATCATTAGTCAAGCTTGCAGTCTTGATACAGATGGATTTGACCTTCTCACTAGTTTTGGTGAGATCAGCGCGAAGCAGGTTGACTTCAATGGACACAGTGTCCAGCTTATGATCTAGCGACGCCATCTGTTGCCCCAGAGAGGCCTTAACGCCTGCGATCGCGGCCATCACATCCTGCAGCGTAGGTTCCACCACTGAATCAGCAGAGTCTTTGCTGCCTCCTAACATCTGCCCCGGCCCGGAAGGCGAGCCCTTGGGCAATGTATATCAATCCAGTTTGTTGGATTGGATGGAGCGAGACCCCTTAGTTGACCTGGGCTGCAATTTTTCGCCCTCCGACCGCGCCGCCATCTGAAGTCAATACGTGGGGGGCAACTACCAATAGCTAGTGGACACGCCACGATAGGCCGCCCAGAAACACCCCCTATCGACCACAGTGTCTAACGCACCAGCCTCTCACCGGTTATATCAGCTTCCCCACGTGAAGTGTTCATCAGCCTGATCTAGTGGGCACCACAGGTTGTTCAGGCCACTGTGTGGAACTACGGGACCGTCTTGTCCTCAGCGGCAGTACCGAAGTCATGAAAGCGAGATGAAGACCCATGTCGCCTGAAGGACAGCGTCCACTGATGGCTCGGCAGCCCAGCGGGGCCCCCAACATATAGCGCTCAGCTCGTCACCGGCCTCACCAGGCCAAACAGAGACGTCCAAAGAATAGATCTCCAATCAACTACAGTCCAGGGAACGCCACCAGATGGTGATCGCCAGCACTCCAGGCCGTCGGGGAGGTCTCCGCACTCAATCCGCAGCTCGGGTCCCCACAAGCTGCTCCTCCGTGAAAGTCTAGACCCCTCCAGGCCACGCAAGTGGGTACCAATAACAGCAAAGGGGCCCCTGTTAGTTAATATGGATAGCGTCTGTGGCCATATACACGAAAGCCCCAGTGCCCTTCTCAATGCAGCTCACCACCTTATACAACCAGGTATAATCCAAAACCGGGCTGTCCGGCAAACACCGTCCGATCACCAGCACACGGATGACAAGGGAAGGGGCTTGTCTTCCGCCGGGTCGGCCACTTAAGAGCGCCGCAGGATGATGGGGGGCGAGGCACGGGTCACCAGGAGTCACTGGCCTACGCGGCCATCTTAGGTGCCCGCGTAGCTCTGCCTCTCCATTGTGACAATATATTATTTTTAAATCGTGATTTTGTTGTATTCGCTGATTTGCACATTGCTTTTATGATTGTAAAAGTCGAATAAAGCTGTTTTGACTGACATTAGGACCTTCCTTTCCCTCCTGGGCCGGCTGAGATAAGACCATCCCAATCCTGACATTTGAAGCATCGGTTTGTAGACAAATGTTTTGGTGAAATCAGGTGAGTTCAGGACAGGACCTATGGTGAGGGCAGTTTACAACTTCTGGAAGGCAACATGCGCCGAAGGAGCGGCATGTTTGAAAACCAAAGGGGAGATTAGTTTTTTCAACAAATCCATAAGGGGAGCAAACAACTCAGAGTACTGGGAAATGAATCTCCTTTAGTACCCCAGGAGACCCAAAAATCTCTGATTTCTCATTTTAGGGTTGGGAAGGGAGTTTCTGTTCTAGAATTGGCTTTTTTCTACTGAGGCTCTGTAACTCCTTCCCGATAGAATAACCCAGGTACCTGGCTTTCTGGTGTGCAAATTTGGATTCCTTAGCATTCATGAGTAAATAGGCTTGTAGCTCAGGTAGGATTAACTGGAGATGTCTTAGGTGTTCTGACCAGGTCTTACTGTACACAACATCATCGGGATAGGCTGACGTATACCATTGGATTAAGTTGGAGTAGGGTGTTCATGAGTCTCTGGAGGGTGACCGGAGTGCTCCAGGGGTGCTCCAGGGGTTGGGCCTAACCATTTTTTAAAAAGTTTAACATGGTAAATATATTCCTTCTTAGAAGAAGGACCTAACTGGTAGGTAATTCAACCTAATATTTTAGTGATCTTGTAAGGGCCTTGCCAGTCTGCTTTCATCTTAGTGCTGGAGGTAGGTAGAAGGACTAGGAGGCAATCTCCAGCAACATGCCCCCTCCATTTAATTTCCTTTGCCATAGAAAAAACTTTTATGTTGACTTTGCTCCAGTTTTTCCTAAGCCCTCAACTTGCCTCTACAGGACTTGAGTTGGTTGTTATAATTGTTGTGTACTTTCCACTAATCAGCAGGAATTACACGTTTGTTGACGACATAAACTTAAGATGGTGCCAGGCTGATTCCATGCATCTCCGTAGGGCATGTTGTCCCCTGGACCAGCTAGCTAGCAGTGCTACCATTCGCCCTACCTAAACCTTAGCAGGGAGCAAACAGTTCTGACACCCACTGAACAAGACAACTCCATTCCTCAGGAACCATGGTGACAGACTACAAACATTTACTCAGTCACCCGTGCTTTCTTGTACTCCGAGAAATATACAAAGAATACACAGAGGGGAGATTTCAATATTTATTGAACCATAGTGATTCTTGTAGATAGGGCTGCAATGATTAAAAGACAGAAACAGACAAACATGAGTGTCAAAACATTGACTAAAACAAATAGTTCCACAATCTTGTAGTGACATCTTATATATGCATACATACACAGTAATATAACCATTTGGCATATTTTTATGATGCAGAACTCTAACCTACCTGTCTAGGATGCAGATGTATGTTTTGCTAAGTAATTCCCTTCCTGATAATCAAACTCATTACCTGGTGGGTAAGAGTGTAAGATCCTGTCTTAGTAATGAACTGGACACCCCTCACGGAGATGTCAGTCAGCTGCAAAGAGAAAGCTTCAGCATGCAGGGACCCCTCAAAGTCAGCAGAAGTGTCACCTCTGATTATGTTAGGAAACAAAAGGTTACATCTACAAAATGGTATACTTGCCTTGAGCCGAGTTTGTGATCATGCTACCATTGTATTTTCACAGATAGCTGTGTTGCCATATGGATGTAAGAATAAACACATTTATGTCACGCACGTGAGAGCCTTAACCCAATTGCCATGGCAGAGTAATAGTGTTCTCAGGAAGTTCTCCATGTCAGCAAGGTCGGTGTTTTCAAGAAACCAGTCAGAGTCATAAATGCAAATGTGTGTCAAAAGTTGACAGGGCAAAGAGAAGGCAATTTTAGGAAAATGCTATGTACAAGTAAAATGGCACAAATTCGTATAAGGCCTAACTCTGGCACATGACACCCACTTCCTCGTACAAATGTCGGCTAAGAAGTTATCTAAAGCAAACTAATATAACCATCAAAAATACATCAGCATACATATAAAAATGCTAAAAGTGTATTTGATAAAGTTATAATAAAAGTAGCATTCGAAATCAGGCACTCAAGCTATTTGGAGGCCCAAAGCATAAAGAAAGCCAAATTTGTTAAAAATATAAAAGCATTAAAATGAGAGGCAATTTAAAGCAATTTGGAAGTTAAAAATAGTCAGAATAAAAAGTTCCTACCTAACGGAGAGCCAGATGTTTGTAGACTGTTTCCGGCATCTGCAGAAGACGTTCCCAGAGGCACACCTCAGAGCAAGACAATAAAGCAAGTATGTTCTCATCCAACCCCACAGTAGCTGCTGAGGGAGTGAATACAGCCACCTGATGTTTTGGTAAAACAGAACTTGGAGCATAACCACTAGGTGTGGAGCCAACCCAAGGCAGCTAATAGAATGGGGCAAGGAGCAGAGGTATCCACAGGGAACCACTATGAGGATGGGCCTTCAGCAGGTCTACTAGCACGTGTATGTCCAAAGGTTCAACCAACTGCGACACCAAGCAAAAGTCTAGTGCATACTCATAAGCGCACAAAAGGCAGAGGAACACAGGCTGTACACAATGCAGCTATACAGGCCAGAAAGAGAGTAACCAATGCTTATCCAGTTCTTGAAGCAAAGGGATGCCAAAGAAATGCACCATGCCTTCATGGCACAGCTGAACATGAGGCAGTGCCAGCTCCATTTGAGCTCGAACTGGGACATCCATTGCGGAAAAAAAGAATAAAAGCAGTATCCCTGACACTAGGAGCAGGACCAGCGGAATACCTCCAAAGATGCTTCTAAGGACAGGGTGGATGAAAGTTGGAATAGCTCCAAACACCATCTGGAAGGTGCTGACCAACCCAGAGCCTATGTTTTTGAAAAATCCTACAATTGCAGTCGTATTAGACATATTAAAAATATGAAGGGTCAGTTCCCCAAAATGTGTGGGAAGCTAGTACGGATATACGCATTCATCTCCGAAGAGGAACGCGCCACCTGAAGATCAAACGTTTCCTTAGCCGAAGTTAAGGCCACATCTTTCTTAAACAATAAGGCTTTCAGTTTGCACAGTGCATCAAAGCGCACATTGGTAAGACTAATTGAAGGCCACAGTGTATCTTCCCTAAGTACACGGCAGGTGGAAACAGGACTTTGGTGCAAAATGTTACAGTGGAAGAGACGGTCACCACATATGCGACCCTGGTTTCATTCCACAGCAACCTTGACTGTTCAATATGGGGTAGCTCTGATTTGGAGCAATCTGTAAGTCGGGCCTATCATGGCTGCCAGAGACCCTTTCAGGTAGCAAGACAGGTTTGCTATCAACTTATTGCATGCCTCGTGCAATGAGATGTCTTTGCACACTAGGACCTACGTAAAGTATTCCCGCAGTCCATGCCACTGAGAAAAAATTCAGTGTCTCTATTCCTACACCGGAATGTGAGAGAAATTTCTCATTGTTCATGTATGAACCCTTGGGAAACATCCTTTACAACGCGGTGTTTACACCGGGCGACCTTTACGACGCAGCCATTACAACGCAAGTCGTTACTACGACTTGCGCTGGAGGGCGCTCTTGCTTAAGGAATAGTTTGAATTTCTATTCCAACACCTTCCCTACTGTTACGTGGGCTGGAGTTGGAATAGAAAATTAAATTAATCCACAATCCAGCGCCCTCCAACGCAAGTAGTTGTATCGACTTACGTTGTAATGGCTGCGTCGTAAAGTACAGCGATCAAAATGATCGCATTGTACTGACGTACATCCGGACCCTTCACCTAACTCTTCACACCTGTCCATTTGAAGGTGTTGTAGATAGTTGTATGACGATACAACGCATGCCATTACCCCGCATGCCGTTTCAACGCAAATCTTTACCCCGACTTGCAGTCGGGGGTGCGCTCGAAGTTGGAATGGTATAATTTACTATTGGAACTCCAGTGTATGCAACAGTAGGGAAGGTGTTGGTGTTAAATTCAACACCTTCTACCCCCTGAACAAGCCTTTTGGCTTGTAACGACATGCGGGGTAATGGCATGCATTACAACGCATCCGTAGTTAAGGCTGTTTTCCGTACTAGACAGTGCTGAAAGTGGAAAATTGAGATTGGCAGTGTAATGTACTCATGGGTAATCCAATCCAAGGATGCTATCTAAGCACCTGAAAAAGGTAATTTCGCAATATTTTTAATGTCTGCATCTTTTTGTGCCATAGCTATCTTTTGATCATAAAGATGGTAACGTGAAAACAGACTACTGATTTTGTTCAAATACTTTTAAAAACTAAGTAGCTCGTACTTGTATCTGTATACTTTGATGGTTTTAAACAAACCGAATAAAGTTATTCAACCTTGACTTGTGATGATAATGTATCGCCAGGGCATGTGGCTGTAATGATTTCCAAGCAGGTTCCACAGGAGCGTCAGGAATCCGGAGAATAATCCTCAGCCTTCCCCTACGGCCTTTCGTCTCTATCAACCACTAGAGAAACGAATGGCTCGCCAGGGGAAAACAGGGAAACAAAACAAGGAAAGTTTGGGGAAGACCACAGATCTTGGCAGTGGACTTCAGAATGGACGCTTGGCAAAAGGCAGGCTGAAAGGAAAGAAATATATTACTGTCTATACTTGATAACCACACCTTATCTGTACACAATGTCTATTATACACATTTGACCATCACCTACCATAACTAAACGTCTGGACCTTAGGACATAGTGGAAGGGTAGAATAAGGTGTTCGTTTTCTGTGCAAAACAAGACAAAAAGATAATAAAACTCTATCCCACTCTATACTAGTAAGTGTAAGGACATGATATATAAATCTCACTCTGCTATTCTCTGGAGAAAACTGGAAGAACATCCAACTCTTCTGTAAGTCTGGATTCGTGTTTGTGAGCCTCTACCATGCATCCTGCACCAGGTTCTCTGTCATACAATAATCACAATTAGTTATCCACTCTTGCAAACCCCCCAGATATATGATAAGAAAAGGCAGCGCAAAGTGCTGTTTCCGTGATTCTTTGCAGAGGAACTTCGAAATCACACCACACTCTGGTCCACGCAAGAGCCCCAAAAATAAAGTATATAACGTCAGTGGGGAAAGATGAAGTGGGGATGTGCACAATGGGAGTCTGCATCAGTAGGGAATCCAAATGCTGAATATATTGGCAGAGCCCAGACGGATGACGGGGAATAGACCCGGCCGCCGGGCGAAGCACCAGGAGATAGGAAGAATGGACACGAGCACCTGGAAATAGGGAGAATGAACATGATGCTCTCTGAATGAACTTAACGGTGCCCAGCCGGATGGCGGGGAATAGACCCGGCCGCCGGGCGGAGCACCTGGAGTAGGAAAGGATGACAAGTTGTGCTCGGTCGGATGGGGGGGGAAATCCCGGCCGCCGGGCGGAGAACAAGGAATAAGGGGAAATAGAATTAGAACCAACACGGACCACACCATAATTTCGGACGCCAGGAAAGTAGACGTCAGAGACGGTGTAACTGGATGTACGGCAACAAAGGAGAAGCTGAGCGAAAACACCCTCACGAAGGAGGCAGGAACCAACAGGAAGTACAAACGACAAACAGGAAACCGGAAGTCCGGCGAAACAGTTGGGACTGAACCCTCAGCATTAAGGGCTAGACGCAAGAACGCAAAGCGGCGTTCCGATGTTGTGTACGTCTTAAATAGTGTCCTGCCGTTAAAGTTACAGTACGAGTGGGACGTCGGGGCATGACAGTGGCCTGAACGCAATATTTGCAGTGTCCAGCTTAACAACAGAATTGAACTTATTGGGACTGCCCATGGTGTAATGCAGACAAGTCTTTCTGAAGCATGTCTATTGTAGATGAGGCAATGTTACCTAAATAATAAATTGTAGATGATAAAGTAGTCATACCGTTGTTAACTACTGCTAGAGCCTGTTCCAAGTTGGCCCTGTCAATCTCATGCAGCCTTTCAGCAGCTTCTTGTTGAGATATTTTCCATATCGCGTTATAGACAGCATAAAGTGCTTTCAACGTGATTTCCGAGGACCTAACAAGAAGTCTCAAAAATCCAAGTCATCCGATAAAAGGGACAAGTGGTGTTGTAATTGAGACAGTGTCAAGGTGTTTAACAAATCAAGACACAACTTCCCAACACTGTAAGTTGTTACCATCTCCTTCAAGAATGCTTAGCAAGTCAATGGAATCAGTCGCGAGGTCAGTTGACCGATCTAGTGTTGGTAGTTGGCCGCACCCATTGCTCTCTGCAGTGGTGGACCCCATAAGATTTATCCAAAGGGCAGCCTTTCCTCGACCCAGTTCCACAGACAGTGCTAACAGCAGACACTGGTTAGGGCACTCACCTACAAAGTCACACAATCCACGGATTATGGAGGCTAAAGTATAGGATTCTCCATATTAATCACCTGGAAATACTAGCAATGTTTCTAGCGCTCAGAGCTTTTCAAACTCACCTAATAGGGAAAGTTGTCCTAGTACACACAGACAACATGACAGCTATGTACTATATACAGAAAGAAGGCGGGACAAACTCTTTCCAGCTCTCACGCCTAACACAAGCCATTTGGAAATGGGCTATATACAAAATGTATCTCCTGGCAGAACAGCTTCAAGGAGTAAACAATCAGATTGAAGCCCTTCTCAGCAGACAGATAGAAAATCCATGAGTAGGAACTTCATCCACGGATTCTTCTTCTTCCCTAGTTTCAAGAATAGCATTTCCTCACATAGACTTGTTCGCCACGGCTCAAAAGGACTAAGCTTCGCCTCCAAGTTCCCACACCTGCTCTCCAGAGGCAATGCCCTATGGATGATACGTCAGGGATATTTGCCTACACTTTTCTGCCTCTCCCACTCATTCCCCTGGTAGTTCGGAAGCTCAGACAAACATCCCTCAAACTGATTCTCGTAGCTCCCACATGGGCACGTCAACCTTGGTTCACCACCCTGCTGGAGCTCTCAGTAGTTCCACACCAAAAGCTATATCTTAACTCCAGTCTCCTCACTGAGAGCCATGGAGTAGTCAGGCATCTAAATCCCCAAGAACTCAACCTAGCGATTTGGCTCCTGAAGTCATAGAGTTTGGTTATTTACAATTACCACCAGACTGTATGAATATCATAAAGGTGTCTAGAAAACCTACTACTAGGGCATGTTATGCAGCAAGATGGAAATTGTGTTATTTACTGTAACAATAACAATATCGGTTCCCTTGATGCTTCAGTGCAAAACATCATCTGTTTTCTCTTACACTGACAGCAATATGGATTAGCCTATACATCTATTCGATTGCATTTAGCAGCAGTAGCTGCATACTTACAAAACAGACAACCCTTATCTCTATTCAGAGTACCAGTGATTTAAGCCTTTATGGAAGGCCTAAAAAGAGTAATACAACCAAGAGTTCCAACTGCATCAGTATGGAACTTAAACCTAGCCATTACAAGGCTAATGGGTCCACCTTTTGAACCAGTGCACAAGTGTCAGCTACAATTTTTCTCATGGAAGGTTCTTTTCTTATTGCAGTCACTTCCTTGAGGAGAGTTGGTGAACTCCAGGGGCTAACTATACAAGAGCCTTTCTTTTAACTACACAAAGACAAAATGGTTCTTCAAACCAATCCCAATTTATTTTCTTAAGTGGTTTCTGCTTTTTCAAATAAATCAATCAGTTGTGTTACCCAGGTTCTTTCCTCAACCTGATTCTGTAGCAGAACAAGCTCTACACACACTAGATTTTAGAAGAGCTCTACTATATTTTGTGGAAAGAACCAAAGATTTTTGTTGCTTATTCGCCACCGCACAAAGGCAATGCCATATCTAAATCAGGCATTGCAAGACCCCTGTGTCTCGCGGCCACGCATGTGCATGTAGAACTGAACAGACATGAGGGCGCTTTCGCAGCTCGCGCTTGCGTACAGGCAACCAAGCTGATAGTGAAGAAACATACGCAGTCTCATTGCCCCATATCTGATGGACGCCACCAACAACCACGAGAAACGCCAGAATACCAAAACATGGGCAATAAACATCATCCGGTACGAATGGTCATTAACTCCTAATTGAAGCCAATTTAACCACAAAGCCAGATATAAATAGTGCTCCTCACACGCAATACCCAAATTCGCAGCGGAGCCACGTGAGGGGGAAGAAGGAGAAATCCTCTCCTAGGAATCGTGAGTATAAAGCTAACTAACAAGCGGAAGGTCAACCAAAACTCTGTAAGTAGACAAAAATCCTGATACTTGTTATTACTTATAGGTAGCAGACTGGCACGAGAACCCCCAACGTTAGGAGGCTCATGAGGTTCAAAAGATTAGAATGCATACTTGTTTTCTCAAACATCTTTGATTATCCTCCTCATAGAGTATAGGTCCCAGAGTCACAGACTGACTAAGAAATAATGCGTGTGCTTTATGTTCGATGTGTGTATGTCATGTCTTCGTCCTTTTTATTACAGGGTGCACCATCACAGTTAGAATGACAACTTTTGTCTAGTGATTGCAGCCCACACTATATAAATAAATATATTTTTCTCAGGTCACTGAACCATGAATGATACATGAAACGGAAGGGAATATTTTTGTTATTTTCCCCTTTTCTTTCCCTAGGTTGTGCAAATAGCAGAAAACCTTTGATACTTTCGCTGTAGGTACATTTTAGCCTGCATCACATTTTCACTTTTCTGTAAAATGAACCAAGGATTTTTTACATAGAGAAACGTGAGTAAGGTGGGGATTTGTGCACCCTGTCCCGAAGAAGGAGTTGATCTCCGAAACATGTTGACGCACACAAGAAGTGATGTATATAACGCTACATAAACACCTCAAAATTCACCTTTTTAACAGTATCAGCCCGTGGGCCCATTACATTTTTGAGTCCACCCCACGAGCCAGGTACTTTTTAATTAATCACTCACTTTATAACCCCACCACCCACTCACATTTACATTTAACCCTCACACGCATAGTCATTGAAATAAGTGCTCCCGCGTAGTCGTAGGTGGTAGCACGCCGCATCCAGTAGAGGGGTGCGAAGACCCCAATGATGAAGCATGACACCAAGGGTCCTTTTGGTGTGTGAGGGGTATGTTAAAAACACTATCCCCCTGATGCATCAAGCCCAGATTCTGCGAATTCTAAATTGCAAAAAATACCGAATCGCAATTTAGAATTCGTAGAATGGGATGCATCAAGAAAAGCGATTAAAAAAAGCTATTCGCGGGGGCGTGGCTAGCAGCCAAGCATGGCGGCCGCATAGTGTGAGAGCTCCCGAGGGCACTGCAGCCTTTCCAAAAATCCGACACATTTATCCGACGACTAGCACGCCTGAAGCGGTGGCGTTCGAGCCCGGGACACAAGCGGTGTCACCGGTCCGAGTTTCGTACAAATCCGAGCACCGGAGCCAGAGCAGCATCGTGTGGCGAGTCGGGGCCTATGTCTGGAGGTGAAGCACCGGCCTCGAGTGAAATCTTAACCCCAGCGGAAGTGAGACGGAGCCGGCCGCAACAGTGAGCACGCCCCGGGGCACCTCGGAAAGACCGGACCCAGCGCACAGCCTCTGGTGAAATCCTCCGGGGATTGGGCTGCCACGGACGCCGCACAGGACCGAACCAACACAGAGGTCAGTGTCCCACAGGACTGGGCCACGCGACCCGGAGACGGCGCCCGGCGGCGGAGCCATTACGGGCGCAGCAACGCTATAGGAGGCGGAGGCAACCACCGCCTAGGGCCGGGAGACCAGTGGGCCGGAACGAGAGCCAGGTGGACGGTGCCCCGAGAGGGGGACACGCCACTGAACACATACGTGGGACCACAAGAGACCCCCTCAGGCCCGCAACCAGCGGCGTCGGCGCAGCGAAAGTAACCCAGCCCGTGGCGGCTGGTCCTCTACGCAAGACGGTGTGGTGCATCGAGGGAACAGCAAGGAACGAGAGCCAGGTGGACGGTGCCCCGGGGGGGGGACACGCCACTGGACACATACGTGGGACCACAAGAGACCCCCTCAGGCCCGCAACCAGCGGCGTCGGCGCAGCAAAAGTAACCCAGCCCGTGGCGGCCGGTCCTCTACGCAAGACGGCGTGGTGCATCGAGGGGACAGCACGGTGCCCGCTCCACCCCGGGCAGGAGTGGACAACAGCGGCCCGAAAACTCACACACCATCATCTAGCGAGGCCCACCGTGGCTGGGCTGCTCCTATCCATTGGACACCTCAGTAGACCTGCGGGCAGCGATCGCCAGAGAAGTGTTCTCGGCACTAACACGGCCCAGCGCCATGGCGGGGAAAGGCCTTCGGAGCGGATCCACGCAAGCCAAACTAGATAAGTTTGCGTATGGACACCAAGGGCACCAGCAGACTACGGGGCGACCCTCCACGAGCCCTGCCCCAGAGGCAGAAAAGACGACAAAAATTACGCTTGAGGACATCATGAAAACTCTCTCGGAAGTTAAAACCACGGTGGGCGCCATCTCCTCGGAAGTATCTCTACTCCGAGCGGACTTCCACAAAATGGCGGAGAGGGTATCGCAAGTAGAAGTGGTCACAAAATCGCTCGTGGAGGACACCTCAGAGCTCCAACTGGCCATGGAAAAAATGCAAAGAGTCACCAAGCTCCTGCATGACAAGCTGGACGACCAGGAAGGGCGTTCACGCCGCAACAACGTTCGTATCCTTGGACTTCCAGAGACAGAGGGTAAGGGGGCCATGGACCTCTATGTTGAAGACCTCATTAAGAACAAGCTCCAGCCGAAGGGCCTATCGCACTTCTTTTCAGTGGAGAGGGCGCACAGAGTCCCAGGAGGCCCGACCAAGACGGGGGCAAATCCGAGGCCGGTGTTAGCCCGGCTCTTTAACTTCAGAGACAGGGACGCAATACTACAGGCGGCGAGGAACTCACCACCACTACGGATTCACAATGCCACCCTGGCGTTCTTCCCGGACTACACGGCAGACGTGGCCAGGCGCCGCAAATCCTTCACGGAGGTGAAGAAAGCATTGCGAGAAAGAGAACTGCCGTACTCTATGATGTTCCCAGCTAAATTGCGGATAGTAGCCGAGGGGAAGACCTGGTTTTTCGACACGCCGGAGGTGGCTCAAGAATGGCTGGAAGGATGGCGACCAGCGGGACGAAGGCACCGCTCACAGCAAGATCGGCAGAGACAACGTGCTGACCAGACACCGTCCAATCAATCCCCCCACGGACCGCACCAGGGAGGCGAAACAGAAATTGAATCGGACCTTGAGAGGGATCCGCTGGACTCGGGGCAAATAGCTCCGGTGTGACATTTAATAGCTTTACTTTTCGAGACTGAGTGGGCCGCGGGACCGTGGCTCGGACGTAGCTGAGTAGGGTGGGCACAGGCAGTGCCTGGAGGGGACTCACCGACCCTACGAGCAAGTAAGATGTTTAGGGGGGAACTGAAGCACTCTGCGCAGTTGGGGATGTGGGCGGGAATTTGTCCGTGGAGCAGGGTAGCAGGGAGGGGGGATGGGCTTGCAGTCTGTTTGTTGAAATGTTTACACTTGTTTATTGTCATCGTTCGTTACCCACACAACAATATCACCCTGGCACTAACACGTCTACTACACAGTTTGACACTAGTCGACGCATGGGCCATGCCGCAACGCACGCTGTGTGCAAGACTTCTTCATCAGCCTAATGGCCAGACCACCTAATCACACGCCCACCGTAGGCCTCTCCGCGGCCGGGCAGATTCCCCCACTGCGCATAATGACATGGAATGTACGAGGTCTGGGTGACAAAATCAAGAGGGGCTTGATCCTTCAAGCAGTGAAGAGGCAAAACCCGGACGTGGTCCTCCTACAGGAGACCCACCTTACGGGTTCCACCTGCAAAGCCCTAGACAGACGGGGATACACAATGGCAGTCCACGCTGACTTCACTACCGGCTCCAGGGGTACGGGCATACTAGTGAGAAGATCCTCCCCCCTACTGATATCCAGTCACGTAGCAGACGACCAGGGTCGATATGCCGCAATCCATGGCCAATGGGAGGGCAGGGCCCTAAACGTGGTATCAGTGTATATTCCCCCAGCCTTACACTCGGTGGCCTTACCAGCACTAGGCAAATTCCTTCTTGGCCTCCCTGACGGCGACATGATTGTTGGAGGGGACTTCAACGCGGTCATGGATCCTCTCAGGGACACTTGCCCTACCAGGACAAGACCACGGGGTGCTGCACCACTGTCAGACTTCGCAGAAGCCTTGGGCCTTGTGGACCTCGGGCGGGAACTACACACAGATGCCACCCACTACACTTACTACTCGGCGGTACACAACAGCTTGTCCCGCATAGATTACTTCATGTCACTGGGTTTGGGAATGGACATGGTGGAGAGGGTGGACACACTGCCCAGAGGGATCTCAGATCACTCTCCGATCGTCTTATCGCTGACCACCGGAGGGAAGCGGAATGCACATCTATACCCAATCTACCCCAATTTTCTGAAAATCCCCAAGATTCGGAAGAAACTCAAGCTGGCAACCTCACTATACTTCACTGAGAACACGGGCACAGTGGGATCGCCCTCCGTCCTTTGGGAGGCGTATAAAACTGTCCTCAGGGGGGCGGCCATTGCGGCAATCACGGGACACAAAAGAGACTCACGGAAAGAACTTACAGATCTGGAACTTGCACTGGGCACGGCCGATACTGCTCATATGTCTGACCCCTCCCCAACCACAACACACACACTCATGCTCCGGCAACAACAATACCTAGCCCACCTCAGGACAACAGAGAAGGGATACATCGCGAACACCAGACATAGGGTCTATGACGTGGGAGACAAAGCGGGGCGCATGCTGGCATGGCTGGACAGGAGGGGGAATGGTACGAAGGGTATCCATAGGCTCAACACGAAGGACGGGTGGCCACTGGTGCACCCGGAGGCCATAGTAGGCGAACTAGCTAGGCATTATCGGGAAATCTATACGCCGGAACGGAGGGTCACACGGCAAATGGCGATGGCGACACTCGCAGACATTACCATCCCCAGCATTACACTAGAAGATAGTAACGCCCTGGAACTAGACCCGACGGGGGAGGAAATCCAGCTTGCGATCATGGCGCTACAGTCGGGTAAGGCGCTGGGCCCTAATGGGATACCGGTGGAGTGGTATAAGACCGTAGCCGCAGATATTAGTGCCCCATTGCTGGACATGTACTTGGAAAGCAGGGACAGACTAGAGCTGCCGCTAGATCAACGTACGGCAACGATTGTAGCTATACCCAAACCCGGAAAACCACCGACAGAATGCACCTCCTACCGCCCGATTTCATTATTGAACATCGAGGCCAAAATACTAGCTAAGCTTCTGGCCACTCGCCTGCTGCCCCATCTTAGTACACTAATCCACCCTGATCAATCGGGCTTCATGCCCCACCGGAGCACGGCACTAAATCTCAGACGAGTCCATGGAGTGTTGGCACGAGCGCACCTCCTCACTGAACAGGCGGTGATCCTCTCCCTCGACGCCAAAATGGCGTTCGACTTAGTCGAATGGGAATACCTGTTTATGGTGCTGGAGCGCATGGGTTTTGGGCCAAAATTCATACGGTGGATACGGCTACTGTACACAAACCCCGTAGCACAAGTGGTGGCCAACGGCCACACGTCGCCGAGATTCCCACTGGGCAGGGGAACCAGACAAGGATGCCCCCTGTCCCCCCTACTCTTCGCGCTAGTACTTGAACCCCTGGCCCTACAGATTAGAGCAACACCTCTATTCGCGGGCATCAAGTGGGAGGAGGGGTGGGAGGACAAAGTCTCGTTATACGCGGACGATATGCTTATATATATGACCTCGCCCGACACCGGCATCCCAGCCCTGCTCGATCTCTGCAACACGCACGGGCGCACCTCGGGCTACACACTTAACTGGTCGAAATCCACTATATACACTCTGAAAGGCCCAGAGCCAAGACCACAAGGGATTTGTCCGCTGCTTAAGACGTCAACCTCTTTCAAGTACCTGGGCATTGTTGTTGCGAGCGGGGAGGCGGAGTTCTTCGTGAATAACCTGAAACCACCCATAGATCGCCTGCGGGCAGACGTCAGACACTGGGCTGCCCTCCCCCTGACCCTACTGGGCAGGGCGGCATTATACAAGATGATGGCCCTCCCAAGACTTCTCTACGTACTGGAGAACACGCCTCACATGGTACCACAGCGCTACTTCCAACAGATTGTGGCGCTGGTCACGACCCTGCTATGGGACACAGGCCCGGCGCGCATAGCATATGACAAGCTGGTGAAGAGCTGGTACGAAGGCGGCATAGCACTCCCCAACGTCCAGCTGTACTACTGGGCGGCCCAACTCAAGATTATTAACCACTGGATTCATACCCCGAGGAATGACCCGGCCTACCGGGCAGACTGGTCACAACTTGGGACGGACAGCATGCTGTCCGTGTTATACAACAAGTCTCAACTTAAGGAATTGATCGGCCCGACCAAGCACACAGCAGCGCTGTGGCACTCGGCGCAGGCCCGACTGGGATGGACAGGCCGACTCACTAAAATGACGCCCCTATGGGACACCAAAGCGCTGGGGAACCTGAGAAACAGTAAGGGGTTCGAGCGGTGGGACGCAATAGGCATCTCCACGATAGGAGACCTCTGGGAAAACGACTCAGTAACTCCGTTTCCAAGCCTACAGCACCAGTACGACCTCGGACCCACAGAAACGTTTAGGTACGTCCAGATTAGGCATGCATTACTCCAGGCAATCCCTGCCGGCACCACACTACCGGACTCCTCTCCCTTGGAAGATAGACTGCTGACTGACTTCATGCTCCAAAGTGCCACCTCCCTTACATACAAAAAGCTAATTAACAATCTCAAAGACCCGACACTAAAACTCAAAGGGAAGTGGGAGGAAGAATTAGGTGAGACAGATGAATACGAATGGAATGAGGCCCTGGCGTCCCCGAGGGAGGTGGGAATCTCTAGTAAACTCAGGCTAGTGCAGCTTAAAATCCTACACCGTGTATACTACACCAGAACACTGCTACACAGAATACAAAGGGCACCACACCCCTTCTGTTTACGAGGCTGCGGGGAGGAGGGGACACTGTACCACACGCTATGGGACTGCCCACACATACGCGAGTTCTGGAGACAGGTGCTCCGATCCATGTCCCAGGCCCTCAAACTCTCCATCCTACCCGAACCACGTAAATGCCTTCTTAACATCTGGGACCCTAATGACCTGGGTAGGTACGAACTGATCTGGGCGTCACTGGCATTAACAGTAGCCAAGCGGGATATAGCACAGAAATGGGGAACACACGAGCTGCCCACCTCCAGTCGATGGGCTAAAAACATGGACATCCTAATGGTGACAGAGAGAGCGGTTTATGTGCTTCGAGCGGCGCCCCGGAAATGGAACAAGGTATGGGCGGCATGGAACTTGTACAGAGGGGAACTTTGTGAGCCTTTGCCAGAGGATGAGGACTCTGACTCTGAAGGGGAAGAGGTGTGAGAGAACGGGTGCGGGGTGAGGGATTCGGACAGTTGGCACAACGAAGTGGGCGGCGAGGCAATGGCCATTACGGCACTATGATTACCAGCACAGGGTATTACATACTGTGGGGAACATTCAGGGGATACGATGACACATGTTTGGGGGGGAATGTTGGGTAGTTAGTTTCTATAAGTTATTCAAAAAAAAAGAGATATACTCATTGCTGACATTGGAGGAGGGGTTACCAAGGGAACGCGCTGTACGAACGAATGTCATATGTTGAAAGCTTCTGTGAAACCCATGATACAGCGGACATCATGCCTTCTTGGCGGAACTGTAACCTGTCAGTTAATACGTGGATACATTGTACAAAATGCAAGGTTACCTACCGAATGTATGCAATTGTTTAACCACTATTCCTTCCTAACAATAAAGTTTTTAAAAAAAAAAAAGCTATTCGCAGTCGGCCGCAATTGCCGATTTCGATTTTCGCTTAATCATACAAAATTCGCAGAATCGCCTGTTTCCCATGTTGAAATTGCAATTTCGCAATTACCGAAATCGCAAATTGCGATCTCGCTAATTGCGAGATCGCAAAAACTGGAAGTCGCATTTCGAGCACAATGATGACATCACAACCAGGAAGTAGGCAGTTCCCTCACTCATTCTGAACGCAGAGCCGGAGAGTGGAAGAAGCACAGCACAGAGCTCCAACAGACACACCCTGCAGCACCACAACAGGACACACTCACTAAACCAGAATGTCCCAGGAAGCAGCAAGAAGCAGTGCACCTGGCAGAAAACGCAAAATAAAATTTTCTGAGTTGGAGTTCCTCATCGAGGGTGTAAGCATGGACCATGACAGGCTGTTTGGCAAGGAATCCCGGAAGGTGCCTGAAGCAGACAAGAGGCGCATTTGGCAGCGCATTCGGTCCAAGGTGAACTCTGTTGGAGTGACCCAGTGCTCCACTGATGAGCTGAAGAAGAGGTGATACGACCTCAGAGGTCGTGCCAAAGAGCGCATTGCAGGGAGGCTGGGGGAGCAACATGCCACGGGAGGAGGAGACCCCACAGTTGCGCCCAACACTCCACTTGAAGACCTGGTGGAGGACACAATCAACCCTGCAGCCTGCGTGGGGGTCACCCGGCTGGACACCTCCTGACTCACCCAACAATCCCAAGGTAAGTGCCATGCAACTGCGACCCCGTCCCCTAACAATGCCCATGCCTCCAGAGCTAGCCATTTCATAACCCCAGTAATGCAGGCCATGCACATCTGAAATGCCATATTGCATTGTGGGACCTGTAGTGTGATACTAGTTCCCTGATAACCCCACACACAGCCAGACCTGTCAAGTACAAGTCCCTAATGCCAGTCAGGAAAAGCAAGCCTGCATGCATGTTGCAACATCCCATGTGCAAGATGCATATCATTAATCATGCACCCATTTACATCACAGGTGCTGCAGAACCACAGAGCACTGACAGTGAGGCACTCCAAATTGAGGAGAACCCAGAGAACACCGAGGGAGAGAGCCAACCTGCCCCACGACCAGGACCCTCCCACACACCGGCACCAGTACCACCACCTCCCCATGCGGACAGGGCCACCCCTGCAGCGACAGTAGGAGCGCAACCACCACATGCCTCACACATGGCAGTGCAACAGGCCACACCACCACCCAGGAGGCAGACACGGTGCACAGCCACTGTGCGCTCACAGTCAAGCGGTCGGATGAGGCAGGAGGGCAACGTGGCAACCAGATCTGGCTGGGGGCAACATGCCCAAGATCCTGGTCTTGATATTGAACGCCGGATGCTAGCAGTCCACCAAAAGCAGGCACGGCACATGGCAGCCATTCAGCTGCAGCTATATAAAACAGCGAGAAATGTGAGCCAGCTCACTGACAGCGTGCAGGTGTTAACGGCTGCTGTGAGGGTGAACAGCCAGATCATGGTGTCACAGCAGGACATCAACCGCCGGCCCCACCGCCAGCTGCTGACCAGCCTGTCAGCATACACCAGGTCAAACCATCTGATCGGTAATGCTGCGGCCCAACTCTCACGCCGTTCCCTGGCAATGCAACTCCAGATGGTGCAATGCTGCCAGGATGTTGCTAGGGCGTTGGAACAGGTCACAACCGCTGTCCAAAACCAGCAGGTGTGTGGCCATGCCCATGCAAGGGTAGGGGGTATGATGCCAGTGAGGGCACATCCAGTCTAAGCAGCCTGTCCCTGCCGGTGGTACGAGAACGACGCCGCAGCACCAGGCCCAGTGCTGCATCACGGCCCAATACCAGCGATGTGGATGTGGAGAGGCAACAGGGCGCGTCCGGCCAGAGGCGCTAAGGATTGTATGAACATTAGCGGCAGTGCCATGCTGCAGTACAAAGCAGGCCTGCTATGCAATCATGGGGATGTATGTCGTAATGCAGTTTGCATGTTTTCTGTTCAAAAAAGAGTTTAGGAAATATCCTGTTAACATAATTATAAGAATTTATTTAAAAAGCGAATCAGACTCCTGTCATTATTTCATTTGTCATGCATGAGTGCAGTGTTGTATGAGGGGTATGGGGGCACTAGAAATAATTCAGTGTGATGTAGTTGCGGCGCCTGTGTCCCTCAGCAGGGTTCTCCCCGCGTGCATGAAGTACATGTGCAGGTGGCCGGTTGTCCCCCTCCGACTCACTGCCAGAAATCTCCACAGGTATCCTCCGCTTGATAGCAATATTGTGCAGTATGGCACACATGGCCACGATGCGGCAGCAAACCTCAGGCTGGTATTTGAGGGCCCCACCAGTCTTATGTAGGATGCGGAATCGGCTCTTTAACATCCCAAATGTCCGCTCAATGACATTCCTGGTGCGAATGTGCGCAGCATTGTAACGCCGTTCCGTGGTGAGGCAGGATTGAGGTATGGGGTGAGGAGGTACTCACGGAGGCCATAGGCACTGTCAGCTGAAGGAAAGGAGCAGAGGGTCAGTGCCTGTCATGCGCAGCTACATGGGCTTGACGTACTGTTTGTGGGCATGTGGTGTCCTTCGCCAAAGTCACCCCTGGCCAGGCGTGTGTGCATGCCGCTGTGCCTGAATATGAAGGAATCATGCGTGCTCCCGGGTATTGTGCCACTATGTCTGTGATGATTGTCTTTGCGTTGCAGACCATCTGGATGTTCAGTGAGTGGTAGGACTTGCGGTTCCGGTACATGTATTCTGTCTCAGCGGGTGGGCAGATGTGGATGTGGGTACAGTCAATGCCTCCAATTACATGGGGGAATTGCGCATTGTTGTAAAATTGTAGCTTTGTTTGATTTAAGTCCTGTTGGGTGATTGGGAAGGTAATGTAATTGTGTATCCGGGTCAGCATGGCGTCCAGGAAACTCCTTAGGCAGCGGGACAGTGTGCTCTGGGAGATCCCCCCCGCAACTGCAACTATCCCCTGGAAGCTTCCGGAAGGCCAGGAGGTGCAGGCAGCACAGGACCTGGACATAGGTGGGCACGACATTGGTCTGCCTTGTTGGGTGCTGCATCAGGGGGTCAAGGTCTCGGATGAGCTTGGTTATCATTGCCCCATTCAGCCTGTACTTCGAGTGTATCTCCTCCTCAGTCTGGCCCAGGAGTGTGATCCGCAGCCAGAAGATGCGCTCCTGGATCCTGCGTCTGTTCTGGGCTGCAGCCTGGAGCCTTCGCCGCCTTACCACAATGTAGAGTCCTGGCATTGTGAATGTCCTCATGCTCCTACTGTGTCTCCTTAAGTGTGTTTGTTTAACCCCACACCTGTATCTTGTTAGGATTTTTTTTTTTTTTTCAAATTGAACTTTATGGTTACCACCCGGTTTGAGTTCTCCTTAAATTGCGCCTCGCTATTTGCGATTTTGTTTTTTTTCTCGCAAATTGCGATTTTTTATAAATTTGCTTTACGATTATTTTGCGAGTTCGCAAATGAATTCACAGAATCAGTAGTACTTCGCTATTACAGAATCGCAAAGGGCGTTCCACCTTGATTCTGCTATTTTATTTGCGAACTCGCAAAATTTATTTAGCGAATTCGCTATTTGGTTGTTTTTCCTTTCATGAATTGCTTTTAATGGAATTGCGATGGCAATAGCTGTTTTGCAACTATTACGATCGCAATTTGTGTTGATGAATCTATGCCATTGTGCTCCCCACCACAGTAGGGAACACTTTACACCAACTTGTGGATTCTTGTTGTTTATACGTACACTATGTCATACCCCGGAGAGTTGCCCCATATGTTACAGTTGGAATACATTTACTTCTATAGAGCTGCAACATTTATCGTTCGGTTTTATTACCAATTTTGGTTGCAAACCTAAACATGGCCTCAAGTGACTTGGTATATCTTTACTTAGCCAGATCATGAGAAAAGAATACCTATATAGTTGAAGTTCTGTACTTCCAATGTGTGGTCCCCCACAAACTAGGTTTTCTTCTTCACACTTCCCCTTCCACACACTATAGTATAGGTCTTAGAAAAATTTTACTTAAGGTATTTTTGCTCCATATTTGCGACCAATCCATTGACCAGTTTTTGTAGACCATTTGCGGTTCTAGACAGTAGGACCGCACTGTCCGCATATAAGAGCACAGGGGTGGAATGGGATCCTACTCTACGTGTGTCAGCAACTAATCCTTGTAGCTTACGTTCTAATCCATTTACATAGAGGGAGAAGAGGGTAGGGGCTAAGACACACCCTTTCCTTATTCCTCTTGTGACTCTGAAGCTGGAGTTACACTCTCCCTGTAACCCATATCTTACACTGGATGTTAATGAGGCATACATCTAGGAGAGATCTGAAACGATGTCCATGGGGCCACCCATTTCGATCAGGGTCTTCCATAAATTGGTATGATTTACCAAATCAAAAGAACTAGATAAACTGGCAAAACAGAGATGAATATGTCCCTGTTTTCCCGTGGGCTTACTGGTTATAAGATGATTTATACTAAGCTACAGAGTTCCTAAGTCCTTCATGAAGCATATCGAGCATCAGTCAGCATATGATTTTCTACTATCAAGGCTTCCAATCTATCTAAAATAATTCTCCCATTAATTTTGCCGAGGAGTCCAGGCGGTCTATCAGGTGATAGCACCTTGAATCCCCCCTGTCGCCTTTTTAAATATGGAATGATAATGTAGTTGGTCCAAGTATAATGTATAACCGCTTGAACCACAGCATTAAAAACAATTATCAAAATCGGTACCCATAATTCTACAGAAGACTTTAATGCTTCTGCAGGAACCCTGTCGGGCCAGGAACTTTCAAGGCGCTGGACTTTCCAGTTGCAGTTACCACCTCCTCTAATCCAACAGATTGTAAAGGAAATGGCGACATATCATTGTTGCTCCCAGAGGTGGCCGATCATTCCATCCGAGAATTGAAAATACTTTTGAAGTGTTCTATCCAATAGGATGGGGCTACTAGCTCCTCCATTTTTGGGTCCGCATTCGCTTACAAAAATGGCGAGTTTATTATTTTCTTAAACAACTTACTATCTTTTGTTTGTGCTGCTTGTTCCAAGCCTGTTCTCTCAATTCAATCTTGCGATGATGTAAAGCCTGCTTATAATTGAGCCAGAGCAGTTTCATTTCTTTTGTATCTCTTGGAAATCGTTGGAATTTAAATTGTGATTTGCTTGTGTGCAATGGTGGTTAGATCAATCTGAACATCGTGCCTTTTTTCTGAGGTTAGCCTTTCTCAGATTATCTGAAATAGTTGAGGCAATCTTACAGAAGGTTGACACAACTTTATCGGGAGTGGGGGTTCTAATTCAGTACAAGCTATGAACGCCTTATTGCTGATCAACACCTTCTACCTGAGTGGAGAGTGATCACTTAAACAGGTAGCATCTTCATCTAGTAAGCTAAAGAAATGTTCAACATTTGCTGAGCGCATTATATTATCAATACTGTTATTTCCATGAAAAGCAGGCAAGGAGACATTTTCACTGTGGGTCAGTAATTCTAAATTATACATCTAAAGTAATCTATTTAACCTGTCACTTTAACTATTATGAGAAGTGTATCTGATTGTTACCTTTGTTATTTGTTAAACCACATGTACACATTTCCGAGGGTATACAAGAGCTAATATTAAAATCTCCATACCTTTTTATAATATTTTCAAAATCATTTTCAAGCGCCCCCACAACCTCATATTGTTTACTATTGAAAATATAGCTATAAAAATGTATCCATACAATAGATGAACTCATGTCGATCTGAGGGGATTTCAGTTGAAAAAAGGAAGATTTGATAAGTCATTTTAACAATCACAGGGGCTATGATTGAAACCAACACAGCCAAACCGCCCTTGACTCACCTGTTTGCTGAAGGCATAGCTGGGGTGATGATTGCAGCATAACCAGTAATAGCAAATGGTTCAGTGTGCATATTTCTTGGAAGCATAGTAGATCTGCAGTACAAACACGATTTTCCCAATCGTTGTTGTCCAGTTTGTTTTTCACACTTGCAGTGTTTCAGAATTTAAGAATTAACATCTAAGTTGGGCATGCAGATCTTGCTATAAGCTTCTGAGTCACCTTTCTTTTCGAGTACTTAGATCAACAACTTCCCTTCTTTGTGCTTTGCCTGGCGTCAGTCTTTATCATCAAGGCTCGAAAGGGGAGCAAATCTGTTGTCAGTAACCACCATATTGTTTACCCTAAATTTATTTTGGTCGACTGCTGCCATTCAGCCCTGCAGTCTCTAGGTTGGGGCTGTAGGTTTACAGAAATAAGCAAGGGGCGTAGCGGCAATCCCTCCCCGGCGCTACAACAGCGATGTAAGTTTGAAACCAGTGACTGTACCACAGCAGGGTTGTGGAAATTGATTGTAACACAATCACTGCTTCCAATTTTGCGGCTGTATCCCACCCAGTTTGACCTCCTTACCAGGATGATCTCTGAATGCAAAAAGTATACATTGTATCTTTTACTCGACATCCAATGGACCACCTTGTTTTTAAGCTATCCCAGCTTTCTTAACACCATGTCAAGTTTAGGGACCCCCTTTAGAGCAATAACGTAAGGATAAAATAAGGGGCCGTATCGGGGGGGGGGGGTCTAAATGCAGGGTATTCATAACTGGGCGACCTAAGTCAGCCCGAACGTTGCTCTTTGGGGGGGGGGGGGGTCATCCTCCTTAAATTCTGGTGTGGATACTTTGGGTATATCCTCCCCATTTACTTTATCATTAAGGTCAGCACTTCACTGTTGTGAGGGACTTTCCACATAGAGAGTGGTTATATGTACCTGGTGGTAAGATAATTCAGGCTTGTTAGTTTTGGTAGAGGAAAACTCTTTAGATGGCCCAATATTTACTCAAAACTGATTTACAGTTACTCTCCAATATGGCGAACCTCTCTTTGATCTCATTTAGTCCCTGTGGAACTTTGCATTCAACAGTTTCCAATTCTGTGAGTGTAACTTTTCCAATGTCGCTTCAAGATTTTTAAAAAGATGTGAATCAGGCTCCTTACTTAGTTAGGCCCCTTGGTGTTTTCACAATTTTTAAGCATACAATGCCTTGGCGCTCAAAGTTTTTTTTTATGTCTGGTATCCTGTCTGGGTGCCTCCTCTGGCTGTTTACTACTTTTAGGAGGTGAAGAAGACAAGTCTGAGATATCTGGAATCATAGATATTTCAAACGAAAGATTGAAAACACAAGGGTCTTGGTCAGAACTTACCAGGTTTGCATTGCCAGCATTAAATCTATCTTCAGTGGGGCTTCTACCTTTCTATTTACTCACAATTTCGCTGCCAAGTACAGCTTTAGCAGCTTGTTTAGTTGCAGCTATTTGTTTCTCCACGTATGTTATTTCATTTTCAATCAGCCCCACAGCATCAGATAGATAGAAATTGTGTTCACTGACTTCGATGCCCGTGGTGCCCTACCCTTCTGTAGCTTATGCTCACTTCTTTTTAATCATTGTTGTATTAAGCATAAACCTTTGCTGGACCAAATCAGTAAAGTAGAGTTGTCCTACCTTAGTAGAATTCTAGGATCCAGATGACCGCGCCAAATGGGGTGTACCGATCTGGCTTCCAATGGCAGCGGATGGGCTGCTCTTGGCCCGGGTTTGCCTGGGCTCGTCACATGCTGTGGAAGGTGGTGAGGCTTTAAAGCATGCAGCATGAGGTAGACTGGTTTAGCCCCTCCTCCTCGGGCTCAGTTGAATGTGTGACACCGAGTCCCTGACGACCCGCACAGCAACGGTACAAAAGTGATGGACGGAGCATCTGAATCAATCAAACACTCACCCCCAGTCAAAAGATATGGGTTTAATCCATCACCGTTCTTTAGCCCACTCTGCCACCCCAGTTCAGACATGGCTATATGCAAATCAGTCTGACCCTGTGCCTCATGGGAACAGTCCAGCCCGAACTGCCAAGCCATGTCTTCCCTGGACCGGAAACAAGCTTCCGAGGACCGGTTTCTGGCATTCCAGCCGTCTTCAGCCCGGCTTGCTTGAATGCAGTTGCAAAGTGAGCAAGGGACTCACGTCTGAGCATACCCTGCCACACTTATGGTCCCTGACGACCCGCACAGCAAAGCAGTACACAGTGACTGTATGTTGCACGCAGCGGTAGGTGGTAAAGCAATTAAAGCGCACAGTGAGGGAGAGACCAGTTCAGCGCCTCCTACTCGGGCTCAGTGAAATTTGGGACATAGAGTCAATAATGGCCAGCTAAGCAGTACACGGTGCCTGTATGTCCCCAGTTCCACTCATACGGTCACCGGGCCTCAGGGTCCAATCAGGGCCTCACATCCATAGACGTTCCCTAGAGAGGAGTTCAGGAAATCTGTAAGCTCCACACAGTGGTAGAGGATGCTGTGCAGCCAGCACTGCTAGGGTCAAGCAGGGTGAAGTGCAACGCTGTTAAGTAGGTCAAACTCGTCTCCTCAAGTGAGTTAGGTCATGTTACAAGCAGAGCGATAGCTCCGTAATCCATGTGGGTCGGCGTGAGTAAGACGGCCCACCTGCACATGTAAATTAGTCCAGGATTCTAACCCCTCTCCCTGATGCACTACTAAGGCCCCTATGGAGTTTCTCACATTACGGCCACTGCAGCTCGGTCCAGCAGCACCAGTCTAGCCCGCTCAGCCTGGAGGCAGCAGACAACACAGTAGTGGACCCCCCATAGCTGGCGACTTAGGGTCCAGGCGGCGCTTCTGCCAAAGATCACTCACCCAACAGAGCCCTGACAAGCTCTTTTCCTGGCAGGGGGTTACACAGTTCACTGCAAGGATTCGCCGCATCTGCAGCTGCACTCCACGTCGTGGTGTCAACAGCTGCCGGAGAGACCACCGCCGAGGACACAGACCTAAGTTAGGCTGTAGCCAGCTCTGTCCAGAAAGGTGTCCTCCGCTCACTTCGTGGGCACAATTCACATCACTTTCGGTGCAGCAGGGATTCAACTGCGCAGGTACCTCCCATGCAAGCCCCGATGCCCCCCAAAAACCAGGATAAATGCCAGACTATCCTGTCTGGCCAGCAGAGCCTCACCAAGTGGCTTCTAATACGAGTCACACGCAATGATTGTGGGGAATCCGTCACCTGTATTCCGTAGTGACAGTAATACCGCCTTAAGTTTTCCCAGCTGTGCCGTGCAGTCACCAAGTGACTGCGTGCAGGTCTTCTCGGGATGTAAATTTCCATTATGCATACGGCATTTTACTACTGTTCATGCGGCTAAATAAATTGTCCCTACAGTCAGCTGTGCAGAACCATCAGTATAAATGATGTAAGCATAGCGATCTAGAGGCAGAGGATATTCTTGCTGGTGTTGGAGAATTGCTTGTGTTTGTAATGTAAAGTTAAATCTGTAGTCCACATCTGTTGCAGTGAGGGAGTTTGTCCATTGTATCCATCTTGATGCAGAGCTTTAGGGTCTGGAACACTAGCTCTTGTAACCACCTCTAAGTCAGTACCGGGGTCACAACAATAATTGTTTTTTCCTGTGGTAGGGCATGCTCTGTCACTACAGCAGTCTGACCTGCAGTCAGTATTTTTAGTTGGTGCAAAACGCTTTTTAGCATTTGTATACAGATGTGATTTATATGCATTTGGTACTGTCACCTTCATTGAACGTGACCTGTGTAGCCTGATGTCTCCGCGATCACATGGATCAGCAGGTCTGTTGTGTTTACATGTGTGTAAATGTTTGGAAGCTATCATGTCAGCTTGGACAGAAGGTAAAGTTTTTGTGTTCTTCTGTCCAATGTGTGCTTGAAAAGTCTGGACGAATTAGGTCGTAGAAGGATTTTACCTGTTCTGCGTAGTCAGGAATGTATGTCCTGCTAAAATGTAGGAATCCTAAGGTCCTTGTTAGAGGTTGGAGCAACTCACATTTTTCTAACAAATGGATTGCCAGGCTCTTGTCTTTACCTGACAACTTGTATCCCAGGAATAGGGCACTGATATGGGCATTTTTTGATTTTTTGAAATTGAATCTATAGCCATTGTGAAAAAAAAACCAAATCATACGGGCTACTCTAGTTGAATGTTCCATCATGTCATTGTCCATTAAATATGTCATCAACATATGACAATGCCTGATCATCAAAAGTTTCTAGTAATTCGGTGACTCTGGCTGAAAACAGCCCGAGCTATTCTTGTACTCGTGTGACAAACAGCAGACTGGTTTCTGACAGCTTAGCTCTGTGAAGGCGGTCAGATATCTGCTTCCAGGCGCTATATTTTTGGCAGAAGAATCCATTCGAGATATCTGGTGTCATTTTGGCTTTTTTTCCCACATGATGTTATTCATTAGTGCGGCACTGTATGCATTTTGTAGTGCAAATGTTCTAGTAGCTGTATTCAAATGTCTGTAATCTAATACTAGACGATATGATTGCGCTGGTTTCATTACAGGAAACAGAGGATTATTCATTGAAGAAGTGCAGGTTTCAATTACACATTGATATTCAAGATGTTCTAATATTTCCCTAACTTGTTGTTTTTCTTTAGTTTGTTTAGGGTATTGCCTTTGAGGTTGTAGAGTTGTCCTTAATGGTATATCATAAGGTAAACTGTCATCCCACCCCACATGGTCGCAGTATGATGCAGGAGCTACTGCTAAAACCCACTCCCTGGCGTATGAATGTTTAATTGATTCTATAACAAAGTTGGTGAAAGCCAATAAAATTCCTGTTTCCCCATTTGGGCAATCCATTACGAAGTCAGGTGGTCAAACCTTTCCGGCCAGTAAATTGTCATAACCTTGAGTGAGTTCCTGCCAAAAATGGATCTTTTTAAATCTGGGTACCTCCCTTTTCAACCATAGCTGGACTTTGTAGAAACTGTGTGGAACTCTTACCCTGGTATCTGGTGTTTCCGCTGTGATATCCTCACTCAGCGCTATTCCCACCAGACAATCCATCAGGTTCTGGCCAACTAGTATAACTTCTGCCACACTATCCAGCAACATCAATGCCCACGCCCCGTTCAAAAACAGAGTCCTCAAAATCCATGACATGCCTGACCTTTAGTCTGGCTATCCGTCTTCTTATTAAATTGAGGTTTTGATGTTTTAGTTTTTTCTTCCTGTTTAATTATGTACTCAGATGAGCATTGCGAGTCACTCCTTTGTTTCATGTGCTCTTCTGTTCTCTGCTCCGATCGTCCTCTCGCTGAAAATCTACCGTTTGTATCCGGAGAGGACGTGTATCAGTATCCTGATACTCAGCAGGCAGTTTAACATTATCACGGTCACGTAAGTTGTGATGTTTCTCTATAGATTTCTAACTAGGAGACCTACCCCGTGATTTATTTTTTTCCAATTATCCCACTTCTTTGATGAAGAGTCGGTGCTTGCTAGTTATCCTTTTCAGGATTATTCTTTAATTGTGGTTTTCCTGGTCTGGCTCCCAAATTATCTCTACCTAGGGTCACATAGGTTTCTTCTATAATCTCAGGTAATTCACGCACCTGCTGGGCAGGAGTCAAATCCCTTCGGTGTTGGCGTATAGCTAACACTGCTGCTTCCCCTTTAAGTGTTATGGCGGAAACTGCGGCAAAGCTGCCCATCCGTTTCATTCCCAAGTCTAGGGTAGATGCTGCCCCGTGTTCATTCTGTACTTGCTGTAAAACTTCAGGTAAAACTGCCAGTGAAGGTGTACCATGTGTTCTGGTATATACCGCAGGAAAGATTGTGCCCCAAGTGGCACGCACAATCTTCTACCAGGGAAGCCATGCCCATTGGCAAGCAAATTGTTGGTATCCTATGTTACTCCTGCGGCTAGTCTGAGGAAATATGACTTCAAGCTGCTTTGTTTTTAGTGCGATCCAAAACAAAATCTCTTCCCTTTGATGGGAATTTTCACCATTACTGCATTCAATGTTTGCAGGATAATGCCAGATGTCGCTAACTGTGGCGCTACTGCTTGAGCAGTCGGCACATGAGCAAGTGTTAATGTTCACATCACGTATTGTGTAAGACTTCTGTATATTATTACTAGATTTTTGTATAATTCTTTTATTTAACCTGCGGTCAGACAATCAACATTGGGAATCAGTGTGTTACCACTAGGACTGGCCATATCACCCCCTCATTGCTGAGTAGGCACAGCCTCACTTTTTGTATGCTATGTGGAAAAGCGCCTTTGAACCAATTAATATGTTCTTGGTATGTTAATGGTATTTCTATACCCTTGTAAGGAGTGTATTCTTTTGGTGTTTCACCTACTTCATATTCTTGAAATACCCATGTAGCATCATCTGCAGCAGGGAATTTAACCCAGGAGTGAAATACCTCAGGCCTAAAAGCTTTGTGTTCCTCTACCACAAAGGAAACATCCCCACAATCTAGGGTGAGGCCGTGTTGTAGACGTTTTTGAGTAACTCTATGTCTGCAGTTCTCAGATATGTTTTGTGCCATGTTATGAGAATGATGAATTGGAGAATTAGGCTTACACAGTAGTTACAATATCCTTTCAAGCTTGAATTTACCAACAACTTATACATGGGGTATACCTACTTAGCTGAGGAGAATGTTCCCTACCACCATGTACGTCTCCGGTTTAAGTGTATAAGGAATGAGGAAGCACTACTGAACTACTCAGTTAATCCATACAAAATAAAAAACTGACCAATGCCTGTGGATCCATGCCGTGTATTTTCCACTAATAAGCAGGAACTGCGTCTTTGTGGACGAATTATGGATTCCACGCACCTCCGTAGGATATGTTGTCCCATGGACCAGCTAGCTTGCCCCCCTAAACCTCAGCAGGGAGTGAACAGTTCTGGCAACCACTGAACATGACAACTCTGTTCCCTCAGGAACCGTGGTGACAGACTACAATCTTTTTGCTCAGCCATTTGTGCTTTCTTGAAATTAGAGAAATATACAAAGAAGAAGAGGGGTTTTTTCAATATTTATTTAACTGTAGTGATTCTTGTATAGAAGATATGGGATGTAATGATTAATGGACATAAGCAGACAAAAGTTGTAATGAGTGTCAAAACAGTGAATACAACAAATAGTTCCACCATCTTGTGGAGACAGCTTATATATGCTTACATACTAAGTAATATAACCATTTGGCGTATTCTTATGATGTAGAACTCTAACCCTCGTGTCTACAGTGCAGATGTATGTTTTGGCAAGAAATGCCCTTCTGGAGGATCTAACCCCATTACCTAGTGGGTAAGAGTGTAAGACCCGTCTTGGTCATGAACTGGACACCCCTCACTTAGATGTCAGTCAGCTGCTAGGAGAAAGCTTCAGCATGCAGGGACCCCTCGAAGCCAGCTGTAGAGTCTCCTCTGATTATGTAAGGAAACAAAATATTATTTATAGAAAACGGTATACTTGCCTTGGGCCAAGATTGTGATCGAAGCAAAACCAAAGGGGATGATGGACTGAGTGTTGAACATTGCAAGCACTCACCCCCAGTCAACTGATCTGGGTTTAATCCATCATCATTCTTTAGCTCACTCCGCCACTTCAGTTCAGACATGGCCATATGCAAATCAGTCTGACCCTGTGCCTCATGGGAACAGTCCAACCTGAACTGCCAAGCCATGTCTTCCCTGGACCGGAAACAAGCATCCTGGGACTGGTTTCTGGCTAATCAGCCGTCATCAGCCAGGCTAGCTTGAACCCAGTGGCAAAGTGAGCAAGGGACACACGTCTGGGCATACCCTGCCAACTTAGGACGAACAAAGCAAAACCAAAGGGGATGATGGTTGTGATCAGGCTACCATTGTATTTCACATATAGCTACGTCGCCATATGGACGTATTAAGAAACACATTAGTGTCACACATGTGAGGGCCATGTCCCTAATGCCAAGGCTGTCTGATAGTGTTCTCATGAAGTGCTATGTGTCAGCAAGGTGGGTGTTTACAAGAAACTGATCCAAGAGTTGGGAATGAAAATAGGGGCCAAAATTCGATGTGGCAAAGAGAAGGCAATTTTAGGAAAGGCCTGTGTACATGTAAAATGGCACTAATTCCTACCTGGCCTAACTCAGGCACATGACATCATCGAAGAGGGAGTATACCTAGTCCACTGCTTCCTTCTGCCAGCCTTCCTTTGGGCTTTCAAGGAGCATACAGGGTTGTCTACCAAAGAGCAACTCCGAATGATACACCTGTGGCTCAAGTGGTTGGTGCCGCAGACCCTGATGCAGAGGTCTGGCCCGGATCAGGGTTCAATTCCCCGCCTCGGCGGGTCTTGGGCTCAAATTTCCCCGGACCTGACAATTCTCGCCTCGGTGCCTATTCCAATCATGGAGTCCCACTCTGTAACTCTGGGCAATAGCTTGCTTAATCTCCACAACGGCCCCTCGCAGCGGGATGCCTGGCTTTCACCTTGGGGATGCCCAGTAATGGGTTATCTCGCAGGGGAATACCAGGACGGGTTCCCTAAGCAAGCGCTGGGACGCTTTCAGGCAGCCATGCGCTCTACAAATCAAATTTCATTTCATTTCATTTGTACTTGGCTCTGTCGAACAAAAGGTGAGATGAGTAGCAACTGCTACCAGGTTTTCCTATCCCCAGATAACATTGTTGTGAGAATTATTGTAAGACTTCTGTTATATCTCCCAACGAGACCATCAGTCTGGAGATGCAATACAGAGGTGTTCAAGTTTTTAATATCAAGTTGCTCATCAAACTTGTGATAAACTACTTACCCTGGTCAGTAAGAATTTTTCCTAGGAAACCCCATACGTGAAAACACCTCTATTAGATGTTGGGCAATTACTTTGGTAGAGGTAACGCGTAAAGGTATGTAATGTAATGTAATGTAATATGCTGTTTTGTAGCGCGCTCAATTACTACCGGAGTATCCTGGCGCGGAAGACCACTGGGGAACCCGTCCTGGCTTTCCCTGTGAGATGGTCCCTTGCTGGGTATCTCCAAGGTGAAACCAGGCATCCCCGGCGTCTGTGGGGGGCCGTTGTAGAGATGAGGCAAGCTTAATGCCCAGAGTTACCGAGTGTGATCCCTGCCTAGAGTAGGCACCGAGGCGAGAATTATCGGTCCGCTGACCCTGGTCCACGACCCTGCCGCGTCGGGAATTGAACCCTGGTCCCGGGCCGTTCTCTGCCTCCGGGTCTGCCGCCTCTAACCAGTGAGCCACACCTCTCTACACCTGGCTTCCAGATACCGCATAGCATACTCAGCTAAGACCAACACGTATTGGAAACCTTTTGTAGAGCGTGGCAAGAGTCCTATGAGATCCAGTCCTATTCTATCAAAGGTTTTCCCTATGGTGGGCAGGGGCTGTAATGGTACTCTGGGGGTTTGATATGGGGTTTTCCTCTGGCATATGGGGCATTCTTGACAATACTGATTGGTTTTTGGGTATATGCCTGGCCAAAAGAAATGTTGCAAGATAGCTTGGCTAGTCTTTTCCATACCACAATGACCAGTCATGAGGTGGGAGTGTGCAGTGAATAGGATTTGGTCTCTGAACCCAAGAGGCACCAAAAACGAGGGTTTCTATTTTTCCAATACTATAAAGCAAACCTTTTTGTATAATTATAACAAACTGTAGGTAGACCGGATTAGGGGGATCTTGTGTCTCCTTAACATTTTGTCATGCGTTCTGTAATGTCTTATCATTCAGTTGGGCCTCCCTAAATTGTTTGTCTAATACTCATGGTTCGGGAGTAAGAAGAGCATCCTCATCAGAGCTTCAACAACCAATCTGGTTTCTTTGTTTGCAGGAAACATGGGAGATTACGCCGATCCATATTAATAGGCACTGTACTTTTTAGTCAAATGAGATTTCATCTACAGCTGGTCGCCATAGTGAATGTTTGGTCACCCTAATAACAAGAAAAGTTAGAATTAAGGTACTTCCTTTTTTAAATACCTGACCATATTACCATATCCTTTAAAGCAAAGGTCAAAAGGGAAGGGATTGGCTCCTAATTAACTTCTACAGTAACAACTTTGTCGGAAGTATGTCCTCCGTGTCTGCACTTCTCTTGCCTCTTTCTGTCCCCCTGTTGCTTTGCACTGCACTTTTAATGCTTCTTTCTGCACTTTTCTTGCACATCCTTTCCCTTTTTCTGCGCCTCATTTGCTTCTTTCTGCACCCCTGCTGTCTCTTTCTGCACTCTTCTTCCCTCTTTCTGTACCTTTCCTGTCTGTTTTTGCATCTCACTTGCCTCTTTCTGAACTTTTCGTGCTTCTTTCAGCAAATCTCTTGCCTCTTTGTGCACGTCTCTTGTCTATTTCTGCACCTCTCTTGACTCTTTTTGCTTCTCTGTTGGCTCTTTCTGCACCTCACTTGCTCCTTTCTACACTTCTCTTGCCTCTTTCTGCACCCCTGTTGCTTCATTCTGCACTTTCAATGCTTCTTTCTGCACCTGTCTTGCTTCTTTCTGCACCCATGTTGTCTTTTTATGTACCTCTTCCTGCACTTTTCTTGCCTTTTTCTGCACCCCTCTTCCTGCATGTCTGTTGCCTCTTTCTGCACCCATTTGCTTATTTCTGCACCCTTGTTCTCTTTCTGCACTCGTCGTCCCTCTTTCTGTACCCTTCCTGCCTGTTTTTGCATCTCTCTTCCCTTTTTCTGCACGTTTCTTGCTTCTTTCTACACCTCTGTTGCTTCTTCCAGCAATTCTCTTGCCTCTTTGTGCACTTCTCTTGTCTGTTTCTGCTCCTCTCTTGCCTGTTTCTGCACTTCCCATGCTTCTTTCTGCACCTGTCTTGCTTCTTTCTGAACCCCTGTTATGTCTTTATGTACCTCTTTTGCCTCTTTCTGCATTTTTCTTGCCTTTTTCTGCAGTTCTCTTGCCTCTTTCTGCACCCCTGTTGCTTCTTTCTGCACTTCTCTTGCCTCTTTCTGCACCCCTGTTGCTTCATCCTGCACTTTCCGTGCTTCTTTCAGCACTGGTCATGCTTCTTTCTACAACCCTTTTGTCTCTTTATGTACCTTACTTGCCTCTTTCTGCACTTCACTTGCCTCCTTCTGCACCTCTTAGTTAGAGGTAGTTTTAATCCCCTGCCCTATTATGTACTAGGGCCATACAGATGAGGTCATGCCAATCACAGAGGTACCCCAATCCATAGTGTATCCTAGTGTATGCAGGTGTTTTCACTGTATTCTAAGTGTCTTTGAGCATAGCACTGGCTTCGGGCCTGGTTAGTCCGAGTCAGTTACAACCAGTACAGTCACCAAAAGTTGGGGGGCACAGGATGACTTTGCCACAAGGCCTCTTTCTGCTCCTCTGTTGGTTCTTTGTGCACATCTCTTGCTTCTTTCTGCACCTTTCAGCGTCTTTCTGGACTTCTGTTGCCTCTTTCTGCATTTCTCTTGCTTCTTTCTGCACCTTTCTTCCTCTTTCTGCACTTGTCCTACCTCTGTAGGCATAGTTAGACATTAGCATTTAAAAACCTTTGAAATTCACTGGGAAAAAACCCTGGCTTCAGGGAGTTATAGTTAGAAATTAGCATTTAAAAAACCTTTGAAATTCACTGAAAAAAACATAGGTTTCAGGGACGTTATAGTAAAAACATTATAATTTAAAAAACCTTACAAATTCATTAAAAAACCACAGGTTTCAGGGACGTTATAGTTAGTTGAACATTTTACTCTTACATAACCAGAGAAATTCTGCCATTATAGTTAGTTCAGTTAACTATAACTCGTGCCCCCGCAATGCACTGCTGATGACGTCCCATATTACATCATTCATGACCTAGTCAGTGACATCACTAATGACATCTCAAATGACATCACTGATTACATCATCCAATGACTGTGTGTTTCTGTAAAGTTTAAATATGTTTTATATATATATATAGGCCAAGGTGTATTGAAGAATGGGTGGGTGTATAAGTGTCTGAATGGATGATTTAGTAGGTGTGTGACTGACTGTATAAGAGAATGATTAAATGTGTCTTACTGAATGCATGGGTTAGTGACTGATGCAGACATTCACACAGTTTAGTTTGTCAGTTGGTGTGTAAGCGGTTGTATGGGTTGGTGAGTAGCTAAATGAGGGTCTATATGGGTTATTGATTGGATGTCTGAGTATCTGTATGGGTGTCTGTGTGGGTGGGTGACTCTGTGCACAGATATGTGAGTAGGTGATTCACTGGGTGTATGGGTTCAAGAGTGCATCTGTGAAGGGCTGTATGGGTGGGTGGGTGAGTGTGTGTATGGGTGTGTTGGTGAGTGAATGGATGTCTCAGTGGTACATGTGTGAATAACTGCATATGTGAAAGGCAGTATATGTAAGTGTTGGATCCAGACATGGTCCCTATTTGGGGCTGATATTCGATTTGAATGCCATTGTAGTATCATATGGTGTAGGGGCTGGCTGGTCCTCCCCACATTACTGGAACTGGTTATTAATTGTTCACTTTTGAATTTGGCACAAGTACACTTTATATCCCACTTATGCACTATCTAGCGGTTTTATACATACACTGTATAATGTTGTATACCTGATATATCTGGTCAGGATCGCTGCTATATCCGTAACCAGATTGCCCAGCCGGATCCGCGCTTGTACAATATGCCAATCAGCTGGTAGAAGATTGACCCTAGTCCCATCCTATTTAACACTTGCCACATAAAAGGCCACTCAACAGAGTCAAAGGCCTTCTCCATATCAAGGAAGACCGCAACCGCCTTAGTATCTTGTTTAACGTGCTGTATGGTTCCGAACACAGTGCGCAGGTTATAAGTAAGATTCTTATCAGGGAGGAACCCAGCCTGCTCCGGCGCTACCAACACCGAAGATAGAGGGGCTAGGCGTTTGGCTAATATTTTAGCGACTATCTTGGTATCCACATTTAGCAGTGAAAGGGGTCGATAAGAACCGCATTCCTCCGGGGCTTACCCGGTTTGGTGATGGCGACTATAATTGCTTCTCTCATAGTCCGAGGCATTGTACCGGATACACATATATCATCGAATAGAGCAGAAAGATGGGGGAGCAGTAAGTCAATAAATGTTTTATAGAAGCCAATTGTAAGGCCGTCCGCCCTGGGGCGCTAGTAGTTTTCATTCCTGCCCGTGCCTCCGTGATTTCATCCTTTTTAATGGGGTGCATAAGGAACTCGGTGTGTGTTGGTGAGGAATGGCAATTTAATATGTTCTAAATAATCAAGTATTTCTTCGTCCGTGCCTGACGAGTGACAAGTATATAATTCCAAATAATATTGTTTAAACCTATCCACAATGTCTGTTACTTCAGTCCGCATTGCCCCCTCCACTGACCTAATTTCAGAGATCATCGTTTTTCTGCGCTTAGTCTTCAGAATTTGTGCCAATACCGAGCCAGGCCTGTCCCCCTCCCCGTAAGTACGGGCTGTAGGGTACTTGCCCAGATGTTTAACTTCGCTATCTGCAGCGTCTTGGTATTCACCTAGCGTGTCTTTTATTACACTTGCGAGCTCTTCGTCCTCACCAGCCACTTGACGTGATTCCAAGTCCCCCAATTTCAGTTTTAGATCCACTAGCCTCTGCTGTATAGATCGGAGAACCCCGAGTGTTTACCCATGGCTACTCCACGTATATACGCTTTGAAAGCCTCCCAAACGGTCTGGAAGCTATCCAATATTGATAGTGAAAAACGTATCTATGGCGCCTGCCAGTTCCCCTTTGAAGAGGGGGTCAAGTAATGAGTAAGGGGGAAAGCGCCATGTGAATGGCGGTATAGATTTCTTAGGTGTGGCCAGGATCAGCAGTAGTGGCGAGTGATCCGAGAGTGTACGTGGGAGTACCAGACCATGGCGGACCTGCTCCATTAGCAACTCAGTAGCTAACCAGTAATCTATGCGAGTGTGTAAATTATAATAGGCAGAGTAATGCGTGAACCCTCCCTTGTCAGGATGGCGCATTCGCCATACATCACAAAGGTCCATGCTAACCATGACACTCTCCAATGCTCGCGCAGCTGCCACAGGCCTCCTCGGCGGTCCTGCAGACCTGTCAAAGTCAGGATCTCTCACCAAATTAAAATCTCCACCCCAGAGAAACTGTGCGCTCTGGTATCGGTTTGCCTTAGTTGCCAATGTCGTGAAAAACTTGGGGCAGTCATAATTGGGACCATATACATTCACTATAATCAGGTCCATGCCCCTGCCCCGACATCAAGAGATAACAAAACGTCCTTCACTATTTGTGTTCAGCTGTTCAATCGTGTTTTCAGATCTAGGGTTAACCCAGGTCAGCACCCCCGTGCATGTGTCGTAAATCCTGAGGTATTGATATTGCCCAGCAATCCCCTACCACGCAGCAACGCGCTAGTTTGTGGAAGATGTGTCTACTGGAGTAAGGCTAAATCTATGCTCTGCCTGCTCAAATCACTCAACACCTTACGCGGTTTACGGTAGTCATTAAGCCCTCGAACATTCCTCGACAGTGCGCGGAGGGAGTCTATCAGCTTCGGAGTGCTAACCTCGCTAGGTGTCGTCATCCTGTGTTTCAATTCTCAAAATGTTTCTTGACCTGTGCAGCGTGTATGCACTGTGTGCATCATGTAAAGACCAAAATCAACCAATACATATCTAACACCATCCCTTCCCTCCCCCCACCCACATCAGACCTCCACCAACTTGGTCGCGCATCATCCCAGAAAACACCAACTCAACCCTCGCTACCCCCCCCAAATCAACAATTACGACTCTGCTGTGTGCCACTCGTGGGCGGAGTTTTCTCGATGAACAGGAGAAAAATGCAAACACTCTTCTGCTCTTTCTCATGTACGCCGTCTTATTAAGTTATACAGCATCTTCGACTAAACCTTCCCTGTTTACATAGTAGAGCTCCGAGCCACTTACGCTGACCCTCTCTCCCAGCCTGTGCCTGAAGCCCCAAGTTACTATCACTGAGGCATTCATACTGAGTGGGCCAAGTAGCTTGTGCTATTCACTAGGTCCCGCCCTGCCCATGTGATGCAAACAGTTCCACAATGTGACAGGTAAAGTACTAACATAGTCCGTCAGTGAACAAACAAACCTGAAATCATTAATCAATAGGCATTCCACCCTCAGGACCCCCCGATCTCCCAACGCTCGACGCTCCCCTATACTCATTATGTAACTGGTGCTCATCTGTTTCAGTCCTGTTCTTCCATCGATGCTCCCGCTGCTTCATCGAGCAGGTGCCGGTCCAGGCTCCCGCGCTCCTCTATGGACCAACCTTTTAGGACCTTCTGCAGGACCTTCGGATACTTGAAAATGTGGGATCGACCTTGCCTATTAACTCGTAGCTTGGCAGGATACAGCATGGCATAGTCCAAGCCCCGTAGTTGATTTTTCATAGAAGCAAATTGTCTGCGTGCCTCCTGCACACAAATAGTGAAGTCCGGATAGAGCGATACTGTAGAGCCTTCATACATCAGTGCTTGCTTTTCACGTGCAAGCCGTAGCGCAGCGTCTCTGTCCCGGTAATTGAGCAACTTAGAAAAAATTGGTTGCGGCGGAGATCCTGGCGGTGGTCGTGGGCCCAGGGAGCGATGCGCTCTCTCCACCACAAACATATAGGAGAAAACACCTTCCCCAGAAGTTTGTTCAGTGGTTTTTCAATAAATTGTTCCATATTACCAGTTGAAGTCGTCTCCGGCAGGCCAGTAATTCTCAAATTGCAGTGACGCGAGCAGGCCTCCAAATTCCCTGTTTTATCTTGTAGGACGTGTATAACCCTCCCGAGTTGCTTGTGATCCAAGTCCAACGTGGTGTGTGCCTCTTCTACCTCTGTGAGTCGCCTTTCGGACATATCCAAACGTTCTGCATGTTTGTCCAGACGTTCCACCATTCTGTCCATCCTGTAGGAGAGAGCGTCCATTTTCGTGCCCAGGGAGGTGATGCCACTTTGCAAGCTCTTTTCCATGGACAGGAGAATGTTGCGAATATCCGGGCCAGAGTCATCATCAGCGGGGGTGTGTGACCTGGAGGCCTCTTCTATGGTGGTGTCATGCGATTTCGAGTGTTTCTGCTCGAAAGAGAGTTTACATTGCGCTCTATCCACTTTACCCACGTTGGAGTTAGGGTAGGTTTGTCAGTCAGGGGTTTACCAGCACACTGCACCAGCCTCCTGTCCTCAGTGTAGTCAGGGCAAGCGCTATGTACGTCTGGTTATCTCCGTATACGTTCTCCAGATATCTAGGCGGATGTCCCTCAATTTGTAGTGTAGCAGGTTCGTCTACAAGGGGCCGTTCCTCTCTCCAGATCCAGCCTCCTGGGCTCTAGGACAGTGTGTTTACGTGTAATGCCCCAAGTTGCCCACCCTAGGTGAGGTTTGTGCACTTTCAGGGTATTACGCTTCCGCACTAAGGCGCTCTCTCTGCTCTTTGTCCCGGCCTGTGTTTCACCTCCGAGGCCCCATTCCGCAGGTGTACTCTTAAGTTAGTCCAGATTCTGCCCCCTGCTGCACCAGGGCAAGCCTCCAGTCTGCAACGTTGTAGCCATGTGAAGGATGCAGACTCCTATACAAGTCCAGATAGAGCGATATTGTAGAGCCTTCATACATCAGTGCTTGCTTTTCACGTGCTAGCCGTAGCGTAGCGTCTCTGTCCTAGTAATTGAGCAACTTTGCAAAAATAGGTCGCGGCGGAGCTCCCGGGGGTGGTCGTGGGCCCATGGAGCGATGCGCTCTCTCCACCACAAACATATTAGAGAAAACACCTTCCCCCAGAAGTTTGTTCAGTAGTTTTTCAATAAATTGTTCCATATTACCAGTTGAAGTCGTCTCCGGCAGGCCAGTAATTTTCACATTGCAGCGACGCGAGCGGGCCTCCAAATTCTCTGTTTTATCTTGTAGGACGCATATAACCCTCCATAGTTGCTTGTGATCCGAGTCCAACGTGGTGTGCGCCTCTACTACCTCCGTGAGTCTCCTTTCGGACATATCCAAACGTTCCGCATGTTTGTCCAGACGTTCCACCATTCTGTCCATCCTGTAGGAGAGAGCGTCCATTTTCGTGCCCAGGGAGGTGATGCCACTTAGCAAGCTCTTTTCCATGGACAGGAGCATGTTGCGAATATCCGGGCCAGAGTCATCATCAGCTTGTAGTGTCGTTCCTATATTCCCAATAGGCTCTGCACATTGGAATAATATATCCTATAGATTAGCTGTGTGCCAGCTAGCTCAGAGGTCACTAGAAACTTTCTCGAATAAACAAGAAGGGATTCGTTTCTGACAACCGCATAAACTTGACAACTTTGTTTCCCAAGAATAAGAAGTGTATCTCTAGAGTCGCGGAAACAATAGATAGTTATTTCACTCAATCGTGCATGCTTCGTTTCACCAGAGGTGCAGAGAAATAGAGAGACGGGCGTTTTCGATAAAAGGATTTATTGAACAGTCTTCTTTCTCAAGCATAGGAAATGAACTGCTACAATCGTAATACTGGTTGCAAAGTACACTGCGTACAGTACGAAGAGTATTCTAAAATAATACTGTAAAAGCATGATATGGTTTCTAAGCCATAAAATACATACATTAAGAAATAAAGACTAAAAGTACTCAACTGGTGCTTCTAAAATACGCCTACCCCGGTGTACCTAACCTAGGTCTAGTACAAGGGAAGAAGTAAGTGAGGTGTAGCTTAGTTTCAGTAGTCTTTTGCCAAGAATCTATCCAAGAATTCTCTAAGGGTCTAATCCGCTCCGTACCTTGGTTTCAGAATGAAGGAGGTCTGGTATCTCTCTCTCAGGACTCGATTTTCCAACAACCACGCATGGGTAGCTTGGAAATACTGGAGCTGGATTTCTCGGCAAGAGAAAAGACAGCGTCTCTCTCAGTGAGTCCGCTGGAGGGTCGGCTTCCTTCGGCACTTGTTTCAGCAAGCTGTGTCGTGTTGGTAGATAGTCAAACTGCTCCAAACCACTGTGTGTTTGCCTGGGCAAGTGTGGGCATATTTATACCTTGAAGGTGCCTATTTTGATGTAAAGGTTGGACATAATAACGTCATCAAAGACTCTGTTCTTTGAAAACTCCATGAGTTCTTGGATAAATCAATATTCAAGCAAGGGTAAGTCCCTGACTGCTAAAGGCGGGTTTTTTCAAGAAATCGTTGTGGATTTTCGGAACTAGTGGAAGTAGCCATGCCGTATTTCGACTGCATAGGCTAAGTCTACATATGGTTATGATTTCTATGCCTATATAAGGATAGGGTGATTTATATCTATATATGGGCATGAATCGGGAAAATTACACTAGGGTCCTAAATTCATATACAACACCCACTCCACTTTAATATGTTTAACATTACTAAATTATAAGCACTAAAACATATCTAAAGCATGTGTTTACAATCCCACCCAAAATACACAAAATGAATTTGAAAAGGTTGCACACGAAAAATGAGCATTTGTACAGTACGCATTTAAAAGCAATAGGCATCATTCAAAACATGAATTACGATGTTGGCAAAGCTAACTGAATGAATCATGTAATGACATTTATGAAATGGCTCTAAGTTACAGAATAAAAGGTCAAGACAATTCCATAGCAGAAATAATATACTGTTTTGGTTTTGAGGACAAGGTCAAATATTGTCTCTAGGAAGTGTTCGAAAAAGAATTTCCTGTTCTCTAAGAATAGTTCTACTTTAAGCAGATTACTTTATGCCCCCCCCCAATAAAAAAACACATTTGGAAAAAGTCAAAATGAATTGTAGAAAAAATAGAGTTCCAAAGTTTTTAGAATGATTGTTATGAAAAGTGAAGGCCGAATTCAGAGTTCATGGAACGCTGTGTGCGGATTTCAAAAGTTATTCTCTGTGTCAGGAGAAAACATCAAATCGTCTAGGCTGGCAAAGAAATAGTCTACCGAAGTAGGTGAAAGTGGAACTACTTCATTAAGTAGATCAATTGTGCACAGAAGAGAAGCATCGCCGTCTGCGTCAGTCGCATTAGCAATGTTCTCAACAGATGGTACCTGTGTGCCTGTTGTTCCACGCACCTCACCATTAGCTGTAGTTGCTGGTGAGATCTCCAGGAATGTCGTCATCAGGATTGGCAGCCGTTGGGGGCAACATGATGCATGAGCCCTTACCGGACCTAGCAAATCGTCAACATCCATTGGCAGTGCTGATGGAAGTGTAAGACAAACGTCCAACAGGCATTCTTCTCCGCAAAGCAGGCATCGTAGAACAGGTAAGATGCAATCTTGCCAGATTGGTCTGAACAAGAGAAACCATGTGGTGTTCAGATCTCTTAAACGAGCCAAGCCAAGAATCTGTGTAATTCTGTCACGGTACCGCATGGCTAGGAGGGCGTCCTCCATGGCAGTCTGGGTATCGCTGGTGACTGGACTTGCCATATTGGAGCAGAAAGAACAAAAATAGAATTCCTGCTACGAGTCCCAAAAGAAGAGGCAGGCCGCCGAACACAGAGTGCACGAAATTTGGAAAAATGCCAAGAACTGCTTGAAAGGGTGCTAACAGTCCCCAAAAAACTATCTTAAATACATGTATAATACCACTCGTATCAGACATGTTTAAGATATTATCTAACAGTTTGTTGATAATAGGGCATGTATCTCCGCAGAAGTCCTTGCGACTTGGAGATTATACATTTCTCTGAACGAGGTCAGTGGCACAGTTTTTTGCAAAAGAATGGCTTTTATTCTGCTTAAAGTATCTATTCATATAGAAGAGATATTCAGTGAAGGCCATAACAGCAACTCCCCATCTGTCTTTGTTTTAGGAAACAATACTTGCATACAACAAGTGACCCTGGCTGACACACTAACAAGATAGGCTATACCTGGCATCATTCCACAACAGCTGTGATCACTCAACATTATGTAGCTACCTTTGGATAGCTGCAAAAAACTGGGTCTATCACTGCTGCTGGAGAACTGAGCAGGTGGCAAGAAAGGTTATTTGAAGAACCCTCGCAGGCTCCGTGTAAATTAATACCTTCACATAAAAGTGTACGGCTTAGCGAGTTTTTACAATTGTTTCCACTAAGAAATACCTCCTTTCCCCCACTCCAACATTTGTGTGTGTATGGTAAATTCCAGGTTGACGTAATGTACTCTTTAACCAACCTTTCAAACAGGCCCGCTGGTATGGGTCTTAAGCAATATTAAACCTGGAAAATCGGCACTGGTATCGTGATGGTGCCATGTATTATCCATTCCACGACTGGTTTCTCAGAAACAGTTAATGGTAATCTTTCCAGTTTTTCTATGCTCAGCTCCGTATAGTCTGCTCTTCTTTGTGCCAAAGAGATTTGTTTATCTGTAAGGTTAAAGACAGTAAACAATGACGTGATGTTGATTAGACGCCATGGCACGTACCTGAACGGAGATTTTGTAATGTCCTGCCTAGCAGCATTATAGAAACGCAGTTGAGACTGGCCATGTTGTAACATTAGCAAGTCCTGTTCTATTATGTCAATGGCAGATGATATAATGCTGTCCAAAGAATAAATTCTGGAGGACAGAGTCGTTAACCCATTGTCCACTACAGAGAGAGCTTTCCCTAAATTAATACAATCAATTTCTCGTATCCTTTCTGCAGATTCCATTTGCGTGACTTTCCATGCTTCATCGTAAGCAGAGTATATAGCGGCGTATATGAAACGTTTTTGACGCGGTTTACGAGGTCCAAGTAAGAAGTCTCTTAAATCAACGCCTTCTTTAAGTAAAGTTAAGTGTTGTTCAATTTCTGGAAGTGTGGATTTCTGTAGCCATTCAAGGCATAGTTTTCCTACACTGTATGTTGTAACTATCCCTGGATGTTGTCTCTGGGAATATCTTGGGTCTGGCCTAGTTACTGTGAACCCTTGTGTTTTGTTCAGGAATCTATCTTGACAGTTATTCGTGTCTGCTAGCCAGATTCACCTTTTTTTCCAATGAGGATTAGTTCTGTTCTGTTGTAAAATCTGTTTTACGTCTACCTCCTCATCTGCAGTGCCATTACTGTCCGGTATGGCTTTAGGTATGGACGGTTTGTTTAAACTTTTATCTTAGCTAAGCTAAGACAAGATGTTTGTTCAATAGTGTCATTTAAAAACATTATTTGTTCTGGGATAATGCAGGCTCTGAATAAGGCTTCTACACCTTGCACCTGCCAGTCTTTTGTGCCCCAGACAGTTTTTGTCTCAATGTTGTCTTTCCAAAAGCTAAAACCTAATGTAGACAGCTGAGCATAAAAGTTCGCAGAATAAATTTGTTTAGTATTGGTCAGCATGTTTTTCATTCCTATCTTATTCATATTTTTGAAATAAAACTTATCTGGATTTGTGACATTAAAACCTGAGAAGTATGGAAACTTTTCAAAAAATGTTTTTGAGCTGCCTTTTGTCGGCGTTGGACAATGTTCCCATTGATTATAAGTTAAAATATTTCTAGGGTGTGCAGATTTGTGCAAATAATGGTGACCATAATGATTAAAACAATACATTTCTTCATAATTTGATGAACCTTCTAAGTATTCATGTTTTGTAAATTTTGCTGACATTTCTAAGTCTGTCATCATATTATTAACAGTTTCAAAGTCCCAATCATCAGAAAATGTGCTGGGTGAAACAAAGTCACTCAAAGAAACCTTAAACTGGTGTGGAAACTTCAACAGCTCCACCGGGCCATAAATGTCATAATCAGTTGTGTCCCATGCTATACCACCAGGTATAGGAACGGCTGTGAAGTTCACTGATGACAGGTCTCTTCGTTCACGATGAGATGATTTGTGAGGTTTCAGGAGCAAGTTGATATTCTTACTTGCTGTGTCCATTGTACTGTATTTTCCATCTATCATCTTTCCCAAACTTAAAACAAGAATGAGCCAAAGTAGGAGAAAAAGTACGCCTAACACAATCCAAAATTCAAACCATGGTGAAAGCAGATATATTTTTTCAAGTTGATGAAAGAGTTCTGTTATTTTTTCTTTGAAAGTTGTATTTGCTGGCGTAGTTTCAGGTTCACTGGGATCCTCAGAAAATGTATCAAAGTTGATGAAATAGCCAGAGGCAGTTCTGTCAATTGTTGGAATTGCATCAGGATTGTTTGGAATCGCTGGAGCTGTTTCTTCCTTTGTAATATTAGTATAGTCAGAAGCTATATCATTGTAGACAGGTGTTTCTTGATGAACTGGTATTTGGGTCTCAAGAGGTACAAGTTCCATTGCTTTGTTGCATAGTCCTTCTTTTCTTACTGCAGGCTTATCATAAAATGATGATTCTTTCAGTTTGAACCTCTTGGATTGTAGCAAGATTTGGTCGTCTGCTACATCTTAGGAGTCCACTGGGCCTACTACTTATTATCGACCAAATGGTGTGGTTTTACCAGGTCAATTGACACAGACCTGTTCTTCTTTCTTCCAGCAAGGGGTGGCAGTAACACTGTTCTTGATCCGTGGATTGCTAGTACAGGTACTGGTTTTCTGTAAGAAGGCCCAAATTCCTTCTTATCCGCGAAAGGTGGTTTTTCTTCAGTGGTCGTTGGCTTTTGTGTTGTGTTGCTCAGACTTCTTCTGGTTTCATTTAAGTCCTGTAAAACAGCCAAACGGTCTTTGATATCAAAGGGTTTTTGTTCCACCACTGAAGTTTGACGATCAAGATCCTGGATGAGCATTCTAGTACCAAATAGTAATTCATATGGAGTGATTCCACCCAGAGAATTTCTTGGCAGATTATTAAGACTACGTTGGACATTTATTAGATGTTTGACCCACCCGTCACCCGAACCTAATACCCTAGCTGTTAAAAATTGCTTTATGTCACGTTTTTTTCTTTCCACTACCGCATTTCCCTCAGGATGAAATGGACTTGAGTACCGCAATGCAACGTCCAAGCTGGCCATGGCCTCTTTGTAAGCTCGAGAGCTAAACGCAGGACCCTGGTCAGAATACAGTGTGCCGATTGCGTATGTGCCGATAAAGACTCACAACTCTTTTATAACAGTTTGGGCGTCAGCCGAGCGCTGAGGCCAAATCCAAATGAATCTTGTGCAGGAATCCACTGCGACCATGATATATTTATAGTTGCCATCCCTTTGTAAGGGACCATAGTGGTCCAGGTAAACACACACTAATGGTTTGTCTGTAATTAGAAGGGGCGTCTGCGCAGGTCGTTCACTGTAGAAACTTTCATTTTTTGGCTGATTTCACATTCTAGAACATAGTTTCTAGCTTGTTTCCTCATGCGCGGCCACCAATATCTCCGTTTTAATAATGATACTGTGGCGGAAACTCCTGCATGTGCAGAGGCAAGTCCTTCATGTGCTGCTAAGATTAGTCCTAACCTATGTTCCATGTTTGGGATTGCCCTATCCCCCACTCCAGGATTCTAGCAAAAGGAACATTATTTGTATGAGTTATATATGAGTACTTTACTGGAAAGCCTTTCAGGAGTGTTTTACCACTGTCTTTTACTGAGACGGTGACAGCTTGCATTATTTCGCTGTCTATTTTTGTTTTTGAACGAGTGATTGCAGCTACAGAAGCCGTTTGCACTGCTGCCTTTGCGGCTTCATCAGCCAATGAATTCCCTGCAACGTGAACGCCATCATGCTGGTGACTCAGTGTATGAATCACGTGAGTCTTTTGTAGTTCTTTTTGTAATAGAACTACTTGTTCCCAAAGCAATTTATGCTTAATTGTGCTACCTTTTGTATGTTTGAAACCATTTTGAACCCAGTTCTGCAGATATTCATTGTAAGACTGGACGCAGTATTACGAATCGCACACTATGAGTGTGCGGAATTCGCGATCGGTATTTTCAAGCGCCTTCTTAAAAGCCTGTAGTTCAGCTCCCTGAGCTGTACAGTCTCCGAGTGATTGAGTTTTAGTGACCATAGGTCTAAATTTACCTTTGCGCCAGTGACCTTTTACAATCACGCATGCAGCACTATATGCCTGTTTACCCCCAATTGCGGGTTGTGCTGATCCCTCTGTATAAATTATACATCCGTAATGTTCTAGAGGCAGAATCTCGGTCGGCAGAGGACATTCGTGTTCGTATTGTAGAAATTCTTGTGTTTTCAAGTAGGGGTCAAAAACGTTTTCAACGTCTGTTGCAGCAAGAGAATTAACCCATTGTATCCATCTTGGATGTAAAGCTTTAGCATTTGGAATGATCACTTTTGTTACTGCCTCTAAGGCAGGTACAGGTGTAACGATCATTATGCGTTTACCCTGCGTGAGGGCTCTCTTTTACTACTGCAGTTTGAACCGCTGTCAGAATTTTTTCTGTAGAAGTGAATTTCATTTCAGCTTGTGTGTACAAGTGTGATTTGTAAGCATTTTGTGCCTTTTTCCCTTCATTAAAGGTTAGGTATATGAATCTGCATCTCCCTGGGATGATTTGGATTACAAGATTGCGCACGTTGTTGCGTCTCTGTAACTGTGTTTTTGCTAACATGTCTGTTTGCACTGAACACAAAATTTCTGTGTGTTTTTGATTCCAATTAGTTGATTTGAAATCAGGTTTTATTCGTTTGTAGAGAGGTTTAACCCTTTCTGCGTAATTTAGAACATAAGTTCTTCCAAAATTCAGGAAACCTAGAATTGACTACGTTTTTCAGCGTTTTTTGAGGTTGGAGCAGCGCACATTTCTCTAGAAAGTTGGCTGCTAGGCTTTTGCCTTCATTTGATAATTTGTATCCTAAGAAAAGGACCTTGAGGTAGGCAATTCGTGATTTCTTAAAATTTAATTTGTACCCCTCAGGAGCAAACCCAAGTATTATGGTGTTCCCTCTTTTCAAGTTCACGTCCAAATCATCGTCTGTAAGATAGATGTCATCGACATAAGATAATGCCTCATCATCATACGTTTGTAGTAACTGTTACTCTGGCTGAGAATAAACCTGGACTATTCTTGAATCCCTGGGGGAGGAAGCAAAATTGTTGCTGTGTTCCCATTATTGAGAAGGCAGTCAAGTACCTACTTTCTGGTGCAATGTTTTGACAGAAGAAACCGTTAGAAATATCTAATGTGGAGTTATATTTTTTCTGCACAATGTTATTCATGAGTGCTGCACTGTGTGCATTTTGTACTGCAAAAGTTTTGCAACAAGAGTTTAAGTGTCTGTAGTCCAAAACTAGACGATATATGTATTGTCTGGTTTGGAGACAGGAAACAAAGGATTGTTCATGGATGAGGTGCATGTTTCAATCAACCCTTGGTATTCAAGTTGATCTAAGATCTCCCTGACCTGTTTTTTAGCTTCTTTCTTAACTGGATACTGCCTTTGTGTAGTAGGTTGATTTTTTAACTGGATTTTATGATGAGTCCTCATTTCATCCTACGTGATTTTTGTATAATGCTGGAGCCTGGGCTACAGCCCATTTTCTGGTATAGGTATATTTTTATTAATTGGGATGTGATTAGAGAAGGCTGGCATAATTATCTCTTCACCATGTGGGCACTCCCTGACAAATTCAGGTGGCCAGTCTTGTTCAGCTAGAAGAATGTCATAACCCTTAGATAGCTTCTCCCAAAAGAGTGCCTTTATTTTTCTAGTTATGTCCCCCTCCATCCGGGGTGTTACTTCATATAACTTATGTGGGACACCTACCCTGGTGTCGGCAGTTTCAACTTGAATGCATTCATTCAAGTCCACTGTCCCCAGATCATCCATCAGGATCTTGCGAGCTATGGTGACCTCTGCTGCGCTGTCTAGCATTGTCTGGGCCCACTCCCCGTTCTTGAGTTGTGTCCTCAAGATCCTCGGCATGTCTGATCTTTACACTTGCTACCTTCTTCTTGGTGAATTGAGTTTTCTTATTTTTTGGAACGTGCTGTTCGTCTTTGGACTTCATGCGTTCTTCCTTTTGTTCTGATCGTCCTCTTCTTTCTGATTTCTGCGAGGAAGTCTGAAAGGTACGAGAGGAACGTGTATCTATATCTTGATATCTATCAGGTTTTCTCAAATTATCCCTATTTCTGAGGTTATACCTCTTTTCAGAGGGCTCCTGTTGATGAGACCTTCCTCTGGACTGAGAACGCTTCTCTTTAGGAAGTGTCTGTTTGGTGTTTTCCCACTTCTTTTTAGGAGTAGTGAGATTATTTTTAATAAAAACTTTTTCAGGATTTTCAGTTAGTTGGGGTTTTACTGGTTTCCCACCCAAGCTATCTCTGCCTAGTTCTTCATAGGATTTTTCAATAATTCTTGCAAGTTCATGTGGTTGCTCTGTTATATCAGTTTCTTTTAGTTTTTGGCGGATTGCCACAGATGCTGCTTCACCTTTGATGTTAGCTAATAGTATAGCCGAGACCTGTTTGAATTTTTTTAGTAACTTCATACCAAGATTTAAGGCAGGATTTGGTCCGTATTCATTTTGAATCTGTCTTCGGAAGTCTGGTATTACCGCCATAGACGGAACACTATGTGTTTTTGTGTAGATTGAAGCAAAGACTGTCCTCCACGTGTGGTGCGATCCCCATTGGTAAACAGATTGTCAAAATTCTGTGATTTTCATGAGGTGTACTATCAGGAAATACTGCCTCTATTTGAGTAGTTTTCTGCACTAACCAGAACAGAATTTGTTCCCTTTTTGCAGGCAATTTACCAATGACTGATTGTATAGTATGTGTTGTAATTTTGCTTGTGTTCCCCTGGTGAGGGGTGTGCTGTGGAATTCTTACAGCAGGTTGGACTGTTAAAGTCCGCGTTACATTTTGAACCAACTGTCTATGTATTTCAATTATTTTTTTTAGCTGAGCTAACAGTTCTTGACCTGTCATTTGTTCAATGTCAGGATGTGGTTTATAGCTGGCTAGTACCGGCCATGTTGCTCCTGGTCTACCTAGTGGACCGTGCCTGCTAATGTGACTTTGATGTTGTAGGGCGCCTTTAAACCAGAGCTTATGCTCTTGGTAAGTTAGTGGAATTTCAACGTCCTCGAAAGAAACGTATTCCACTGGAGGTTCCTCTACTTTGTAGTAGTGGAACTTGTGTGTTACTGGATTTGCTGCAGGAAACGGAATCCATGAATAGAATATGTCTGCCGATATTCATGTGCCTCTATAACAAATATTACTTCACCACCTCTCGATGATACTCCATTTTCTATAAGTTTTATAGTGATTGTTTTCCTTATATTTACCGGGATGAGTATAGCATCCGGGTCATTATGTTGGAGACTTGTGTCGTCTAAAACTGCCTGAGCTGTTGCTGCAGCTCTCTCCCTTTCGTCGTCACTCTCTGACATTTTGTTGACAGAAAGTTTGCAGAGCAAGTTTCAGGGAAACAAAGATTAGGTTTGGAACACTGTATCCTTCAACGTTGAACAAACCAAAAACTAATACATAGGATTTTCGTCCTACTCAGTTATGGCGGATATAAAGGGGCATATGTAGGAAGGCGTTTGCGATTCGCAAACGCCGTAAATCGCTGAATTCCGGCGTTTGCGAATCGCAAACGGCCATTTGATATGTAGGTGCCACATAGCAAAATAAGGAATCACAAAAATTGCGATTCCTTATTATGCTCAAGCATTGCGATTCCTTAAATGCTATGTAGGGGTGACTTTTAAAATGTGATTTTGGCTTAAGGAATCGCAAAATACCACCTACTCCAAGTTGATGGTATTTTACAATTTCCTGTCAAAATGCATTTTTATTAAAAATTCAAAGTGCCAAGTGGCGCACAGACATGCCTTTAAGGCATGTATGTGCGCCACATGTACTTACAGGCACATTCCAGGGGTGCAACAGGTGTCCTTTGGACACCCTGGCACCCTTGGAATTGCAATTCTCAAATTGCGATATTCTCATAGAAAATCGCAATTTGAGAATGTGTCCCCATTCATTCCTAAGGGCCTCTTGGCCCATAGGAATGAATGGGACACTCATTCCTTAATTGCGATTCGCAATTTGCTAATCACAATTAAGGAATTTTAGCAATTCGCAAAACAATTGCGATTTTTTTTAATTTTTTACCTACATTCCATTTTGCAATTCTCAAATAGCGATTCCTTAAAAATCTCTATTTGAGAATCGCAAAATGGAAATTACCTACATATGCCCCTATATCCTTTAACCCACTCCAGACGTCTATTGGAGTATTTTACGGGAAAAAGAGGTCTGTGTGAAAAGCACAACTGAGTTACTCTAGTATCTAGCATTAAATTATCGCCTTACCAAACGTTGGGCGCCATGTAGTGTAGTTCCTATATTCCCACTAGGCTCTGCGCGTTGGAATAATATATCCTATAGATTAGTCGTAGGACTGAGGTCGACTAGTTCTCTATCGAATATACTAGACTTAATTGTGTGTGCCAGCTAGCTCAGAGGTCACTAGAAACTTTCTTGAATAAACAAGAAGGGATTAGTTTCTGACAACCGCATAAACATGACAACTTTGTTTCCAAAGAATAAGAAATGTATCTCTAGAGTCGCGGAAACAATAGATAGTTCTTTCACTCAGTCAATCGTGCATGCTTCGTTTCACCAGCGGTGCAGAGAAATAGAGAGACCGACGTTTTCAATAAAAAGATTTATTGAACAGTCTTCTTTCTCAAGCATAAGAAATGAACTGCTACAATCGTAATACTGGTTGCAAAGTACAATGCGTACAGTATGAAGAGTATTATAAAATAATACTGTAGAAGCATGATATGGTTTCTAAGCCATAAAAAACATAGAATACATACATTAATAAATAAAGACTAAAAGTACTCAACTGGTGCTTCTAAGATGCGCCTACCCCGGTGTACCTAACCTAGGACTAGTACAAGGGAAGAAGTAAGTGAGGTGTAGCTTAGTTTCAGTAGCCTTTGCCAAGAATCTATCCAAGAATTCTCTAAGGGTCTAATCAGCTCTGTACCTTGGTTTCAGAATGAAGGAGGTCTGGTATCTTTCTCTCAGGACTCTATTTCCCAACAACCCGCAAGGGTAGCTTGGAAACACTGGAGCTGGATTTCTCGGCAAGAGAAAAGACAGCGTCTCTCTCAGTGCGTCTGCTGGAGGGTCGGCCTTCTTCGGCACTTGCTTCGGCGAGCTGTGTCGTGTAGGTAGATAGTCGAACTGCTCCAAACCACTGTGTGTTTGCCTGGGCAAGTGTGGGCATATTTATACCTTGAAGGTGCCTAGTTTGACGTAAGGTTGGACATAATAACGTCATCAAAGACTCAGTTCTTTGAAAACTCCATGAGTTCTTAGATAAATCAATATTCAAGCAAGGGGAAGTCTTTGACTGCTGAAGGCGGGTTTTTCCAAGAAATCGTTGTGTATTTTCGGAACTAGTGGAAGTAGCCATGCCGTATTTGGACTGCATAGGCTAACTCTAAATATGGTTATAATTTCAATGCCTATATAAGGATAGGGTGATTTATACCAATATATGGGCATGAATCAGGAAAATTACACTAAGGTACTAAATTCATATACATCAAGCGCGGGGGTGTGACCTGGAGGACTCGTCTATGGTGGCGTCATGCGATTTTGAGTGTTTCTGCTCGAAAGAGATTTTAGATTGTGCTCTGTCCACTTTACCCATGTTGGAGTTAGGGTAGGTTCGCCAGTCAGGGGTTCATCAGCACACTGCACCAGCCTCCTGTCCTCAGTGTAGTCAGGGCAAGCGCTATGTACGTCTGGCTATCTGCGTATACGTTCTCCAGCTAGCCAGGCAGATGTCCCTTAATTTGTAGTGTAGCAGGTTCGTCTACAAGGGGCCGTTCCTCTCTCCAGATCCAGCCTCCTGGGCTCTAGGACGGTGTGTTTACGTGTAATGCCCCAAGTTGCCCACCCTAGGTGAGGTTTGTGCACCTGCAGGGTATTACGCTTCCGCACTAAGGCGCTCTCTCTGCTCTTTGTCCCGGCCTGTGTTTCACCTCTGAGGCCCCATTCTGCAGGTGTACTCTTAAGTTAGTCCAGATTCTGCCCCCTACTGCACCAGGGCAAGCCCCCAGTCTGCAACGCTGTAGCCACGTGAAGGGTGCAGGCTCCTATACAACACTGTCCTCAGGTGCAACTGGTATTCCCCATATGGGCCGCTCTCAGACTCCCAGTGCCACCAGGATATACAGCCAGGCCAAAGCTATGGTTAGCGCTCCGCAGCGGGTGTCTCACTGCGCTTCGCTATTTGCCCAGGGGTGCCGCGTCCCAGCTACCGCTTTGCTATAAGGGCGACCCTCGTTGTAATGGGTCCCGCCCAATGCACCACGCCTCAGGCTTTTCCAATGAAAAATGCGGGCAGGTTCACTTGGGCTCCACGGTGTCCGTCAACGCCGCGTCACCTCAGCAGACGCCCTTCACCATACAGTTGCCTGCGCTCGTGATCACGTGGTCGGGGGTGTCAATGGCGGTCCTTCACTGCGGGCGCTTTTCTGCCGACGCTGCTCTGCCTCTCCAGTGTACGGCTACGATGGTCCCTCCAGCGTCGCTCCGAGTTTCGGAGCCAGTCTTGGGCGACGATCACTTCCGGGTTTCTGGGGCTCCCCAGTGCCAGCAGGGTCGCAGGTAGGTTCGCCGCACGCCAGCAGACGTAACTCCAACCTCAGCTCTACTTGGGCCCGGGGATTGCAGGCCTAACCGCCAGCCAGCCACTAACGATAATATCTCCGGAACGGTTGGTCGGAGAAGTGCCAGGGTCCGCTCCTCGGCTCACGGGCGTCCTCCGACGGCTAATTCACTGTTGGGAAGAATGTGGTTAACGGAGAGCTGTCGGATAATTTGAGGACAGTTAGACGGCGTTACAGAGCTCAAGGCTCAAGCGGCCATCTTGGTCGCGAGCAAGTTCGCCCCCCATAAATTGCATATTTAAATTTGAATCATGAATTACATTTTTGAAGTATGTGCGCGGCAGTTCTCCAGTCTGCAGACTGTCTTGAAACATGTTTAAGAGGAAGGGGGCCGTCAGATGCGCATTTTGTTTGTAGAATTTGATGGGGAACCCGTTCGGCCCCACCGCTTTACAGGACGCTAGAGAGCCAATCTCCGTCTGCAATTCTTCAAAGGAGAGGTCGACTTCTAGAAGTTGCACTGCTTCGGAGGTGAGTTTCGGCATTTCAATATCCCTAATATACCCATGTGCTTCCTCAACTGTGAATGTGGAATGTGAGGCATATACTTGCTCAAAGTGGTCAGCCAGCGTTGCCACTATATCACTCTGAGCAGACACCAGAGAGTCCGCAACGTGCATAATTGCGCGATCACTCTACCTGCCTTCTCTTTTTTATCTAGCCAGGCTAACAGTTTGCCCGCTTTATCCCCTAACTCGTACACCCTGTGACGCGTGGCTTGAAGTCGGGCAGTGACCATCTCTCTCTGATATGCCACAAATTCACTTTGTTTAAGGCACACTCTCTGTGCAGTCTGGGGGATTGGATGTTCTGCATGCTGAACCGTTGCAGCATCTAGGTCCGTCTCTATACGGCCCGCTTTCCCCTTTTGTACACCGTGACAGAGGCTATAGCCTGCCCATGCGCAACTCTTTTGTAGGCCTCCCATAGGATGCTGGGCGATTCCACCGACGCCGCGTTCTCTTGAAAAAAAATGAGTAGTTTCTGTAAGTCCCTTTAGCACCTCGGGTATGAGCAAGTAACTGGGATAAATGGGGGAAATGCAGCATCTGATGGTCTGATGGCTGGAGTAGGACAGCAATATCGGTGAGTGATCTGATATGCCCCTAGGGCGAATATCTACCTCAACCACCCTCCCACCCCCCCAGGGTGCCCGCTGATAATAAAAAGTAATCAATGCGTTTGAGGCTATCATGAACCCCTGAATGGAAGGTGTATTGCTGTGTATTTAGGTGCCTATACCACCATGCGTCTGTGAGCCCTAGGGCCTCCAATAGTCTGCTCATACGGTGACTGCTTGTTGCACTTGGCTTAGCTGGGTATCTATCTATAGTTCCGTCCACTATGTCATTAAAGTCGTCCCCAATCACCATCTCCCCTTCCGGTAAATCGAGCATGAAAGCATTAAGTGCAGGGTGTGCTATTGCGTGTAGGGATGGTGGAATGTAAACTGAGACTAGATTAAACAATTTCCCTTCCCACTGACAGGTATTAGCCGCGAAGCGGCCCTGATCATCTGTTCTTGTCGATGTATTATTAGCGGGAATTGTTTCTTGATGAGTATGCCCACACCCCGCGACCCTGAGGAGAACTCGGAGTGTGGAACCATTTTATAGCCCCACCTATCCATGGCCTTACACGTTGAGCCCATCAAGTGCGTCTCCTGTAATAGTCACAGCAGGCGCACATCGTTTTAGGCATTGCAATACTAGACCCCTTTTTACTTTGTCCCCCAACCCCCGCACATTCCAAGTTAGCACAGTCAGTGGGGTCCCTGGGACAAGCTGAGCCGTCTGTTGATTAGTGTCATATTGACTTTGTGTAGGCATAGGATGCAAAAACAAGCTGTAACGTTGCAACGGTAGCCTGACAATACAGCTCTATCATGAAAACAGCCATTGGTTTCATCATGTGTGCCCTTATAAACTGTGCAGTATTCAAACATCGTAGCAAGTCAGTCCGATCTTCAATAAACCCCCCACCTCCTCCCCCCTCCCTGCCCCATGCCCGTGGATTCAGAACTACCTGCGCCGCACGCCTCCCCTCCGACCCCGGTCCACCGCAGCTGCGGCTGATTGAGTGGAGGGCGGACCGGGCTGAGTGAAGACACACCCCCTGAGACATTCCCTGGTATATATTATGACTAACCCAAGACCGCGCAGCGGACGCGTGCAGCGGGCGCGCCGGTGGCGCGCCGAAGGTGCGCCAAAGGCGAGCCTGTCGGCGCCCGTCCGCGCCGGGACCGGGCCCAGGGCCATAAACCCTGTCCAAAAAAAATCATAATAGGGGTAGGAAGAGCTACTCTGCAGAGGAGCTATTATCCTTAAGACCCAAACACCATTGTAATTCGCTTTCCCCGCTAACCGAAATCAAATATTGCACGAAATGCCAAATCAAGTTTGAATATACTCACTGCAACAATTGGATGCCACCCCCTCAGCCTATGACCCCCGAGACAAAATCCTTTAAAGCAGGGCTCATCAACGCTCGATCTTTAATTAAACATAATACCGAAACAGCAGAGCTTATAGACGCTAATAGTCTGGATATAATATTCATCACAGAGACCTGGGCCGATGAAGCATCCGACACAGACTTACTACTGGCGATTCCAGAAGGATACACACTAGCTAGAGCTGATCGGAAAAAGAAACGAGGGGGGGGGCCTGGCTATCATAGCCAGAAATGATTTAAAAATGAAGAGTTGCGCCTCAGGCAGCACCCTGGACTGCGAAACGCTGTCCTTTCACATCAAATTAACTCAAAATTACACTTTCAACGGCCTTCTGATCTACAGACCGCCTAAAGCCAAAATTAATCTGACATCCCCACTAAACCCCTTCTTAGAATCCAGCGTGCAATACCCCGACTACACCATCTTGGGGGATTTTAACATTCATCTTGAAAAAAGCGACAATACTGGGACAGCAGTGCTGACCGACATGTTAAACAATCTGGGCCTAGAACAGCTAGTCCACACAGACACACACAAAGCAGGACACACTCTGGATGGTATCTTTACCTCCAATAAACATATTAAAATACTGGACTGTCTTCCCGTCCCTTGGTCGGATCACAAGGTCATAATCTTTTCTTTAACCTTGGACAATAAAGAGGAAAATATGTCGGCACAGATACAAAATACACCTACTTTATATCTAGATTGGTCCAATATAGACAACCTAAAATTACGAGACCATCTAGCATCACATAAACCAACATTAACTGAGGAATGTAACATGGCCACCAACCAAATTTCTAGTTGGATAACGTCGGCCATAGAAATAGCAGTACCACAAAAAAAAGCAACCTTTAGGAAAAACAACCATCCCAACCCTGGTTCTCAGAAAACCTTAGGGCTCAGAAGCGTATATGCAGGAAATTCGAAAGGACATGGAGAGCTAATTATAGCCCAGATAGCAAAACGGAATATAAGACCTCTCTGAACATATACAAGAAAATGATCTTCACCACAAAAAGCCAATATTTTACCCAGAAAATAGAAGAGGCAAAAAACTCTAGTCAGGAACTATTTCGAACGGTAAAACAACTTGCTAAAGTTAAAACCGAAACCAACATGCCAGCCACTACAGAGTTTTGCAACACCCTGGGACAATTTTTTATCGACAAAGTGACTCGAGTCTATGAATCATTTAAATCTGCCATCCCACAATCTCCTACACAGGACACAAATGTCCATACTAAAGACCCAGCTACAAACACAACCACAAAACCAGAGTTCAAATTCCTCCTACCTGAGAAGGAGCACGTCCACCAGACTGTAATGGCAACTAAATCAGGGGCATACTCTGATCCATGCCCCCCGAGAATATTTAACCTGTTCCCAGAGCTGTACAGTGAGCAAATGATCAGCCTTCTGGAACTCATACTGAACTCCGGCACATATCCAGCCATCTGGAAGTCTACATCAGTCCTGCCCCTCCTGAAAAAACCCAATCTAGATCAAGAAGAACCTGGTAACTACAGGCCAATAGCGAGAATTCCTTTTGGTGCTAAGGTAGCGGAAAAATTGTTAAACAAACAACTTGCCCAATTTATTACCGAGGCGAACATACTAGACCCCTCACAGTACGGTTTCCGTGAAGGTCACGGCACCGAAACAGCTTTGCTAATGGCAGTGGAAGAGCTCAGGAGCGTGTTGGACGCCAGGGGAAAGGCCGCTTTGATATTATTAGATCTATCAGCGGCCTTCGACACGGTGAACCGTGACACGCTCCTGGAACGACTAACATCAGTAGGAGTCCATCAAGAGGCTAGAAAGCTGTTGGCATAATTCCTGGACAATAGAACTTTTACAGTGGAACTGGGTGAAAAAAAATCAAAATCCTTCAAATCCCCATGTGGGGTCCCGCAGGGGTCCTCGTTAAGCCCAACGCTTTTTAACCTTTACGTAACACCGCTAGCCAAAATCATCAGAGCTTGTGGCTTTCTGCCAGTGTCGTACGCCGACGACACGCAAATCGTAGTCTCCATAAAAAATGACACCTCAGCCACGGCAAAGAACTTCAACAATTGTATGAAATTAGTAAGCCGGTGGATGGAGCAAAACTGCCTGAAATTAAATGGGGATAAGAGTGAAGTCATGTTACTAGGAACAAATACAGAAATCTGGTTCCCAGAATGGTGGCCGGCAGATCTCGGCAACTGCCCTTCACCGGTGGCCAAAGTAAAAAATCTGGGCATCTTGCTAGACAACAAACTCACCTTTGAGGCCCAAACCAATAAACTAGTATCTACGATGTGGTTCATCCTAAAAATGATCAAAAAACTGCTGCCATACATTCCCATAGACTCCCGAAAGACAGTGGTGACCACATTAGCCTTATCTAGATTAGACTATGGCAATGCATTATATGCTGGGATGCAAGCCCCATACCTGACCAAACTACAACGCTTGCAAAACTCAGCAGCACGACTGTTACTAAACATACCAAGAACAGAGCACATCTCGTACCATCTAGACACACTTCATTGGCTCCCCTTGGCAAAACGAATTAGATTCAAATCATTGTGTCTAACATACAAAGCACTACAAGGATCGGGACCTCAGTTCCTGAGAACACACCTCAAGTTATACGTCCCCATAAGAGACCTTCGGTCCAGCCAGGCAAAATTGCTACAAGTACCCAGGTTCAAACAAACGAGGTGGGGAGGAAGAAGCTTCCTGTTACATGCTGCGAAAGACTGGAATCAACTTCCTCTCGCAATCAAAAACAGTACCTCCTTAATGTCATTTAGAAAAGCGGTTAAAACATGGCTATTCAAAGCCCTATAAACCAATGTCACCAGTTTTAGGACTACACGTCTTCTCTACAGCGCCAAGACGCCCACGGGCATACGAGCGCTATACAAAACCACAAATCAAATCAAATCAAACTTGGAGAGTGCTTTTCTCCCTCCCAGAAAGGTACTAGTGCACGGGGAAAGTTGCCCCCCCCGTGGGTCAGATCATAGAAACTGAGAATATAGTCATCCACTCTGAACACATCGGAGTTCCCCCATAATATCTTCAGATAAATAAACAAGGTATACCTGTACTTGGAAGTAACTCCTCGATAGCAAATCACACAATTTTAAACAGAGATCTCCCTCTCCTCCCCAAACCCCATTACTTGCGCTCTCCCGAATGTCCCAGCATGGGCCGGCCATGTCCATGACCTCTGGGTCTCATTCTTGTTCCTCCAGGCGACTAGGGTTAACTTCCGGGGGGTTCTTGTCCGGTCCCCCCTGGCCATCTCTGAGCTGGTTTGGGCGGCTCAGTCGGTCTCTTCTCTGCTTTCCCACTGTGGACCAACCCTCCATCCACTCCCAAACGGCCTCTGGCGAATCGAAAAGCCAGGGTTTACCATCCGATTCGACCCTTAGTTTCGCAGGAAATAATATTGGATACTTGATCTCTCTTTCCCTCAGTTCCCTCTTCAGGGCCTGGAAGCTACCTCTTTGTGCCTGACCTTTAGCCATAAAATCAGGATAGAAGGCAACCTCGTAGTTCTCTATCTTCAGAGGGGGGTTCGAGCGTGCCGTCTGTAAGATGATATCCCTATTGCGGTAGTTGAAGACTCACACTATGATGGGTCTCAGAGGGGCCCCAGGTTTCGGCCCGAACCCCGGCACTCTATGGGCCCTTTCAAGCGAAAAATAGGAGGACAGAGTATTCGGCTTGAGATGCTTTGTGATGAGTTCCTCCACAAATAGATCCGCGGTAGACCCCTCTGATTTTTTCGGAACCCCCAAAATACGAACATTATTGCGGCGGGCTCTTCCTTCGTAATCGTCTAGTTGCTGTGACATTCTGTCATGCCTCCGTTGCATTTGAAGCATTTGCGTTTGCAGCTCAGAGGTGTCTGTCTGGAGTGCGAAAATCGTCTCGGAGGAGAGAGACCTCCACTGTTACAGAGTCCACGGACGTGCAGGCTCCACTTATGGCCGCCATTACATCATGAAGGGTAGGTTCAAGGGGCTTCACCTGTAGCGCCGTGTCAAGTTCTTTATCGGACCTCGGAGAGTCGCCCTTGTCACCATTTTTAGCCCATGCAAATTTAGCCAGTTGCTTTTGGGGATTGTTCCTCATAAAGCGGGACACTTATTGAACCCTATTTTTTCTAGTCTATCAGAATTGGTATGTCATTCCGCAATCCCCTTAAGCTGGTCTGATCATTTTCTAGCTAAATTTACTCTCGAATTACCTGCCCCATTAGCTCCTCATCTCTTTTCACAGACTACATCAAGGAAAAACTGTACCTTTGGCTTTTAATAAAGCTCTTTGTGAAAATCCCCCCCCCCCCCCCCTAATGGCCTTAATATGGAAAGTGCAGCTAAGGCCACTCAAACCTGGCTCTCTGAAGCCGTTGATTCATGCTTGCCCACACCACACATAAAATTCAATAGCCATCGTCCCCCAGCTCCCTTGTACAATGACTCATTAAAAGCTGAAAAAACAAAGTGCAAAGCACTGGAGAGACAATGGCGAAAAAAACTACGCACCTGAGAAGAAGGCTATATACTAAAGCAAGAAATATTTTTCACACTTCTTGTATAAAAACAAAAGCCGTGTATGTTTCCAAAACCATCACGGAAGCGACCAACCAATCAAAAACCTTGTTTAATATGGTCAAGGAATTGGGAGGCTCCCAAACAGTTGCAACTCCTTGACCTTTCTATGAGCTACAGTGCGACAATCTCACCCAATTTTTAATAGGGAAAATTGACAATTTAATTCTGGAAATGAATAGCTCAAATCCTGACATCAATAGCCAAGACGCAACGGAAAACGTCCCTGCCCCTATCGGCACCTTAGATTGTTGGCCTCCCATCAAAATGGATGACTTTAAGATCATTCTTAATAGTATTAAATCAGGATCCCTCATGGATCCAGTTCCAAGTAATATCTTAAAGCAACTGAAATCCTCCCATTTGGAACTAATCCTCGATACCCTCAATACTTCTTTCTTACAATCTACTGTACCTACCCTTTGGAAGCATGCAATGGTGAAAAAAGACCTAAGGCCGATCCCGAAGTACTGTCCAACCACAGACCCATCTCTCTCTTACCAGTGTTCTCGAAAATCTTAGAAAGACATGTCCACTCCTTTCTAACACATTTTACAGAAACTAATAATTGCCTCCATTCTTCCCAATCTGGCTTTCGAGCCGGCTACTCCACTGAAACAGCACTTTTAGGAGTCACCGAAAAGATCCGTAAGCTCCTGGATGACGGCCAAACAGTCGCCCTTATTTTATTAGACCTTAGTGCGGCCTTTGATACCATCTTGCACAAAAGGCTGATAAATACTCTGAAAAACACTGGTGTATGTGGTGCAGCACTTGAATGGATTTGTTCTTTTCTGGAAAATCGCACTTTTCAAATTATGTCAGCATCAGCTTGTTCAAAAAGTTTTATCTCACCGCACTGTGTACCTCAGGGCTCAATTCTTAGCCCTCTGCTTTTTAATCTGTATGTTAAACCTTTAGCAGATATAGCTGACAAAGTGAGTCTCACCCTCATGACCTATTCAGATGATTCTCAAATCATCTCCCTTTCTGATTCCAGTCCATTGGCTCCCTCCAACCTTAAACAGGGTCTTACGGATATTTTTGACTGGATGACTGTAAACCAGTTAAAACTTAACGGAGATAAGACGGAGGTTCTTATCCTAGGACAACATAAAGACCTTTGGAAATCCTCCCATTGGCCTATTCAAATGGGAAATCTCCCTGTTCCGACTAGTCATGTTCGTAATCTTGGTGTTATTGTGGACAGTACTTTATCTATGGACCAACAAACTGGTAAAGTAGCGGCCCTATGTTTCACTATTTTGAAATGGCTAAAGAAAATTCTTTGGAAGCTACCTGTTTCCACTCAAAAGACCGTAGTCAATGCTCTTATAACATCACGACTTGACTACGGTAACATCCTTTATCTTGGGTCAAACAAGGCTGTGGTACGTAGATTGCAGCTGATACAAAACTCTGCTGCCAGGCTGCTCTGCAAGGTTCCAAAAACTTCTAGCATTTCTGGCCACCTACGTGACCTACACTGGCTCAGGGTGGAGAATCGTATTAAATTCAAAGCCTTGAGCTACATGTTTAAGATAAAAGCTGGTACTGCTCCCAAATATCTTCAAGCCCTAGGGCATCCTTATGTACCCACTCGTCCTTTACGATCTCAAACCGCAGCAAATTTCTGTGTGCCGAGGTTTAAACTTTCTAGAGTGGGTGGGAGATCATTCTCCTATTTAGGTCCATCAATCTGGAATTCACTTCCCACCTTCATACGGAAAGAAACCAACTATTCTCGTTTCCGAAAAAATGTCAAGACATGGCTGTTTGATCAATAACATCTACGGAAGGTTCTGCTCTGCTGTTTTGCTCCGTCCCGGCGCCGGAAACCCTTTTTGGGTAGCTGTGCGCCTTATAAGCTTAACAAATAAATAAAAATAAAATAAATAAATAAATTCCTGAGGCCCTTTTCCCCAGTCGCCATGTTGAGACTGCGCCAGTAACACAACTTCTTGACGTTGGCGGGGGGCGGGAGGCGAGTCCAGTCACCACCAGACCTTCCAACGGTATTCTGTTCGCTTTATGGACGGTGCCCTGCTTGTCCGACCCAGGGCATTAGCACGAGTCCGCATCCCTCCCTCTAAGTCCGACGCTGTTTATCTTCGCCAGTGGTTGCCAGCATAGGCACCCTCCAGCCTGCAGTATCCCCCGTTGATCTATAAGCTGGGGCACTGTAATGTTTTTCTGCGCCGGAGTATCTTAGTTAATAAGGGGCCCGTCAGAAACACCCATATATACCTTTGATTGCACCCTGCCAGGGCATCACAGCGTCCGTCAAAATAGCCCCAGGCTGAAGTCACGAAGTGCAGCTGTTCAAATGCCAGGCCAGGACTCTGCTTAGTGTTGTGGTTCCTCCTGCCTGCTGTACAACATCGAAAAACCAAAGGAAATGATGGGCGGAGCGTTGACAATACAAGCACTCACCCCCAGTCAACTGATCTGGGTTTAATCCATCACCGTTCTTTAGCCCACTCTGCCACCCCAGTTCAGACATGGCCATATGCAAATCAGTCTGACCCTGTGCCTCAAAGGAACAGTCCAGCACTACTGGCAGCAGTAGAGAAGGCCAGAAGCATTCTGGACACAGGAGGTTCAGTGGCAGTGATCCTCCTGGATCTCAGTGCGGCCTTCGATACTGTAGACCACCCAACCCTAATCCTTCGTCTGGGAGAGATCGGACTAAAGGGGATGGCCCTGAAATGGCTAGAGTCCTTCTTATCTGGACGCACCTTTCAGGTACGGGAAAATGACAGCTGCTCATCCACCTTCCCCCTCCGGTGTGGAGTGCCACAGGGCTCATCCCTGAGCCCCACGTTATTCAACGTGTACATGGCCCCACTGGAGAAGAGGGTTAGCCCGTTCGGCGTGTCAGTCATCAACTACGCCGACGACACTCAGCTGGTCGTAACCCTTTCACATCCCCACCTTGCCCCATCGGATCTCCACGGCTGCCTCTCCGAAGTCCACCGATGGATGAACCTCTCCCTACTCAAATTGAACGGGTCCAAGACAGAGATCCTTTTGATGGGCCACAAGGGGCTCTCTTTACCATCTCACCTTTGGCCTAGTTGCCTAGGTGACCCTCCTACTCCCAAGGAAGAGGTCAAGAGCCTGGGCGTTTGGATTGAGAGAGACATGAGCTTTAAAACCCAGGCTAAAAGAACGGCAGGGACATGTTTTGGACTACTCAGAGCCTGCAGGAAGATCTTCCCTTTACTCCCTGAGACCGCAAGGAGGCTCCTCATTCAGGGTCTAATCTTGGCAAGATTAGATTACTGTAACGCCATCTACCTAGGAGCCCCTGAAGCCACCCTGAACTCACTGCAAAAAGTCCAAAACGCCGCTGCCCGCCTACTCACGGGCACCCCAGGAAGATCCTCCGCCAGGCCGGCTCTGAGATCTCTCCATTGGCTTCCAGTCAGGGAAAGGGTCGCTTTCAAGGCCTTGTGCATGGCCCACAAAACCCTCAACAATAACGCCCCCCCCCCTTCTCAAAGAACTCCTAGTTCCATACAAAGCGGAGAGAGATCTCCGGTCCGGTGCAGAAAATCTTATTGTAGTCCCGAGAGTTAGAAAAGCCAAGACCGGTGGCCGTCGTTTCTCTGTTCACACGGCAAAACAGTGGAACCATCTGCCACGAAAACTCAGGTCAGAACCGAACTACCTCCAGTTCAGAAAAACCCTAAAAACCTTCCTTTTCCCGCAGACATAATTTCATCAGACGGCTGAACCCCCTTGGAGAACAGGTTAGCGCTGGGATGCTCTCTGAGTTACTACGCGCTTTACAAAACCATTAACTAAATAAATAAATAAATAAACTGCCAAGCCATGTCTTCCCTGGACCGGAAACAAGCTACCGAGGACCGGTTTCTGACATTTCAGCCGTCCTCAGCCCGGCTTGCTTGAATCTAGTGGCAAAGTGAGCAAGGGACTCACGTCTATGCTCAGACGTGAGTCCCTTGCTATCTTTGCCCAGTAGGGTATAGTAAATACACCCTACTTCTAACCCCTTTTTAATATTTCCAGCCAGAGAAGCAAATTGTCGTTATACACAGGAGGCCGGAGAAGGTTTAAGGGTTTTAGAGAGGAATTTATTGAACTTTTCTCTTTCTCAAACTAAATAATCAAAGTATTGGCTCCTTTATTTTCTGAGCGTTTTACGGGTTTTCAGTCTCTCAGGATTGGCTCCTCTTCTCCTTAGCGTCAGGGAAGGGTGGGTGCATCACTCTCATGATCAGGAAACCCAAAAATTGAAATGGAGAAAAAAGAACGGTTTAGGATTGTGTCCTCTCTCTGTGGAGTTCTAATTGGGAGGGGGGGTGAGGGGAGAGCACCAATGCAGTCACCCAGTGGGTTCTAATGTTCTAAGCACATTAGAAACACTCTTCCCGTTAACGTTGGTTGCTTCTTCAAGACTAATGGAAAAAGCATACATAAAAACAAGTATTTTTAGAATATTTTCTTCTTTTGCGAATCATGAGACTGATTCTTTCACATTAGGATGATTTTCTACATCAATACTCCCTAACTTCATAAGTCAATTTTTTTCAATTGCAACCCTAGGTTTACAGAGCTCTTTGTAACACATAATGTGTATATTGTGCTTATCAATTGTATCCCAATAATGATATTCATTTAACAATTGACATTACAGGAGCTAAAAAGTATGAGTGAAAGGAGGAAAAATTTATCAAAAACACATTAACATTGGAAGGAAAGGAACTTGGATATTGTAAAGGATTGACGTGGAGAACAATATAGGTCTGCATCAAGAGACTTATCTAAGACAATAAGTGTCATCAACTATTATGTCAGGTGTAACCCCCATCACACCTTGAATGCTGTTACCAATTTGTGACAATGTATCTTTTTGATTGCACATAAAGCTATCATCTTACACCATATAGTATCTTTATCTTTAATTGCTTACACTCACCAGGCCATCCCTATAGTCCAATCACTGATATGAAAACCAATGTGGTATTCTAAAAACAGAGCCTGTGGATTTTCAATCAATGTCAATCACCCACAATTCTCAAGAACTGCTGAAAGCCTATAAAATAATTTATGTTCACTGCATCATATGGAAAGAGAAATGAAAATCATGTTCTCATGACAGCCAAGGGAACACATCTCACCTCAATTAATCTTTGCTTCCACAAGAGTCTAAATACAGTATTCTGAATCTCTAAATTAGGACTAATTTAGAGTTCCTTCTCCACAGCTAGTGCCCCTATGGACCAGGATTATAAACACTTCTCTTTTGCAAGGAACCATCCCAGACATCCTCAAAGCACGTCAGGTATCCCCTATTCTAAAGAAAGTATCAGCTGTCCCGTCAGACCTGAATAACTATCGCCCAATATCCAACATTTCGACCCTGGCCAAATTCCTCGAAAAATGTGTCCACATGCAGCTTAGTAACCACATTGACTGCTTCAACCTGCTAGATCAATTCCAATCTGGCTTTCGATCTGGACATAGTACCGAATCAGCCATGACCCACATCATAGATGATGCCCTACAAATACTGGATCAAAATAAAGCCTGTTTGTTAATCTTACTTGACTTATCCTCAGCCTTCGACACAGTCAAACACAGCAACCTACTAGATCTCTTGAAACCTAGAATTGGTTTACCTGGAACAGTGTTAAACTGGTTCACTTCCTTTCTCCAAGACAGAATTTAAAGATTCAAGATTAACCAATCTTTATCTAACCCTACCCCAGACACCTTGGGAGTACCCCAGGGATCTTCCCTCTCCCCAACACTCTTCAATCTGTTTATGGAACCACTCACTGAGCTTCTCAACTCCTCAAACATCCAATATAACATGTACGCCGACGACACACAACTCTACATTAAGGTTGACTCTCTTGAAGACATCCAGTCCCTTAACTCAACGCTCCAAAAAACACAGATCTGGTTGGCAAGCAACCATTTAAAACTTAACACACTAAAAACAGAATTCCTCCTTATCGCTCCTCCCAAACAAACAGACATGATCCGCGAATGGATGCAGCACCTAACTGCACTCGATGGTCAACCTCGCATCATTGATTCTGTGAAATCCCTAGGAATAACTCTGGACCGTAAACTAAACGTGCAAAAACACATCAGCGCTGCAACTAAAGGAGCCAATTTTCAGATGAACACACTGAGAAAACTGAAACCATTCATACCTGCGAATGACTTTAAACAGGCAGTTCAAACCCTAGTCATTCCCAGAGTGGAATATGGGAATGTCGCTCTCTACAGCCTCCCCAGATCAACAACCGCTCTGCTAAGAGCCTCAATCAATACAGCTGCTAGACTCATCACAGGCTGTGTCCTCAACTGGTTACCTTTTGAGGCTAGAATCCATTTGAAAATCGCCTGTATGACTCACAAGGCATTGCACCAAAAAAAGATGCGATACCTTGCGGAGAAACTAGTACTATCAGTGGGGGTAGCAGAACCACAGGAACTCCAATAATCTTCTACTTAAACCACAACGTTTCTCCATGAAAAAGACGTACAATCCTACCTTATCAGTAATGGCCCCCAGGATTTGGAATGATTGTCCCCTGAAACAAGACTGAATACGTCCGCTGCTTTCTTTTAAAAAGATGTGAAAGCGATTTTCCTATCTAGATTCTCCTGAACTTTCTTATATACTCTTATTGATATGTACTAGTCTCTAACAGTTACCAGGAATGTATTCGCACAATTCATCGTATTTTTATGTATCTGTCAACCACCGGTATGTCACCTGTATGTGCCCTGTAAAGCGCGCTGATACCTGCAAGGGTCTTGTTCGCGCTATACAAAACTGTCAAAATAAGTAAATAAAATAAATAAGTCAGTTAGTACGCCTGCAAGGATAATCCAACAATTTTATACTTAATACCTCAATCTTTCAGCAACATTATCTCACAAGGAACTCAGCCTTCTTTGTAATAAACAAGACCCACAGTATTACATTTCATACATATCCAATTAAAATTTTTGAAAAAGCAGTTGGATCCAATTTCAAAGGAACACTATCTCCAATAGAGTATAGTGCTATCAACAAACATTTGGCTAGGCCCATATCCCATTAGCTCCTTACCCCTTTTTCAGCTATTCACATCATTCTGAGGGTCACCCTTCACACAGAACCTGACTGACCGGACCACCAATTTAAGGGTTTAGAAGATTTTTCTTTCCTCATATTTAATAAGTGATGTATTATGTGAGAATGTGTACTAGATGTCGTAATAATAGCCGCTCATATGTAAAAACATGCAACAGCTTCTTTTGTTGATTTTGACTTATCGATAACTCATGTTTTCTATGCCTCTTGTATTAACCTGGTACCTAGAAGCTAATGATACACACATAACTTGCTATGTATATTGTGTAGACTATATATAGGCTCATTGAGATACTGTTATCTAACCTTTAGGAACTCGGTGTCCATTTAGAATGTTATCGAAATCTGAAGATTTAGCATTAATACTCAACATTGTTGAATCACATTGCACTTTACGTTTTAGTGGTTTTGAATGTTCTTGTTGGATCACATGAGGCTTGTGTTGACGAACTTCCTGGCATTTGAAATAATGTGCCAAACTGGATGTCAGGTTTGCAGATGCTAGTAGTCAAACGGGATCCCCATGAAGGGTGACTCTCTGATTGATGGTTTGAGCCGAAAAAGTGGTAAGGATCTAACGGGTTACATTATGGGCATAACAGTGTTTTCTGGTAATATTCTTCTCTATTGACAATCTCTTTAATTTGTAACTGGGTCCAACTGCTGTTGACAAATATGAATAAGATATGTATGGAATTGTAATACTGTGGGTCCTGTTTTTTACAACGGAGATGGAGTTCCTCATTAGATGGTGTTGCTAATTTTTGCTCTAATGTTGAGGTATTGAGTATAAAAAGTTTTGATTACCATTATAGAGATACTAAGTGAAGTGAGGAGGAACTGTAAATTGCTCCTAATTTGGAGGTTCAGAACATTGTGTGCATACTGTTGTTGTAGCAAAGGTTATCTGAGGTAAGATGTAATATGCTGCGAACGATCTTATTTTTTTACAGGCACTTGAGAAATTAGTGATTGCGTTTGAATTGAAAATCCACCTGATCAGTTTTTATTATTCAGATATGATTTTTGAGCCAGTGGTTGGACAATAGGGATGGACACGGTGAGTGTACGCGATTAAAGATACTATGTGTAAGAGGATGGTTTTATGTGCAATTGAAGGGATGCATTGAAGCAAATTTGTAACACCAACATTGATGGTGCGATCTGGGCTTCACTTGACATAATAATTGATGCTAATAAATTTTTTATTGATTCTCCAGGCCTTTTCTTTATCATATTCTCCTGGTTTCTTCCCTTTAAATGTTAGTCATTTTAATATATATTTTTCCTTTTTCTCCTTCACTCATATATTTTCAATTCATGTAATTTCGATTGTTTTAGACAGACCTGCCTTATATACTGATGTGATCAACCCTTAAAGTCAGTAGGCCTGCATTCTTTAAAATGGCACCACCACATTGTGGTGATGCACCTGGTATAGGTGAGGGGCATTGTGAATATGAGGTTCATAGCGCACTGCAGTGAAATGTAGTGGTTTCATCAAAGTTATTTCCAGATACCTTGTGTATATATAGAGGGTATAATAAATGTACTTTTCCTTTGATAAGAAAAAACACTGACTGGACAATAATTTGACTGTTGCGCACAAGTGAATTGGGGTTTCTAGCCCTTGCCACCTATGATGGGAAGCCCTCAAACTGCTCTTTTTTGCTCCTCATTCAGAATTAAGTACTATAATGAAATAATTGATGACCAGTAAAGAGGCATTTGTGGAGCTCTTACTTGTAATAAGATCTTACCGTATATTAAAAACAAACCTTAGAAATTCACTGAAAATAACAAAGGTTAAAGTGACTTTCTAGTTAGGTGACAATGTAGGTCATAGTGTTAAGTATTAAACCCAAACAGCCAGGTAATCTCCAGTTACAGGTCAGGAAGCCAACTAGACCGTGCATCCCTTGCCATGAACTGCTTATGACCTCATATATTTCCTCAGTCCTGATATGTTTGACGACATCATTCAATGAGTGGTACAGTTTGGTCTACATCTATCACACTGAAAGGTATTTTGTAAGCTGCATGTAGAGCAAAAGTTATTTTCCCTTCATATTGCTAATGAGTGTAAGCATTTGCACCATCAAATGGTGAGATGTGGCATAATGGCCGGAGCTACCACCTATAGGTCTGGGGAACCAGGTTCAATTCTCGATGTCAGCCTCCACATCCTGTGGTTACCAGCAAATCACTTGATCTCCCAGTGCCCAAAAAATGGGGAAAAAATGAATGTGTTCTTGTTTAATGTAACTGGTGCTCATGTGAAGCGCTCCAACACCTTTGGGAGGCAAGGTTCACACGATCAGTGGAGGCTGACATGTCCCGAGGATGGTGAGTTGGGGGCCCATACAAATAAATAAAAGGCACTTACCTTTTCTACGAGCCCAACGTCCTCCTCGATCCTTGTGTCCTCGAGGCAGACAGGCTCCCGACTCCCAAGCCAATCCTGGTGCTGCTCTCTTTTTACATTTGTTTTAATTTATTTATTAAACTCAGGTCATTTACAAATTGTTGTTATACACAAATACCATCAGTTACACAATTCATATCTCGTACAGACGGTAATACAATAAATAGCAATATTAAGAACAGACTAAGTTAATAGATTCTACAATACAGTACAATGATATTGGCGCTACCTTTAGCCTGAAACATTACCACTCTAGGTGCGAGCCATAGGTCCTGCCTTCATTTAGTATTTTTTATTATTAATACAAATTAATTATTATGGTTTCATAAAAACGACCCAGTTAATCTGCTGCGTGGTCCATTTTATTTTTCCAATCTATAATGGGGGACAAGATTTTTCCCCAGCTTCCTGGCTCTGCTGCCCCTGCCTTCATAGAGAGCCATCTCATGTATATATATATTCAGCAGTCGAGCTAACCAGGCCTGAAATGGGGGGGATCTGAGTCCTTCCACCTGGCAGCGATGAATATCCTAGCAACCGCTACTGAGATGAATATAAACTAAGTCTGTATTGTATTAAGCCTCATACTATTATCGTAACCCCCAGAATCATAAGAGTTGGGGTAAATTCGACCCTGATCCCGAACAGTCCTTCCCAGAATAGTTCCATCCCACTTTTTAAGGATATTAGTTTAGCACAATCATAAAACATGTGGGTCAAAGTGGCTGGACCTGCTAAACATCTAGGGCACTTATCATCCGTTCTTTTTCTCCATTCAGATAGTTTAGTTTGTGTTAGTATAAATTAAATAATGTTTAAAAATGTTGCGACTTCAGGCTCGCTGATGAAAAATTGTTTTGTGGCTAATGGAGTGGTGTGGCTCACTGATTAGAGGCGACAGACCCGGGAGCAGAGGACGGCCCGGGACCAGGGTTCAATTCCCGACGCGGCAGGGTCGGGGACCAGGGTCAGCGGACTTGATAATTCTCACCTCGGTGCCTACTCTAACCAGGGATCACACTCTGCAACTCTGGGCATTAGCTTGCCTCATTTCCACAACGGCCCCCCACATACGCCGGGGATGCCTGGTTTCACCTTGGAGATACCCAGTAGGGACCATCTCACAGGGTAAGCCAGGACGGGTTCCCCAGCAGTCTATTGCACAAAGATACTCTTTCGGGAGTCGATTCTATGGTGTTAGAAACCCACAATTAAAATTTTAAATTAAAGCGTTATGTACATCAGCATCCGGGTCACCAAGCTTCCTAGCCCTGATAGAGCGTGCAGGTCACCCAGCTAGGAAAATTTTTACTAATACTCACCTGGGCCCATAATTTCTACACAGCGCACCTTAACATTATTTGGGTAACTCACGCTCTACTATAAGTATATTTTGTAAATTTCTATTTCTAATTCCTATCTCTATAACCTAGCACTATAGATACTAGGAACCTAAACACATTGGATCAGGGAGTTGTTTGAAGCTAGGTACTCAAGAAACATTTATAACAATTGTAAAGATGAAATAACCACAGACTCTGGGTAGGTTCAAACTTTTATCTAATCATCATCATCATTATCATGTGTCATAAGCCACAAGTTAAAAGCAACTAGACTGTCAATAATCAAAATCCTAAGCAGAGTACAACTATGAAGAAGACGGAGTATGCTGATCATTTCGGAATGTAACTATAAAAGGAAGGTAGAAATAAGGAACATGCTAAATTTAGAACACAACCTTTCACAACTTGATTAAAGGCGGGTAAAGAAAGGGAACATACTAAGCCAAAAAGACTTTCGCAATTCACTAGCAATTTGATATGAAATGAAACTTATGCAATTCGATTATTCAGATTTTAACTTAATCACTACAGGGAAGGTAAGATTTGGAACACACTATTAAATTCAGCTTATCTCCTAAAGGGAGGGTAAGAAAAAGGAACATATACTATATAGGAATGAACTTGCATCTGGCTAAAGGTGGGTAGAAAAATGGAACACACTAACAATTCAATGAAATACGTGAAAGTCTTATTTATCAAGGGACGGGGAGAGAAAAGGAACATATGCAATCAAACAGACCTTGTCATTTCGGGTAGGGTAAAAGAAAGGAATGCAAGTTTAATTTTACAGTCACCCACATAGACTTTATATTTACCTAGGATAGAGTGAAGACCAACCCTGGCCACGGGTCAGTTGGAAAAGACGGGAAGAACCCAAGGACTTAAGTGCCAGGTGCAGCTCATGGACAGTCAGGACATGATAACCCAGAATTTGGATCAGGACCGGTTCGCTAAAGGTTAAGATCAGCACCCGCAGCTTCGGTTGCAACGCCTGCGCTACTCCCTCTCTGCAAGGAATCTGCCAAAACCCCAATTGGGTTATAACTTCTATCAGCAAAGTGCTTTGCCAGCACTTTCACTTCCTTTTTCCCCGATTGGGTTCTCGATCCTCCCGACAGAGTGCTCCGCAGCTCTCTGTTTCAGTCACCTTTGGAGTGCGTTGGGTCAGTGACAGGTCAGCTATTCAGACAAGTCGGACAATTTCTCTAGCTAAACCTACGCTAGTTATACTGTTTGGACAAAGGAGGAGGACAGGTCATCACACCACCTAAATTTTGAACTTTCTCAAGCTCCTCATTTGAATTTCGTACCCGCCCCTTTAATTTCAGGTTCTGTTTTTTTTTATTTCAAATCATTTTATTTTCAAATCAGAAATAAAAAGTACAAGACAATACAATAAGGATCAAAGAAGCATAAGAGATATTACAAATGATTCATCACATGCAAAGGCCTAATCATGCAATAAAGAAGAGAGAATGGTAAGTGAATCATTGACTCATTAGTGTAGCGGACAAACCTAAGTAAACAAAAAGAGACAACAGCAGTGATCATGCAATTACATATATGTGAGTACATTCGTAGTTGCGAAGCCATCAAGTGACGCGCTTAGGATCAAGTCTTGACTGGAAGGGTTGCTGGTTAGAGCATGTTGACTTGAGACTAGCTCAGTGGCCTAAGGGGGATCGAACGAGAAGGAGGAAGCATCTAGGGCCGTCCAAAGTTTTTTATGGGAGATGCGTCCTGGTGAAGAGTGTAGTGTGGGGTTATCGGCACCTCTTAGAAAGGCCTGTCACATGCGACTTGAAGTTTTGGTCGGACCTCACGAAACAAATTGAAAAGATCCCGGACTTGGCAGTCCACATTCTCACGGGGGACTTTAATCTCCCAATTGACCCGACCCTGGACAGAGACTCTCGCTGTCCCTTTCGTAGTAATAGGTCTCATAGAGCCTTCAAAAACCTTTGTGAGCGATTCCACCTGGTAGACTCTTGGCGCCTGGAAAACCCGGTTGGCAGGGAATACTCATTCTACTCCTCGCCCCACGACTCGTTCTCACGGATTGATTATTTATTTATCACACAGAACGCCATACCCAGAATTATAGAAACCTCAATTGAACCTTTAATTTCAGGTTCTCATGACATATGCTTTATACATAACAATGGTGAATGTAACTTTGTATACAATGTAAAAAACTTCAGTACAGTTCAGCCTTTTCGGCTAGGTGAGAGTTCGTCTTCCCAGGCGCATCTTGGCTGGAGTTGCCATCTGGCCGGATTTCAAAGGTCATTGCTGTTGAGACTCGTGGATCTCGCGCAGACGCAGTTTAAAGCAAGATGGAGTACAGCATAGCATGATAGGCCAAGTTTCGAAGTGTAACATAAAATGGAAAAGAAACCGTTTTAGAAAACAGAACAAATGATTTCACTGTATACCATGAATCTCTACACTACTCCCATTACTTTATAATAAACTATAGCATTATGATTAAGCAGAACGAAAAGCTTAGCGAAAGCAGCAATGCAAGCTTCAAGCATGTGAGAACACAGAGCAGCCATCTTAGCTCTATTGCGCAAGTGCAAACAGTTTCCCACCAAGACATCGAATACGTCACGTCACATGGGTATGACCGACGCATGCGCAGTCTAAATTCGCGCGTAGCAGCGGCCATTTTAGGTTGCAAGCGTATTAATATTAATAGACACATAAGCAAGCTTCACTCGGACACCCAAAATGTCAGACGAGGGGCAGATTAATAAGACAAAACAGGTTGATTACTTGATTAACGTTATTTCGAAGTTCATGATTTCAAGCAAGTCGCTTCATGTGCGAATCCTTGCTCCATCAGCCCAACTTGTCTCAGTTTTTTTTAAATCATCCGGGAGGTTTTCTAAAATAATACTATATATATCTTCAATTTTACATTCAACACGGATGATTACCTCCAGAGATATTGTGTCAGTATTTATAACCTCCCTGTTGTTCAAAAATGTTCTGATTCGCATATATTTAAAAGACTGAGTTACCAAATTTTCACTGTAAAGTGTTCATACCCTCTCATTACATATATTAGATATGGTTGAATAGCGAGGGTAGAACGCATCAAATTATTCCTTTGAACCGTGGGCTTTGATTCCTCACTGGCAAATCAATTTGCCTCCATGTGGTTCATACATTGGTTTTTTTTTACCTTTCTAGGGATTAAGCCCATCGAAGAAGGATTGTAATAGTAATCAGGCTGGCCTAAGTCAGTCATAAATTCTTATGTATTTCAACCACCTGATCTCTAAGGTGTGTTCTAACTTAAGGCTGTCACTTAACACCTACCGACTGAATATCGTTTTTGTCGAGGTCCAGATCCGGTTCCACAGTAAGACCGGTTGCACTTTTAATTTGTCTGTAATAAATAATAGGCCCAACTCTGTGTGGCAAATGTATGTTGATGTAGATCGTGGAACAGGCAATAGGTACCTTAAAAACGCGTTCTCAACCCTCTGTATATCGTTTACGTCACAATAACCCCACATTCCCACCCCATAGATCGCTGTACTAACGCACTAGACTTGGTAGATTTTAATCAGCTCCACTGGGGGCCTTTTTCCTAACTTTTGTGAGAAGTTTACTAGGGCTGTCGTCATTCTCATAAAATGAAGTTTCCTAGTTTTGATGGCCTGAGACCACGATTCCTTGTGGTCAATTAAAATACCTAAATAGGTGTACGTTGTAGTGGTATCCACTGTTTTGTTCTCTATAAAAATGTCCCTCTGCTTCGTTCCACCCCTCCCACAATTTGTTATGAAGGTTTTAGTAGTATTTATTTTTAGGTCCAAGTTTTTCATAAAATCATTATAACTACTGGGCGCCCGCTGTAGGCCTATAGGAGTTCGGGCCACAATTACAGCGTCGTCCGCGTAGAGTAGGGCAGGTACTGGACGTTTTTGCAACTGAGGTAGGTCCTGACACCCTTCCTGCATGGCTTTCTCCAGGCCATTTGTATATAGTGTAAACAGGAAAGGTGCCAGGACACAACCTTGTCTGACCCCCCCTCTACACTTGGAACAACGCTGTGCATTCTCCGTTAGGTCCATACCGTACCCTCGCTCTTGCATTTGTGTATAATTCTATATATATAAATTAGAGGTGCCTCAAACCCCATTGCCTCTAAGATACTCGATAATTTTTCATGGGATACACAATCAAAAGCGGCAGTGAGGTCAACAAAGGCCAGGTACAATTTTCCAGTTCTTGATTTTGTATACTTCCCCATTAATATGGTTACATTGAGACCCTGTTCTATTGTCCCTAGACCCTCCCTAAAACCAAATTGAAGGTCTGAAATTATGTTAATGTCCTCGGCCCATTGTTTGAGCCGATTGAGGACTATACGGCCTGCCACTTTGCCCACCAAATCCAGCAAAGAAATGGGGCAATAACATGCCGGATTCTGCCTGTCACCTTTTTTAAAAATTGTTACCATGTCTTTATTGTTATTTTATCAATAACCATCGGTAATGATCAAAAGAAATATAAAACCTTAGGCAGCATGGTCATCTTTAAGACATTAGTCCTATCAATAATTGATAAATGCAGCCTTTTTGTATCAGTTTTAGATCACCTGATATTTTCTCTTTTACAGGGTCAAAATTTATTTTTGCTGTGGTGCTTATTTTGGGGCTGATGTGGACTCCTAGATACACAGCTGAATTGAAAAATCAAGGATCTTCAAGTTCAAGTTCAATCTTTATTTCGTTGCATTGCAACATAAAAGATAACAATAAAATATAAGCAAAACATGATAAAATTCACGACAATATAGAGACTTACAATTCATTATAAATGAGCACCCTATTATAAAATCTACATTTCATCATATTTGGACACACAAAATTACAGTTTTGTATTTGACACAGAAATTGAAATTGAATAAATATTAAAATGTTTAAAAATCAGTTAAAAGGACATTAAATTGATTTATAACAGCCAGGATTTTAAGAAGGCACAAATAGCTAAACATGATTCATGGTTTGAAGAAATTCAGGATAAGCAGTTTTTCCTTAATTAAAATGAAAGGATTAGTTTCCGTCTAATAAAATAAACGGCCAATAAAAATGTATTGATTCCGAACACAATTACTTGGCAGGTGTCCGTACTTAAGATCCTACCAGCTTCCCTATGGGAGGTAGAGCCAATATTACGGCACAATGGGACTATCCATCTTTTCCTTGCCTTACCGTAGCTAGGGCAAAAAAACAATATATGAAAAATATCCTCCCTTTGGTTATTGGTGCACAAACTGCAATAGTCATTATCTGTCTTCCCCCATCTTTTCTCGGTTACCTTGGTCCTCAGCGTTCCATATCTGAATTTTATGTACAAGGATTTGGCCAATGGTGGCTGGATTTCATCAAGAAATTGTTCAAAGGATGCCTCATTTTTTACCATAAGGAATTTTTCTGTAAGAGGACCGTGTATTCTTGTATACACAGAATCGTGGCTCACATATGACCAAAAAGACAGTTTGACTATTTTCTTGGAGGCTAAGTTTAGAGATCCTGGCTCATTCCAAAAGTGTGTTAATCCGAGCTTAGTTAACCAGGTTTTTACATGCTTGAACCAAAAAATGTTACTGTCGCTATCAAGCTCAAGGACTTCTTTCAAGCCGTTTTTATAATCGGATAGTTCAAAAGTTGTCCTAATTTAACCCACAACAGTACTGGTCTCAATATTGCATGATGATCTGTATGTTTGATATTTAGATCAAGAAATAAGGGTATCAATGGGGTATTGGTGGGAACTTTTAAAAGTCCCCTGATGAATTTGTTCTCCAGTGCTTCAAAAGTTTTCTTACATACTGGCCCCCAGATTTCCGCCCCATATAGTGCAGCAGATTGAACCTTGTATCTAAATAACTCTACTGCTGGAGTGACTGCCTTATTCACACTTTTGTTGTGTCTCTGTAATATTGGAAAACAGTTTTGTTTAAACACCAATTTTGATTTCTCTAGTTGTGGGCCCCATCCCATTAAAGAGTCTATCAGGACCCCCAGGTATGTAAAACTGTGCTCGTAATCTAGTTTTTGACCGCTTAACATTAAATTCCTTTTAAAAGTTTTATGCGGGTTTAGTGCCATGTATTTTGTTTTTTTATATTAATTTCTAGTTCTTTTAAGGTGCAATACTGTTGGAACCTATCTAATAGGGTCTGTAGGCCGCGTGGCGTTTGCGAAATTAAAATTGTGTCATCCGCAAAGAGGAGGGACGCAACACGTTCCCCTCCCAATCGGGGCGAGTCATTGTCACAATTTTCCATATAGGCTGCAATGTCATTTACGTAAAGGGAGAAAAGTGTGGGGGCCAGTACGCATCCCTGGCGTACTCCCCTTTTTATGGGGATTGGGTCTGTGAGTTCCCCATTTGGGCCCCACCTGACCTTGGCGTAATTCTCCTGATGCAAGCCCATCACAAGTTTTAGCAATTCGCCTGGCAGTCCTTGCCTATTCAGAGTTTTCCAAAGTAAGTCACGAGGAATTAGGTCAAATGCTGCTCGTAGGTCTACGAAGGTCACATACAAGTGACCTTTATGGATGATAACGTATTTCCAATACAAGCAGCATAGCCTAAATACCTGGTCAATGGTACCTGTTTTATTCCTGAATCCCGCCTGATATTTGGATAAAACTGACTCGTCCTCCAACCATGAATTAATTCGATTTAAAATATGCCTGGCATATATCTTCTGTGTTATGTCTAAAAGGCTAATGGGGCGATAATTGGCTGGATCTCCACGGTCCCCTTTTTTAAAAATAGTAATAACTTCTGCGCCATTCCATGTGTCCGGAATATGGTCGCTAGCCGCAACTATATTAAATAGATGGTTCAAGTAGGGTGCCCAGACATCAACGTTATACAGATAAAGATCGCCCAGAATTTTATCAAGCCCAGGCGCCTTCCCTTTCTTTACCGTGGCAATTGCTGTCTCTGTTTCTTGTATATCAAAAACTACCGGGTGGGTGTTAGCTGGTATTATGACAGTGGATACGTCTGTTGCAACATCAATTAGAGTTTTGGCTGCATACAGCGATGTAAAGTGCTTGACCCAAGTATCCTCGTCTAGATAGACCTCCCTAGAGCCTTTCTCACGTTTGTTCTCCTTAGCTGCAAGTTCCCAAAATTGTCTCTGGTCCTTGTTTTTGGCGGCTGTTAACATACTGAGCCATATTTCCTCATCCCAAGAGGATTTCGCTCTTAATATTATTTTATTGTAAACCTTCCTTTTGTCTCTAATTTCTAATGGACCTTCCCCTTTAACAGCGTTGATCAGTACAGTTTTAGCGAGACAACATTCCTTGTTATACCAAGGTTTACCTATAGGTTTTGCATTAGTCGTACCTGCACCTTTTTTCAGGTTTTTTTGTAAGGAGTTCTAATAGTTTGCTGAAAAGGGATTTATTTTTCAAGGATCTTGAAAAATAAGATTCTCTGTACAAATGATCGATGTTTTGCTTTTATTCAGAGAATATACTAAAAATTTGCCAACATGTTCAGCCATAATTTCAATTTCCCTGATTGTACCTTTGGGATCTGTGGTGACGACAGCAATGTTGTCAGTAGAAGCGAGGACCTTAGTCTCGTTACCTTTGTTGATTATAGGCCTTATCCCATGATTATTTATGATCTTTTCGATCAGGGGGTTTATATAGAGCGCGAACAGAATGGGGGAACACAGGCAACCCTGCTAAGTCCCCCACGCAACACTTATAACATCCGACTCCTCTCCCATTATTTGAAGCTGAGCAAAAGGAGAGAAGAACATGGCTTTAATAGCAGTGATTACTTGGTGGCCAAACCCCTTTAATGCTAATATCTCCCATAAGAACCTCCAATCCACTCGATCACAGGCCTTCTCTGCATCGAGTAGAGCTATAGCCATCCAACCAACCGTCCCGGCTGCGAAGTCGAACAGAGTTATTGCCCGCATTATATGGTCCGTTGTCCCCCCTTCCAGGTATAAACCCATGTTGCCATGGAGATACTAGATGAGCTATAACCCTACCCAACCGAGTTGCCAAGATTTGAGAGTAGATCTTGGCATCTGTATTTATCAGCTAGATCGTCAATATGAGGCTGGGTCATCCGGTGCTGCTCTCACAAGAGCACTAGAGGCCTTTGCTTTCTCTAATCAGCTGTCTTAAGACAATTGGGCTAGCAAGGTTTAAAATGTGCATGCCCAGCGGGCCGTCGGAAGACGGCCAGCCAAAGAGACATACACATTTTAAACTTGAGAGCACAAACCTCCCTGATGCCACTCAGGAGCAATGTCCCCACCTCGTCCTGATGCTCAGTTTGAGACGGGTCAGTTGCTGAAAAATAAAATGGTAATATCTTTATTACCATTTTATTTTTCAGCTCTGGTTTGGAGCTTTTGCTTGTGGGGCAATGCTCCTCCTCTAAAACGTGAGAGCCACCCCTGCACACAATGTAAGACTGTCAAAAAAAGGGACTTAACCAGACGCCTCTCTTTAACTATTTGTAGCCCCTTTAAAAATACATTATGCCTCAAATAACTAAGAACCCACTGCCTCCCCTCATATGTTTAACCCTCTGGTTTCATACCTGCTTTAATATATCAATGCTAATTTACTTCAGGAAAGGGTTTTAATTCCAGTTATTATTCCAACGAAATTGTGTTCATGAGTGCCTCACTTTTGTCTTGAATACAAAATGTTAGTGCTCCAGTTGTTTATTACAACTATGTGGTGACTCTACAGTTGATTACTAGGGAGTTAATGGGCTGACTGCTGCCGGTGTTAGAAGTGCATGCTTGACTCTTTGTCTGAATGTTTTACTGATATATATGCGGAACATGTTTGAGAACTCATAGAAAAAGTGATCTCATTTTATCTTTGTAGAGCACTAGCTAACTTCTATAACAAAAAAAGCACTGGCGTTGCCAATAGGTCTCGCAGTAGGAAAGTTGAAGCTATTACAATTGCAAATAAAAATGCCTTTTATTTTTGTTTTCATTTTAAAAACATAAAGGGCTTTGTCATTTACAAAACCAATAGCTCCAACTTTCCTACTGCGAGATCTATTGGCACGCTGCAATTGGTGGAAATTCATTGCACTTCTACCTTTCAAGCAAACAAACAAAAGCGCTTCCCAAAGCACTCACAAGCTCCATTCAGCAGCAGTATGGGGCTGGCAATGGTTTAAGGGGACAGGAATGTGGTGGCTGTCATGTAATTTTTAGTACGTCCCTGTATTGAGTTTGACTGTCACCCACAACGCCCTCCTAAAGCCCACCACACGCCAGTCCCCTAAATTGAGTCGCATTTTCCAGTCCTTTGACACCTTTGCCACCAAAACCGTCATCTTCCCGGTAAAGTGAGCTGATACAGCAGAGCGCGTATCCAGCCGAGTCTGCCATTCTGAGGACTTTAGAAAATAACGGCTGCAATGCTGACTTTCACTGTTAGACTTTTGTTTCCCTCCATATAATCATATGCATGTGCCTGTCAATTGTTGCAAAGTGTGCATGCGCATATCTCGCACCAGAGCCATATTGTATGTGTTCACACCAAATTTTACTTAGCAATTAGTGGAAGTGGGTGATAGTGATGTAAAACAAGCCACAACTCACTTTAGCCCTAGACTAATGCACGGGATATATTAAAAAAAAGAAAATGCAGGGCTCTATAAATTCAATGTTTGTCTGAAAGCAAGCACAATTGAGATGGATATTAAAGTTGCAGATAATACTCCACTTAGAACAAGCACTCAGTGCAGGAGACAAACAAAAGCGTTTGGTTAAAAATAAGTGACTGAATGCCGGCAGAAAGAGGGGAAGGGGAAGAGTGGGTGCGGTGCAAGAGAGCAAGTGAGCGGTGGCTGTAAAGATTAAGAAGACAAACCCTGGAGGTGGAGCAGTAAAAGGGAGGTGGGGGCAGGTGAGGAATTGGGTGGTATGGGCGCTGCAAGATTAAACCACTTTCTCGCTGTTCAACAGTTTGTGATTCTGGGCAAAATAAATTACATTCCTGTGCCTAAACATGAATCTGTCATTATGGAATCGAACTAGTGCTCATGTAAAGGCTCCAAAGCCCTTGAGCTGAGTTCCCACTATATAAAACTGCAAAAAGAGAAGAGTGATGGGGGCAGAGAAGTACACAAAGAAGGAGCAACCCGGTGTGAGGGGATAAGCACTCATGTAAAGCGTTCCAGTTTCTTTGGCTCGAGTTCATGCCATATCACACTGCAAACATAAAAAACCCGACATGGAGGAGAGAGATTACATAAAGTGCTGCAGTACCTTCCGGTTAACTTAGCGCTATATAAAACTCCAATGGCAATTTAAAACAAGCTTACCTCAAAGAACATACAACAAAAAAGAAACTAAGTACACAGGCTCTCCTCTTCAGAAACGAGCCATTGTAGGCCTACAGCTGGAGCTGTTAAGGTTGAAGTCTCTGCGTCGAATCAGCACCTTGCGATCCTGGGCAAATAATTTCATCTCCTGGTGGATATTAAAAAGGAATGTGTCCTTGCGCAATTTAACTGCTGCTCATGTAAAGTGTTCCAGTATCTTCAGGTTGAGTTCACGCTATATAAAAGCAGAGCCGTCGCTGGGCACGGGACAATCAGGAGGAAGTGGAGGGTGTGAACACCAAGTGTTAAAGGGGTGGGGTGTTGAAATGGTCCAAAAAAAGGAACAATGAGTGAAATCAGATTTTAGCTTTAATCGTGCTACGTGCATGGCGGGGAAGCGAACGGAAGACAACAATAACAAGCGTTAAGAGCGGCCGACCGGGAAACTGAAAGTACGGCCGGCCAGCCATGATTCAATTAGGGGAGGAGAAGCCGCAGAGCGCACGCTGGGTGAAGCCCTTTGATGTGCTGTGCGGCCGTGAATGCGCATGCTTGTTTGGTCACGTGATTCACGTGAACGTAATGAAAACCGCAGCGCAAGAAGCCCTTGGTTTGACGAGGATTTCGAGCACTTGAATTCTCGCTCCGCTCAATGCGCTTGCGCGCATTGATAGGTCGCGAGACCTAAAGAACCCCCTCATTTTTTTATTTACAGCAGTATTCCTTGTAGTATATATAATAAGCACACATAACGTAATCATGCAGTATAGTCCTGTATTGCGTTCAAAGTGTTCTGATAACCTCCTCATGTTACCATCAAGATTTTCTGGTAAAGACTTAAACTAAGAGGCTGAAGGCGGTGTCCTTTGTAAATGTAACCCAAGCTATTAAATGGCAAAATAAGACCATTTTGCACATCACTCCTTATTGGTTTCTTTATAATGCGATTTTAGTTTCAAGCAGTGAGCTTGTAAAATGTGTTATTTTTCCAAACAGGTAAATGTTTTTTAAAAACAGTGACATATTGGACCATTCTGTTGGTTCTTTGTAGAAAAAGGAAAAAAAGCACTTAATTGTTTGGTAAAGAAAGTAACATTTTTAGAAAACAGCACACTTCGCTTTGGAAAGAAAAACAATCCGTAAGGGAGAAATTGTGAAAGCTGTTCTCTTCCAGGTGCAGCTGATGATAGACACAGTTTGGAATTGGAATGATCAAGTTTTGTTTACCTTTCATGAATAAAATAATTATTAAATAATGGTAATGTTGTGAGAGTTCTTTAGGCCAGTCAATATGTTTACATTTTACAGGGACTTGTGAAATTTTTTCAGATTTTTACTGATCTTTCGGAAGTATGGGTTTTGAAATTACTGCGTCATGTGCAATAAATGCACCGAAACATTTCATTTAAAAATAATCTGTTTTAACGAATCTTGTGAGGGAAGACGTTCTTGTGCAAAGTCTATTTAAGTAGACTTTAAGCAGTCCCTGACATCTTGCAGAGTGCTGTCGGTTGTTGACCAACTGCATAACTAGGTTTAAACTGTGCAATAATCTCCATACTTATTTCACATCACCTTCCATATGTCCGGCACCCAGCACTGCTGTGAATACTCCTTGCTCAACAAATTTGTCAATGTTTTCTTTTAAAACTTGATGCGTCTGAATCTGAACTGGTTCGGTCGCCTTGGGAGGAAATGTGGTTTGCGGGGTTTTCTGACATAATCTTCAAGTTTCAAGTTTATTTTTATTTGCTTTGTTTCAAAAACCAATGCAGCATTTTGAAATAGACAATAGAACTGATGTTGTACTCCAGTAAAACCATTAAAACACATACTAAAAATGCAGTACAGTGGTTAAAATAGTTTGTGCGACTGTTAAAATTAATCTGTGATTTGCAGAGTAAAGTGCAGTGCGGTCAAATAAATTATAATGCATTACTAAAGCCAGAAATACGCATAGTAGGGTGCCGTATAGTGCATACAGGTGTGAAATCTGGCAGAGAATGTTGCTTTACAGAGTCGGCAGACGCCACTTCCAGAGTGACGTGGGAAGAGGCATCAACACCTCACCAAACATCCAAGCAAGGACAAAACGTCTGGAGAAAACGACTGCCAAGCACTGGAGGAACGATCAAGGAAAAGACTGCCGCAATCAGAAGACGGAGAGAGCAGTGACTCCTAGTGGCCACAGGTGATCACCGCAGCATCAACTACTCCCACCAACGGTCCGAAGCAGCAAGCACCTGACGCCAGCCAAAGCAGCAAGTACCCAACGGTCCAAAGCAGCAAAGTACTGGACGTCAGCCAAAGCAGCAAGAAATCGACGCCAGCCAAAGCTGCAAGTACCGACGACAAGCAACAAGTGTCCGAGAGCCTTGAAAAAGTACGGGCGCAGATAACGCGCCACGTGGCAAGGCACAGCCCCCACGAGATGGAAGAAGGGCATAGGTAACGCCACAGTGCAGAACAGTTACCGGAGACGACCGCTAAGCGTGGCGCCCCCCAGAAGCCGATCCACAGAAAGATCGCGTACCAAGTATGACCCGCGATGGGTCCCCTAAACAACACCAGTAAGTGCTAATGCACCAAGTCCGACAGGACGACCGAAGAAGCCTGCCACAACATCAACAGGAATGGACCGCCAAACGGTCCAGGACGTTCAACCTAGTCAAGGTCTGTGAACACCATCCCACGAACGTCACCAACAAGAATCTAGAGAAGAGGGTTCGCGACACCAACTCTGGAAGCTGAGGAAGAAGGAGGAAGTGTTCCAGTCGGGGACAAACCAGGATCACACATGCAGCGGGCGCGCCCTGCATGGAGGAGCCAGGTCAGGAGAGAAGATGCAAGATCGGACCAAGTGATGTCGCGAAACAGGAAGGGAGAAAAGGAGAGATCCGAGTGGCACGTCTGCCACCGTGAGAAGAAAGGAAGAAGAGGAGAGAGCGGTGTGGCATGTCTGCCACTGTGAACAGAAAGGAAGAAGAGGAGAGAGCTGTGTGGCACGTCTGCCACCGTGAGAAGAAAGGAAGAGAGGAGAGAGCTGTGTGGCACGTCTGCCACTGTGAAACAGAAAGGAAGAAGAGGAGAGATCTGAGTGGCACGTCTGCCACCGTGACAAGAATGGAAGAAGAAGAGAGATCTGAGTGGCACTTCCGCCACTGTGAAAAGAAAGGAAGAACAGGAGAGACATGCGGCACCTCTGCCACTGCTAGAGCGGAAGGAAGTATATCCACGTGGCCGTTGCCACAGTTAAGAATGGAAGGAAGTATATCCACGTGGCCGTTGCCACAGTTAAGAATGGAAGGAAGTAAATCCACGTGGCCGTTGCCACAGTTAAGAGTGAAGAAGAAGTTAGTGCGAAGTAGGTCCCCACAGTGAGTCCAAGGCCGAAACTGGTACGCACCATCATCCACGGCGAACTATAAGAACTCCAACCGCACCCGTTACCACGGAAGTCAACAACAGAAGGACTGTGAGGACAAAGGGGCTACCCAGTCGTCTACAGACTGTTTTTTTTTTTTTTCCATTTGTATGGCGCACAGCTACCCAAAAAGGGTTTCCCCGGCGCCGACAACAGGTTTGCTGACCACAAAATTTCGCTTAAGGGTTACAGAGAGTTATTTGTTAAAGAGCCAGGTCTTAATGCTCTTTCTGAAACTAGCATAATTGGCCTCAGTCCTGATGTTAACTGGGAGGGAGTTCCAAAGAGTGGGTCCAAGGACAGAGAAAGATCTACCACCAATTCTTGACAATTTGTATCTGGGGATCACAAAGAATGCTCCTGAATGTGAGCGCAGCATCCGTCCAGGAATATAAGGAGTAACCAATGATTGCAGGTATTGGGGGGCTGTTGAATTTTTAATTCTGAACATGTAGGTGAGGGCTTTAAATTTGATGCGTTGATCGATCCTGAGCCAGTGTAAGTCCCTCAGATGTTTCGATACACTGGAGAAATTGGGGATGTTACAGAGTAGTCTTGCTGCTGAGTTCTGGGCGAGCTGCAACCTTTTGGTCACAGCCTGGTTTGATCCTAAGTACAGGATATTCCCGTAGTCAAGACGTGATGTTATCAATGCATTGACTACGGTCTTTTGAGTTGCAAGGGGCAGCATCCAGAGGATCTTTCTCAGCCATTTCATTATGATGAAACAAAGACCGACTACTTTATTAGCCTGTTGCCTCATAGATAAAGTGTCATCGAGGCAGACGCCCAGATTTCTTGCATGGTCAACAGGAGTAGGAATGGTCCCAAGTTCAGATGGCCAATGGGAAGGATTCCACAGATGTTTATCTTTACCTAGGAGTATGACCTCCGTTTTATCGCCATTCAATTTCAGTTGGTTGATGGACATCCAATTGAAGATGTTCAAGAGTCCCTGCCTAAGAAGAGAGGGATCAGAGGATTTTGGCTTTGTCAGGGAAAAGATGATTTGGGAATCATCAGCATAGGTCATTAGGGTGAGACCCGAACTTTCTGCTAGATCGGCCAAAGGTCGAAGGTAAATATTAAAAAACAGGGGGCTTAGGATGGAGCCCTGTGGGACACCGTGTGGGGCACTGAAGGTGTCCGAGCAAGCAATGGACGAGGTAATTTGAAAGGTTCTGTGCAACAAAAAAGATCTGATCCAGTCAAGAGCTGCACCTCTAATGCCGTTGTTATCTAATGTGGTCAGTAGTTTGGAGTGCGAGATGGTATCAAACGCCGCACTCAAATCTAACAATATGAGTGCGACAGTTTGACCCTCATCCAGGTGCTTCCTAATGGCTTCCGTGACGCCCAGCAAGGCGGTTTCAGTAGAGAAACCGGCACGAAAACCTGATTGAGATGGATGAAGGAGAGCATTCTTCTCAGTGAAGAGAGTGAGAGCTGAATGAATATGTCTCTCCAGAAGTTTAGAGCAAGCAGGTAGAAGTGATATAGGCCGATAATTAGCCAGAACGTCAGGGTTGGCAGAGGGCTTCTTCAGCAGGGGACTAACCATCGCATGCTTCCACAAGGAAGGTACTGTGGAAGAGACGAGAGAGGCGTTGAGGGTGTTAGCGACAAACGTCAGAACTGGGTCGTCGAGGGTTTTTAGAACACTGACGGGGAGGGGGTCTCGAGGAGAGCCCGATTTGATGGATTTCAGAGAAGATTTAAGTGAGTCCAGGGTAATTTCAGGCCAGTGGGTAAGGAGCTTAAAAGCAGGAAGGTTTAGTAGTGAAGCGACTGGAAGATTATTAATTAGAGGTTGAGAGTTTATAGCATGGATGATGTTCTCAATTTTATCAGTGAAGAAAGATGCTAGATTTTGACATTGTGTGGTGCTCAGAGGGGGGGCGTTTGCAACCGTGTTAACACCTGCAAGTTCCTTAACTGTGTTGAAAAGAGTTTTTGCTTTGTCAGAAGCAAAATTGATGTTATTTGCAACGAAAAGGGCGCGTGCTTTGGTACAAGCGGAGTGGTACTTGTTTCTGGCGTTTTGATAAACCCTCTTTTTTTCAATGAAATAGTCTTTTCTCCATTGCCTCTCAAGGTATTTGCAGTGTGATTTTTCCGATTTCAGGCATTCGGTAAACCATGGGGCTGGGGGTCGGTGTATGTTTCTTTTAGTTTGAGAGAGAGGGAGACAGCTGTCAACAGCTTTTTCCAGCCAAGTGTGCATCGCGTTGGCAATACCTTCCATGTCTGAGGCCTGAGCTGGTGGGCTGTTTATTAGAGATTCACTGAGTTTACTGGTGTCAAGCTGTTTCCAGTTTCTCATGGACGAGACCGGCCATACAGCATTATGTAGAGTAGATGTAGGTAATTTTAGGCCGAAGAGTAGGAGGTGGTGATCAGACCAACAGACAGGGGACGTGGACGTCCAACTAAGTTCAGGGATGTTTGTAATAATGGGGTCGAGTAAGTGTCCCGCCTTGTGAGTGGGGCCAGAGTTTAATAGTCTAAGTTGTAATACTGCGAGGTCCTCCAATAAGTTGGAGCAGGTGACGTTGTTAGGGTCGTCGAAATGCATATTAAAATCACCAAGCAAGGTGAGATTTTTCGAAGTTAAGAAAAGGGGGGTTATAAAACTGGCCAAATTGGCAGCCCAGTTTTTTAGGTGGCCGGAGGGGGGCCTATATATCAAGACACCGGAGAATGTGAAGTTAGGATTCAGTGTGATCTTGAAAAAGGCAGCTTCACTGTCAGGTATACTAATGGGCTCCAGATTGCAGGTAAACTGTCTCTGAAAAATAACTGCTATGCCACCCCCGATTTTTCCCTCTCTGTCTCTTCTGACGATGGCATAGTCAGGAGGGAGGGCAAAAGCAATATCTGGCCCTGAACTCTCTGTTAGCCAGGTTTCTGTCAGAAACATGGCGCTGGGTTTGTTATCTAGCAGAAGATTCAGAATATCTAATTTATGCTGGGGGAGCGATCTGCAGTTTATACTATGGAAGGTGAAAGCAGTATCTGCCTGCTTTCTTTGCCTTCCATAGCGAGTATTCATACTATCAGGGTCGGGATGCGGTTGATGATTTAAGAGAAAAAAGTGACAATTTGTGCAACAGCCACCTTCATATAGCGATGGCGCCAATATACTACAATTTGTGTTAGTCTGTGGTCGCAGAGACATAAGGAACTGGGAGGTCATACCAGAACATCGAAGGGATGGAGAGGCATAAGTTCCTGGCCCTGGCCCCGGTCTGGCCCGGACGGGCCCAGACGGGCAGGTCTTAGGCATGTCTTCGGCGTGTTTGCGGCGTGATCGCAGCGCGTATTCGCTGCTCGTCATAGCTGCCATTTGGTTTAAGTAGAGTACGGGCTAGTGCTCAGCACCGCCTCTACATACTCGCCCAATGAGAGCCTCGCTGAGGTGGAATCCGGAAGTGAGTACCGCCCTGCACCCGCCACAGCTGACAAGCAGAGTGCTTGCGGTGGAACGGGAAATGCAGAGGAACAAGGTTAAAAAGTTTCACACAATGAAAGTGACTTTTAAAATCATCAAGCGTCGCAGTGCACAGATTAAAATGTAATGAAATGAAGTTTTTCGTTGCCGCTACTCTGAGACTGTGATCACATTAACACAGCTCAGTGCGGTTTAGTAAATCAGATGACAGGCTCAAATTTAAAGTACAGATTGACAGGATGCAATTACTATAATTCTACCCCCCACACAGCGCTATTCAAAGTTTCCGCTTTTAAAACGCTAAGCGGAAAATGTTGCAGCCAGCATGTGTCGTCAGGATTAGTAGACTAAAGTATTGGGTTTAAGTAGAGTACGGGCTAGTGCTCAGCACCGCCTCTACATACTCGCCCAATGAGAGCCTCGCTGAGGTGGAATCCGGAAGTGAGTACCGCCCTGCACCCGCCACAGCTGACAAGCAGAGTGCTTGCGGTGGAACGGGAAATGCAGAGGAACAAGGTTAAAAAGTTTCACACAATGAAAGTGACTTTTAAAATCATCAAGCGTCGCAGTGCACAGATTAAAATGTAATGAAATGAAGTTTTTTCGTTGCCGCTACTCTGAGACTGTGATCACATTAACACAGCTCAGTGCGGTTTAGTAAATCAGATGACAGGCTCAAATTTAAAGTACAGATTGACAGGATGCAATTACTATAATTCTACCCCCCACACAGCTTCCGCTTTTAAAACGCTAAGCGGAAAATGTTGCAGCCAGCATGTGTCGTCAGCTGTCACTGTTTCCATCGAGCACCACCAACCGGTGCCAAAGCGGACTAAGGTTCCCCGAAACAGATTGATCTCCATCTGCCAATTTCCAAGCAGCGGCGGATAGAAAAGCATGGCGGAACTGAACACTTCACTGCATCCTGAGATATGTTATTTTCCCCAAATGTGAATTATGAAGTTGGGTCTTTTCAATGATTAAAAAGGGGAGTGATGTAGTGTCTTAGTGTGGACACGTTCTAGTGTTCCAGTGTGATGTAACACACTCTACACCCACCCACCACAGACGTCATGGTGTCACATGACGCTGCCAATAAAAGAAGCCGAGCGCACGTGCTCGAGACCTTTCCTACCACTCATTCCTGGTGTCCGTGTCCATCATTGCTGTGCTTAACATGAGGGCCCAGGGCCCATTACATACATCATTACACGCGGGTGGCGCGATTGCTGCAAAAGTAAAGAAATAGATGTTTATTTCTATTTCTTTACTTTTGTAGCAATCTCGGCACACGCATTTTACCTTTAACATGGTTAAAGTAAAGCGCGGGTGCCTTGATTGTAGCAAAAGTAAACAAGTAGAAACAAGCATTGGCATAGCCAATAGGTCCCACCTTTGGCTATACACTTATAAGGTCCCAAAGGCGAGACCTATTGGCTATGCCAATGCTTGTATTGAATTCAGGTCACCCGATACTTAAATCAATTTAGTACGTGATCATTTTTAGCGGGGAAGGTCAGCAGGCTAAGCCACTGATATCTAAAGGATTCATCTTGCTTCTTTAGGACATCATCCAAGGTAACGTGGGACACACTACTTCACTTTTGTGAAACACTTTCCTTCCTGCTTTTCCGTTATACATGTGTCCGAAGTTGATTCCACATAGTCTTGACCCTAAAGGCGTAGACCGGAACTACGAACTTAGGGCCATATGTAGGTAGCTAAATACCGGTCGGTAACGGACGAAATTCGATAAATTTGCCGTTACCGACCGGTATTTAGGCAATTGAGATGCAGGAGGCCAAAAGTAAGGATTCGGTAAATATGAATCGGTAAATACCGATTCATCATTACCGAATTCGAAATTACCGATTCGGTAGATACCAAATTCTTATTTACCGAATCGGTAAATAAGAAACAGTAAAAATGAGAATAGATATGTAGGTAACTTCTAAAATCCCGAATTACATGAAATTCTGTATTTAAGAGTCGGTAATAACCATGGATTGAAAGCAGGTGGTAACCAGGTGCAGGCCATAAAAAGGGCCCCAAAATGCAACAGTGTGATCAGAATGGCGGCATTCTATGTGATAGCAAGGCGACTACGGCTACAGGCAGCAGGAAAGAAGATCTGGAGACAGGAGGAGCAAGTCTACAGACAGCGGATCACACTCTTCCAACTTACTGAGGCAGAGATCCATCAAAGGTACAGGCTACACCCCCACACCATCCTGGACTTGATTAGGGACCTGCACCCACTCCTGGAGCACCCAACACCAAGGGTGCACACCATACCACCACATGTGCAGGTGCTCTGTAGCCTACACCTGCTTGCATCTGGCAGTTACCAGGGCGTGATAGCTGCGATAGGTGGGGTGTCCCAGAGGTGCCTGTCCCGTTCCTTCAGGAAGTTCCTGGAGGCCATGATGCAGAGAATGCATCATTACATCAGCTTCCCTGACACACATGCGGAACTGCTGAAGACCAAGACTGACTTTTACCAACTGGCACAGTTCCCACATGTCATCGGCTGTATTGATGACACACACATCCCAATCTGCCCACCTGCAGCCACAGAGTACATCTACAGGAACAGAAAGTCCACCCACTTCATTAATGTGCAGGTAATCTGTGATGCTGCCAACATAGTCACAGACATTGTGGCCGAATTCCCAGGAAGCACCCACAACTCCTACATCTTCCATGCACAGGGGGATCTACACACGCCTGGCAGCGGGGGAATTCGGATTAGGATACCTGCTAGGTAACACGCTGTGACACACCCTGATAGATACTGCAGATGTAGGTGTTGTTGTGCATGTCATTAATGGCTCTCTCCTTTCCACATATGTGATAGCGCATATGCCGTCTGCTTGTTCATCCTACCTGAACCCATCAACCCAGAGAGAGAGCCAGAGAGAGAGATGATACAACTCGGCACACAAATCTACAGATAACGTTGTGGAGCGCACCTTTCGGCTGTCAAAAAGCAGGTTCCGCTGCCTCCACAAAAGCGGAGGCGCACGTCAGTACTCGCCCCTCATCTGCTGTAAAATCATAGCAACTTACGCAATGCTGCACAACCTTGCCACTTAGAAAGGAACAGCAGTAGAATTAACCGACATTGAGGATGATGATGATGGAATTGATCACCCTGAGCCCAACACAGCAGGAGTGGCGCCAGCAACAGATGGAAGACAGAGGCGGGCAGAGATCACACACAACTATTTTTAAGTAAGTACGGAGGCACAGCCAGTTGTAGTATGTACACAACGTAGTTTTAATATTTAGGCACTACGCCAGTACACAAAGGCCCAAATGTGCCAGTCCAATTGTTGCCATCCATTATGGAAGTCCTGGGTTACTTCACCTATTCTAGGTCAGGGAATGTGGGCAGAATCAGTGTTTGCGGGCACGCCCACCGGTGCTGGAGGCCATTGACTGGCTGTCCTCACTGGCTGTGTGGGCTGTGCCAGCCCAATGGTGCCTGCTGCTCCTCCGGGTGTCAGTAACAGGGGGGGGTCACATTGCTGCTTTTACTGGTGGTCTCCTCGCTCTTCCCCACATCCAGAGCAACAGTAGTTGCTGACTGAGCAGTCAGCAGCACCTCAACTGCACTTGTTAATCTCACAAGGCCCCTGGAGACTTCATTGCTGCTGTGTCCCAGTCCCTCCTGCATGTTAACGCAGCGCCTGCAAAGCAGAAAAGTGGTAGTGGCTAGGTGGTTCACTGCCCTTGTGTGTTGTTCTGACCTCTGCCTCTCTTGCGCCTTGTTGCCCTGTCCTCGTCCAGCTTGCTGCACAGCAGCAGCACAGATTGGGACATGTCCTGCATGCCCGCAGCCATCTGTCTCATGCCCGCAGCCATCTCTCTACTTCCCTCGCCATTGAGCTGATGCCCTTGTCAATGTTTTTCACATGTTCATTTAGGTGCTTCACCTGCCATTGGACCGACTGGATGGCCTTTCCCTGCATGCCCTGTACCTTCAACATACTAGCCTCCAGTCCGCAGAAGACACCTGGACCCTCGTCATTTTGGTTTTGACTTTTGTCCCTGGCCCTGCGCCGTCTGGCACCTGTGTGGGCCCCCTCAGCAGTGGACTGCTGAATAGCACTGCTGTCCTCAACTTCCACAGTTGGTGCGTCACCCCCTCGCCAGCCGGTGATGCTACCAGTTCAGGTGAGTACAGGAGTAGTGGTGAGGCCAACCGCTCTGGGGAGGCCAGCAGCTGTGGTGACGCTGGCAGGTCTTGGGAGGCTGGCAGTGTTGGAGATGCCACTATAGCTTGTGTGGTTTGCCCTGCACTGGTATTCGCCTCCTGTGTGCCTTCGCTCCGTGGTGCACTAGCTTCCTTGTCCTTGGGACGCCTGCGAGATGTTTCGCTTGTGGACAGAAAATCGTACATTAGCTATGTGGTCCTAAAACCCTGTTTGTACAATTAAATTCTCAGCTCTGAAACACTGTAGCTATTGCCTCAGCTTGCTCATCACTGATGTGTGTCACATGCCTCTTTGTTTGGTGTGTAGTCTGACATGGTAGGTATTTCACTGACTACATCTCCCATAATCCATTGCAGGTGTATACTAAAACCTGTACTGGAGTGGGCTTCACACTACCACATTGGGAAAGGGAAGGGGAAGGGGTGGGGGTGATTGCTGTACATGCTTCTAACCTTTTTTGGTGGCAGCTCAGGCTGAGCTGTCTGCATCCCCAATCCCACAGACGCTGTCTGGTTCAATGGTGGACTCCACCAGCTCCTCTAGCTCAGTCAGGGCAGGTGCCCTGTTCCTCCCTCCTCCTGCCAGGTTTGCTTGTTTCTGGAGCGCAGCCATTTTCCGCTTTGTCACACTCTGGAGGTATACCACCTCTTCGTAAGGTTGTCAATGTCCCGTGGGGTCACTCCAATGGCATTGACCTTTGTTTGTATTGCCAGCCAAATCTTCCTTTTGGCAGATTCTGCCACCTGCAGGGACTGCTTGCTAAACAACTTGTGGTGTTCCCTGACTACCTCCTCCGCAAGGACCCGCAGCTCCATGGTGCTGAATTTCAGCTTCCTCTTTCTCTCTGCTCCTTCACTTTCAGTGCCTTTGCTTGCCATTTTGCAATTTTTCAAGAGAATGTTTCCCAGTGTCTCAAGGGCTCTGCTCTGCTCTTCCAGCCTCTCCAGCAGCTTCAGATTGATTGCACCTGCATGGGTTTTGCTACTTCCTGGTTGGGAGGAGGGGTGGTTGCACCCGATGGGATGATTCCTTCATTTTTTCTTTTTCTGAATTGCCGATTCGGTATTTACCGAATCGGAATATACAGATTCAGATGTTACCAAATCGGTATTTACCGATCGGTGTCGGGGATTCAGTATTTATTTACCGAATTATACCGATTCGGTAATTATTACCGAATTTTTACCTACATCCCAAATACCGAATTCTTATTACCGAATCGTTAAAATTCAGTATTAAAGAAACGGGTATTTGGGATTTACCTACATATGGCCCTTGGTTCTTTTGAACAGACAATAAAGGCGGCCATCCTAATATTCTCGATCTAGACAGCAATTGCACCATTCATGACATGATATTGCAAAGAGAAGAAGCTATTCAAAATATTTTATTATAATATGATTAAAAAGTACGTAAATACAAGTTGGCTATGAAACAGAGAAAATACGTAATGACGCTGTATTTCAAATTTCATTCATAATATCAGGTACAGTTTGGCCATTTGAAGTATTAATTGAAATACTTAATGCTGAACACTTAACTACAAACTCGTTTGGGTTTATTTCAAATGCTAAGCAATATTTCCACGTCAACATGGTTGCTTTGAAATGTTCTAAATGAAGTAAAATGTAACTAGTTTGTTGGTCCGTCTTTCATCTAGTTCAGTGCAGCTAAGATGTACATGTCTGTAGTCTAAGGTGTTTTTTAGACAGCCGTCTGGGTGGAAAACTTTATTGATTACGTTGAACATTTTTTGCAATTCCATTTAAAATATTAGAGCTTTGATGTAAGGTTTAAGAATGTTACCGAAATAAGATATTTTATTTTAATAATAAAAGGTATGTCTTCAAAGAAACACAAACCATTTGTAGTTTTTAAAACAGGAGATTGCGATTTTTTCTGATACGTAATTATTTATAAATGTTTGTCTTCACTGCAGTTTGCAGGCAAATGGGTCTTCCGTTTAGCAGACTCGCTCACCATTTCAAGATGACCACAGTAGAGCCACTCTCTTTCCCTCCCGGTATTCTATGAGAGCCGCTTCTGTGTTCGAGCCCCTTCCCAGCCCCATAGCAGAGTCGCAAACCGGTTGCTGTAGTCTGCTTCGCCTCTCTGTCCTTCCCACACGGACAGCAGCAGAGCAACTCAGCATGGATTTGCAGAGGCTGAGAAGGCGCGTCCAGATGCACATAGATCAGGTGAAGAGAAACACAGCAGCAGTGCAGGCTTTACACGCAGTGACCGCTCCGGCAATGGTATTACCCACTACACAGTCTGCACATATTTCCTGTCATTATTGCTGCCCGCAATTTTGTCACACTCACCATCTTGCAATACCAAACAAAACACAATATACCAAACACTGCATACTGCTACCTTACAATGAGTATTGTGCATAGTTGGGATTAGATGTGCAACTAGAAATAGCTGGAGATGCTTGGTGCTCGGCGGGAGAGCACAAGTCCAAAACAAGCATTGGCATAGTCAATAGGTCTCACCTTTGGGACCTTATAAGTGTTTAGCCATGCAACACTTGATGTTGTTGTACCAAGGATATTGTGCTGGATAACTAAACACTCATAAGGTCCCAAAGGTGAGACCTATTGGCTATGCCAATGGTTGTTATTAGGAGTGAGGGTGAGTTGCTGGCCTCACAGGCCAGTGTTAGGTCTGTGTCTGGCGTGTTCGGCACTGACTTCTCCTGTGGCCCGCTCCCAAATGATCCTCTTTTGGCCATATGTTAATGTCCTGTATGCCTGCGCCTCCCATTTGGTAGTTAAAAGGCTTAATTAGAAATTCAACCCAAATTTCTTATGAGATATGCAACGAAATTCCCTCCTGATGAGGGCTGATTATGTCGTTCATCGTTTTCCAGAAAGGGGGAGCTGTCATTATGGTTTAGGTCATGAAAAAGTTTTGCCCAAGTGGCATTATCTTGCTCTATGTTAATTTCCCTTTTCAGTTTCTTGAGTGAAGTCCTTTGATTCCTCAAAAGTGACCGGGTGCTTGAGGCCCCTGGGTGCCTTCTCAGCATACTTAAGGTGCTGTTTATTGTTTTTTCGAGGTGCTTGAGGTGGTCTCTTTGTGCTTTCTGGATCTTATTTCTCGAGCTTTAGGCCTGGGAGTGAATTATTTTGTTTGAGGGAGCAGCCTGACTTCTAGTAATGTGGCTGTAAAATGTTCCCAATGGGATACTTGATCTTTTAAGCTTGTCGCTTGTGATTTGAAGAGTTTAATTGCCGCTTCTGACAGAGATTTTGCATTGGATGCTGTGCATTTGATCCTCCTTAGGTTTGAGGTATTAGTGGGCCCCAGGGCTTGTTCTTGCTGGAAAGGGATGGGTGCAGTGGCTATTAGCAGCATAGTGGCTATTAGCAGCATTTTTAGTGGACGGTGGTTGCTCTCTCACTTGTCCCCCATTCTGAACCCCAAGATGTGTGGAAACAGTGAGAGGCTTGCAAACATGCAATCTAATATGGAGCTTGTTGTGGGGGAGTAGTAAGATGGAACAGGAGGCGAGTCTTCGGGGAATCTGCCATTCAGTGTTCTGAGGTTTAGGTGTTCTGGATCTTCCAGGAGGCGGCTTTACTTGCAGCTCTTGCTTTCGTATGTTGGTGCGCATTGGGTTGGAATGTTGTAAATTGCAGATTGTATGCAAACCTTCTCTCCCACTGATGTACCAAAGAAGTATTGATTTAGGTCCCCAGAGAGGATAAAGTTTTAGATTTCCATCTCAGTTGCATACTTTGTTACTTGGTCGTTTAGCCTTTTTGAGTGTTTCGCTTTTTGTTTTGGGTGAATGTATGTGTTGATTAAATCCACCTCTGTTTGTTCGCCCTGGAGGGAGATGGTGAGCTTGACTGCTGTAGTAGCTGCTGAAAACGAGCCCATAGGCGCTTCCGATATTATGCTCATCATAGATACATAAGTTGCCAGCCCCCCATAGCGGTGTCCAAATTTGCCTCCCTTTGTGGCCGATGTGGTGAAGTACATGAAACCCTGGATGTGGTGCAGGTCGGTGAGCCACGTTTCATGCAGCATGATTATATCAAAGGCCTTGATGTATTGCAGGAAGCCCAGATCGTCAATTTTTGTAGATAGACTGTTAATGTTCCACGAGTATAGGTGGAGTGGGGTTTCCTTTGCTCTTCTGCCACCTTTGTTATGTGTGAAACGTCATTAAACCTCCGCGGAGGTGGTTATGGTCCGGGTGATTGGCCCAGTATATGAAGATCTGCTCCGAGAAGCTGGTGCTGCCCATGCTCTATCTTGTAGGTCTGCCAACACATTGGCCCTCTGTGGTGGAGATCTTCCCAGTGCCCCTCTGAGCACGGAATTTGTGTGACTGTGTGATTTTGTTAATGCAGGACTAAAGTTGCAGGCTAAGCGGGGTAAGGGGTACCCAGGTTTTTAGTATGGGATGATGTCAATGCCCCAGGCTTGAAATATGCATTGTTCAGCTAGAATTTTCTCTGCGATTTTTGTTGATTTCTATGTGGCCTTGGTGGCCTCTGGCATTGACGGATTTGCTGTACGGATGAACTCTAAATAGAGTGAGTCAGTTGAACTCATACCAGCAAGAATTGTAATTGCCTGTAATAAACTTTATGATGTTAACTGTATTCAGAGTATCCTGGTGGCCTTTGGAAATATACATAGCGTAAAAAAGCATGGCCTGTGCTTCCTGCTTCATGGTACTTGGTTGTTGTATTGCCAGTGGTTGGTCAATAACTGAAGCCGTTATTCCAGGTTAGCGGGGGAGGATAAATACTTCCTTTGGCCGTGTTTCTGCTTCCTTGGTCGTTGTTCTTGATCTTGCATTCCATGTCTTTGTGTTGGTTGTTGTTGGCCCAGAGCATGCCTGTTTTGAGGCTTGCATGTGGTTTTGTGCCTCCTGGGCTGTGTGCTGCCAGATGAAGCAGTCTTTAGTCAGTGAGGCCTGGTTTCCCTCATTGAGCATTGTGTCCCAATTCAGCCTAGTTTTGTTATCTGTGCGTTCTCTTCCTCGCCCATTACTTGGGTTCTTGTGTGTTGCTTTTCCCATTGTAGCTGCAGGCACTTGCTCCCCAGAATGTTCCTCCGTTACGGTTGGCTGTCTAGGCTGTTCTGGGATTATGAGTGTTGTAGGGGGCCCTCCAGTAAGATCGAAGCTTTGCAGCGACTGTTGGCAGCTGCCCTGACTTGGCTTTTTTTTTATATATAAAATCCTGACTGGGCTTTTTGAGTAGAGATTTAGCTGTTTTCCCCTGTCCCTTTTCTTTCCCGTTTTCTGTATGTACCTAGTCTATATTCAGTGTGGGTAAGATGCCTCCTTCGTCTGCTAGGTTGTTAGAGCTGTTGGGAGGCCGCAGGACCTTGTTTTGCTTGCTTAATTCGCCTGGTTTGGTGTCCAATTTTGTGTGTTGTCTGGAGAAGATGGGAAAGTAGGCTGTTGGGTTTGGGGTGATTTTCCGATAGCACCCTTTCCTTTTCTGTTGACGACATTCTTTGGAGTTTAGTTTGGGGACTTGAGCTTCTTCTAGGAGATCTGTTTCGGTGCACACTCCTTCATTACCAGGCGCTGCTGTGGTGTTGGAACCCTCCTGCGGGTTGCGATGAAGTGCCTCCCTATGTGTCAGATTTGCTTGTTGGCCATCCCCGTGCGGTATGGAAATGATCTGGAAGCTTGCTTGTGGATCCAAAGGTTGTGTTCCTCTTATGCTTTTATCATGCTGTTTAGCATTGAAGGAAGAGTGGATGGGAAACAACCTTTACAACACAACTTTTACACTGCACTACCATTACAACAAAACTTTTACAACGCAACATCCATTACAACGCATGCATTTACAACGCATGACACTACAACGCATGACACTACAACGCACACCACTACAACGCACGCCACTACAAAGCATGCCATTACAACGCATGCCATTACAACGCATAGTACCCTTACACTATCCAACACTTACCCTACTGTTGCACCCCCTGGAGTTAGAATAGTAATTTTTACCCGTACACTATCCAGCCCTGGTTCAGCTGTTGGAGCATGGTGTCTAGGTAGCCAGGCTGACCGTGAGGCTGTCCAAGGAGCTAAGGGACTGGGGCGACAGTCTACCGGTCTCTGTAGGTGGGGGCTGAGGCTGTGCTGCTGGTGTTGCTAGGAGGTCAGGCACTTCACAGACACTTGTCCCAGGAGTGAGGCTGCTTGTGTTTCAAGGAGGCCAGGCACTTATCCCAGGGGTTAAGCTGGGCTGGTTCACAGGACACTAGGGTGGGAGGCTAGTGCAGGAGGCCAGTTCTCCCCCCCCCCCCCAGCCGCCGCTGCTCCTCCTCTAGCCCCCTTACCTGTTGCTCCATCTTCCTTTCCCTTGGTAGCTCGGCCGGGGTTGATGCCTTGTGTTATTGGGCCATTACTGGGCGGTGATTGGGTGGGAGGGGGCAAGCCACAATGAAACCAATTTATTGAAACAGGTGCATATCACAATTTATTACCACTAGCAGCTGCCTTACAAAACTAAGACCTCACTATACATGAGTTACCTAACCCCCTGTACCCCCCCACCCCTACGATCCCCACATCAAAATTCCCCACCCTGCCAAATACAACATAACATTACAACCATATTACACAATCTTACACAATACTGCATTTACAAATCCTGTCCTCCAATGACCCAAACCCCTACCTGCCTTTGTGCAACTGTAACTAACAAACATCTAGTCTAAACTTAGCCTACCTGGTTACCCTTTCCCTGCCCCTGCTCACAAACTACCAACACTTAACTAAAAACTTCAGCCAATCTTGGCCAACTTTCAACAACCCCGCCAGCACATGTTACAAGTGACGAGTATACAACTTAGCCAAAACCTCTATGTACCTGTTCCAGTAACCGGCTATGGGAAGAAACCCAAACCTCAAAGAAAACACCCTCAAAACCCCTAAAAACGAGGGTGGGTGGAAGGGGAAAAGCTAAAAACCCTACAGCGCTCCCAGCCACCAGGTCACCAACTTAAAATGGTGGCTGGGTGAGTGCGAAACCGGCACTTAAACCCTTGAACGATCTGTCATAATTGGGCTATTCCAAATGTAGCCCAAAATCCTTAAAATGGCTGCTATTCGGCATACCCCGCCTCCTCCCAATCTGCCCGGAGGGCAGACCTCACCGGGTTCGGCTGCCCCCCCAAACCCTCCTTGGTGGCAAGCCAAAACGAGACCAATTTTTGTGTGTGTAAAAGGCCGCTTTATTGAAACAGGTGCATATCACCACTGGCAACTGCCTTACACAACTAAGACCTCACTACACATGAGTTACCTGACCCCCTGTCCCCCCCCCACCCCTACGATCCCCACATCAAAATTCCCCACTCTGCTAAATACAACATAACATAACTTAACAACCATATTACACAATCTTACACAATATTGCATTTACAAATCCTGTCCTCCAATGACCCAAACCACTACCTGCCTTTGTGCAACTGTAACTAACAAACATCTAGTCTAAACTTAGCCTACCTGAATACCCTTTCCCTGCCCCTGCTCACAAACTACCAACACTTGACTAAAAACTTCAGCCAAACTTGGCCTACTTTCAACAACCCCGCCACCCAGGAAAAGGTGGGAGAGTAGACGGGAACACCGCCTCCCCATTTTTCTGCCTCCTAGGACTGACCCATTAGTATTGTTGCACATTCAACATCCTGTCCAGGACCTCCCTGATGCCCAGCAGGTACCAATCCATGCCCGTCCTAGATAGATGAACTACACCTCCCCTGAAAATTCACGGTGTATAATACTTAATGCCCCTATAAGACATACTAGAAAACCCAGATGCCTGCAAAATTGCACCATTCTGGTGTTGACCGGTATCCGGGCCTTGTCTACCGCCCCTGGATTGATCGCTCCTCTCCAAAACCCTACGGGGAACGACTTTTGTCCGAATGACCTCAACACCGACAACTGCTGCTTAATCAAAGACAAATCCTGCTTCAAGCTCCGCATTAAAGCCCAAACCCGTTTCTTTTACCATATCATTCTACCCCAGATGTATTACCAGCACATCGGGGCACCTACCAGCCACCAAGACGCCATTCAGAAACCTTCAACAACTCCTATCCAATGCATTCCCCCTTTTCCCCTCCAACAAACTTCGAACAAATCTTTATTAAACCTACATTTTTTACAAAGTAACTGGCGCAGGCTTGGGCCTGTACCCACTTTACAAAGGAATGTCCCAGAATACAGATAGTCATTTCCCTGGCGAGGGGGCCCATCACCTTCACCTGAAACGAAAAATGGAATGAGCAGGAAAAAACAATAGAACCGCGCTACATCCCTCTCGAGGCGCTGCGCACATATCGCTGGTAGCCATCTGCAGACCATCCTAACAACCTCATGATATCACCTCGCCCCCAGCTGTTTTGGAGCCACATAATTTGACAGCCCCCACCAGTGGGAAGAATTCAGAGAATTCCAAAAATGCTATACTCCTACCTCCGACCCACTCTGCCGGCCACTGTGCTGCACCATTGTTCCTGCCTGTAGAGGCCAAAGCCCTTGCTCCCCGCGGCAGCAGACAAAGAATCTGGACCTCCCACACCCCCCCCCCACTCCCGCCCCCTCCTTCCCGCTCCCGCCCGCCCCCCATCTGGCAGTCCGTGGAGTCTGAGGTACCCACAAAGGTCATCCAGGTAGTGTTACCCCTTGGTGACCTGTCCGTTCAGAGAACATCCATTGAAAGAAGGTTCTGGAACACTCAAAAAGTTTGGTGCCCCTTGCACCCCCATGTCCCTCAATATCTCATTGAACTGTCCCGCACCATCTGGCAGTCCGTGGAGTCTGAGGTGTCCACAAAGAAAGTCATCTAGATAGTGTGTTACACCTCGGTGAGCCGTGCAGGATCCCATAGTAATTTTCGGTGCCGATGGCAAACCATTTACCTCATGATCTCATTGAACTGTCCAGCGCCATCTGTCAGTCCGTGAAAGTCATCCAGGCAGTGTGTTACCCCTTGGTGACACGTCCGTTCTGAGAACAACCATTGAAGTAACCTTCTGAATCATTCAAAAAGTGCGCAAGCCCTAGAAACAACCCATCGGCCATGCCTTGTCCACTTACCATTTACCATTGAAATGATGCCCAGAAGATCCCCATCTTCTGGGCATCATTGTTTAAATCTTGTTTAAATCTCTGGTGCTGGCGTTCAGAGCCATTCACGACCAAGGCCCCGTCTATCTGAGAAAGAGATTTACTTGTTATGTGCCAACTCGCTCTCTTAGATCATCCACGCAGCTGAAACTGTACCTTCCCCGTTTCAAACGTGCCAGACTTGGTGGCCAGTCAATCTCTGTGATTGTGGCCAGGACGTGGAACGCTCTACCTCTTTATCTGCGTTCCTCCCAAACTGTGGCGCTATTTAAGAAAAATTTAAAAACACACTTATTCAAGATTTCAATATAAGTTGTTTTCTCTGTGGTTCTGTTTCCCGCCTTTCCCCTCGCGCCAGGATACTCTCAAGTAACGGAGCGCGCTACAAAATAGTTTATACATACATACATACATACATACATACATCATCCGGGTGGACTGGAGCAACCGTAAAGCTGACTTTGTTGCCCTTTGCCATTATCGCTGTTGCGCCCGCGGTCACTACCAGTGACATGGCCACGTCAACTGATGAATAAGACACAGTAGCCTCACTTTTGTCGATGAAACGTTCACTGAGCCACCTTCTGGCCATGACACGATGTATCAAACGGAACTGGCATTGCTCTTTTTCTGGCACCGCTCCTATGGGTGACAGTCCCTTTTTCCCAGTGACCAAGCCACAGAGGGTCCCGCCATGCGGCCCTCATGCACCTCATTATCACAATATCAAATTCCCAGTGACTGTTCCTCAAAGGGTCCCGCCATGCGGCCCTCGCGCACCTCTTGCCCAATTTTTCTTGCACTGTTTCTGGATGTGCTGTTGCTGCTTGTAACTGGTCTGCCCACCTTCTCGTCTTAGGACCCCCCTACCCCCGTCTAAAGCCCTCTTGAAAGCCAGTATGCAAGCGTTCTGCAGTTTCCCATTACCATATTCCCGTAGGTCTGCCATCTATTTATTTGGTCGAACTGGAGTACGAGGCCTTTGGCCCAGGCCCCTTTTGCTCCTCGCCCGCCCATTAAGGGTTGTTGCTGCTGTCCCCCCGTCCTAAATCCACCCCTGACTGCCACGGTTGACATTCCTGCTGTCGCCCCTGCCAGTCCTCGAAGGAATTAACCTAGGCGTGTCTGCCCCTGCAATTTGAACAGTCCTGCCAAAAACTGCAGTACTCCTGTGTACACCCTACCTTGTTAAAAACCCAACAGGCACCTTTTGCTCCCGCCTGTCCACTACCTGTGCCACCCCCCCCCCTCCCCAAGTGGGGCGCCCCTGCAAGGCCGATACCCTAGCGCTAGACCGCTGGGCGTGAATATAGTTTTGCCTGCTCCGGACAGCCCCATCATACGTTGCCATAAGTCCGTATCCAAATCACCCCATTTTGCCTCCGCGTCCCACGCCATGCGGGCTCTAACTTCCTCATCATTTTGGGCCCCTGCATCCCCAGTGCCTGATCTGGACCTTCTGTATCACCTCCATGTCCCAGAACATGGCCACACACCTCTCCGGGTATTTTTCCCTGGATATACTCGCCTCTTGGCCAGTTCGCCTCTTCCTCTTTCGACCCCTCCTTTGCCCTAATTTTCCTGTGCAAATGTGGAAACAAATCCACATATTCACCCTTCCAAATCCGCTCCCCAGATGCCAACATTAAGTGCGCGCCCAACGGCTTTGTTACTCCCATGTAGGGTAACCGCTGTATTTTGACCTCCTTACTCTGCAATGTGTTGTCCGCCTCCACTGTTGTGCTGACCGCTATCTCTGTCTGGTTATTACAAAGACTGCTACTTCACCTGCATCTTCATTGCCCCCTCCCCCAGTCATAGTCCCGTCTCCCAAGCGCGCTGACATCTTACCTGCGTCATCTGTGCCCACTTCCTAATTTCGCACATACGTTCCTCCTCGCCACCTGCCCCACTGCTTCCCCTCCTTATCCCCCCCACACCCACTGACACCAATAAGGTTCGTGCCCCCCCTTGTTTACCTGGCTCTTAGGAGTCCGTCCGTCATCCTGCAGTACCCGGTGCCAAGGGGGCAGACCGGTTTCCCCAATGAGATGTCAGACCTGTGTGGTCTGCTGGGCGTCGTGACACCTGTAAAATACTAGACAAAGCATTACTCGCCCCTCCCCCACGCCCTCATCCTCAACGCCCCTCAACTCTCCCACCTCCATGCGGTCTTCCCCATAAACAAGCTCCTCCTGCTCTCTCAAACTGCATGCCCTCTTAATCGGAGGTGCACCCTGCACCCTCCTGTCTCCATTCAAATGTGTTTCGCAGAAGTTCCTCCGACCAGGCTGTCCCCTGAACTGTTGTGGCCCAGTGGGTGTTGGGGCCGGCGAGCTCGTCCGGGGCCTACTTATGCCGGCCGCGCCGTGATCCCGCGCCAGTACTGGGTACGCCACGCGAGGCTCAACCCTCCCTTCTCTGCTGCGCCAATGGGCCGCTCCAAGCCTTGCCAAGTTGGGCGCCCGCTGTTGTCCCACCTCCCGCAAGGAAAAGGAATGGTCTTGTGTGCTGGGCCTACCCATCCTTCCTCTCCCATCCCAACTCCTCTTCCTGCCTACTCTTAGCGTACTCGCCGCCCACGCCCACCCCACTAAGATGTACCGCTTCTGCCCTTTCAAAGTGGTCTACCTCCCCGTCGCTCCGTTCCAAGCCCTATGCACCCTTCCAAAATCCCCTGCGCCCCCTCACTTGCCCCCTGTCATCCACCCCCACGCCCCCCACCCAACACAAAAGCCCCCGCCACAAGCTCTTCCCTACTCACCCTGCCCCTTCCTCCTTATTCGAGGAGAAGATATCCAAACCCCTCCCAGCCAATAGGTGACCCCCTACCTCCTTTATTACAACCAAGGGGCGTCCCTGTCCTCCCCCCATCTCCCCCTTCCATCCTGCAACCCTCTGGACAACCCCCCCCCCATATCTCCCCCTGCCTCTGTCTACCCTCCCCTGCTCAGCCAGGGGGGGCCTGAGCCATTGCCTCCATGTTCCCCTTTATGCCTATCCTGCCTTACCTCCCAGTGCCCTCCTCAGCCGGCAACCTATTGTCTGCCTGTGCCTGGGGGCCCGCACCACGAACCATATGAGTCCCCCTCCCCTTCTAGCCTTTTTGGTCTGGCTATTTTTGCCCCTTCAGCGCTCTACCGCCTCAGAGGAAACCCCAAAACTCAGCTTCCCCCTCCCCCTGCCGCCTGGACCCTTTCCTCCGCGCTCAAGCCCCCTTCGGGCACCACCCCCGCCATTCCTCACCAGTGCCCCCTCTAAAAAGGGGGGGCTCCGAGTCAATAATCACTGATGGGGCTGCTCTCCTCACATATGAAATAAACAACAAAAAAGCCGGGCAGTTTGATTTCTTATTGTAAATTCACCACCTAGTGAAATAAGCCACCAGGCTGAACAACCATTTGTATTGAATTAATACATTTTTTTATGTAAAGTTATTTTGCAAAAAAGTTATTGGCATCAAAATGAAACACAGTATTTACACCAGTACAAAAATACATTCAATCAAAAACAACATATACAACTCAGTGATAAGACAAAACAATTATCACAGTAATGTTAATATAGACAACTATCGTATGCCTCAAATGACTCAATTGTTGAGGCACTAGTCCTAAATGCAAAAACACAAGTGGGCTAGCAACTTCTTACATTGGCCTACTTGTAAAGACCTACACAAGATACACATACAGATTTGTCCTAGAGTGCTGTGACAGGAAATAACACCTAAACTACTGCGTAGTTTCCAAGTGTATTAGTTGGTTCCTATCAGGCCTATAATGTTTCGTATCTTGGAGGTAGAAAACGCCGACGCGTTTCGAACCCAATGCAATTCTGAGGGTTCTCCTCAGGACACGGACTGGAGGGTCGTTGTCGCTGTGAATTAATAATTAAGAAATGATATCAGTAAAGGAACTGCCTCTCAGGGCTCACTCTCTCAGACTCAAACACTAATTGAAATAAATGTACCTTGTCGGTGGAGGGTTAAAGATACTCCCTGTGAACAAATGAGGTGGAAACAATTGTTAGGGAACTGGTGACACTGCACCTCACGTAATAAACTTGTGCACCCCTGTTGTCATAACGTACCTTGTCAGTGTGCTTATAATGCAGAAGCGGGTGTCGGAACACGTGGTAGGCTCACAGTTGGATTCCTCGAGGGCTCCCTAGGAGACAGGGGGGGGCCTAAATTAGTGTCCGTAATGTGTCTGCCTTGATAGCTAAACCGTTTGGTAAAAAACAAAGTCCTACCTTCAAACGGGATGAAAGCGCACAAGCTTTCATCCCGTTTGAAGGTAGGACTTTGTTTTTTACCAAACGGTTTAGCTATCAAGGCAGACACATTACGGACACTAATTTAGGCCCCCCCCTGTCTCCTAGGGAGCCCTCGAGGAATCCAACTGTGAGCCTCCCACGTGTTCCGACACCCGCTTCTGCATTATAAGCACACTGACAAGGTACGTTATGACAACAGGGGTGCACAAGTTTATTACGTGAGGTGCAGTGTCACCAGTTCCCTAACAATTGTTTCCACCTCATTTGTTCACAGGGAGTATCTTTAACCCTCCACCGACAAGGTACATTTATTTCAATTAGTGTTTGAGTCTGAGAGAGTGAGCCCTGAGAGGCAGTTCCTTTACTGATATCATTTCTTAATTATTAATTCACAGCGACAACGACCCTCCAGTCCGTGTCCTGAGGAGAACCCGCAGAATTGCATTGGGTTCGAAACGCGTCGGCGTTTTCTACCTCCTAGATACGAAACATTATAGGCCTGATAGGAACCAACTAATACACTTGGAAACTACGCAGTAGTTTAGGTGTTATTTCCTGTCACAGCACTCTAGGACAAATCTGTATGTGTATCTTGTGTAGGTCTTTACAAGTAGGCCAATGTAAGAAGTTGCTAGCCCACTTGTGTTTTTGCATTTAGGACTGGTGCCTCAACAATTGAGTCATTTGAGGCATACGATAGTTGTCTATATTAACATTACTGTGATAATTGTTTTGTCTTATCACTGAGTTGTATATGTTGTTTTTGATTGAATGTATTTTTGTACTGGTGTAAATACTGTGTTTCATTTTGATGCCAAAAACTTTTTTGCAAAATAACTTTACATAAAAAAATGTATTAATTCAATACAAATGGTTGTTCAGCCTGGTAGCTTATTTCACTAGGTGGTGCATTTACAATAAGAAATCAAACTGCCCGTTTTTTTTGTTGTTTATTTCATGATAGTGGTCCAGGCCGGACAGTGATAGGACCCAAGCCTTTCTTTGCTCTCCTTACATATGGGCGGCCCCGCGACACCGGTGAGATCGGCGGGGGGGCGCGGGCCACGCTCCCCCGCTGGGCCCTTCAGCCCCTCACCTCTGGGACCGCAAACACCTTCCCGCCCACCTACGACAATCACAGCAGAGGCCGCGCTCGAAACCATCGCTCGGCCCCCAAAACTCACCTTCTCTCTTTGGGCAAGCAGGAGGGGAGAGCAGGCCACCGCCACTGCCGCCCCCGACAGACACACGCCTCACCGGCGCGCGCTCTCCGAGGCCTCCGGCCTGGGGCGATCCGGCCAGCCTCACTTAAGAAGCAGAGCGCTTCAAGTATGCTGTAGTCTTCAGCCGCCGTAATACCACAAACCCAGACAACTCTCTATCCCCTACACTCAGAAACACCTAACTACCTGCTCTACTGCCGCCTCTACCACTACAGAAACGCTAAAAATGCTACAGCGCTCCCAGCCACCAGGTCACCAACTTAAAATGGAGGCTCGATGAGCACGAAACCGGCACTTAAACCCTTGGGCTATCTCTCATAATTGGGCTACAATTAGGCTATTCCCAATGTAGCCCAAAATCCCTAAAATGGCCGCAATTCGGGTCGCCCGCCCCATCCCAATCTGCCCAGGGGGCAGACCTCACCGTGTTCGGCTGCCCCCCAAACTCCCCTTAGGTGGTGAATAGGATTCTCAGCAAGGCGGGGAGAGGAAGGGAGCCCGAGTGAGAGCGCTCAAGAAAACTGCAAGCCACAACCAGCCTGGCCAGCATTGCAGAGTAGCCCCCTGCACTCAGGCCCCTTACCTTGGCACCGTCTCCCGCTCATGCACAGCGTTTCAGCTTTTTCCGCTTGGGCACGGCACAGCATGGGAACGCCTCAGCTCCTGTGGCACCCTTGCTGAGTTTCCGATTCTCTGCTTCCGGGACAGGATTCTCCATTCTCCTGATAGGTAGAGGATTCACTAGAATGCAGTCTTCAAGTTTCACAATCTCTCTTCTCTTTTATTTCGACCCCCTTTGCACTGCATTTCATTTTATCTTGTCATCTTAAACTTAATTCAAAGCTTCAGTCTTTGGTGGGGATCTGGAGAAACTCTCTCTCTTTCTGATGAATGTCCTGTGTTTTGGACGTGGTGGGTAATGACTGCCTTGAGTGCAATGTAGCCCCTTTGAGATCCTACCCTTTGCGTAGGACAGCTGGCCTAAAGAGAGATGTACCTTGACTTACGACTGCTTGTGTAAGAGTGGAGCTTATGGGAAGAGGGTACATAGAAGGATTGTAAAGATCATGCTGCTACCGTTTCTGTTAACAATTATTTCTGCAAGGTTTTTTCTCAGTCATTTTTGCAGGACGTGTTCCAAGACCTTGCACCCGTTTTTCTTGTTAGACTACAGCCATGTTTACAGCTTTAAAAGATTTGGGTTGGGACTTGTGTTGTAATCATTTTGCGGCCATATGTGGTGATATAAGAAGGGCAGGGACGAATAGCCAGTAACAAGCAGTTCTTTTGTGTTCCGTACACACCATAAACCTAATTGAAACTATTACATAACCATTCTCGTTCTAAACCAAAATACCAAACAGTGTTGTGCAGTTTGACAGCAACCATGAGCCACAGGGCGTGTTTCTGGCACCATGCGAGCATGAAGAGTTGGGAAAGGAGAATTGATGTGATGAGGGTTGGTGAGGGGAGGAGGCTTGGTGCTGATGGCTCGTCCTTTCCATGCCATCTTTGCAGGGTGTTCCAGAAAGCAGCATGATTTAGATTTAGATGTCTGCCCCCACACCCATGCAGCATGAATTGAATACAAAATAAATTCAGGGATCAAAGTGAATGCCACCCAGTTCTATTGTACTAATTCCCCCCTTTCAAAACAGTCTTTCTCCATTTAGCTTTTCTCTTTGTTTTATTTTTTGTATTAATACCTGGTACAATACAATACGCAAATCAATGCAGTAAAACTTCATATACTCAATACATAGTTATAGACATATTTAAACGTTACAAACCGATCGAGATACATATTTTATAAATATCTAGTTAGTATACTAAAAAAACAGGGGAAAAATTCATATATATACAATAAGGCAAGCTAAAAGCAGGACTCCCTCCAAACCTTAAGGGGGCCCATATGCGTAACCCCATCTCCCTCATCCTCCTACCTCTCCAAATATACAGAGAGGACTCGATGTTATGGATTCCCATAAGCCTGGCTAACCACATCTGGAAAGTGGGTGCTAAACTGTCCTTCCATCCTGCCGCCAGCAGAATACGTTGGACTGCCACACACATAAACACAAAGTCCTCTTGATTGCTGTCAAGGGCCAAATTAACGTCAAAGCCAGTTATCATAAGGGTAGGGGATAGGTTGATCTTGATACCTAGCAAACTCTCCCAAAATTTCTCAATCTCAGCACATATTCCCTTCAGTTTTTCACATTCAAAAAACATATGTACCAAGTTAGCCAGCCCTTCCTGACACCTTGGGCACTTGTCATCATCCCTTTTACCCCATTGAAACAACTTGGCAGCTGTAAAATACAAGAGAAACAGAGTTTTATAATGTTGTGATCTTAAGTCCGTGGAACGAAACAATTTGCCCGCTAGTTGTAATACCTTGTCTAAATCGACATCCGGATCCCCTACTTTCCCCATCCACGAGGTCTCACATTTATCCATATCATCTTGATTCGATTTGATTAGTGACCTATAAATCATTTTAATTCTGGTTCCACCTCCTAGTAGGTAATCAATCATATTTACTCTACCCCCTGGGTGGATACGACGTCTAATACCCATAAGTGTTTGATAGATTTGGAGATATTTACAACCATGATTTGGAGGGACTTCGAATTTGCGTTGGATATCATCAAACCTCATCATGTTATCTGTGTCTGAGAAAATATCCCCCACTCTTCTGGCTCCTCGTTCCTCCCATACACTTTCCATCCTGTCATAACTAAATTGCGGGAAGATGCTAGAATTCCAGAGAGTCGTATATTAATTAATTTTCGGAATTACCATTATTTTCTGAACAACTTTCTACACTCTCCAAATTACATCCAATACCTTATTTCGAGTTTTACTATAATAATGTATCTGTCCTACATAGCAAAAGGCCATAAGCTTCTCTTCCTATGAGCAATTTAAAAATGGATGGGGATTACCACTACCAGAGGGGGAATCGACTGGATTAACAGCAGGGTCAAATAGTATTGCCATCTGACTCAATAAACAGGCCCAGTGATAAAATCTAATATTGGGGACTGCTAGCCCTCCCCTTTCTTGTAGTAGAGATAGATACCTCATAGATCTTCTAACTTTACCGTATTGCCACAAAAAGTTCAAAAATACTGACTCCATGGATCTTATCCAGCCATCAACTACCACAAGAGGGATTGAACGGAAAAGATATAACATTTTAGGGAGCATAGCCATCTTGAGTACATTGGCTTGACCTATAATAGACAGATGGATAGTATCAATTCTTTTGAACTCTTGCGCGATAGAAGCAACCAACAGGGCAAAGTTCTCTTCAATAATAGTATTCATTACAGGATGTATCCTAACTCCTAAATAGGTTGCCGAGTCGACATATCTCCCATCCTGCCTTACCACGTTGTTGGTACAAATTACTTGAGTTTTACTTTCGTTCAGGAGATAACCTGACCAGCTACCAAATTCCACAGCTATCCGTGTGAGAGCCACCATAGCTGCAGCTGCATCTGTAGTGGTTATAGCCAAATCGGCATAAGCCAATCATTTTGTCTCAAACCTTTACACACTACTGGCTTGATAGCCTCACAACTTAATATCCTATGTATTAGTGGGCCAATATAGAGGGCAAAAAGAATCGGAGAACAGGGGCAGCCCTGACGTGCCCCCGAGAGATTAGGATTTCTTCCAAGCTGGCTCCCTTCAACTGAATCCTAGCCCTAGGATCGGCATACATAACTTTAACCACTCTCCTTATCTTAGGGCCATAGCCCCAACGTTCCAATATCCCCCTAAATACTTCCACGTTACACAATCAAAGGCCTTTTCGGCATCCAGAAGGATCATTGTCATCCGTCCCCCCGTGGCAGCATGCACGTCAAATAGCATAATGGCCCGCTTGACATGAGCTGCTGTTCCTCGACCTGGGATAAACCCATGCTGCCACGGAGAGACCAGACTGGCAATGACCCCCACCTAGCCTTTTGGCCAAGACCTTGGCATAGACCTTAGTATCAGTATTTATGAGGGATATTGGACGATACGCACCGGGGTCCTCCTTGGGCTTACCTTTTTTATGAAACACAATTATGTTGGTCTCTTTCCAAGAGTCTGGAATACCCCTAGAACAGATTATGCTGTTAAATAGATCCAGCAACATAGGAGCTATACAATCCTGTAGACACTTATATAGTTCCAGTGGAAACCATCTGGTCCTACAGCCTTCCCTGACGCTAGACCCTGCAGTGCTTCGACTACTTCCTCCAGTGAAACATCTTCGTCTAGCGCCAGTTTCTCCTGCTCAGTCAGTTTAGGACCTAAATCATCAAATGTAAAACTAGAGAAATCTGTTCTGGCCTCCTCTTTGTATAGAGTTTGATAGAAGTTCTTAAAAACATTACGAATCCCATCTGGATCTGAATACTCCTGGTGCCCCTCACAAATACTTTTTATAACATTCCTGCTACGCTCCTGCCTAATCCTTAGAGCCAAAAGGTTGCCCGCCTGCTCCCAGCCTCATACAACAAACCCCTATACGTTTGATACTCACAAGCTGCTCTTTGAGCTACCTGTTTAGCTCCGCTTTAATGACAAGGATCTTCTGCTGGCTTCCAACTGCCTCACACCCCCGACTATATCCCTCACATGCAGTTCTTCTGCCTCTGCCAGTTGAGTCATAAGTTCTCATTCTGAGCCCTAACTTCTTTCCTCAGCTTGGCAGAGTAGCTGATAGTCTCCCCTCTCAAGGCTGCATTTAGCTTTTCTCACTGTATGGACCCAGGTGTCACATTGTGGAAACTGAGGCAACATCACAATGCGAATTTAAAATAGAGGGTGCTCCTGGTACATCCGTACTCCCCCCGAAAGGACAGTATAACAGAGCTAAAGTTCAGTTGTCACTGGTCAGGTCTTTTGTGATGTAACTGGATGCCTTGCGTGAGGGCACCACTCCATCAAATATATTGCTACGCTAACGTGAATTCACTGATTTGAGATCCACAGTCTATCTCCCCCCTTCAATTCCCACCTTTTTGCTCTCTGTATGATGGAAACTGAAGTCATTGATAGACTGAGACCGGTCTTTGACAGTTGAGTGCAGTGTTCTAACAAAAGAGGACATGTTTACAATGTTCTCCAATCTAGTGGTTTATTACCTTGTCACTGTGTAACAGAGACAGAAAGACACTCCAACACCTCAGCCTTTGTCCAGTAACCATGATGAAAAATAGTTTTGAAAGGGTAAATTCTTCATATTTGAAGTCTGAGGCAGCACATAAAGTACAGTTGGTATGCAGTCTCTGTTCCATACTACTTTGTAAGGGATTAGCAAGATGAAAAAGGCAGGGAGCGGGTGGTGTTTTGTCCCACAATATTTTTATTTCAAAGTTCGAGTCTCAAAACTAATATGTCCCTCTTTTTTCTTTCTTTTCGCTTTCTCTAGGGTCCGCTGCTGGTCCTCTTCTCCCTTCTGCCCAACGGTACTTGTGGCTCAGTAAGAAATACAGAGCCAGGTAAGTGTTTCAGCTCTCCTTATTTTCTAGCTTTTTTTTTTTAATTGGAAAACGAGTGGGGAATTTTACTCGACACACTATAACAAAAGAAAAATAATCTTCCAGCAGTGATATAAGGGTTCCAGTTAAAGGTCGTACTTGTTGCCTAATACCACATGTTTTTCTTTTCCCGTGCCCCCTTTGGTTTGGGAATTGTTTGTCCTTTCCTCCCGCCTCCCCGTCATGCCCAGTAAGCAAGTGCGTACCTGGGAGAGCCATGCTCCTTCAGGAACATGGCGAGACACACTTCCCCACACCATCGGCTTCCTTGAACTTCCCCGGCTTCGGCCGACAGCTCCGCAACGGGCGTCTCTTCGTTCGTCGAGGACTGATATGGCGAGTTCCTCCAATGGGGTTTGTCGGTCGCTGTTTGTAGCGTTCTAGCTTACGCACGTCACTCTGACGTGACGTACGGCGGCCATGTTGGCGCCGGGTGCGCGCACAGTCACTAGCGCGCTGAACATTGCACGGAGCAGAGCGCCGGCCGGCGCTCCTCGGGGTTAATAATCTTGTACCTAAATAAACAAGAGTTATACTGCACCCACCTGCTGTGTGTTATTATTATACAACTTTACAGTGGCGACGAGGTCGGGAGGCACAACCAGGCGACCACGAAGAGAACAAAAGGAAAGTCGGACCCCACGTGGCACCCACGAGGAACTGGAGGACACACACACGGTCACCTGCCCCACCCAGACACCGGCAGGATCTACCTGGTGCAGCCCAGCCGCTTAGACAAAGCATCAAGACACGGCAAGACATACCCGAGGTATTGTGAACCCGAGGAGCGTGGCAGTGCCACAGTCAGTCATAGTAGCGGCGAACAGGCCAGAGAGGCGGCGCAGCCACCCCACAGTCAAGGACACACGCACTAAGCTCCTGTGAATCCACGCCAAGGGGGCGCAGCGCTGGCTACCAAAGAGGAGGAGGTGGGGACCAGAATCAAGAGTCCTCAGGGAGACACGCACCTAGGGATCAAGGACAGCACCCCAGGCAGCCCCACGGGCAAGGGCACTGACATAACAGTCACCAGGGAGGTGAAGATGAGTACACCGGCGGGGTATGCGATAGCACCTGTGCAATTCCTCCCGAAACCTGGAGAACCACTGATGAAGTGGGAGGACTGGAAAGAATATATAGACAATTTCATAGGGGTCCTTGAGGACGAAAATGAAGAAAAGTTCACCCCTCAAAGAAAGAAACGTATCCTGTTGCTTAATCTAGGTCCAGAGGGACTCAGAATCTACAAGAGTCTGGTACCGAAAAAAAGAGAAGACACCGACGACGACGTGTATGCACACGCAGTGGAAGACCTAGATGAACGTTATCGCCCCACCATTTGCGTTTCAGTGGACAGATATAATTTCCAGCAAAGGAAACAAAAGGCGGGAGAGACCGTTGAAGAATATGTAGCGGCCCTGCGGAAACTGGCGGCCACGTGCAAATACGCACTGTGGGAAGACGAATTCATCAAAGACCAGATTGTCATGCACACCACGAGCGCAAATGTACAAGACAAGCTGTGGGCGAGCAGCAACACGACACTCAAAGATGTGTTAGTCATTGTGAAGAGGGCGGAACTCGCACGGAGGTGCGCAAATGCAACCAAGAAGGAAGTGGCCACCCCGACCATGGTGAACAGAATACAAGAAGAGGAACACCGCAAAGACCTGAGAAACAAGCCCCCATGGACCAAAGGAACCAACAGATGGCAAGGGAAGCAGGCGAACAACGAGAGCAAGAAAACATGCTACAGGTGTGGAAGTTGGTCCCATGAAGCACACGATAGAAGATGTCCAGCATTCTGGGCCAAATGCCTGCACTGTGGCATCGTAGGCCACTACGAGAAGGTGTGTCGAAAGAAACAGCAAAAGGGAATGGTGAAATACGTCGACCAAGGTGAAGAAGACCTTGAGGAAGACACAGAAGAAGAAGTGGTCACCGTTTTATGCATATACGACCAAGTACTGAGTGTGGAAGGGAAGAGATCAACCAAACCCGTCCTGGACATGTCCATAGGCGGCATCACCATCACAGTAGTGCAGACACCGGATCTCCTTTCACCATTGTACAACGGACAGTATGGGAAGTGGAGTTCCAACCCAAGTTAGGCCCAGAATTGGAGAAATTAGACATTCGTCCGGTCACCTACAACGGTGATCGCATTCCCATGTTAGGATTCCGACACCTGTTGTTTGAGTTTAGAGGCCGATCAGCGTGGTGCAAACTATACGTTGCGGAAAAAGGACCCTCTGTCTTAGGATGGCTAGACCAGGGCGACCTGGGAATAAAACTAGATCCAGGGGGGAAGGAACAAATTCTACTTACAGAACAGGAGGAATGGCCGGATATGAACAAATGGAAGGAGAACTACCCAAAGGTGTTCGGAGGCACAGTGGGGAGAATGGAGAAATTCCAACACAAGATTGTACTCAAGGAAGGAGCCATTCCAGTAGCACACAAAGTGAGAAACGTACCAATTGCAGTGAGAGAAGCAGTCCAGACGGAACTCCAAGAACTGGAGAAGAAGGGCATAATAGAACCCATCACATGCGCTGAATGGCTGGCGCCCTTAGTAGTCGTAATGAAGCCAAATGGGAAGGTCAGGCTCTGTGTGGACCTGAGAGAACTTAATAAAAACATAGTAGTGGAGAAATTTCCCCTTCCCAGAATCGAGGAGATGTTGGCCAAGACCAGGGGAGTAAGGTGGTACTCCACCATTGACTTAACATCGGCCTACCACCAAATAGCACTGCATCCGGACAGCAAAAGCCTAACATCCTTCACCACCCCGTTCGGGTGTTACCGGTTCTGTCGCATGCCGTTCGGGCTAGCCTCGGCGGCTGCAGTCTTTCAGAAAATGATGCACCAACTATTCCGAGACTGCGAGGGTGTCCAATACTTCCAGGATGACATCCTAGTGATGGGGCGTGATAGGACAGATCATGATCGGAAGTTAGGAAAAGTGCTGAAAACACTGGAAGTCAAAGGCCTCACAGCAGAATGGTCGAAGTGCCGGTTGGGCCTGCAATCGGTGACGTACCTAGGCCATGAAATCGGGCAACAAGGGGTCACACCAAAGGCAGAAAACGTGAAGGCCATCGCTGAAGCACCACCCCCCGACAACAAGGAAGAAGTCAGGTCGTTCTTGGGAATGGCGGAGTACTATAGTAAATTCGTGGTACACTTCGCCTCAAAGACCTACAACATGAGGTTGCTGACCAGGGAGAGCACGGCGTTTCAGTGTACACCAGAAGCTCAAGCAGAGTTCGAAACCATCAAAAAGGACATCACGGGAGCCATACCGCTCAAAGGGTACGACCCACAGGGCACCACCGTGCTCACGACTGATGCCAGCGACAAAGGTCTGGGCGCGGTGCTCATGCAAGACCGAGGAAGAGGGGACATGGAGACAATCAGCTTTGCATCCAGGGCACTCACGGATACAGAAAGCAAATACAGCGTGATCGAGAAGGAGATGCTAGCGGTGGTGTGGGCCATGACACGGTCCCGGCAATTCCTGTGGGGTACCCGATTTCTGCTCAAGACGGACCACAAACCGTTGGTAAAAGTTTTGACATCGAGCGGGCATGCCAGTGCCACCCCCAGAATATCCAAAATGTCCCTAAAGTTACTTGAGTTCAGGTACGATGTGGAATACCTACCAGGAAACCGCAACCGAGTAGCGGACTACCTGAGCAGAGCAGCTGCTATGGATCCCGGAGAGGAAGACCCTGCGGACAAAGGGGAAATGGTGGCCCTCATAGAGGACCAGGAGAAGATAATCAGCCAACAAGAATGGGCCGAAGCATACGAGGAGGATATCGACATCAAGGAAGTAAAATTGCACATCCTGCAAGGATGGCCAGACAAGAAAAAGGTGAAAACGAACCTTAGGCCCTATTTCGAAGTTAAGGAGGAACTGTCAGTAGGAGACAAGGGGGTGTTTGTCTATAGAGGAGACAAGGTGATCCCCCCAAGGAACCTCACCAACAAGCTATTGGACTTGCTACATGAAGGCCACTTGGGCATAGGAAAACTCAAGGCCAGATCGAAACAAAATTACTGGTGGCCAGGAATGGACATAAGAGTGGAGAGGCAGGTCAGGGAGTGTCCCCAATGCCAAGGAGCTGACAAAACATTAAAACCACTACGCCCAGCTCTTGGGAAGTTCGAAGCTACCTTCAATCCGTGGGAAGAGCTGTCCATAGACATTTTGGGACCAGTGCTAGACAACCAGGGCATGCAGAAGTATGTGTGCGTCCTCCTAGACCGATACTCCAAATGGCCAGAGCTGAAAGTGGGCGAGTCCATGGACACTGAGAATATCCTGAAGTTCCTGTCTGAAACCTTCATAAGAGAAGGAATCCCCAAATCCATTCTAAGCGACAATGGGCCACAGTTTACGTCAGAGAAATGGAACCAATTCATGGCAAGGAACGGCATCACCATCAAACATACTGCAATTTACCATCCAGCGGGTAATGGCCTTGTAGAACGATTTAATAGGGTAGTGATGGGAGCCATACAAGCCGCCATATCCAGCAACAAAGACTGGGAAAAAGCGCTAGAAAACATGGCATGGGCCTACAGAATAACACCCACAGGCACGGGGTACAGCCCATTTCAAATATTGAGAGGACGTGAACCCTTCACGCACGACAATAGAATCTGGAAAGAAAAGGTGGTTACCAGTGAGTGGTCCCCCGCAGTGGTACGGGCCAATCTGGAAAGAGCACAAACAATTTACACAAACCACTACAACAAACGGAGGAATGTGAATGAGACTAGCCTGGAAAAGGGAGAGTGGGTGAGAGTAAAGCTAGCCACTCTACAAAAGAAAGGAGACAGCAAGTATAGCAAGCCCCTTCAAGTCAAGGAGGTGTATGATCGAGCGGCCCTGTTGAGCGACGGCAACGTATGGTCACAGGACCGCATGGCCCGGTGCAACAAGGTGTTGAGATGGGGACGATTTGGAACAGAAGGTGAAGGCATGGATGAAGTGAATGAGGAAAGTAGGCAAAGCGGAAGTGAGCAAGGTGAAGGAGCAAGTACAGTGAAGGCGCGAGAAAGTGAAGATGGGAGCGAGAATCAAGGAGCTGAGATGGACCTGCTAGGAGGAAACGCGAACAGTGATAGAGCGGAGAGTGAGGACATGGAAGGTACTGGAACGCAGTACCAAGGGACTCAAGAGAACACCGGTAAGGTTACCAGGAGCGGAAGGCAAGTGGTAAGGCCCTCCAGATTTCGAGACTTTGAACTAGACAACGAAGTGTAAGTGACTGAACAAGACTTTGGTAAAAGGGGGAGATATGTAGCGTTCTAGCTTACGCACGTCACTCTGACGTGAAGTACGGCGGCCATGTTGGCGCCGGGTACGCGCGCAGTCACTAGCGCGCTGAACATTGCACGGAGCAGAGCGCCGGCCGGCGCTCCTCGGGGTTACTAATCTTGTACCTAAATAAACAAGAGTTCTACTGCACCCACCTGCTGCGTGTTATTATTATACAACTTTACACTGTTCCTCTCAAAAGGGTCACTCTGGTCTATTCCTCAACGTTTGTTCGCTGACAGCTTTATCGCCACGCTCTGAACGTTTTAGTTTCACTCTCCTTTTCCGGGTTTTTGAAAATCCTCCAGACGAGGGGAAATTGCCATTGGTTTGTTGGTCTCAGTAACGTAATGAAGAAAGTCCTGTTACTTAAAGGGAACATCTTCTATGTGATCTGATGCTTTCATGCAGATGACGGTATGTAATCGGTGGGGCTGTGAATAAAGGAGAGGGGTAATGTAATAAGGAAATTGATCACCTTCCTCCTCCTTCTCATTTACGTCATGGAGTGGATCCGCCACTTCTTGACACACCCCTTGTGACTTTTGCCGATTGGGGAAATGGGGAATATGGGAGAGGAAGTCCATGTTCCCATTCTAGGAGCCCTTACGATGCCTAACTTCAAACACAAATGGCCGGAGTGAGAGGAACCAGCGAAGGATACACGGGTTATTTCCCTTTTTGCTGCTCATCCACAACAAAAGGGCATGATCTCTGTATAAGTTAACAGGAGACCCTTCCAGATAAAACTGCAACATTTCCACAGCCCATTTGAAGGCAAGATACTCTTTTTTGAATTTCAGGATACTTCTGTTCCTGGGGAAACAGTTTGCGACTGATAAATAATAATAATGGAGAACTCAATACCCTCCTTGGATAGCTATGATTAAACTGCTCTAAGCCCAGTTTCGAATGCGCCTGTCTGCAGGATAAAGGGTTTGCTGAAGTTGGGGAACACCATATTGGGACTAGAGGTTATGGCTTTCTTGAGCTCTTGGAATGCTTCTTGTAGGACACGTGATGGTTTCACTATGTCTTTTATTTTCACCTCCTTTAGGAGATCAATTAGGGGTCCTGCAATCTGGGAGTATCTGGGCACAAACCTCTGATAGTATCCCAATAACCCTAGGAAAGCTCACTTCCTTCTTGTTGGTGGGGGAAGGGGTGTTTCAGGATAGCCTTTATTTTTTTCTTTTTGGGGTTCTATTACACCATCTTCTCAGACATATCCCAGGTATTTGACTTTGCTGAAACCCATTCTCGGTTTATTTTTGTTGACATGCAACCCTGATAGGTGTCTGGTGCTCCGTGTAGGCCAAACTGAAGTACTGTGAATTCATATAAGCCATTCGGGGTGGCGAAGACTGTCTTTTCCTGATCTTGTGATCTGACCGATACCTACCAGTTGCCCTTCATGAGGTCTAGGGTTGATATCTACTGGGCTTCTCCTAATTTATCAATTAGCTTATCGATTCTGGTAGAGGGTAGAAATCAAATTTTGATATAGAATGCTCTGTTATTTTTACAGTTCTTAAACTCGCCTTCTGTTTGCTTTTATCTTGTGCGTTTTTTTATGGGGGTTTTAAAACGTGAACGAGTAGGATTTTGATTACTGTATGCTAACGAAAAAAATAAATTAAATGCTGAAGAACCATTTTTATATCAATTTTTCATAATATGTTATTCCCCTTGATTAGAACTGAAGGAAGCAGGGCTCTTAGTTTATGTCATTGACGATATTTTTAATATTTTTTTTAATGAATTCAAAGCTGTATTGATTATACTGTTGTGTGGTATTATGTGCTTTCATGATTTGTTTTTGCAAAAATCGAAAAAGCTTTATTGATGATTATGTGTGTATAGTATGTGTATAATTCTCTTTATGTTGTAACGCTTTGATTTGTGGAAAGGTGTCTCCACTCCTGGAATATGGTAATCACAGGATGAACTCTATACTCGATCAAGTCTAACCTTATAGAAATCCTGTGGTTTAACATAGACCAAATGTAATTGTGGTTGATTAAATGAGTCTTAACTGCATAGTGTAAGTAGAAGGTTCTCCTGGATCATAGCATGCTCGCTGTGAGAAGTTGGCCTGATATGTGATGTCCACTATTCTAGTGGGCACCCTGTATCAGTCCAAACAACCCTTATGGTGTTGGCTGTAAAGTCAACCTTATAGACCAGCTATCCTAGTGGTAGCATGGACAAAGCAGTCTTAGGCTAAAACTTCAGAGGGCATGTAAAGCCAGCTGTTTTACCATATGTACAACTTGAATACCAAATGAAAGGACACCGCACAGGTTATATATAAAATATATATGTATTTATTACTAAAACAACCCCTCTGAGCTCTTTATGAGATCAAAGGCACAAGCACATAACAAGATACTTAATTATCATACAATAAGTTGCACAAAATACAGTAGGGCCCTAGGGGCACGCTAAACCATATACTAAAATAGTGGTATAAGAACCACGTCACGGACAATGGATAGGCCTAGGGAATCACTGGGGCTACGCTTTACTACCAAAGGATAGGAAGCAGGAGGCCCACGGGAGGCGTGTGCAGTGTCTTTACACACACGCGAGTTACCATAGAGTTAAAATGGGAACTCAAGAAATGGAAACTAGTTCTTTTAGGTCACTTCTGGATGGACTAGGAGAAAGCTACTGAAAACTAGGACACTCGGATAGTCAGTACCCACAGGAGCACCGGAGTACTCACGTTACCTCACCCATAGCAAGCGGGTGCACAGGTGTCAAAGTGTGTCGGGTTTCGTCGCTGAATCCTATGGAGACTTGGAGAAAGATGCTGCAGGCCACCAGAAGAGAAGTGTCCGGTTGGATCCAAGGGCGGATCGAGGATGAAGAGTACCTTAAAGCAGAAGGGACAGAGTCTGGGTCACTAGCCAGTGACCAGGAAGGAACTAGGCGATGTCGTGAAGCAATCAGGTGATGTCGTGAAGCTTGTCTCTGAAGCCAGGTGGACCAGGAGGTGTCGACGACAACCAGGAGCTGGGCACAGACTGTACCACGAAGGATCTCGCTGTTTGCGGTGTCGGCTTCCGGATTGGAGTCAACAAACCTTGGCAAAGGCAACCCACGCAGGAATCGAAGATGGCTTCTGGATCAGACCAGCAAGGTCTGATGGGCTTCTCCTTTTCAGGGAAGCAAGGGCCAGCCTGGAGCAACCAGGCCAGCGGTGGAAATTCGTAGGTTCATCGTCACAGAGGCCACTAGCCAATGGGCAAGTGACCGGACAGACCCGTCAAGCACAAAAACAATAGCAGGCCCCACGCGGCACTCGTGGAGTGTGGAGGGCTGTGCGTCGGTGTAGAAGGTGCTCGGGGCTGGGGCTTCTCAATCCCCAATTCACAGCTTCGAGGGTGCCTCAGGAGCTGCACAGGTAGCAAAGTGCAAGTTTTCCAAGATGGCCGGTCCCACGTCTCTCGTCGCCTCCACGGGTCTCGGCTGTGCTGTGGCTGTTGGTCGGGCTCAGGGAAGTCTGGAAGTCTGGCTCTTGTCAAGCTCTGTGATCGGGCTCCGCCGGGAGCGTCGATAAAGCAAACCGCAGATCGCTGGATGGTGCCTGTTTGCACAGGGTGGTCACTCCTTGACCACAAGGGAGATTCTTCAGTCTTCTGACTTCAGTAGAACGTCGAAGTCCAGAGTTTTGTTTCAAGTTTCAGTTCAGGATAAATCTAAAGCCTCTTGACTCAGCTCCTACCTATATACCAATCTGAGGGGCTGGATTACCTGCTAGGTCCCTCCTATGGGTGGGGCCAGAGAATGTGGGTGGTTACACCCCTTTCCCTTTGTCCAGTTTAGCGCCACAGCTGGGGCTGGAGTGCCCCAGCAACTGGTTTGAACCGGGCTATGCATGGGACACCTTGTGTGCCCCAGGCAGTGTCTCATTTCATTCAGCCCTCCCTGCCCCAATACACTATGGCCTGTCTGGGGTGGTGCTAGCACCTCCCAAGACAGGAAACCTATTGTCCAAGCCTCCCTCGCTGGAAGGACTCCCAGAAGCAGGAGGTCAGACTTGTGTCTGTGGCAGCAGCATCCATTTTGTGATGCTGAGGCTCAGGTTAACTTTAACCGGGTTTACTAGGAACAACATGTCTTCTCCCTCTAGAAGGGTGGAATGCTAAACCCGTTGCCAGAACTGGCGAGGGGGTAGTATTCCAAAGCGTATGACACCTTACACTACATGTTTTGATAACGCCAAACCAAAGTTAGCATTATACCGCGAAGATGATAATGCACTTAAGAGTATATGGTATGGCTGTATCATAGAACAGCTATAAGGACATGGTTCCGAAAGCTGCAGACAGGCTCAGCTCATGCTAGAGCCTCATCTCACATAAAACCAAGCACTCTGCCTCCAGGATTGTTAAGGCCTGCCATAGGAGTGACTTATAGGTGTATATGTGCCTATATATAAGGTTAGATATAGGTATACTATATCTAAAACAAAGGGTGATAACACCACCTTGCCCCAGCTGAGTGATCAGCCAGTTGCGTCAATTTGGATGGCCAGTCAAGGGTGGCATAATACATGCTGCAGCCCCTGGTAGGTCTTGGATGCACCTATGCCCTGGGTACCTATGGTACACTATACAGGGGCTCATAAGGTGACCCAATATTCAATTGGAGATGTACCTAAAGTACATGGAGTCCATTTTACAGTGAGAGCAGATAGCCTGGGGCCATGATTAGCAGTATCCCAGGCCAACCAAGTTGAAAACCAGCTAAACACTAGGCAAAATATCTGGGGTAACCAGAGTCAGGTATCCACCTTCCTACTAGTTAGTATGGCTGACAAAAAGCAAGTAAATTATTAAATCACAGTGAAACATTGTGACAGACTGGTATCATGGTTTATCTAGCTTCCGTCCACCTTTAATGTGACAGATGTTAACTCTTGGTTTAACTGATTTATCATGGCAGCTCCCACCATAAGGAAGAGCTATTCTTACATAACGGTAGTGGGCATGCCGCATTGAGACTTGTGGACTGAGAGACAAAGATGCTATCAAAATAAATATGTGGTATAACAATAGATGGCACTGCAGATTACACCCATTTCCCTCATTTGCACTATGGGGATAATCTGAATGATATTCTGTTCAAGTTTGATTTAGGATTTGCTAATGAATTGTGTACTCCATCATTACCTGTAGATTGCACCTTTGGGAGAGGGACAAATACTATTATAGATGAGACGCTAACACCAAACGGGTATTTACCTAGAGTTAAGAGTTTTGAAACCCATAATAACCCCTTAAGTGACCACTATCCACAGAGCATAAGCCTTAACTAATAGTTACTCCCTAAAGTGGTCCAAAGTTGATCCTGTCAATTTTACCAAGCAACAAGTGGGTAAGCATTACAAAGCTTTTTTAACCTGCCTGGACCATAATGTGGATAATGTCAAACCTCTAGAAGCCTTCCAATTGATTACAGCCGAGATTAAAGAGGGCCTATTGGAAAAGTGAATAACAAAAACATGGATGGTTTGACACTAGATTCACCAAGGCATATAGAACTTGACTTATGCGCTACACAAGCCATCGAAATCCAAGCAAGAAATAAAAACATTTAGATTGGAGTATAAACTAGCCCTTAGAGAACATAAGGAGGAAATGAGAGAGGATACATGGAGGGCCCTGCACGAAGCCACTTTGGTTAGAGATAACGCGGTTTGGCGGGCAGTAAATGCCCCCTTTTTGAGTCCTCATGATATCCCAACTATAGAGATTGCGATCTGCGATGAGGAATGGGTGAACCATTTCTCTAACATGGACAAACTTCCAGTATAGAATACAGGAACTTATAGTGCCCCAATATCTACGAGGGTCACTCCCCCTCCAAAAAAAAGAACTGCCAATAAACCTTCAGTTTAACATAGAATAGTTTACTCTAGGGTTAGAAGCAAGTAAAGGGGGGAAAAGCATCTGGTCCCGACAGTATACCAGTAGACCTTTTTAAAGCTAATATTGCTCCTTGGGGCTCACTACTGACACAAGTTTTGGCAGCATGTTGATTGGTTTTATTGATACCTGGTCAGAATCTCTTGTGGTACGATATATAAAAAAGGAGACCGCAGTAATCCTGCTTGTTACCGGCCAATCTCATTACTGGACTCATTGGTAAAGGTGGCAGGATGTATTATACTAAACAAGCTTCAGGACTAGGCCGAAGCCAATTAATTTTTATCCGAGCTGCAATTTGGCCTTCGACCAGGTCTTGGTCATTTAAGCAGGGACTTCATTTGTACCTATTAAGTGGGAAATATATGTTGGCCAAACAGGGTGGGCAGTTTTTGGTATTTGTCGACTTATCGTCGACTTTTGATTGTGGGGAGCACGACAAATTGTGGACCATAATTGCGGATCTAGGCGTTGAGCCACCACTTCTAGATTTCCTGAGACATCTATATACTGGCATTAAAGCAAGTGTTCAATATGGGGCTACGGGTGAGTGCACCACATCATTCAACATAGAGATAGTGGTAAACATGGATGTATTTTGGCACCCTTTCTTTTTACATTATACAATAAAAGTCTGGGCAGACACTTTCTGATCAGTGCCCGGACCTACCACAAATTTGACTTCACTGAATACCTGCCCTCCTCTATGCTGATGATGCAATGCTTATGGCATATACTCAGCTGGGGACCGAACCAATGTTCCCTTTAATTTTGTTCCTCTGTGTGGGGCAAAGAAGGGTGTTTGTGCACCACAGCTAAGGCTGCGTGCAGTGACATGCAACAAATCCATACACAAGCAAATGCTGTGTATAAGCTACCAAGTGCTTATTGAGTATTTTGATTTGATTCCAATTACCCTCTCAGTCGTCAAAGGGAGGCAAACATATTTAAATGAATTTGTGGGCTGGTCTGTCACCTCTAGTGGCTTCTGGACTTTAACATTGGCATATTTAAGATACACCAGTGCGGCATCAATTGAATAAATTACAGAACTCTACTAGTTGAATTTCAGAAGATCTCAAGCTCTGGTCAGCCCTCCTGGAATGAGTAAGGGTAATTAACAATTGTCAATATCACCAAAAAGTTAACTGCTCCCATAGCAAATGATCCATCAGGTACAGGTGACAGGATGTAACGGGAGGTGTAGGCAACCCAATGTACTATGTCTCACTCACATTCACTTCCATGCATAAATGCTCCTACAGACTGACTGCATCTCATTGGAGCACCCCTTCAACCTCACTTATGACACCAAACCTACTACATTTAGGTCAGTGCAAACAAATACTCTGCCAGTTATACCGCACTACAACAACTTTTCATACTCAAACATCCAGAAAATTCTTTGGGGCCTCCTGAGGGTTATCGTTTGCTGTACAATGCTGCAGTATAATAATATATGATAAAAAATTTGTGTCTTCAGTTCGATCAATTTAATGAGATTACTTGAAAATGGAGGTGCATTTTTATGGAAGAAATTGTGTTTAGGGAATTAAACACCCATGAGGACCTAGAATAATTGAGACACAGATTTAGGCTCTAAATATGGGTGAAAACCTTAACTGGGAGATAGTGTATGGCTCTGCAGGCTGAGACATGGTCCAGCTTCATCAAGTCCTTGGCTGATGTTCTGTCCCGCATGAAGCAAAACCAAAGGGGATGATGGACGGAGTGTTGAACATTGCAAGCACCCACCCACAGTCAACTGATCTGGGTGTAATCCATTATCATTCTTTAGCTCACTCCGCCACCCCAGTTCAGACACGGCCATATGCAAATCAGTCTGACCCTGTGCCTAATGGGAACAGTCCAGCCTGAACTGCCAAGCCATGTCTTCCCTGGACCGGAAACAAGCATCATGGGACCGGTTTCTGGCTAATCAGCCGTCATCAGCCAGGCTAGCTTGAATCCAGTGGCGAAGTGTGCAAGGGACCCACGTCTGGGCATATCCTGCCAATTCAGGGCAAACAAAGCAAAACCAAAGGGGATGATGTACGGAGTGTTGAACATTGCAAGCACTCACCCCCAGTCAACTGATATGGTTTAGTCCATCATCATTCTTTAGCTCACTCCGCCACCCCAGTTCAGACATGGCCATATGCAAATCAGTCTGACCCTGTGCCTAATGGGAACAGTCCAGCCCGAACTGCCAAGCCATGTCTTCCCTGGACCGGAAAGAAGCATCCTGGGACCGGTTTCTGGCTAATCAGCCAGGCTAGCTTGAATCCAGTGGCAGAGTGAGCAAGGGACCCACGTCTGAGCAGACCCTGCCAACTCAGGGCGAACAAAGCAAAACCAAAGGGGATGATGGACAGAGTGTTTGAACATTGCAAGCACTCCCCTCCAGTCAACTGATCTGGGTTTAATCCATCATCATTCTTTAGCTCACTCTGCCACCCCAGTTCAGACATGGCCATATGCAAATCATTCTGACCCTGTGCTTAATGGGAACAGTCCAGCCCGAACTGCCAAGTCATGTCTTCCCTGGACTGTAAACAAGCATCCTGGGACCGGTTTCTGGCTAATCAGCCATCATCAGCCAGGCTAGCTTGAATCCAGTTGCAAAGTGAGCATGAATGTTAATGTCGTGCTCACCACCAAACAGTGAAAGCATCCCCTGACGCACAACTTAAAAGTTCTCCTGGAATTACCAGAATTCTTCTTCAAATAATCTACAAACGAGGTTCAGCTTTCCACTGGACTTATTTACTTCATAAATCCTTCAAAAGTTAATTCCAAATACTCTTAACATTCTTGGTTTTCATTTCATATCAAAAGAATCCATTCGAAATGCATTGGACGAATGGATTCTTTTGATATGAAATGAAAACCAAGAATGTTAAGAGTATTTGGAATGAACCTTTGAAGGATTTATGAAGTAAAATAAGTCCAGTGGAAAGTTGAACCTTGTTTGTAGATTATTTGAGGAGGAATTCTGGTAATTCCAGGAGAACTTTTAAGTTGTGCGTCAGGGGATGCTTTCACTGTTTGGTGGTGAGCACGACATTAACATTTATAGCAAGACGCCCAAGACAAGAGGCGCCGCTCTGGCAGCACGCTCCTAACTTGAGAAACTGTTCGATTGAAAGTATTAACCCCTTCTGTGCTGCGCGAATTTTGCTGCGGTGCTGAACGTTCTATTGGGCCTATGGAACCATGACGGAACGGTTCCGTCATAAGCACAGGCCAACCGACGCTCATGACGGAACCATTCCGTCATGAGCATGGAAGGGGTTAAGACACGTATTAAACAGAAAGGCTGTGCGCTTTCACCTCATACCTATAAAGTGAGCATGAAGACATAGCTGAACAAAACAACCAACTGGTATTCCATTGGAAAGAGTTTCTCAGGCCCTCAGAGATGAACAATAAGCAACACTATCAACCACAGACTCAGCGACTAACCACTGACAGATTTGGTGTTCAAATCTCAATGTCCTGTCATTATTCCTTTGTCTCTGTCATTTGCTCAATTTGGGTACTAAATGCTGTAAAAAAAAGACCTTCACAAGAGCCTTCAAACGTTTAGCAGCACAGTGGTGTGGGAATACAACACCACTCAATATAAGCTTCCCGATTTTGCTAAATGATATGCTCTTGGGTAATCACTATTTCGATGTTTTCTTTTGTTACCATTTTACCAAATTTAATCGTACTTAGAATCGGCCTAAAGGTTGCTAATACGTGTATAATAAAAACTAATCTGATTCATCGTACTTCTACTTTGCCGAACTCGTTCCTCTAATATTCAAATACGCCAGGCCTTTGAACTAAGCTTAATAGAATAAATGAGCAACAGGGCATAGTCCCAGCACACACTTTCATTCATTCATCTTTAAGATTTATTATATAATGTTCATGACCAAATAGGCATAGTTTACAGACAACAACCACCTTATCTGTCACTGTAGATGATCGAATTCTACTTGGCCTCGAGTCCTGCCTTTGTTCTAACATGGTAACAATAAAGATTGTTGAAAATAAAACCTTCCAACACACCCCAATTAATTCTAACGATTCCTAAAATCACAAATTTGTGGTTTTCTTTTCAACATGTATATAGAGTCTAACACTTTAATCTTTTTACTATGGGTGGTTGGAGTGTTCTCAGATTATTGTTGTTTCAAGAATCTCACTGGCAGTTAACTCACACTGTTTAATGCAGGACCTTGCCAAAATGTCAGGAGTAGCAGAAGTAACATTAAGCACTCTTTTAATGTAATTACATCATAAAAGTGATAATAGTTAAGATACCAATTAACAAATAGGTTTTAGGTCAATAAAACAAAATGGTTGTGGTCAAAGGGTTGCAGGAGGTATGGTTCTAACATTTCATTACACAATGAAGCTCGATACTGTACTTTTAGCTTGGAAAAGTCTATAAATGAGAGTCTTGCTAAGACTAAAAACAAACACATTCCAGACCCAGTGATATGTAGCACTGTGATTGTTTCTCAAGCACGTGTGCTACAGGCTGGGCACACTGAGCATCTGATATCTTCCAGAAAAATTCAATCTACAGTCTTGAAAAAGATGGAATAATAATTCTAACCATCGAAATGCGTCGACGCATAGTGATTAACATAATCCCAAGGTCAGCCCGGTCCTGTATTTGCAAGATAAGGAGTGCACACAGGCCGGGTGGTTAATAATTTCCCCATAGGATATGTTTGATTCAATGACATTGTCTAAGAACTTTTTTCTCTTTGGTCTATGGGGTTTTTATTGTGATTTTATTTTCTGTGTAAAACTGTGATTATTCTATGAATTATTTTATGTGAATTGTCTGACATGTGTATGAGATTTTAATTGTGTTTAAAGAAATGCTTTTATAGTGTGATATCAATAACTAAATGATAACAAGTTTTTATATTTTTCTAATTGAGGAAGTTATCGTATGATCTTATTTTACTTTGTGGGGTGGGATAGAAGCAATACCAATGTGTTTGTCTGATAGTTCAGATTAATGGTAATCTAGCAGTGGTCTAGGTTATTTTACATATAGTATCGTCCAAGGGATTTTCTGTTGAACTTGTGAAGAGCACCCTATTCCCTTGGTCTGGACAAGGTGTCTCTCTCTGTTAAATCTACACACCGCTCTTAATTACATTACCAATTCGCTTGCACGTCCTGTTTACAGCTTTGAACTTAATAATGTATGGCTACACAAGCAAAGGCTGATCTTGCAGTTTGCAATAGAATGGACATAGACCTATCTGCATTTACAAGAGCAACTAGGGTTGGACTGGCCGATAAGGCAGTCAGGAAGCGCCCAAGAGGCTGGCCTGACACACCAGTGTTTAAGCTAATCTGTTGGCTGTTTTGGGCCCTGTTTTATGGTGTGGTGGCCGTTGTTTTTACTATTGATTTCCCCAATATTAGAAACCATTGCCTACAGCAAACTCATATCCATACAGTCCTCCATAACTTGCAAAACACTTGAGGCGTGCCCTTCAAAGCCTCAATTTTCTTTCCCAATATGACCCGGAGAGGAACCACCCTTGGTAACTGAAATAACAAGCATTTACAATGCAATGGTTTTGCCTTTGTTAAAGTTAGAGCTATTGGTATTGCTCTTGACATTATTTTTATTAATGTTTTTTTAACATAAATAAATGGCATTGTCATTTACAATGCCACTAGCTTTATCTCCCGCAAATGACACACACAGAGCCCCCCCACACACACACCCACACAGAGCCCCCCACACACACAGCCACACAGAGCCCCCCTCACACACAGCCACACAAAGCTTCCTACACACACAGCCACACAAAGCTTCCCACACACACAGCCACACGGAGCCCTCCACACACACCCACATATCACAAGCAGGCAACAGGGGCACACGGAGGCACAAGCAGGCAACAGGGGCACACGGAGGCACAAGCAGGCAACAGGGGCACACAGAGGCACAAGCAGGCAACAGGGGCACACAGAGGCACAAGCAGGCAACAGGGGCACACAGATGCACATGCAGGCAACAGGGGCACACAGAGGCGCAACAGGGGCACACGGAGGCACAAGCAGAGTCCATAAAAAAACAGCTTTTATTTTGAATGTGGTACTAGGCCTTATGGGTGTGCACAAATTTAGCTTCCAGCACTGACATTCATTACCTCTTTCTCCAGTTGTTACTCAGTCTGTACGCCAAAATATTGTCAGGGGTGTGGAATTTAATGAAATATGTACTTGTCCATGGGACAAGTAGCTTCATAAATCTGCATGTCCTGTAACAAAATCCACTTGTCCCTTTGGTGCCTTGTAGAGCGCTGTCAAACAATGGCTGCAATCTCTTTATAGAAGAGCTCTGATAATAGCCTCTCTGGTTAGGTCAGGCTAATACTATAGAAGGATTTGAATTTTGGAGTTTTTCACCAGCTCTTCTCTAATCTTTTCCCATACTGAGAAATGTCGGCAATTTACCCCTGACAACAGCAGAAGTAAAGTTTCTTCAAGGGCTGGGAAAAATGCGGTTGGAGAAAAAGTGAACTTGTAAACACTCAACAGATTACCGCTGGGGCATATTCATATTTGCTCATGCTAAGATGCAATTCACAAATATTTTCTAGGACTACGGTTTCCTAGCCTACTTAAGGAAATTTATGTGAATTCATGAAAAACGTAAATCTGCATTAATACAAGGACATATATCATGGGTGCATTTTTGTGACTTCAACATTTGAGCCCCTAATTACATCTGGATTAACCAAGACATTTTGTTTTTAATAAAATACGACCTCTTCCTATCTGTGAGCTGGCTTCATTGTGCTCTTTTACAAAGTAGTTTTGTTCAGTGCAAGGAATTTCTATGGCAATGTGGCCTTTATGAGACCAAATACTAGCGGTCTAGTAGGAACGCGCTGGCATACAGCACCACTCCTACCTGATACCAAGGTAGAGAAAGGAGCATAGTGTAGGTCAAGTGAGTAACCAGAAAATTAAAATACCCCCCACGTTGATCCAAAGTTCTTATGACACCAAGCAAGCAAAAAAAGTCATTGGAATCGTCTAGAGAATAGCTCTCGTCTCTTCCATCTAAGCATCTATCCATTCATCCTTTCACCCACTGATATCTAGCATTTCACCTTTACATTGGCACCCATTCATTCTTTTATCCATTAGCCTTTCACCAATCGGTTCGTCCGTCAGTCCATCCGCTCATCCATATCCAAACCTACCCATCCATCCATCCATCTCCGAACCTATCCATTTCAATCATCCATCCATTCTTTCCCTCATCCATACACCCTCCCTTTCACTCATCTACCCACCCTCCCTTTCAGTCATCCTTCCACCCACCCTTTGACCCATCCATCAATCCATCCTTCCACTCCTCCATCCATTTATCCTTTACACTCATCCATCCTTTCACTCTCTAACCCTTAAACCCTGTAACCTATCCACTCATTCACCCTTTCCTTCATTATAACATACTTTGTCCATCCACCATCCCGGTCACTCATTCATCCCGGTCACTCATTCATCCAGCCAGCAACACTTCCACTCACTCATCCTTTCACCCACACAGCCGTTCATCCTTTCACATTAATTAGGAATCTTTGTCTGCCGAGCTGCAGACAGAAGAGGCCCATCAAGAGCTCCACCTCTACTGTAGCTACTAAAGCGAGGCGTTCACGAAGACCCTGTTCAAACCTATCCTGCCATCTCAAACCTGATGATCCAACTGATCCATCCCACCTTCCTTTCACTCATCCATCCTTTCACCCCACACATCCTCCTTTTCACTCCTATTCATCCACCCTTTCACTCATCCCTCCCTCCTTTCACTCATCCATCCCATCCATCCTCCTTTACACTCATCTATCCACCGACCCTTTCACTTCCTCCATTTATGCTATGCTCGTCCATCCACGCTTTCACCTGTCCATCTTCTGTTTCGCTCATATATCCATCTACCCTTTCACTAATCCCTCCATCCACCTTTACACTCAACTGTCCACCCATCAACCCTTCCACCCACCCACTCAGCCATCTATTCATCTACTCTCACCCATTAATCCACCCTTTCAATAGGCTGTCCATCCTTTCACTCATCAATCAACTTTCAACCTATCCATCCACTCGCCCATCCCTTCATTCACCCTTGCACTTATCCTACCATTATTTCACACATCCATCCTTACATCCATCTACTCATTCATCCATGCATCTACCGTTTCAGTCCACTCATTCATCCATCTATCCATCCAGCCTTTCACTCATTCATCCATGCATCTATCCATTCACCCTTTCAATCATTAATGTATGCATCTATCATCCACTTTGCACGTATTCATCCATGCATCTATACATCCACCCTTTCACTTATTCATTCATTCATGCACCTATCCATCCACCCTTTCACTCATTCATTTATGCATCTTAACATCCACCCTTTCACTCCACTCATTCATCCAAATATCCATCCAGCCTTTCACTCATTCATTTATGCATCTAAACATCCAGCCTTTCACTCCACTCACTCATCCAAATATCCATCCAGCCTTTCACTCATTCATTCATGCATCTATCCATTCACCCTTTCACTCATTAATTTATGCATCTATCATCCACTCTTGCACGTATTCATCCATGCATCTGTACATCCACCCTTTCACTTATTCATGCATGCATCTATCCATCCACCCTTTTACTATTCATCCATGCATCTATTCATCCACCCTTTCACTAACTCTCCCACCCACCCTTTCAAGTTCATTATGGGCCTTTGTCTGCGGACTTGCAGACTGAAGAGGCCCATCAAAAACTCTACAGCTGCTGTAGTTGCTGCAGCGGTGTGTTCACAATGCCCCTGGTGCAGGTACAAAGTGAGATGAGAGGCCTAGTGCAAGGACAGAATTAGGGGTGGCCTTAGGCCTGCATGAAAGCCCATGGGGAAACTAATGAGCTTTAATGTGAGCCCTCGATGATATGAGAAGTCAAGGGGAGCGGGTCAGGGATGACAGAGGGGCAGAGGAGGGTGGGGTGGTGGGATTGGGTTAGCAGGTTCAGGCACCAGGTGTAACATAAGGTGTACAGGAAATGCAAAGTGCCGAGGAGGGGGTGCATGAGAAGGAAAATCAAAGCGAGTTGAAGATGAGCAGGGATATTGGAGCCCTGTGAGGCCCAGGAGTGGAGGAGAGAATACAAGGCAGGGGTCATACAGTTCAAGTCAGAGCAAGGGGCCAAGAGGCATAAAAAGCAGCCTCTTACATGCCATTGCTGCCAGTGTACTTGAGCTGCAGAAGCTCGATGTGTGTCTCATGCTTGAAGAAAATAAAAGGACCAGGGGAAGGCCTGGAAGCCACACAAGCTTATCAAGCTGGCTCTAACTTTGAGCTCTGCTTTATCATTTTGTTCTGCTCTGGGGAAATTAAAGTGCAGGCCCCAGCTTTTGCATTGACCCTTTCACGGCCAATAAAATGCTCAGAGCAACTAATTTACTGGCTGTGACCTACAGGGTTGAACAGCTGTGTATCGTGTTACCATAAAACTGTCTACTTGTCCTTTGGACAAAATACAAATTAAAACCTCTTGCCCTCCTAAGAAATCTAGATGTCTCGGGCGTCGGGAGATAGGAATTCCCCACCCCTGATATTGTTGATTCTGTCTTATTAGCTCAAACCTGGAAATTCTCCATGCTGTCTTCCTAATTCTTTACCAAAGGGTATTTACATTTTGTCTTCGCCTATTGCTTAACCACTGGAAATACAGACAACCCAATTACACAGAGACAACCACACTACACAGATGCATCCACCCCTGCACAGTACCACACAGCCCTCCCTACAGAGGCACACCACAGTGCAGACACACTAATGCAGAACCTCTTATCATGCACAGACGTTCGCATGTACAGACACACAGATCCCCTTTAGACAGAAGTACATACTCCCAGTAGGCTGACACACAAACACACTCACCTTGAAGACAAAGATACCCAGATTTCAAAGCACACACACACCCTGCTGCACATGCATACACGCACCCCTGAAGTATACTTTCAAATGTCAATACTGGGCATTTATACACATACCCTGCTAGAAAGCCAAGGCAGGATGTAGTAGCCAAAGACAGACGTTTTCACAATCTCAAATACAGTGCGACACTGGAGTGGTCCACATCGCTCTCCAGAAGTTTTAGCTGGTTAAAAAGCCTTTATGGGGGACCGTGGCAATGCCAGCAGCTGAGATAGCAACATAATGCGAAGCACTGAGTTCAGCACCTTCTAGAGACCACCCTCTCCACACACACACACCTTTTTTCGCTCCCACTGAAAGCCCCGTGTAAAAGGCTGATTTTCACTCTGCACTTAACTCGAGTTCATTAAGCACTTTAGAACACCTAACTTTGTGTGCTGAGATGTAACGCTCATCCTTCAGAAGGTAAACGCAAAATACAAGCCCCAGAATGCAGCGCGCCGCTGAGTAAACAGGCCCGGCTGGCACGGGTGTGCAGCGGTCCAGGGCGGCAGTTATTGCTCCACACTCGCTTCCTGCCCCGTGGACTTCCTGCTTCATCTCTCTGACGACGGAGGTGCCCGTCTCTTCTGGGCGTGCACGGCGAGGTCTCAGACACCTGATTTCACCTCCGGATAATTAGGGTGAAAGGAGCGGCCATGGGGCGAGGTCTGCAGCGGGCCTGGCACAGGTGAGTACCTTCCTCCTTATTACACACCGGGAACCAGTGCCCTCCGGTCCTCAGCCGGGGCGTCGACGTGTGAGCACTTGTGAAATGGGAGTCACAGGCGAGCCAGGAAGTGTGCACAAACAAGGGCACATGCCAGCCTCCCGGTAGGTGCCCTGGTAGTAACAGCTTGCTATTAGCACACTGCCCTACAATCCTACCGGGGCTTTTTATCACCGGGCTCGGTGGTACTCTTGTGAACGACATGGGCAAGATGAGAGGCTGAGCTGAAACGGGGATAAGGGGCAGTGCTGGTCTCTGGAATTGAACAAGTAAAACCTGAATTCAGTAGCTGTATTTAATGCCGCTAACGTTAGACATCCATGCCACCGCCCCCCTACCAACCTTCAAACTCCTCCTCTCCGGGGCCTCGCCGAAGACGGGGCGGCAGCTGCGAGCTCCTTCTCACGGCCCGAGCAGGAAGGCGGGTGCCGGCAATGCCGGACCAGATTCGGGGGCGTTCCCGAGAATTTTTGGCTTTCGGCTGACGTAGCGTGACGTAGCCAAAAGCCAAAAATTCTCGGGAACGCCCCCGAATCTGTTCCGGCATTGACGGACAGGCCTGTCTTCCAATGGCTAGCCTCCATTTATGGAGCTAGCCAATGGAAGACGGGGCCGTTCCTGTCTCCCCTACTATAGTCATTAGGTTTTCGCCTGCGCGAAAAAGATGCGCAGAGCGCATCTTTCGCCAGGCAAAACCTAAAAATGGCTTTACTCTGAACCTCAAGCCAATGCTGCTTGAAGCACAAATCATTTTCTGCTTCTATAACTGCCACAAAAATCTCCGAAAGTTCAGACCTCCTTTCTCCCATGCTGTTCTCATGCTTTCTAATGTTTTGGTAATAAAATACTTTTGGCCATCTTGCATGTAGTCACTCATTCAGGGAATACAATTATATATTTGAAATAAATTACCGTTTGCTTTCTTAAAAGTTCACAATGCAAAGATATACAGTTAAAAAAAAGTGAGTACGATTTTAATGGCTACAAAGATGGACTGCATTCAGAGGAGTGGGTGTATGAGAGGCAGTGAGTAACGTAAAACAGTGACTAATTTAGGTTTCACCTGTTTTAGGTTAGAATCTTATCAACTGCTAAGAGGGCAACCTGCATAGCCTACTCTATGTACTGGGTGCTGTTCACGGACCTCTAAGTCAAGAGCAGGGCCACTGGAATTATGGGGTTGTGCTATGGCAGCTTTTGTTGCATAGTTATGGATTTGACGCATTTATCACAATCCATCATCTGCTACATAATCTGCAAATTTTGACTTAAAAATCGAGGGACTGGGGGCGTGGCCTGCAGCCAAGGAAGATGGCCGCACACTAGGGGAGCAGCGCGGCATATCCTGTTTCTACACTCCTAATCCGTCACAATCCGAAGTTTTTGGTGGCACCTACCGCCTAGGTAGATGTAGTGAAGCGGCAGACAGTGTCCGACTACAGCCTGGTCCCAGTTTTGACATCCTTTGACAGCAGCGGAGGAGCGTGGCTGGGGAGCCCGACGGTGACAAAATGGCGCCCGCGACGGCAAAGCTCGGGGTCTGAAGCCTCGTGCCGAGGGGCAGCAGTGTGGAGGCGGACACTTGCTGAGGAGAGCCTGGTCTCCCCTTCCAGGCGTGGAGCGGGTAACGGCAAGATCCGGGCCGGTTGGCGACGAACGCGTGAGAGCCGGCGGCCGCCCTGCGGTCAGAGCGGAGGCATCCAGTGCGGCAGGAGGAGGCGCAGAGTTGATAGGAGTGCTGCGGCTGGTCCCGCGCTCGTCCTGGCAGCAGCAGTCATTCTGTGGGCCGCACATCATCTTGCCAGACGAAAGAGGAACAGCGTCTCACTGGTAATCAGCGTAAGATCCTGGGAGGGCAGACGGAGCCCGGCGAGGCCTGCACAGTGGGGACATTTGCCTGCTGAGACCGTACCGGGCCAGGTGAGGGCGTGAGGTGAGCGCCAGGCCCCACCAGCGGCAGCACACATGAGGAGGGAGGTCCCCCCAGGAGCAGGCACCAGACAGTAGAGAGGCCGGGAGTGGCAGGTGGCAGGGCTGGTGGAGGACCGGCCGGACTGGATAAGACTGGAAGCTGGTGGGCAAGTGGACAAGTGGCTCGGCTGAGCTTAGGGTGATACTTTAGCGGGCCCACCAAGTCAAGCCGAACTAGACAAGCAGCAGACCGCTGCGGTGAGAGTGGGGCCTGGAATGTGGAACAGCGGTTCGCTGAATGCAGGGAGCTGGATAGCCTGGCCTGCGGCTCCTTTAGGGTCCTGGGCTTGAGTATTTGGAATACCCCTTCGGGCCCCGTGGACCCAGCCCGGTTTGTGGGCTCCCAAGTGAAGTGTGGGCCTGCAGTCAGTGCTCAGCCAGCGTAGAGGTGCAGGCCTACTGGGGACTTGCTGAGAGGGCCTTGGACAGGCCGGAGAGTGGGGCCCAGCTGACAACAGCAAGTGGCGAGACGGTCGCTTGGATCATGGGCCGCAATCAACCATTAACTCACAGCCAAACGAATTCCATAGATAAGTATACGGTCAGCATGGACAGGGAGGAGGGCCTGCAACGCGGACGCCTGCAGGATGAGGCGACGGGAGACTGGCCAGATCCATCGCTTAGGGACATAATGCTAGCTATCCAGGAGATGCGCGGAGCCCTAAAACACATGTGAGGTTACTTGTAACCTAAGCTTGATTCGAGGAGGTTAATCTGCCGCGCGGACTACAGCAAAATGTCAGACAAGGTATCGGAGGCTGAGAGCGGTATAGGCAGTCTACAATCAAAGACGAAGAGGCTCGAGGAGCAAGTTGCCGCACTCACGAAAAACCAAGCCGACATCACCGCCCGCCTCGAGGATCAGGAGGGCCGGGCGAGGCGCAAAAATATCCGAATCAATGGGGTTCCGGTGGAAATGTGAGGCCCATCTATGGACTGGTTTGTGGAGGACCTAATACTCAAGCATCTCAAACAGAAGCTTCTCTCCAATTTCTTCTCAGTCGAATGAGCCCTCCACGCACTAGGGGGGAGGCCTAAGCCGGGGGCTCCCCACGCACCATTATAGCGCGGATCCTGAATTATCGTGACCGCGATGCCATCCTGCAGGCGTCGAGGGTGTCCGGAGACCTACAGATAGAAAATGCCACCATCCGCTTCTTCCCGGATTTCACGTTAAAGGTACAGCGTCAACATCGGTCATTTAAAGGTGTGAAACGAGCCCTCAGGGACCATGGAGTAAATTACATGATGTTGTTTCCCGCACGTCTGAAGGTCCTTGATGGGGAAAAGGCGTATTTCTTCGACTCACCGGAGGAAGCTAGTAATGGGATGGGGGGATGGCAGACCGTGGGCCGCCGGGGTGGATCGCGAATTCCGACTCAGAACAGCATGGCCAGGGGGGCCAGAACAACACCGCCCCATCGCTAATCTTCCTCAAGCTGGACAGTCTTCGATTAAGTAACGAAGTGGGCTGTGTTGACTGAGAGGGACCTGGTCATTGGAGGTAAGGGGGGCGGCCTGCGCCCAGGGTCCTGGCCTTTTAGTTTTCGGAGGGCGTGGGGCAGAGGAACTGTGGACTACCACAAACCTGGGAGTTTTGCGCTGCTGTTTAGCATTATGATGGACTTTCAGAGACTTCGGCACTAGTTTGATTATTGAGGGGGAGTGGGGGAGTTGGGGGAGGGGTGGGATGGGGACCGCTTTTTAGGATCCCTTCATGGGGTGTGTACTCCGTTCTGTCAGTATGACTTCTTTTGCGGATGCAGCCTTACGTTCCCTAATTTTGTTGTTGGTTGGGTTTATGGGGCGACAGGCACTGTGGGTGGTTGGGGGCCCACTTAGGTGGGAGGCAGGGAGGGGGGTGTGGGGCGGGGTGGGCAGGGAGTTTTGGGGAAGTTCGATGTTTCACTCATACAGTCTCCAATGTTCAAGCTTAAGGGTTACACATTGGATCAAAGCGGTGGCCAGGAAAAGATTCGAGATATCTCAGGCGTCTATACTGGAATGGGTGACCAGACACGCTTAAGGATATGGGAGTGGAATGTCAATGGTTTGGGCAATAAAATGAAGCGCACGTTGGTCCTGCAATACTTGAAACGCCATTCCCTGACGTAGTGCTCCTTCAGGAGACCCACCTACGAGGTAATAAATGCAAGGCCTTGGACCGGTTTGGGTATTGGATGATGGCCCACTCTGGGTTTACGTCTGGCTCTAGGGGGGTGGGTATACTTGTCCGTAGTGCACTGCCTCTCGTTGTCACGGGCACGTGGATGGAAGACTTGGGGTGCATTGCAGCGGTGGGGATCAGGTGGGAAGGGCGCAGTATAGTACTCAGCTCATGCTACATTCCGCCTGGCCTCCATGCCTAGGCATATGTGAAGATGGGGACACACCTGACAGACCTCCCTCGGGGTATCCTGGTGCTTGGGGGTGATACCAATGCAGTCATGGAGGCTGACTTAGATCGCTCTGGGGAAAGGCTGGGTAACAGAGGGGAAATGGGCCTGCAGGGGTTTGTAGCAGCGATGGGACTCAGGGACGTTTGGCGCACACACAATCTCTCCAAAAGACAATACACTTTCTACTCTGTTAGGCATGGGACTTTTTCCAGAATAGACCACCTCTTTGTGCTGGGGGATCAACTAGGTGGACTCCTGCATTATGGCCAGAGGTATCTCGGACCACTCACCTGTGGGGGTCACTCTCAAGGGTCACTTGACAGATAGGGTGGCCTTTCCTAGGATCGACCCCTGGCGCCTTCATCTCTGACAAACTGAGGGAGTGTTCCCAATTATATTTTGCAGAGAACAAGGGCTCGGTCGATTCCCACTTGACCCTGTGGGAAGCATACAAAGCCGTACTGCGGGCCAGGCTCAGGCACTGATCGGTGCCCAAAAAAAGAGGAAGTGCTCCAAATAGGACAATAGAAGAGCGAAATTGAATCACTGGAGATCAGTGAGTCCCCTTCGGTGGAGAGCGGCCATGAGCTGGCTCTTAAGCAGAAGGAGCTCCGTGCGGAGGGTGAGGCGCGCGCCTACTCCCTTGCCACGCAACATAGGATTTACGACGCAGGGGACAAGAGTATGAAGCTACTGGCATGGCTTGAACGTCGGGACCGGGAGCGGCCCTGGGTGGCTGAAGTGACAGACAAGTCCGGTACCTTGGCGACCACTAGCGTTGCCATAGCAGAGGCCTTTTTGTCTTATTATGAGAAGGTTTACACCCCGGTGTGCACAAGGACGGAGACTGACTGCGAGGAGTTTCTTCGTGATTTTGCCTTGCCAACCCTGTCCAGCGAGCAGGCCGACAGTTTGGAGGCTGAACTCATGGGGTTGGAGCTGGGTGAAGCCCTCAAATCCCTGCAGGCCGGTAAAGCTCAGGGACCTAACAGCCTGCCGGTCGAAATCTATAAGAGGCAAACCAATATCGTAATAGACCCCATGCGACAGATGTTCCTTGAGGCGAGGAGTGTAGGTAGGCTCCCGCCAGATCAGCGGGAAGCCACCATTGTGGTCATCCATAAAGCCGGGAAGCCGCCCGAGCAGTGTTCATCATATCGGCCTATCTCACTCCTCAATGTTGAGGCCAAGGTTTTGGCCAAGGCCCTGGCGACGAGATTACTAGTGGTATTGCCCAATTTGGTGCATGTTGATCAATCGGTGTTCATGCCGCACAGGAGCACTAGACTAAACTTGCGTCAACTATATGGGGTTTTATACATGACAGAGGGGGAGGACAATACTCAAACAGCATTGATGGCGCTGGACGCCTCAATGGCCTTTGATAGCATAGAATGGCCCTACTTGTTCAAAGTCTTGGAGCGCCTTGGCTTCGGTCCGATGTTCTGCAGCTGGGTCCGCCTATTGTACGAACAGCCAGTGGCAAGAGTGAGGGTGAACGGAGCGACGTCCCGGGCGTTCCCCTTGCGCAGAGGCACTAGGCAATGATGTCTGTTGTCCCCGCTCCTTTTTGCCTTGGCCTTGGAGCCTTTGGCTCATTGGATTCGACGGGACAGGTTGTTTTGGGAACTGTCGCTTACGGACGAGTGGGAGGAGCGTATATCATTATACACAGATGATATAGTCCTATATATGGCTAGGCCCTACCACTCGATTGCACAGGCGCTCCATTTTTTTGAGCTCTTCGGTAGTTACTCAGGGTGTACGATAAATTGGACCAAATCTATCCCCTCTCTGGCCCTCCCCCAAGGATCCCGTTGTGATGCCCGGCCTAGATTGTTACTAAAGGGTTTAAATACTTGGGTGTTTATGTGACCAAGGACAGAGCGGAGTTCTTTAACAGGTATCTTGAGCC